>NW_023458555.1:31319218-31479620 GCF_013731165.1 Rhagoletis pomonella | reverse complement strand
TTTTTCCCAATGGCTGTCTTCGCCTCTACGACGTACTTTGTATCTCCGGCTACTCAGCGCTACTGCGGGGCCGCTAAACGGATACGCGACGATTTATATTGAAAACTTTGTACCGCTGATGTTGACTGATATTTTCAGAGCTGTTGCTACTCTGGTTGGTGAGCGTTGTCGGGTTGTATGGCGGCAGCTGTTGCCGCTGCCGCCTCGACATCGCTGCTACTGTTGCGGTTGTGCCGCTGAGAGAGCGACGAAATAAATATGCAACTCATACGCCGCAACGAATATTTGTTTGTAGATTTTGTTTTTATTTTTATATACTTTATTTAATATGCTATGGAACAAATGACTTTGCCTCATTATTTATATGCGCTTATTTACATTAGCTGCGCTGTATTCTCGTACGAGTTGAGTTGAGTATGCAAAATATAAACTTTGTTTTTGCTGCTGTTATAAATACATACATATGTACTATATATGCCCGTAACATTTTTATTAAACAACCCAGCAAAAAACGCGATTACCACAGAAACGAAAGTGGAAACGAGCTAGGCGATGGGAATCGCTTACCCTTTCGCTTCAAGAAGGCCTTATTTTAACATGGGCATGTCATTGGCGGTAAGCATTAACAGAATCCAGAGAAGCGGACAAAGAATGCCTTACAGATAAACTAATGTAGAATGCCTAGATAAGTACATACTTATTTATATTAAATTGAAATCAGAAAATGTCATAGAAGATTTAAATTAATTACAATTTGTATAAATCAGTTATTATTCATACATATGTATGTATTTAGGTATTTAGATTTTACTTAAAAATCGGTATGTACATACATGTATATTTAATTAAGCTTAAAATTGTACTTCCTCACTCTTGTATTTCACTTCATAGACTGACTTCAACTTCGTTGCAAATTGAACAAAGCAAAACATGATTTTTATGCGAGACAAATTTCCACAGAAAGTAACGGTAGAAAAAGAATTTTTGGATATTCATTCTATTTTTCAGCTGACTATGATGCAGCATTTTACTTTGCATTCTCCAAAATGAAGCAAAGAAGCGAAATAAAAAAAAATATTGTAGGACATCTACTTTGCATTCCCTGAAATGAAGCAAAGAAGCGAAACAAGTAAAATATTGTAGGACATTCTACTTTGCATTCCCTGAAATGAAGCAAAGAAGCGAAACAAATAAAATTTTGAAGGACATTCTACTTTGCATTCCCCGAAATGAAGCAAAGAAGCGAATTAAAAATGAAATATTATAGGACATTCTACTTTGCATTTCCTGAAATTAAACAAAGAAGCGAAATAAATAAAATATTGTAGGACATTCTACTTTACGTTACCGGCAATGCCTAAAAGAAGCGAAAAAAATTTAAGGCATTATACCTCTATGCCTTCTGGAACAAGTTACCACTAAAAGCGATTACCGATTATTTGCTGGGAAACAGCCAGCCAGCTGTCAAATCGCAAATAAAAGCACCTTATGAAGGGGTGCGAGCGCTCAGGTAATCGAGGAGGTAGCACGCAAAAAAAATACGAATATTCAAACCGGCAAAACTAAGTACATACTGCCAAATATTCATTCGCATATCCAACAGCCCTTCAAACAGCCAACCCAAAAACCAAATTAGCGAAATAATCAGCCAAGCAAATGCATGTTTCCTATACGTATTTGTATGTAGTTGTATATACTCGTACACTGCGCGACAAATGAAAGTGTACAACTTGTTCTAATATAATATTCACAATTATTTTGACGAAATATTTTTTGCGTTAAATATTTATGAAAATATAGTTCATTCTATAACATAAAATATATAGATTAAAGTTTCACACTTTATATTAACTTCACAAAAAAAAAGCTACAAAACTGAGTACTCGGTAATTTTCTAGAAATTCTGAATAAAAAGTTGAAATTTTTTCGACATTTTTTTGAATTTTTGTGAACTTTATATAAAATGTGAAGCTTTTAACAATTCATTTTTTACTTTTATTTAATTACTCCTTAATTAACCGTAATTTCCGACTTTTATAAATCCAAAATAACAATTATTTTTGATTTTTATCTAAATAATCTGCAATTAACAGTTATTTTTGATTTTTAAATTATGTATATGTCTTAGATAACAGTTATCGATGACTTTTATTATAAAAGTCATAAAGAAAAATCAGTCACTGACCTTTATCTTTTAAATCATACTTATAAAAGTCATTTGTATAATTCGTAGTAAACTTTTGTTTCCCAACACCTTCTTAAATGCGAAAAATGCTTATGACTTTTATAAGAATGATTTAAAAAATAAATGTCGGTGACTGATTTATATTGATGACTTTTAAAAGTAAAAGTCACTGACTAATTTTTGTTGATGACTTTTATAAATAAAAGTATTCAATAACTTTTATCTAAGACATATAATATAAAAATTAAAAATAATTGTTATTTTGGATTTCTAATATAAAAATCAAAAATAATTGTTATTTTTTTGTAATTTTACATAAATAAAAATTTATTTTCAAATTTGTGTATCGGTGAAAAAATAAATCGATTGGTATATATCCCTCAGTTGTAGTACATTTTCTGCATAGTGAATTTTTCCGGTCACTGATATTTTCATCAATAATTAATTGAAAAAAATTTGCATAAAAATAATTTACATTGTTTTAGAAGAAGGTGTACACTTTCATTTGGCGTCTAGTGTACCTATCTACCTATGAAGAATACATCAAACGTCACACAAGCGCGGCAGATGTGCTATATACAGTATTGGACATATCTATAGCACCCCCCTTTCAAAGCGATATTGTTTGTCACTTATGTTTAGTTATTTGTTTTTAAGAATTTTCAATTAAAATACAGTTATTTTAATTTAAATACAGTACTTTTTAAAAGACCGCAAAAAAGCGCAACAAACTTCCCCTTAAATTTCAAACTTTTTTCTCAGAAGCTCTAGAATTTTTTTGAGTACACAGTTTTATAGCGCATTCAATTTTAGTCCAATAATGTGCAAGTTTCAAGTCGCTAAAGATTACCGTTGATTTTTTAGAATTTTATTTGTCTCATTTGCTTCCATATAACGACTAAACACAATTTATTTTTATATGGCCGAAACCCGCAACATCCTCGGCGAAAAAAAATCTAAAAAATCAACGGTAATTTTTAGCGACTTGAAACTTGTACATTATTAGACTAAAATCGAATGGGCTATAAAACTGTGTATTCAAAAAAATTCTACCGCTTCTGAGAAAAAAGTTTGAAATTTGGGTGAAAATTTGTTGCACTTTTTTGCGGACTTTTAAAAAGTTTTAAACTTAAGTTTATGTGAGTTTTGTCAGAGAATGAACTGTATTTTAATTGAAAATTCTTAAAAATAAATAAATAAACATGAGTGGCAAACAATATGACTTTGAAATGGGGGTGCTATTGTATTGGCCAATACTGTACATATTACTTTCGCAATATGCTGTTGTTGTTGACAATATCACAATGGCAGAGCGTGTTGCTGGACGGAAGCATTGCTAAACGGAAGCATTGCTGTCAGTTAAGTGCCAGCTGATATGCTCAAAGTTGAAATTGGCGGTCAAATGTGGGCCCTGCAAGCGCACGCGCATAAAATAAAAAAATAAAAAAATGAAATAATCTACAGTCTTGCCGTGATATATGAATGCATGCTCAATCGATAATGAAATTACTTGTAAACAGCTACTCTGATGTAACCGAGTAACAACCAGAGGTGAGGACTCGCTCACGATGCGCAGGAAGCTACGTTGCGGATAGGACCGCTCGAGTCTTTCCAAAGGCCAAGAAAAGAAATAGTGGCAGTACCTTTGCATTCTCTTGGACTGCTGTTAGGGCCTCGCTTCAGCTCAGTGAACGCCGGGTTAAAATCAGGCCATGTGCAACTGCACGATAATTCTGGCTAAATGTTTACCGTAGTAAATCAAACAACCCTGCTGGACTCACCTACACTGTAGGTACTAGGAATGTTCATCCCGGGATCGCGGAATTTTTAGGTCCCGAAAATCCCGGCATTCTTGGCAAATAATGCAGTGAAATTTCTCTCAATAATATTTTAAGGACATATATAAAATCGATAACATCCTCGAATTTCGTCCTTCTAACTTTATCAGCTTAAAAAATTACCTATTCGTCCTTGTGAATTCAAAAAATTTTATTTTTTTTAATTCTAAAGAAATGTTCTCTTTTTGTTCCACATTGCCTTGAATTTTTATCATAATTTTTGGAATTGTTCATATCTTTGAAATTGCAAACTATTTTAAAATAAATTGTGACGTCAGAGAGAAAAAATAAAAACGCCACTTTAAATAAAAAAGTAGATTTCAAACCCATTTATTTATGATTTAATTTATGATTTAAATTATTATTTAGGAGAATGCCAGTGTGCAAATGGCAAATAGCTCTCCTTATCTTTTTCGTTTTTTTCATGATAGCTACTTATCAAAAGCGTCACCACGATTTAGTTGGGTTGACAGATTTTGGCGGCAGACCATGTGGCTTATCTAACGCAAATAAATGAAGCCATTTTTAACTTCTTTTAGTATTTATTTAAATTGTTAAAACTTTTTGTTTGATAATTAATTTTGATTGTATGTACAATGTGATTATTGGCTATCATAAGTTTTCATTTAAGCCATTGCGCGTGATTGCTACATTTGTATACTATATATGTCCATATGTATGTAGATATGTATATAGTTAGTATAAAGCAATTCTTAGGTACAGTAAACTCATGAAATTAGTATTTCTGTGAGCTTTAGTCAAGTTGCTTTTTAACTTTCATTCGACTTCGTTTCTGTTGTCCTTTCTTTTCCATCCCTTCCCATTCTTTTTTCCTTCTTCCTTTTTTTGTTTTTTACTTTCCGTGTATTTTTTTACAATATTTATTTATAAGTAAGTGAGCCCAGGCTAACATATTGTAGTTTTGCTGATGACTCCAAAAGTGACGCATGGTCAGGAACTAGAGTCTGTATTGAAAATATCAGGGACAATCTTTACTTCTCCTCCGTACCTCCTTTTTCGATTGCTCTTCGATGTTGTTCTAGCCTAGTGGCAATATGTCCACTCGCTGCTACATATGTGACGGTGGCATTAAAATGTGCGGTGACAGGTAATAAGATCAACGGAAGTAAAGTCAATTGACATTATTACCTTTTTAAAAACGAAATAAAATCAATTGACATTATTTCTCTTTCAAACATTAAATTTGCTTAGCTTCGCGGCGGCCCGCGTTAGCGCGCCACACCGCGCGCGCCACGCTCGTGCTCGCGCCCCGCGTACCCCGCGCGACCGGCGCCCACACCACGTCACGCTACGCCGCGGCCCCCCGGCCCCCCCCCCTTCCCCGTCTCCCACCGTGCTGTAACGCAGGTGGATTTACTTTTTGTATACGTTGAAATAAAATTTTTATATATTTTAAACATCGAGGGCTTATATTCAATAAAATACCCTCTATCTGCACATTTTTCACAAAGATGAGATTCTAATATAAAAATCCACCCAAGCTTTAACTGTCATCAGTGATATTAATGTTAACTTATATAACGACAGGTAATAAGTCCCACATGGTTTCTAAAATCACAAATTAGTTTTTGTGCAAATTGCAGATAGAGGGTATTAATGAATTCAAGCCCTCGATATTTCACCTTTTTATATTTGTAAGTTATTGGAAGCAGGGATGCCAACTTGGCTCAAACCGTGCCATTTGTCCCTATTTTACTTCAAATGGCACTTAAATTTTCAATTTGGCATAATTTATTATTTCTCTCTTTGGCACATTTTGGCACTTTTTTATCCTCAATATGGCACCTCATAACTAAGGATAGTTGGCAGCCCTGATTGGAAGATTTCTGCTATGTTTTGGGGCAACAACTTGTCTGCAGTAAAAAAGCATATAATTTGTGTTTCAAAAGTGTGTGAAAACCAATCAATTAACTTATATGATCTCGGTTCCACAAATTGCTGGCGGAGACATGAATACAGTGTAAGAAAATGTTTTTTCTATAATTGTTTCCTTATAGAAAGGTTGGTTTCTTTTCCACCCTAGACATTCCGAAGTCGTTCAAAATATGCTAATTTAAAACACAGAATTCTTTCAGTGTTCCTCCGGGGTTTTTGGACATGGACTGTTTCATCAATTTAATAGTGTTCGCTTTATTTTTGTGGAAACGAAAAATGTTTTGCAAGTTATGGATCATTTCTACACTCTTTCTTCAAATATTTCTCGTATTCCAGCTGTGCGCAGGTGTTTAGTTTTTCGCATCGTGTTTTTACATATTCGTAATTTAAATTTTTTTAATAAAATCAATTGGTGGTAGTTCATGATTGTGTGTGGATTAACATCACAACACTGAGTATTTGACAATAACCTTTTTCATCTATTAAAAAACAACACTTACGGGGCAATGTTTATTGTAAGAACAACATTTTTTTCTATGAATCGACATACTTTAAGCATTGTTGACGCTATTTCCATTTTAATGAGGAAATAGCATCAATGACGTTATTTCCAAATTTTTGTTGACTTTATTTCGCTTTTGAAAAGGTAATAATGTCAATTGACTTTATTTCGCACCAGGGTGGGAAATAAAGTCAATTGACCTTATTTCCATTGACCTTATTACCTGTCACCAAATGTGCACGTAGTTACATACAAATGTATGTATGTGTATACAATAACCGAAACAATTTTTACCATTTTTAGTATAATTTAAATAAATTTCTTCTTAAATGGACATGAATTATTTTCTTTTTGTTTTTTTTTACTCAGTGGATTTTTTTTCTTTCATTTACACTGTCGGCTTGGCTGCTAGCGCAATATAAGTTGAACAAATGTTGTATTTGTCAGAATTTGACAAATTCACAATTTAGTGTAAATTTTTTTTTGGGACTTTTACAAGCAAAATGCCAAAAACTAGACAAAGAAAAACGACAAGGAAAAAGTTAAATGTTGCCAAAGCGTATAATATTGGCTCACATGTCGTGTCGCACACTATTATCGCTTGCTTACAAAATTAGCATACGTTTATATGTACATTAGACCGGGTCGGTCACCATATGAAAAAAGAAGTAATAACACTTGGCGCCCGCTGCCCCTTTAGTTTGATGGGGTAGTAAGAAATTTGGGCGCCATAAAAATTTTTACCCTTGTCAAATTCAGAAAACAGCCAAATCCCAATATCGTCATAACTGCATATTTTATTTCTAATCCAGATCCTAAGTTATAGCGGACTCTTTAAAAACCTGTGTACAAGATTTATAAAAATTCAACAGTTTTCGAAAAATTTTAATCAAATTTTCAAACTCTTTATTACGAATTTTTGTGCATTTTGTTCCACAAAAAAAATAGTTGCGATGATATTTTGTAAGTAAAAAAAATGTGAGACAACATCAGCAATAAAACAGTCACAAATCAATGGTAAGTACTAGCTATCTCAAACTTCAAATTTACCACAATTTTCTAGAAAGTCTAAAAAAGTATAAAATTTTGTCGAATTTTTCTACATTTTTTACGAAGTTTAAAATTCGGACTTACATGATTTTTGTTAGATAGTGAGCTATGCTTTCAAAATCAAATAACAAATATCTAATTAAAAATACATATATGAAAAAACTCGAGGTTGACTATTTTTAGATCTCGACAGAGGCAAAAATTTGTGTGGAAAAAAATTCTCTCCAACTGAGCTGTTCAATGAAATAGGTGGGGCAGTAACAAATTTTTTCTCGAGACCCAGTCTAATGTGCAAACATACAATGTACATATGTAGATGCATAGGCACATATGTATTACGTACATACACTTAAAATAGTAAAACAGATGAACACGCCTTTTCATGTAGAATTAATCACTTAACACCAATAATTTTCAAATTTATTTCAAATAAAAGCTTTCGAGTACGAATGAAGATTAAGACATTAATTTATACTAACTAACGAATACATAGCAAACATACATATGTGCATAATATGTTAATAAATATTAGTGAGTTTGCAATATTTTGCTCTAAATGCAATATACGAAAATGCAGAAGCAAAAATATATTCAAAACTGTCATCATGTAAGCAGAAGCCAAGTGACCCAATGAAGAATGGTGTGGGGCGAAAGAATACATACCCAGTGAGCAAAATGAGGAAGGCCTTGCAAAAAAATGCTTTTCAGGGCTTTTTTAAATAAGATTTTATCCTTGGAAGTTCTATCAAAGAAAATACATTATCCCTGTCATTCGAAGGCAGACGAGAAGGTGTGTTTTCAAAGCAGCACGGATGTTAAAACCTCGCAGTTGGCGTGTCAGTGCATGTCTGGTGCAGAGCTAAATTTTTTACTGTGGAATAGCTACAGGTATTTCAAGTAGTTTTTCCCTTTTAATAGAAGCGACATCAGTAGGTCTAAAACCTTAGATCAAATAATCAAAGTTTCTGTTTTGTATGTAATATGTGTGATAGTAATATGAGTGGAAGATCGACCTATCTCTATATATGAACAGAAGAACTAATTCACTAAGATCAAACCAACTACAACTTAACGTTTCACTCAAAAGAACTAAAGTGCCCCACTCTAATATTTATGTAAACGGTGCCTACTTTTAAGTGCAGCTGCACTTTTGATCTACAGATTTGGCAAATTCTATACATTTTGCTTATACATTTCGTAAATACAAATTAACAGATGCGCTCCCATATGCAACTGGCAAAATTTCTTTAGCTGACAAAGAATATGTCAGAAAATGCAAAATTAATTGCCAAAGATCTAATCAAAATGTTGAAATGCTCCACACAGCGTTCGATAAACTAAGGATGGAAGGGTAAAATTTACCAAAACCATACAAAGCAGTGCCAGCTTTATATTATGGCTAAATATGCAGACGAATTGCCAACACTAGGCGTTGTATATTTTTATGCGCATAATCAAAAAATTTTTGTGGCACAAATTTAACAAAAGAAATTTTTCGAGTTTTTAGAAGCGATCAACCATGTACTAACACAATTTCTATTATGTATGTATGGACAAAAGTTATCATAAAAGGCAATTTGAATGCAAAATAAATTTAATATAAAAGCTGGGAATAAATGTTTCGTCATTTAAAAATTGGACATACATTTTAGGATACAAATTCTGGTCAAAAAAAATTTAATAACTTTGTTATTTTAAAACAATTTTTAAAATGTAAAAGTAAATAAAATCTAATTAGAAAATAACTATCAAATTGTAAAAAGTGTACAAAGAAAACCAAATCATTAAATTTCACTTTTAAATGTCCATTGGTTTACCACTTTTTACCGTTCGATTATCTTTGTTTATATTTTATCAGAAATATGTTTTATCCATCTTTCACAGATTATGAATATCAGTTTTATGTGATCACTGAACCAGAATTTATGTCAAGAAAAAATTATCAAAGTTATAAGTAAATATGTATTTCCGATCATCAAAACGTTAAATTTTTTATCAACAAAAATTTTTTTCTAGTTTTTAAATAACCCAAAAAATATATATAACATTTTTAGAATAAGGACAATTTATGTCCAGGTTTTGAATAACAAATGCTGTTAGTCTTTTTTTCAATTTATGACTGCTTTTAAAAATGATGAAAAGTTTATATTCATTCTATTAACAACAAAAAAATATTAACCAATTTCCAAATGACAAAAAATTCGTGTCCGGTTTTAAATTATTTAATTTTTATAACCACTTTTTCAAACGCCAAAAGTTTATGTCTCATTTTTAACAACCAAAAAATTCTGTCCAACTTTAATATTCGTATGACCAAAAATTTATTTTTCACTTTTAATTAATGGAAAGTTAATTTCCAACTTATAAACTGACTCCTGCTTTCGAATGACGACAAATATATGTAATTTCAGTTCTTGCGCGCAATTGTTCATTGAGTTGTAGGTTCGCTCGTTCGTTGGAAGAATGCCATTTCTTAAGAATTCGAGAATTCGAAAATTCTAGAAATAAAAATTTAAAGTGTTTATCTGTTAATAGAGCAGCCGTCAAACACTGCACTGCCTTCCTGTTTTTATCAAAACATTCTTGCTTTCCCCTTGTTGCTAATATAAGTGCAAACGGGTAAAATTGCAAAATAAACTAATTTTCATGTCATCAACTTAAGGAAAGATTTGACATACGTTCCAAGAAAATTTTGTACAATCACGGTTATCGAAAAGTTATCGAAATCGTTATAGTGATCGTTATCGATATTGCTATCGTTAGATATTGTTACAAATATTTTTTGTTGTTATCGACAATTTAATTTTTATCGATATTTTTATCGATCGGTTATCGAAATTAGAGGTATTCTTGATCGCATTTTTTAGTTTTAAGCATATTTAGTCTTTCTTATACCCAGGCATGGGCAGAGAGTCACCAGGAGCTCAAAGAGCGTAAAGAACGAGAGTGCAACGCAGAGAACGCATCAGCATGCCTAACACATTTTCAATTTTAGATCATGGTTTTTCCAGGGTAGTTCCCAGCTCTGCTCACAATCGTTGAAAACACCATATACGCCGAAGTACATTATTATGCTATCGAAACCAGAGAGGTTGCATTCTACAGGTTTCATCCCTATCAATGAAAGGTATGAGTTTTTCTTTCCTTTTCATAATTACGTCCATCCCATAAGAAGTAAAAATTAGCAATAATTCTATGCTTATGCTTTGTTTATAACAGGCAAACTATGCACTGCTCCCTGCATTCGGTTAAAAATCCGTAAACTTTTTCCATATAACTGCCATATGTGCATTCACACTTGATTATTATCGAAGCATTGACGATCTTATTTTTACCAAAATTTTAAGGACACAATATTTATCACGACTTCATGATCGCCAATATAACACTCATTTGTTTATCAGCAATATTAAGAATTAAAGTATATGTATAAACACCTGCGCCTCGTTTCGTACTATTTTTTCCATATTTTTTATTGATACTCGTATTAACCTCTTGTTGTTGAATTCAAAAAGACTTGCGTCAATTCGAAAGTTAATGTTTAAACAGCGGTAAAGGTGTGAAATGGATCCAATTCTTTATACAAATCCACAGTGTGCTATATAGAACTGCCGACCATACAATGAGTTATATCAACCAGATGACTTGATTGATATTTGTTTATTAAAATTTGCAGGATATAAATAGATTACAAATTAATAAAGGGCAAAATGTGAAGCAATACAAATAGTACATATATACTCAGCATAATTATTACTCAGTGAAGTCAAATAAAATTAAAGGGAATAAGATAATATCATATCTGATCACATTGTTATGTGCTATATGACATCATAAAAATAGTATGATCACAGCAATGAAGTTGAGCGGATATATATACTCGATTTAAAAAATAGTAATTGACCATTATTTTTTCGACTGGACACAGCTGACGTACCATAGCCGTATGTTCCTCATACGCCATGGTGCCGCAATTTCTCGAAATGAGCATTGGTTGGATAGTAGGTTAGTTGTTTCGAGTAGTTCGTCACCTTGCTGACAAACAATTGTCACATTTTGGCGACTTTTATACGTCAAACTCGGCAAAACCTACAGTTACTTGCCGGTTTGGATGAATGCCAGTAAAACAGATAAAAGGTGCGCACAGCTCACAATGGAACCTGCCCAAAAAAACTGCAACCAAAAAGATCAGATTTTTCTGAAGCTTGGTATATACTATTTATTCCTTCAGTTGAGAAAAGCAAATTATTAAATTTGACGAAGACAAGCATATTGTCAGGGCCACCCTACTTACGTGAAAAAATATTAAATATGACGTTTATAAATCATTACTACACCTTATTTCGTTTCATTCTATGCGTCAATAATAGACTTATTTTGACAAACTCTCCTCTATTCCTTAAATATTCTTACTTTGCCTTAAGTCTAAATTAGTAGTGCCATACCATAGCCATAACCGTAATCGTGGGTATATAATTTTGGTTTTTCGCCATAACCATAAGCAGCTCTGAAGTATTTTACGTCATTATGGCTAAGGCGTTATGGTTATGGCACCTCTAATTTGGGCTTTATTTATTTGGGTCGTGTCCTGTAAACACATCTGCCATAATTGACAGTTATCGCCCTGTGAGTCCAAGAAACAACCTCTACGTCTCTGTACACTCTCAATTAGAAAAGAATCGATTATTTCAGAAACACATCAAGTGCCAGAAGTGCGGTTAAGAGAAAACTAATGCCGATTTCGTTTCTACCGAAAAATGCCGCTACCTTCTCTTTGCCCTCTAAGCACAAACACTAAGATAAGGGCGATGAGAAGGCAACATTTTTTGTAGAAACGAAATTACCATAAAAATACTGCACAATTAGGGAATAATTTTTCCTTGGGGTGATTGAAGATACTTTTATTGAAAACAATTATAATATTTGTTTGTTGTACGAACTATGTGGATTTTTTTGAATTCTTTACTAATGCGCGTCGTTTAATTAAACAGTAATTTTTATTTACGTTAAATTTAAAATTTTTATAAAGAACATTAAAAATTTCTATAAAAAAAACATATTAAAAATGATTAAAAAAAATAATAATATAATAGTAATTTAGCAGCCTTAAGCATTGATTCCTGGCACGTTTATGCACTAATCAGTGAGCTTAGTTTAACGAAGAATATTTCGTTCTTAACTCATTTTTAAATAATTTGGCGCTTCCAGAAATAATCCATTCAAATACCTCCACGTATCTTGTTTGTAGCCTAGCGCTAGCTGAGCTTTTACGTGCCTCATCTGTGTTTTGAGCGTACCATGGGTGAGCCTAATGCCTTGATCGTCCGTTGGATGTCTCACAAGAGCCGAGCACTCACAGAGAAATTGTTGAATGGTCTCTTTCAAGCTCTGCAGCCTAACTTCTTGAAAGGTAAGGCGATCACACGATCACGGGCCACATTGTTCCGGTCAGATAATCCTGATTGTGATTGTGATTTTAAGCTTAATCTCAGCATAGCTTTGTCTAATTCGCGTTATGAGATTTCCCTGCGTAATCTTAGTTTTATATAACCAACCGCCTCCGAAATCCAATCGTTTCCGCCTAAAAAACGTTTACTTGGTCTGGTAGGCGAAAGAATAACTTCGATTTCAGTTGATCAATCAAACAGTCTGCACCTATGTAAGTACATATGTAGCTAAGTACCTCATATTTCATATTTTATCTGCCCCTAAAGACAAACGTGGCCTCCAAGCACTGAATTTCTCCTCGAATCCAGTCACTGCGGCCTAGGGATTTTGTGAGAGTTGTGTGGTTAAGTCGTATTTTTTAAAACTCTAGGCATATATAGGGCTCTTTAAAGTACCTCTGCTTTTTGCTACAATGTAACTCCATCTGGCTATATTAGACTATAACAATGTCCAGTACTCTGAATATGATTTTTGGCGATTTTTTTTAAATTTTAAGATAAGATTGATCACGGTAGTCTAACTACATGATGCTGAATTACTCTGTGGAAGATTATATCCTGTTTTCCTGATTTTTTTTGCACAGCTCTTCTTAAAGGAGGCCTTGATGGGGTTTTATCGCCTGAATCGTAGCATTCCGTCATCGAATTGTCACCAACACCATTTTTGTTCAAAAAATTTATCAATTACACTATATATATTTCAATCGAGTCCGAAATAAGTACTGAATGGGGAATATTGTATTTGGCTACAGTTTTATTTATAAACTTCTTTATCGGATTCATACTTTTTATTTATGCTAAAGCCCAAAAAAAATTAGTATGCTTAAAGTAGTGGTTATTTTTTGTTTAGCTAAAAATGTAGTGATAAGAAACTTTTAAATTATTTAAATCTGCTTTGTAAAATACGCTAGACTTCTGCATACACAACTTAAGCCTCCGTCAAATGTCCAACAGACTTATGTTTGATAAAAGAGTTCAAGGCTTTGCTAGCAACTGAAAACCAAATAAAAACAACTCTATATAAATATTAAATAAAAGAGATAGAAAATGATTTATCTTTGATAAAATAATAGGGCAACCTGCACAAACGTTTTCTAAAAACCTTATCAAGCTCACTAACATAAAATCTGAAAAGTCTGTACTTGAGCCTTCCTAACATTATCATATCATATTAGATATGTATGTACATATATACATATATGTACGTATATCAAAGAATTTTGGTAAGGTCTAATTTTAGTAGATCTTAAATCAATGCTTATCTTCAACTCGTGAGCTCATAAATAAAAAGAATAAAAATATTATGAAGCTACTATTATCATTAGATATCTACGCAGAACTACCTGTGATTTTTTGATGTACTGATACTAATCGTATATAAAATAAAAATTAAATTTTGATCAAATTTTGTAATTTGTTTTTTAATTTTTGTACTTGGATTTATATGGCTTTTATTATATTTTTATAAACAATATTTTAAACTAAATAATAAAAATCAAACTTTGTATTTTTTTTTTAATTTTTGAACAAAGCTTTGAAACTTGGATTTATATGACTTTTTTTATATTTTTATAAACAATATTTTAAACTAAATAATAACAAATAAATAGTCTCAACTGGTCAATATATTAAGGTTGACCTTGACTGATGTCGACTACTACACTTATTTACCTCCCAGCTTAAATAATATTTAGTTTAATCTGTTGCAAAAAGATAATTTATTTACCGAGTTTAGATTTTATAAACTGGAACACTGAAGTCACTGGAATGCAAAGGACAGCTGAAACCACTTGTTTGAAATGAGGAAAATAAAAAGCCGAATAAAAAATTTAAATTTCGCAAAAATACAATTTGTTCTAGGAGATAAACTTGTGTAAAAAAAAACTGTAACTTGTAGTTAAAACTGTGAATCTGGCAACATTGGTATGCATGCAGACCCACCCCCTTGCGACAGCCGTTATCTGCCAAATTGCACAGCCTTTGTAAATGTTTCCCTTGAGCTGTATAAAACCAGAAAAAGGTGAACACCGCGCAAGAGAAACAAACATACATAGAAAAACAAACAATTTGCAAATATATCAAAACAGCTGTATAGATCAAAGCAAACCCTGAGAATTAAAAAAAAAATTAAGCGAATATTGCAGATTTGCACTCGAACTCATTTACAAAGGTGAGTAATCGAACAGTATTTCATATCTCTTATGAAGTAAACGATCAGGAAGCTGGAAAGGTATTTAAGAAAAAATAGTTTTATCAAATATCAATTAACGTTTTTGAATTTTTTGTTTTAGTTTTATCACCATACGAGAGTAGGATCGACATACAGCAGTAATTGGATAGGACCTATCGTAGATTTCTTTATTACTAAGTGATTTAAAAACAGTTATAGAAGCTTAGGA
Organism: Rhagoletis pomonella; assembly: GCF_013731165.1. Classification (NCBI taxonomy): domain Eukaryota; kingdom Metazoa; phylum Arthropoda; class Insecta; order Diptera; family Tephritidae; genus Rhagoletis; species Rhagoletis pomonella. Next base: position 31,464,303 of record NW_023458555.1, on the reverse strand, counting down.
TTACCTGCGTATAACGATGACGACATCGATATAATCAGCCTCAACAGCATAACCGATTTGTCTGCCTTTTCTATGTTGGGCATTTGTTTCTAACTGCCTTTTTCACCCAATCCAAGGCGGGATGGCCCATCGATATCATAAAACCTCAAAATACTCTATTTAATCCACGAATCAAAGTGCTCACACACAACACCTACAATCAGAAACTATTTAATCTTAACTAAGATAAGTAGCTGTTAAAGCATACACAATAATTTTAATTTCCGTGCGTCAAAGTTTAGTACCATTATATACATACGTAAAGTTGCGAAATCAGGCTCATTTCTAGTTACTCAATTAGTTTTGGCATTATGAGGCTGGGTTTTTGTCAGCTGTTAAGTATACATAAATATCAAGTTACCTACAAACAAATTTAGTGTGTGGCTAAGTTTGAACACTAACAAGAAGGTACACTGATAAGAAATATAGTGGGTATATACTGCAAGCGGCACCTCTTAAATCCAAACAACTGGCGGACGCATACATACGTATGTATATATAAACGAGTACGTCCAAATCCAAGAATACATACATACATACACTCACCAGACTATGTATCCACACAGTGTTTTTTTTTTAATATTTGCAATGTTTTACGTAATAAATTTTTTTCGTTAATTTTTAATAGAAATTTAGCAAAAAAAAATTTCAAAAATCAACGGCAGATTATAGCTACTTAAAACTTGCACTTTATTGTACTGAAATTGAGTTGGCTACAAAACTGTGTACTCAAAAAATTTCCGAAAAATTTTGGTGGAAATTTGTCAAATTTTCTTAGATTTTGTAAAAACTTTAAATCATTAATTTATATGCCATTTGATGCAGAAAAAAATTTATTACGAAAAATATTCCAAAAATTAAAAAAAAAAACAACACTGTACGAATACATATTCTGGTGAGTGTAAGTACTTATTGATAAAAAAAAAACAGTGGATGATAAGAGGTCTTGATTAAATTATTAGTAAGCACTACCTTTTACTTCTTTTTTTTTTATTTGATTGCTCAGTACTGCTATCTATGTATGTATATTTCCAGTGAATAATTCCTTCGTCAACAATTTATTGGTAATGTGATGAAATTGAAATTTCACGCATTTCGCTTTCTACCGCATTGTCGTCATCAACTAACGTAAGAAGTAAATTTGAAAATCCCACTGCAACGATACATACTAAACTTTCTTTGTTTGCTCGAGCGTATGCTAAAAGTTTGGTAAGACCATTTTTGGTTTTATTTATTGCCTCTGGAAATACAAATATGACCACATTTTTCCAGAACATTGGCACGGAAGTACACTATTTACTTAATATAATTCTTTCTAAACCACAGACTACTCCAATTAAACCTATTGTGACGAATTTTTATTTACACAATTTCAACGAATGAATTATAAATTTTTATTTGATTTAGGCTTAAAATCTTAATTTATCAAGGTACCGCAAATTGTGGTGTTTGTCGAATTTAGTCTAATTGACTATTGCTGCTATTTTTAAAACAACAATCCGGCCAGACTTTTGGTTAGTCAGCGAGTAGTAAGGGTGTGTGTGTAAAATTAATCACCTACAATGTGCATTAGTATATAGACATATATGTACACAAATAGTACTTATATATGTACGTAGACTTAGAATAATAAATATTTCATGGTGTAGTTTTAAAAAAGTTATCAAAATTTTCGCAAGAATCATAAGTATTTTGATAATAATTATGTGTGAGAAATATTTTTAAAATCATCGATAATTTTTTTCGTGCCCAGTTTGGGATGAGTCGGGAGTAATTCGGAACTAGTTCCGGAATATACCTAGAAGGTACCAAAAAAATACGAGTAGGGATCCAAAATATGCCGAAATAGTACCAAAAAGGTACCGGAAAAGTACCGAAAAAGTATTCAAAAAATCCTGAAATAAGTAGTCCCGAAAATTTCTGAGCAAGTCCTGTCGTTTAAGACTTAAAAAAAGGGACCGTAACAGTTATTGCTTGGCTTTTATTTAATTACTCTTTAAATAACCGTTATTTCTGGCTTTTATTTTATAAATCGCAAATAACAATTATTTTTGATTTTTATATCAATAATCTGCAAATAACAGTTATTTTTTTATTTTAGATAAAAGTTATCGAAGACTTTTATTTATAGAAGTCATAAATTAAAATCAGTCACTGACCTTTATTTTTTAAATCATACTTGTAATAGTCATTTGTATAAGTCGTTGTAAACTTTTGTTTCACAACGCCTTCTCAACTGCAAAAAATGTTAATGTCTTTTACACGAATGATTTAAAAAGCAAAAGTCGGTGACTGATTTATATTGACGACTTTTAAAAATAAAAGTCACTTACTGATTTTTATTGGTATCATTTATAAATAAAAGTCTTCAATAACTATTATCTAAGACATATAATATAAAAATCCAAAATAATTGTTAATTTACAATATAAAAATTAAGAATAATTGTTAATTTTTTTTAATTTTAAATAAATTGGAAAAAAAAAATTTATTTTCAAATTTGAGTCTCTGTGAAAAAAGAAATTGATTGGTATGTATCACTTAGTTGTAGAACATTTCCTTCATAGTGAATTTTTCCATGACAGTTTTCATTCATAACTGTTATGTTCGGTCCCTGCTTTTATTGTATTTCAAATTAAAAAAGAGGTCTAGTTGGATCACCCTGTTGAGTTAATAAGTGTGCATATGTGATATTTCAATGCTAGACTGATTAATTTTAATCACAACCACCGGATGATAGGGTTTTGCAAACACATAAATACACACATACGAATTATTAAATTAGGTTTCGATGAAAAATTTTTTGTTCATTTTTAATTAACCTATTTCTAGTATACTTAGTCAAAATGGTATATTTCCATTGATACGAGAATCTCAGTCAATTATTTCATTGCCATCGCCAGCCACTTAACAGTTGAACTTAAAGTTGAAGCTACACGCCCTTCACACGTGACATTATCTACTACTAGAATCGGTTAAGTACTCAGTATAGATGATAGAAATACTAGAAGCAATAAAACATGTACTAGGGATTTAAGGAGCTACAATCTTACACCGCCGCCGAACGACTGATGGAAATATCCACGGAATTTTTTTTGGTTTTTTTCATATGTTTTACCCCCATATTTTTCTCTGTGTAGTTACTAACTTAATCAGAAACTATTTATAAGTCTCGAAGAAGAGGAACTGTTAACTACAAAACCTTTGCAATTCCACGAAAACAACGAACTTCATAACTTCAACCTGTTGCATGTTTTTCATAAGAGTGGTAAGTGGGTGAATTAAATCCCCTTTCTTCTGATATGCGTATTTGTATACTTCGTATGTGAAAATTTGAGAAAAAACATTTAAAAGGAAAACATACCTTTTTTATAAAATAAAAATATTTTAAACAAAAAAACTACTAACCAATTTTTAAAAAATTGATATCGTTGTAAACGCAATAAAACCTTCTTTTTTCTGATATGCGTATATAAAAATTAAAACAAAAAAACACAAAAGGAAAAAATTCCTTTTTCATACAAAAAAAAATACAAAAAATTTACTTATTGATTTTTCAAAATTTGGTATCGTTGTAAAGACGATTAAACCCCCTTTCTTCTGGTATGCATATTTGTATACTTCGTATATAAAAATTTGAGAAAACACACTTAAAGCAAAAATTACAAAAAAATAGAAACCGATTTTTGAAAAATTGGTATCACTGTAAAGGATACCAGAAAACTTATACTTTCTTAAACCCAAAAATTTCTATTCATATACACACAAAGAAAAATTTATTAAAAACATTTTTTCCCTCTATGTAAACTTTTTTTCGTTTCTACAGATTTTTTCCTATTAACTGATACTCATATTGTTATTCTACAATGCACCGAATCTTTTGAATAATTCCTTTTTTTGTCCCAGTTTTGTGAATATATTGATTTTTTCGTGTGTAAAATTGTATGTATTTTTTTTAGAATTTTCGAGCAGTCCAAATGCATTTTTCATTTTTTTATTTATGACCGTATATATGATTTACATACACACATATCTATACAAATTAACTAATCTATCATTTAATCAAATGCAGACTGAGTACAATTGCACCCAATGAGACACGCGTAAGTTGACAAAATTAACTGATTGAGTGAACGTGCTATACTGTAAAAATTGAGTGACATATCCGTTAATCAAACAAAGTTACAGCATATGTAAATATGTATTTATTTAATTAAATATGCATTTATATATGTAAGAGGACTTTTTAACAATAATTAAATTTTTTGATTTTGATCGATTAGATAGAAAATCAATGAATTCAAATGAAAATTTAGTACCTAAAGAGCTTTTATCCCCTTTTTTACTTTTTATTTTTTTTTACACGTATTCGTATTTGAATTTACTCCAAAAATTTTGGTAAAAGTGAAAACGTGTTACACATACAAATTACTCATTAGCTCACTTACTCTTTTGCGCACAGGAAACCTTCAATAAGGAAAAATGGTACAAGGTGCGAACGACACCTTAACTGCCCATAAAAGCGGTGCATTATTTACTGGTAAACATCTTAAACACCTTTTGCTTGTTTTGGGTTTTGTTTTTGTCCTCTCTGTTACCTTTGTAATTACAGTTGAATGTACAGTGTAGACGTTTTGTTGCCGTGACAATAATATGTATTAAGCAGCCGCAAATGATTATGAAATGTACATACATACTCGCACATATACAGATTATTTTTAATTCAGTAACAATTATTTGTAAAGGAAAAAAATAAGAACGGTCGCCACGGACCACTGGCTGTAAAACAGGCGCGTTGTTTACATTCTTCTTTGTTGTTATTTTTCTCATGAAACTCTTCCGCATACTCTTGGCATTCTAAGACTTCCTTTCGTTTATGGTTATTAGACTCAGGCATCCGTTGAAACTTACAATGGCTTTACTTTGAGTTTAATTCAATTAAGTCGGTACAATTTTTGGCTTATTGTTATGAAGACTTCTAATTTAAAGCGGCCAGATTATTATTATGACACCCTATTTTAGAAAAATCGACTTTCATTACTTATTAGCGCATTAGCCGTCCAAACAGGGTCGTATGCTGGGTTGGGTAAAAGTTTTACCTTCGTTACTACGATAGACATTGAGTAGAAAAGTTCTCTCGAAAGCCCCCAATCTCATCAGGTGGCCGGTATTGTCCACGTTTTTTAAAGAATGTTTGAGATGATAAATGTCTGTTGGCAATAGTTATTCTACAGTTAGCTCAACTCTGACATTTCCTGGTGGTCCTTTTCCTTGCCCTCGTTCACAGCTAGATAAACCTCTACTTCAGATCTGTAGCTCGTTTCTGTAACTTTTCTCTACCGATTATTTCTCTACTGATAGAGAATATACGTCATTCTCTACTACTCATTAGCAGTAGAGAACAGGGCGGCGAATTCATATCTAAATTCGCCTTGGTAGAGAATTGTTACAGAAACGAGCAACTGGACAAAAGCATATGCGGCGAAATAAGCTTTTTAAAATTTTCTATTTTCAAGATTGATTTATGTATGTACATTATGGTAGTCCAAAAACGCATGCGAAAAAAGTAAAGTTGGAATTTTAGTGCTCTCACAACCTAGGATTGTTCTAAATTGAAAAAATATACGCCTTTTTTTTCAAGTCAAAAATATTAACATATCAAGGCATACGGCGTCCAAGTTCCCCATTTATTTTATATGGCGGAAAAAATCGGCAACTCTCTTTCTCTTCAGGAGACTTCCGAGAATAATACGCAATTGTTTATTTTAGTATGTTTTTAATTTTAACGATTTTTATCGTTGTCGCATTTTTTTGGGTTTTTTGGTGACCCATAAAAACCAGTTAGAGTAAAACAATGTTTTAATAAACAATTAGGCATTATTCCTTGAATTCTGCTGAAAATAAACTGAGTTGGCCAATTAGAAACCATGGATTTTTAAGGATTCTAGACTAATGTACCTGACCACCCTAATGTACCTGTCTCATATCTAAATAGCCATTTCATAGGCATAGATTTTCGACTACTTAACTGCGCAGGTATGTATATCATGCGATAAAGGTCTCCTATTCACTTTTTTCTTAGACCAAAACGGCACTAGTGGATTAACTAAGTTTCTTATGTAGAGGGGAATTTCATTTGTGCCGCTTCGCAAGGGTAAATCCCAGATGTTTGACCTCGTCGAAATATTTGAGCCCTATTCCTGCAAGGATCCCCAAATTTATATTCGGTTTCTACGATCAAATATCCAACCATCAGTAGAGAATTATGTTTCTCTTTTGACCACTGTCCGTAGTAGCATGATCGATTAACTTCCTTAGAACCTCGTTGATAATTTTGTTAGCTGATCGAAATCTATCAAAACCATGCACGAAATTCGTGCTGCGACCATCACTATAAAATTTTTTTCATTTACAAAAAAAAATAATATTTTTTTATATAAATATTTGTTTATAGTTTAAAGCACGATAAATGCATACGTGTCGTGCAATAAGCGCTAAACGTAACTAATAAAAAATAAAATCTTTTCATTTACATAATTTAATGATTATATCTTACATCTAACTCGTGTTGTTTTCTACTCCATTATTTATCTACCTGCGTTTTATATGCTGCGCTAAAATCTATAAGAAATACATAATTTCCAATTTTCGCAGCATTTTTCAGTTGCACACAAACAAATTACTTTCTTCCTGCAATTGCGCATATATTCAATTGTTTCATCTCTGTGCAAAATACATAAATAAATCAATACAGTATCTAAGCGCAAAATAGGGAACACATGGATTTTAGTTAAAGAAGTAATATTCAGTAAAAAAAGGATGTCTCAAAATGGAATTTATCCTAATCTCTATCGATGTTGCCTTAAAAGAAATGGCTATAAAACTGGGAGTCAAATTTTGAAGGTCACAACAGGTGGCAGCCAATCGAGAATTCAACAAAAACGTACAAATGCAACTCCCATCTAGAAGAGAATTGAGACGACCCCGATTGGCCAATGTATACAAGATGGAGAGCGCTGTAGTAGCGGGAGTCGTCTTCGCGGAAAACGATATCGCTCTGTCTCGACGTCGGGGAAAGGATACAAGCCTTCGTAAAGCGAAAGCTCAAGGCATCTTTAAAGCCAATAAAATCTTGTATAATAGAGCCGAGCCTATGACCTGTTCAAAAAGTTTAATTCAATATAAATTTTAGGTTCAACCAAATTTTACAATATGGATATCAGGCAAATATGATTTGAATAAGCCTTATTCCAAGCAAATATTTGGAGAGGCTTGCCACGTGTTTTCAAATTTAAATCCGAACTTATAAATAAGTTAAATGAAGTATGTATTACGGCGTGGACGTCAATCGAAAATGTGAAAAAGGTTTATGTATTAGAAAATATTTTAAAGGGGGTCGCCACCTGTTTAAATGCAATTTGAATTAAATCAATAAGTTCAATAAAAAATTTAATAAGGATGTCAAATATAAGAAATTTAGAAAAGTTTTATTCCAAAAATATTTTTAAACAGGGTGCCAGCTGTTTAAAGCTCACACGCATTTTAACTAAACATTACAATATTAATGTTAACGAAAGAACAAAGCTATTTTTCGAAAACATTTCTAAAGAGTGTTCCCACCTGTTTAAAGATCAAACTCAATTTAATTAATGAGTTAAATTAAAATAAATTAAATAAACAAACGAACGAGACTTTACAAGTCTTTTTCCGAAAACATTTTTAAAGCGTGTGGCCACCTGTTTAAAGGTCAAGCTCCATTTCATTAACAAGTTAAATTAGATAAAATGAAAAAATAAATAAATGAGACTTAAAACCAAGTTATTTCGGATGATTTTTGAAGAAAACTCAAATTAAATTTAGGTGAATATTTGCAATCGGAAAACCATTCGTCTTTTCAGCAATTTAGTTTTTTCGAAAACATTTTTAAAAAGTGTTGCCAGCTGTTTGAAGGTCAAACTCAATTTAATTAATGAGTTAAATTAAATTAGTTAAATTAAATAAATAAATGAACGAGACTTTACGAAAGAACAAGACTTTTTCCGAAAACATTTTTAAAGAGTGTTGCCACCTCTTTAAAGGTAAAGCTCAATTTCGTTAACAAGTTAAATCAAAAAAAAAAGGATTGGATGAGACTTAAAACCGATTTATTTCGAATGAATTTTGAAGAGGAAGCCACCTTTAGAGCCTTTTTTAAGAGATTTTTCAACTTGAACTAAAATGTGTTGGCTCATTGAAAAACTTCGGGAATTTAATTATTTTTATTTATTAGTCTGCAGAAATTATTACTCTTACAGACTAAGAATTTGTATCCTGCTGAATTGCTTTATTTAAAATGTCTAAGCGCTTCCAATTTCTTGACTGTGTACTGTACAACAATCGACAAATAAGCTTTCAATACAACCAACCACTTTGGTATTGAGTAGATTTGCGTGCGATACCATCCAAAGCCATCGGATTGACCTTTCTCCGTTGCCAATTATATTTGCCGTTTTACAAATGTTTTCGTGTAATTGTTTAATTTTTATTGATTTAGCCAATTGAGCATACCACCTGCTTTGATAAATTATCTTCGAAAGCGAAATTTGAAATAAATTGCAGCAGCAACAAAAATCACAAAGCAAACATTTTATTATTGCTGTGTTTTGTTTCTGTTTTTGTTTGCTTGCCAGTTTGTTTTTCCTTTGAATTTATCATTCACCACATAAATTCCCCTTTTATGCAAAATTTCTATAGATTTCGCGTGAATCGCTTCTAATTAAATATGCAAAACGTGTACGTCTTCTATGACACGTTTGTTTATGCATTTACTTATAGCCAGCGGTCGATCGTCACCACCACCAAACGACTCAGCAACCAACGTCCGCTCGGCGGTCCAAGGTGCACACAACATTGAGTCATTCAACTGCGACGACTAACCTAACTGCTGCTCAAATGTTTAGCTAAAAAAAATTAAACAAACAGACGGCAAACAGTTAACTCATTAAAAACAAGTAAGTAATTTTTAAGCAAAAAACAAAACCGACTTCAAATCTCATAGAAAAGTTTAGGATTACCGTTAATTTTTTCATGATCCAAAGATCGAATCTAAACCAGATTAGTATGTTACCACCTCTGAGATATTACCTTTCCGATGCAAAAAGAACTATCGAAATCGGTTGACGTGGTCCAAAGTTATGCGATAACATTCATAAAAAAAAAATAAATAAATAAATAAAAATAAAAATATTCCGACGAACTGGTAACCTCCTCCTTTTTTGGAAGTCGGTTAAAAAGATAAAGGAGTACACATCTTCATATCTATATACTTACTTACATATATTCGCCGTAATTTATAGCCATATTTTTATTTAATTTGCATTTATTAAAAAAAAAAGACGACAAACCTCGCTTTTAAAATAAATAACACCAATTTTATGCTGCAAATGCGAGTATTTTAGTATTTACCAAGCAATTTTCAAATGAAAAGTCGAAAAAAACTGGAGAGCAGGTGAATTGTTTTGCTCAACTTTTTCCTTGAATTCAAAATTATCATACAAATATGCGTCTGTTTTTGTTTACAGAGCACAATTCTTGTATACTATTTAAATTTCTGTTACGAGTATGTTAACATATCGCACAAGCTTATACAAAAAAAAAAAATTAAAATATTTTTTAGCAATACAGAGCACCAATTTTTGCGGCGAGAGAGTGCTCACCAAGCAACGACCAAATGAGCAATGCAAATGAGGTCAGTAGGAAAAAATCAGTGGTCAGAGTGTCTTTTAAAATGTATGAAGTATAGAAATGCATTTGAGAAATAAAATTTTAATAAAATATATAATTAAGTTAGCACGGCAAAGGCCACGTGGATGCAAAAAGTCTTTGTCGCCGAGCACTGCCGATCACACCAATGTACGAGCTGTTCGCCAAAAACCGCGTTGAAGCGAGATTCTGCAACATTTCGCTCATTTGCACTGACGCTTCAACACGAGAGAGCAACTCCAGTACTAAGCTCCAGCGCAAAAAGATCTATAGAGCCGTCTGTCTCCAGATCGGGAAAACGAGAAATCAATTCGATCATATTGTGATAGAGGGACGACATGTTTCCTGTGTTATAGACGCGGGCACTATCCGACTCAAACCACCATCTTGTAGCAGCCAAGATACGCACACGTCTCTGTACAGCAAATAATGTACGTCCAGCCACACAAGGAAACCTCACCGTTGAAAAACTTCAATCAGAACAGACACTGACAATTGCTCCCTAAGAGCGCTTTTAAAAACCTCCGCTCATGCGAGCAATGGAACCGCATTTCCCGCAAGCTAAATTTATGGAGGGAACACTAATCCACATAATCCACAAGACCGTTATTTTTAATAAGGCAGCTCTTAGTTGCGTCAGAGGTACTCGACTCTCTCGAGGCAGCATAAGCTCTTCGTTTGCGATGCGCGGTGGTTGAAGTCCGATTACGGCGTTCAGTGAGCAAGAATTGTTAAAGTGGTAGTGATTTTTGTCGATAAGATGTCTTGTGGCATGTCTAGGAGTACATTCTTTTTCTAGAAACTGCCTGTTTGGGTGCTCACTTCAGTTGCAGCCTAGCAGGAACCCCTTACTGTGCATTATATTGTATTCTCTCTTATAGATGATGTTACTGACGACTTCAAAAGACATACCTTAGCTGTCAGGAGTGCTGTGATCCGAGAGTTCGTGGCAGAAGACCCTCTAGCTACCATTCCATCAATCTTTGCTCCACTTGTGAAAAAACAGGGATTTCTCTCCAACCAGTTATAGAGAAAAACAGTTTAGAACATTTGCAGAAACGCAGATATAAATAAGCAATGAGAAAACAAAATCAAAACCTTCAAACATTTTAAAGTGTTTAGACGCTGGGAGTGTTAGGCATATGATTTGTCTAAACCTGATCAGAATCCAAGCTGCCACAGTTTGCATGCAATATCAATAGGCGTTTTGTTCAGCATAACGCTAAGCGATAGACCTCACTTCTAAGCTGCCCGGCTCACTCTTTATTCAATCTTGAATTTCCTCGACAGCTTGCTAGCTGGAATCAGATAGAAGAACTTGACCCTGTCAGGAAACGGCAGGCGAACATCTCCAATCTAGTAGAGAGTGCACAGTGAACAAGTCCTGCTCTGTCTTGCCGGAATTGGCGATGAGTCCACGTTATCCGCGTAGAGAATTGCCCGTCAGTCACTTTGCTCTAATTGCTCCAGCTAATCGCTTTACGATCGCGATCCAAATTAGAGGGTAGGCAATGGCACCTATGATGTGTGCTAGCTGAACTGGCAGTAATTTTGGAAGCCCTTCTCTGACTCAAAAGCTCTACCTTGTCTATGTGGTATTATACTATATTCTGACACCCAAGCTTTCGAATGCATAAAGACTCTGAATGAATAACCTTCGCAGTACTTCGCAAGCGTTATTTGGTTCCCTAAGAATTAGACTTTTGCAACTTCGTCCAAGGGCAGAATTGCCATTATACTCCGACAGAAAAATTATTACTATCATAACAGGACACTGTTTGATGGGCCTGAATTGGCTTACCAACCAGCATGGTTTGTCCCAACTACAAACCGCTTGAGCATAATCTAACTTATTTAGAAACAAGGTGATCTTTCGTGAAATAATGCACTGGTATACATATATATGTAGATGAAAAAGGTTTTCATGTCTCGACTATCCGAAATTCAAATCCATCAAAAATATTTTTTTTATGAGATAAAAGATCGCACGCCTACAAAGTCTGAAATAGTTTATGAAAAGCTAAATACATACATAATGTATTTTAGGGTGCATCACAAAAAAAAAGTTGCGGGTTTTCCACCGGAATCATAGAATTTATTATATTATAAAATTTTCGCCACAAAATGTCGGAAAAATATTAAGATTTGCGTGAGCAAGTCGACTTGAAAATACCTCCAAAACTTTAATTTTTTTGATTCTGTTGATAACATTTTATACAGACCTTTAAAGTTAAAACTCTTCTATCATCTGAAAAGATTTGTAAGAAAAACCAGTTTTAAAACCTAATTTTATTTATAAAAAAACTCGATATTTGGACGTATTTTCAAAAATTCCAGTTCACATAAATCTAGATATTTGCGCGGAAGTTTTAAAACTTAATAAAGTTTCTATTTCTGAAGGAAAAAAACGATTTTCCTTTTTTTGTACGGAGAGTGTTGCACCCTAATGTATGTTAGTTTATTATAAAAAAAGTTTGAATTCTGTCATCGCTTACCCATACATCGCATCAACCAAATCGCGTTCCCACGTCATTAATCGCTTCATTTTGGCGGCTACTGTTTCCGAGCGCGTTAACGTCGCCGTGGTGGCAATTTTGTTGCCGGTATTGGGCAAAGTAAACTGTACCGTGATTGCGTCGATGGTTGACGTTGATTGAAAAGTACACGCTAGTGTACTTTTTGTTGTTGTTGCTTTGAGCTGTTTCTTTTTTCACTTACTGTTGTCTGTTGTTGGTGTTGTAAAGTTATATTTTACTATTTCCACAGCTGCCAACAGAATATGACTTTTTATGGGTACACTTAATTAAGTAGTTTCGTATTTACAACTTAATTTTTTTTTGTTTCACAGTTTTTTTCTATTGTTCGTTAATTTTAATTAGCTGAAAAAAACATATATGTATTTTTAAAATAAATTGCAATTTTTGGCGCCTGTTAGTTGTGCCATTTTTATTACTGTTTCCATGCAATTTTAAAACACACTTTGTTCCGGATTTTTTTCTAATTTTTTGTTTGTGTCGAAGCTGTCGTTTATTACTTTTCGCTTGCAAGTATTTGTGTGTTTTTGTAACGAATTTTCAGTGTCGCACCTTGTTGGTTATACTGGTGTATGCTTTTATACATATGTAAATACGTACATACATATGTGTAGCAAGTATACTACATAGTCACCTTTGTCACTTGATTTTTTACTAAATTTGTTTTTGCTCCAAAAAGTACGGAAATTTGTACTGGAAAAATTTTTACGGAATATTTATATTTATTTTTCTGGTATCACCCTACCGCAGGGAACTTTTTCTACCAAATTTTGACAAAAACTTTATTTAATTTTAATGTTTAATGTTTTTCATCATTCGTCATCAATTTTTAAGTTTTATGTAAGGGTGGATACAAGTTTTGCATATAGAATATTGAAAAAGGAATTATTTAACTTGTGTCTATTTTTGTGTCTCTTTAGTGGTAATTTCCTTTTGTTATTTTAAGAAGCCGGTCATGTTTTTCATACAAATGGCCCGCCAGGAGCGGATTGCTGATGCTAAGTACCCGAACAGTCATTTCTTTTTATGTAAAATAGGAATGATAGGAAAAGAATTCCAGGAACAGTGTGACGATAAAGATAGCTACTCAATCGTCCGCATGTAGAAAAACTTTCACGCTTGTCAGGTGAGAAACCCTCGACGTTGGCAACTTCCATTTTCAAAGAGATAAAGGAGCCGGAAGCACGCAATGGGAGTCAAAGCTGTTGAATGTGCTAACAAACTTTGTTTGGCAATCAAGAAGACCTTCCCGAGACCGCGCACGTGACACGAGAAATGGCAGGGATTTATAGATCAATATTGTTTTGAAGTTCCTGCAGATATCTAAGACCTATGGCCGGTCTCATAAGATACGCCATTGGTCACCTCAGAATGATCATCTCCCCAAGCTGCAAGTCGGGAGTCCGAAAAGATGGTTCGGATTACACTCTTTAAACAGAGCTGTCCGCATATCTGGGTTAGGTTGAATAAGGTTAAGATACTTTCCCCAAACGGGAGTACTTCGGGACCACCTTTTAGCATCGGTGTTTTGTCATACCACTACGAACTTTGACTCCTAAGCTAAAGCGAAAAACGCTGTGTGTCAGGAATGAAATTTCACAGACAACTGTCACAGAATCATTGTAGAAGTCCAAAACAAGGTTTTAAGATCGTAGTCTTCCAAAACCTGAGCACCGTAAAGAAGGTGTTGAGATGATTGCTCTTCATCTTCCTCTAAGCAGCTGCTATAATGAGAATCCGGCTTTGTCAAACTCAAGAAGAACCCCTTCACATGGGGGCCTGTTTTCGTCTAGCATACGTTGAGCAAGGCCCATCTCTGTAAGAACAGTCTGCAGTACCCACATAAATCTTATCTGAAATTAATCAAACGCAGCCGGAGGAGCAGTCAGCTATTATTCTACTAGCCTAGAGTGTACCGTAAGTGACCTTGAAAGTTCTTTCTTGCTGCTTGGATATCAGGTATCGCACGTTTGCTCAGTCATTGGGTTACGGTCTTAATGGCGTTAAAAACCACTGCACCATCTTCTACTTCCCATCCGCTCATTCTTAGGTATGATGTGAGCGGATAAAAAAAGCTCTTTGGTGCCAGTCGAGCGACACAGTGGTCCTTGTTATCAGGGATAATGTCGTAGCCTTCAAGACCGTCTTATCTAAGTTAATCACGTAACTCAGTGAGGGAGCTTTTCAGCTTTATAAGCAGTATAAGCTGACGCGAAGGTTAAGCTCTTTTACCACCCAGAACAACTTTCGATACGCAACTTGCGTTATCTCGACTAAAAACGAAATTGTACTTGCCCGAGGAAATGAATTGCTTTGTTGATTTTCAAAGCAAATTTTCTGTAAGCTAGTTCAGTCCACTGGGGCTGAGAGGTTGGAGGTGTCAACCCAGCAGAAAATTTGTAACTACGTCTGGTGTGTGTACAAATGAACTATTTTAGTACCATTTGAGGTTCAGATCGGAATTATTTCGGAATCGTTTCGGGACCTGCTCAGGCCTATATCAGGTATCATTTTAGGACAAGTTCACGACTTTTGAACCATTTCGGGGCCTGTTCAGGACTATTCCGGGACAAGTTCGGAATCATTTTGTTACCTGTTCAGGACTATTTCGGGACTGGTTTACGACTAACTTCAGGTCCATTTCGGATTTGGTCCTGTACTGTTTGGGACTAGTTCAGGGCTATTTTGAGCGTAGTTCTTGTTCATTTGGAGACTGATAGGGTATAGTTCGAGACTAGTTCAGGAACATTTCGGTACTAGCTTGGGATCATTTGAGACTGTAAAGGGACCGCTTCCAGACTGGTTGGATATCCTTTTGGGCAAGTTCACGACTTTTTCAGAACCATGTTCAGGGCAATTTGTGCCCAGTTCGAAATTATTTCGGGTTAGTTCGAAACGAGCCACAAAATTTTTCTGAAATAGTGCTAAGCTATTGGCGAAGTGCTTACAAAAAAAATCGGTTCGGTATCCGGTCCCGACAAAATGAATAAATTTATGTTTATTTTCTAACTTTAAGTATTTATGTAGGTAATTCAAATGCTACACAGATGTTTATATATCAAATTTCATGAGTACCTAATAGTCACTAACAGCAGTCGCCCTTCGACAGGCAATAGCAAAACCTCCAAGTGTAGTTCTGTCTTGAAAAAAGTAGGTCCCTCCATTTGTGCTATAACGTCAGGTCGCACGCCAAAAATTGGAGAAGAAGATCGGCCAAACCCTAAACAAAGGTGTAAGCGCTTAAATCGCTATAATGGCAACCTACTCACTTAACACTGACTTTGGAGTGTCAGACTTGAGAGGCTATTTTTTGCTTATAACTCCTCGGAATTCGCATTCACAAATTTACCTACTTTTTTGTATTTCTTATTTTTTTGTTAATATTTAATATTTGTTCTGCAGTATCTATCTATTTAGCTGTCGTTAAATTGCGTCATTTTAACTTTTTAGCATTAATTTTTGTTGTTTTTGTAACGCTTGCGGCCCACATTTTTACTCCACACTTAAAATAGCTCTGAAAATGGCCGATGGTTTTCTTGCTGTGCCTGCTTACTTCTTTTATTGTTATTGAGTCGTCGTAGGCTTATCTCCCTTTACGTTCTTGGTGCTTTGTCAACTTGAAATTGCGCTAATTTGTGGTTGTTGTTGTTGTTATTTTACTAAGTAATATTACCTTGCCTTTCTTGAAATTTCTTTCTCGCACACGCCGCGCCGTACTGCCTTTCAACTTTTTTTCGAAGCAACACACTTTTATCCACTTTTCACTTAACCTTTATTTTTGCATAACTATTTCTATAGATTTCTTCTTGCACTTTTCATCACGCATATAGATACAAGTACACTACTCTTCCACGCATCACACTTTTCCTTTCACTGGCTAAATTTACAAAAATCTCTACGGCATTCACTACTCGTATCTCCAACCGCATACTAATTAAGAAAAAAAATTCAAAAAACCAAAATAAATCTATTTGATGTCACAGGCGCAAACGATCTGCTGTCGCATATGCGAACAATGGTACACTAACTAGTAAAACTCTCGCATAGATAGTAAACGTCAAATGGGCACAACAAATGTGCGAGCGCATTTAATTTCAACAAAACAAAAAATATAAAACGAAAAAAATCTTGTAAAAATGTGATCGACGCCGTCGATGTTGGTTGGTCTTCGCAAGTATTTAAACACACTTTACTTTAAAATCGCTTCGCATGTATATTTATATACTTCTACATATCGCTAAAGCTAATATACATATGTACATATCTATTAACATACAAATGTTTTATGCTTGAAAACGAACTGAGCAGCTGAATTGTGATCGCTGAGCGCTACGCCAAATGTGCCCGTAGTGGTTTCATTATTAAGTCGATAATTTTTTATTTCAATTTTTAATTTGCCCATGCTCACGCTGCACCTCTCGCGAGCTGCGCGACAACAGCAAAACACTCACCGGTCCAACGTCAAGTAAACAAACACAATACAATCAACCCATTCTGCTCATTGTAGTGATAGAAATGCGGCAGAAAGTCAATATCGTTTGCCGGTTGGCGCTGGGAGTTGGGGAGCTGCGGAGCTGGGTACTTGGGGCCGTCTGGTTTGCCACAGCCGGCGCAAACAACCATGAAGTGCTCTTTAGTCGCGCAGCTACTCTCTCTCGCTCTCTTTCTCTCTCTCTCCCTACCTAGTGTAGAAAATTTTGCTTGTGAGCTGCTTTTGCTGATTGGGATTTTTGTTTTGAACCCCAAAGCCTTTGAATTATCAAATATTTTTTGCCCCCTTTTTGAATATCGCTGCTCATTTTCTCAGCACACTCAGCGCACTCGCAATGCTTTCAATTGCACTCTTTACGTTGTTGTCGGAGTAACAACTCGCTGCTGAAGAACTGTGAGTGACAGTATTTATCACTCGCAGCGGTAATGTTGTTTTGATTGTTGTTATTAAATTTGTTGTACTGCAGTTGAGATAAAGATACAGATTCTTATCATAATTGTTGCTTTTGACGTCATTGACCTTCTTTCTTTTGCTTGGGTTCACTAAGAATTTTTTGTGGTTAGTATTACCTTTGTGGATGTGGAAGGTACCTTTAACAATGTTAATTTGGCATCTATACACCACTCCACAGTCTCCGTAGGACTGGCCCCACTGATCACTCTCTGGATCGACAATATTTTGAGTACCAGAAGCATTAATGGCTCCCTTAGAACCGCTGAAGTACGTGGTAGCCACCGCTGTGGAGCCACGTACTAACCGAATCCCTTCTTCGCACATCGAAAGCCATTAGGGTCATTACGTATGCATCGTAGGAAATTTTTTTCTCGACGGTAAGTGAGATTCTTCTTCTTATTTGGCTCTCTAACCTCCTAAGCTATTCTGGCCGAGTTCAAAGAAAGCACGCCAGACGTTTTTCTTCTGCGTCAACTGACGCCAATTGGAAAAGTGGAGTGAAGTCATTCTCTATTTGTTCCCTCCATCGTGGTGGGGGCCTCTTCCTTTCTCTGCTAGTACCAGCGTCTTCCGAATTTAATACTTTCAGAGCTGAAGATTCGGTGTACATTCGAACGACTCTATGTCCATGTCGTTGTAAAGCTCATACAGCTCATTGTCTGCGTTGCTCACCGTGGCCAACGCGTAGTGACCCGTAAATCTTCCGTCAAGTCTTTCTCTCGAATGTGAAATTCTACAATCCGCACATAACGACCTGACAGAGTGGGCAGAAAGGAACGGTCTAGGGATTAATCCGTCCTAAACCGAACTAGTTTTATTGACTACGCGATAAAAAGTAGACAACGGCGCAAAACTTTAATTGTCAAACGCAGCCAAGTTTTTGTGGGGTTTATTCTCAACTCTAAATTATCCGCTTAATGCGCTCTACTCCTTTAAAGCTACGATTGGAAATGACTCGAGGCTACGACCGCAGATTATACACTGGGCTTATGCGACGGTATGTTGCGAGGCGGCTGATGCCAAAGGACATCTACTCAACTTGTCAAAAAGGTGCAATACACGGCGGGAGCAATCTACTCGCGCTAGAGACACTCCTGGTCATTGGAGGATAAGTACCGTAGCTGTGATTATCAGGTCATTGAAACTGTACTTCGACCGAAGCTTCGAAATCTATTTTACCGATAGAAGTCACTGGGAGATTAATATTGTTCCAAACAGCGACGATATCCCCATTTTCATGGATGGTTCCAAAATGGACATCGGCACAGAATCCCCCATCTATTCTCAGCAATTGTATTTCGGAGAGAGTCCTATAAACTTCCAGGTCACTGCAATGTTTCCGAGGCTAAGATATATGCAAATGACATGTCGGCATAGCTGGTAAGCATGATGAGAAAACCCTCTAAGCATCGCAATGAGCCTTTGTGGCCTCCGACTAAACTCTTTTCAGAGCTGCCGCATAACCTTACCTACCTAATCATTTCCACTATTTTAACAATTATTAAAGAAAGATTAATATTTGCTCGATAAAAGAAAGTTTTCATGCCAAAACGTTTGCACTGGGAGGTGTTCTAAGCTAATATACGTTTGAGAGATCAATGAACTTTGGGACCGAAAAATGTTTTCTTCGAGACAAAAACATCGATATAACATACACTGCCGGAACAAAGTATTGGCACAGCAAATTTTTCACAATATATGCAACAATTTTTATTCTAATATTTTTCCGCCAATTTTGTATAAAAATTATGGTTCATTCTTCGACAAAAAATAATTCCTAAACTGTGTGGAAAACTCGCGAAAATTCAACAAATATTCAAATTGTTAATCGGATTTTTAAGAATTTTTTGAGTACACAGTTTTGCAGCCTATTAAATTCTAGTAAAAAAATGCAGGTTGGGAGTTAGTCAAAAATAACATTGATTTTTGAGAATTCTTTTTTGTTGAAGGTGTTTTTCATTTTTCCATATAAAGTATTTTCGAAAAAACAAATTGTGTATGGGAGAGACTGCGTAAAAAAAATTGCCAAAATTCAACGGTAATTTCTAGCTAATTAAAACTTGCACTTTGATTGGTCTACAATCTGCATACTCAAAAAATTCTAAAACATCAGATTAAAAAGTTGAAAATTTGCATGAAAATTTGCTGAATTTTCGCCAGTTTTGTACAAAGTTGAGGAATTGTATTTTTATGTTCTTTGTAGTAGAATGAAACATATTTTTATACAAAACTGGCGGAAAAATATTAAAATAAAAATTGTTGCATTTATTGTAAAAAATTTGCTGTGCCAATACTTTGTTCCGGTAGTGTGCTTTAAAATCCTACTGTAAATGCTGAAGACATGACGATAAATTCAAAAAAGCAACTCCTACGTTCAGCCACAAAAAAAAAAACATCTCGAAGTTGCCTTACAAAAAAAATTTTGACTCAGAGGTGTACGGTGAACTTTTTTTCCGATACAATCTAATGTGCATACTTCCTTTTTAACGCCTCACCCACTGCCTTCGCAACATTACAACACTAACACCTTGACCTTGAGTGTTGCAAAGACCCCGGCGCAACCTTTTGTCGATGCAAAACTCAACAACGTCTCGCCTTGTATTTGTTTTTATTGATGAGCATCGGTTACGCACTTTTGTAGGCCTACTTGTAAACATGAAAACGTACAAATAAATGTTTATATATGAATGTATGTACATACGTACATATGTTACTAACGGTGATGCGTGTGTTGCTAAGCAAAGCTCTATTCAATTCATGCATAGTATACATACAGTATGCCTACGGAGACCAGATTGCTGTGGAGAAAAATCGGGACATTTATAAAACATCGAATCTATTTTTATTTTAGAATAAATCTTTTAATACAGATTTATTTAAAACAAAATAAAGCGAAAAACAAACTTGAAAAATGATCGTAAAATTTTATACACACAATATATGTATATTCTATAGCTTATATTTTTCATATCCATGCATTTTCTGAGGGAATTAGTATTATTTTTTATAATTTCACTAAACTCAAGTTAGAATCAGGGATGGAAAATCAAAATTTGAAATTGAACTTAATTTGAGGTAAAAATTGTACCTGTCTAATGAATATACCCAAATAATTTTGATGTATAGTTTGTTACACATTTCACATCACGTAAAATTTGTTTAACACTACAAAAATTCGACGAAAATCTACCATGCCTGATTTTGGGATTCACGTTCTGTAATACTTTGAGCTCTGTTCACACTGGTAAAACTTTTCGAGGCGAACAACCAAAGTTTTAGACTATGCGAATCTTTTATTTACGTGAACCCTTTGTTCGCCCAAACTTTCTATATAAGCTTGGTGTATTCGTAAATCGCCCCTTCTGAGATGCCTACTAAGTATTAATATAATTTATGTAAATCAATCGATAATTATACATATTTGAACATTTCCAGAATTTATTCAACCTTAAGAAAGAATCCAAATAGACTGTTAACAGCCATTATTTACTTTGAAGCTTTAAGGAAGTTTGTTTGCTGAGAAGCCAACTTACTGTCGGTCTGCCATCGAAGAAAGCATAACTCTTGTCCGCAGCTGCTTCGGTAGGCTCATCAGGGGGCTTCTGAATAAACAGAAATTAACCTTAACAAATCTTCTATCATTCTTGTCTTGTCTCATAAGGCGCAGCAACGTAGACAATGTCTGATAAAGAAGAGATGGATTCAAGTGCATTCACGATAAGCCCAGATGGATAAGTAACGACAAAGAGGAGAAAATTCCTGGAAAATCTATTTACTAAATTGAAAATATACCGAAAATCATCTATATGTACCGAATGTACTTTCAAATTATAAAAGGGTTGAGAAAAAATTAAAATTATACCTACTTTTCCATCACTGGTTGGAATCGTTTCATTAAAAAAACCAAAACTTTACAAACAATTATAAAGACCTAAAAAAATTTTACAAGAATGATAGACTGGAATATATATAGCGATAGTAACCGTTTGATCACAAAAATAAGGATGCTGGCTATTTTTATGACGCCCTTTTATTCTCTGTTCGTTTCGATAACTAAAGTGCTGCCACGTTTGCCGAAAAATGGTTTTTGGCCCCAGAGTACAGGGAGAATGTTTTTAAATTAATAAAGGAAACACTGAAAATTGGGATTTAATCGGTACAAATATGAAAAATCGGGACACTTATACGTCACGACTTTTAAAAAATATTCAGCGGGACAATTTTCGCAAAGTCGGTACTGTCCTGCCAAAATCGGTACGAATGGTCACCGTAAGTATACCCGTCTACAGTACGCAAAAGCACTGATGAAGAATCCGGCGCATGCACAAAATATCAACAAAAAAAAAAAACTCCCGCGAGTGAGCGCAAACACAAACTATTGCAAATTGTCGTAGATGTAAATGCTTTTCCTATTTAGTATAAGTGTAATATGTACATACATATACATATATTTTGTTTTGATTTTTTTTTTGGTTTTCATTATTTTTATTTATTTTTAGTACTCGTAGCAGTAGATTAACTTTTTGAGGTTGCTTCTTCCGTTGTGTGGCTCGCTGATTACTGTTTTTTTTTTTCGCTTTCAATTTAAATCTCAACAAATCTGTCTTAATTAATACAGCATCTTAAAACACAAACAATTAACAATAAAAAGCGCCCACTTTTGTTATTTTCCAAATAGTTTGCACTTGACATCATATAAATATTTTCTAATTCTACCTTTTTATTAAACTAAAGTTGTTTTTGTCACTACTTTAATCATAACGGCTGAGCTGAAATGTGTATTTAGAATGCTCTCTTCGTTTTTGGATTCGCCTCTGGCACAATAATATAAAATAGAGGCAAAATTTTCGAGTGGAAATGCAATATCATTTGTGCGACGTTTTTTGTTTTCAAAAATTGTAGCTGTTTGTTGTTAGTCACAGTCGATGCTGTTTATATTCGATGTTACTCCTACTGCTGTTGTAATTACTTTTAATCCGCTGGTGTTGCTGTCACTGTCAATAGCGGCGCCTTTGTCATTGTTTTGGTGTTACTACTCTGACAGGCGTTACGCTTTGTTTGCGTTGAACAATAACTGCATAGTTGGTGATTTTGATATTAACACTATTATGGCAATTGCTATACGCAGTTAACTAACTATTACTTTATTTAGTGATTAATGTTTTTTGTTGTTATTTTCATTGTTTCTATTATACTACTATTTATAGCACAAAGTATTTTATACTAACTCGCTTGTTACGTTGCCGATTTTGTTAGTTTGTTTTAATCTTCCTGTTGAGCTTGTTTTTGTTTATGTTAAGTCATTAAAATATTTAGCCGAACCAGTCATCAAAAAGTAACAACTGCTAAATAAGTATTTGGGATGTTCGCTATTATTTTATGAAACAACAATTAAATTATAGAAAAGTAAGTGGCCACACTGGAGAAGTGAAACTTACGTTACATATCTAGTTTGTCTCATAACTAATATACATATGTACATACATAATTATTTATTTATTTATTTACATACTATAAAAAAAAGAAATCGACAAAAATACCGATAACAAAATTTATAACAATAAAGATAACGATAAAAAGTCTATAAAAATATCGATAACTAAATCGATAAAAATAACGATTAAAATGAAAGTAACAAAGTCGATTACAAAATCGATGAAAATATCGATAGCAAAACCGGTAACAAAGTCGAGAACAAAATCGATAAAAATATGATATCAAAATCGAAAAAATATCGATAGAAAAACCGATAATAATATCGATAGCAAAATGGATAAAAAATCGATAACAAAATCGATAAAAATATCGATAACAGGCTATTATTTCACCTTTTATTAGCAAGTTTTTAATTAATATCATGTGCATACAATCAGGAAGTACTTTTCTCAGCCCCGACTATTTCCGTGTGCAACTTCCGTCTGCACTTTCCGTTGTACCATTTCCGTGTGCAATTTCCGTTTAATTTGCCAATTTACTCCTAACCAACCAACCGCCGCTAAAGAAGTTTCACCTCAATTATAATTATTTGGCTTTTTTAGTTTTGGCCTGAGATATTCCTATTTATAGACTGATCGCATAATCCAAATATTTATAACTGCTTTTGATAAACTAAAATGGACGGATATCTTAGCGCTTGTACGAAGTATAGAATTTTCAAGTTTCGGAAAAGGGATCGCTCAAGTAAGACTACTTACACCCTCACATACCAATAATAGTTTACGATTGCCAATCAAAGTTCACTTCCCGGGTTCAATATTTCAGGATCACTTGAGTACTGCGTCCCTGAACATACATATGTAGATACGTTCACCAGAGTGAGAGGTCAATGCAGCTCAGACACCACATTTGATAAGGACAAGGCAATGTGGGCGTCAGCGTCTTTTCAACCTTTAAAAGCTGTCAGTGGTAATAAGCAGTATTTATATTAATAATAATAATTTTATTTAGTATATTTGTATATTTGGGAAAGCATGCGAACTTCCTTATCATGCAGCAAATTGTTTACAGCGATGCCCCATCCATCGTATATATTTCATGAACTGCAGTGATATCAGGCTGGTTTTTTTAATCGCACCCAGCAGTTGAATAGACGCACCTTCCCTACAGAGCAGTGTTGTCCAACCGGTAGTTCGCGGGGCCTAGTTAGTGGCTCGCGACCTGTATTTTAGGCGCCCCCCAATAAAAGGATGGACAGAAAAATACTCTGTATCGAATGTAAAGCTGAAGCTGCATAGCAGGTTTTTCAGGCGTTGCGGCTTTCGAAGTCATTGAGGCTGTACAGGCTTTTCATGCGAGCAACTCCACAACAAGCTTTTCGCGCTTAAAGTTTCTTTAAATTTTGCAGTAAATATTTGCAAACATTCTCATTATATACATTAGTCTTTGAATTTTCTCATTTTTTAAATTTAAAATGATTATTTTATAAAATAGTAATTAAACGATTTGGTAGCAACTTATAGAAAGAATACCCAGACGAGGTGGGATGAGTTTTCCGACAAATGAAATATCGACTATACAATTAGAGTTCGATAAAAGTGATACTTCTTTTACCATTCACTTTTAATTGATTCAGTATCTACTTTTGTTCCCTTTTTCATATTAATGTTCCATCAATAAATAATTTTTCCTTGCATTTTGTTGCCTAAACTTAGTGTAAATTTCCTTAAATATATGGTAAGTGTTATCGATTACGCCATAGTAATGTTCGAATGAATAACTGTCAGACGACGCCTGAAAAGCATACAAAGCTGTAAAGGTTTTTATAAGGATCAATTAAGACTGAACTTAATTTAAGCGGTGCCTGCAAAGCATAGCAATGGTTTCAAAGTAGTCCTGGGTGCGAACTCAGTTGGACCCCACTGCTATAGAGAGTCCCGTCGTTCTAGGTGCATATCCGTAAATCATGGTCCTTGTTCCGTTTGCGAGGGCTGTCAATGTTTGCGCAGCGCATAACGCATTGCTGGTATGAATGGCCTTTCAATCGGATACACGTTTACCTACATAGTGAGACGCTTGGTACAAGACAGAAACCGCTTGCAGCCGCCCCTACTAGTGAACAGATACCGAATAGATAAGTGGAAATGGCCCCACGGTAGCTTCCTCTCTTCATGACATGACATAAGGCTACATTCGGATTGGTTACTGCACCTTGCGCATGGGTTGCCCACAAAAAATTTTTACGATAGCTTACGATAGATGGCGCAGGAGTCGAGATATTTGGGAAACCCGTATTTATAGTTTGATATTGTACACAGGAAAGCTTGTTTTAAAAATACATTTTCACTCTTAACTTACTTTGTCATTTAATTTAAAAATGCAAATTTGCCTCACAGCCTAATTTCACTGAGAAAAAATATTAAAAACAAAATTCGCAAATAACTGAATTCCGTAGTTATGCTTAGTAACATCTTAGTAAATTGTTCTTTAGAAAAATAATAATAATATTCAGTAAGGGCATGTTCAGGCCACGTTGCATTTTCCTCCAAGTACTGTTATAGCAACACCCTGCGCAGTTGATGCATCAATTATTGTTTTTGCAAAGCACATTTTCACTGCCAAGTCTTGTCTTAAGTAAATTTCATTGAAAAACAAATTATTTTTAAACACATTTTTCATTACATTTCTACTTGAACAATAGCCAACCAAAATAAATTAACGTTAAACACAACTAACGCTTTAAAAATGCGCCTGCGTCGCCAAACGTCTCACACGCTTCACTTCCTATTGTACACCGAATATGACTTGAGACGAGCTGTGAAGCACATAAACAACAAGAAAAAACACAAAAAAAAAACAAAAAAAAAACTAAATATTTCAACGAATTTAAAACCCCCGTCTTTATGTGAAAACAAATTTACGAATTCGCGCGGCAAATACGCCACACTACTTCGCGCACAACTCTGAGCTTCAACGTATCGTGCCAAACTGAAATTTTTTAATGTCCAATGGGTTTCTTTTATTGTTTCGCTTCTTCCAGCTCGCCAGTCTCACTGACGGTCCAACGCATTCGCCGCTTGGTTGTTGGGTTGGTTGTTTAGCTGACTGACTGGTTGATGTTTTGCCTCATCGCCGCAGCTCAGCCAAAGCACCGCGCGCCAGCAACTCGCCTCAAATGTCAGCTGTGTTAAGTCGTCGCTTTTGGGTGGTAAGACCTGCTATGTCTGTCACACATACCTAATAGCTTAAACGGCCAGTTTGGAATAAAACAAATATAAAAAAAAATAGCCCAAAAATGTATGTATGGATGTGAAACGCAACTTGATATAAACGTCGGAGTTGCGGCTTGCAATGTGAAAACAAAACATTAAACTCAAGGCATACCACTGTGTCTAGACCCAGGAGGAAATTTGCTGGCAATTTTAAAAGTCCTAATCGACAACAAAAGCTCTTGATATGTTAACTATTCTAGGACTGTTAGGAATTCTTACGAAGTGACTAGATTTCCAATCAAAGTAATTGGCTTCTTGGATTAAGGGATCAGGGAGAAACTGAAAGCAAGTAATACTTGGTCTAATACAAGGAAAGAAGGTATGCACACTGCTTGGAGTACTGTGATATATTACAAATAATTCAGAAATAAATATCTATTATTGTCCCAAAATTCTCAGGAAGAATTCATAAATACGCGCATGTAAAACCGAAATACTTTGATCGAAATTTCTCATTTTTTGGTAAAGCACAAAAATACATAAGCTTCTAAAAATAATAAATTGCGCATATAAATAAAAATGCCTTCCGCACCTACAGCTATCTTTCTAATACCTACTGGGTGGTGCGGCGAGTGCGAGAAACTGATATCCGATTTAGAATTTAAGTAACAAAAATACTTACTTAAATATTAGCTTGCTCGCAAACAACAACTCATTTGTTCTGACAATGATAAAGTTCAAAACGACTTTGCTTTATAGGGGTATGTGAGGTGAGCGATGAGAGTGTGCATTTTTTAAATGCCGCAAGAAACAAATAAAAAAACAAACAAATTGTTCGATATCACGTTTAGACTGATAAAATCACAGCAGGCTTAAGAAAGCGAGAAAAAAAAGATAAAAGGCCAAAAACAAAGTGAGTAATTATGCAGTGAAAGAAATTTATAACTTTGTCTACATTTTTTAATGAGTTAGTTGGAGTTTTTAAGTCTGGTGCAAACGCAATATTCTGCATATTCAACGTTACTTCACTCCACATTTACTCTGCATTTTGTGATTTCAAAACAATCTTCCTTTTCTTGTTTGGCGCTATTGCCGCCTAACCGATTTTGACCGAGTTCAGAAAGCAGGCCACTCGTTTCTCATGTGCCTCTCCAACTGGTTCTCTAACAGCAACTTCCAGGATTGTAAAGTTGGTGTCCATAACCTATAAAGGCAGAGGTAAAAAAAAAACATAAACAAAGATGCGTAAAGATAAAGGCAAAAATGAAGACCAAGGTAAATTTAAACACTTTACTTAAGGGCAATGTTTTTATCGACATTTTTA
Organism: Rhagoletis pomonella; assembly: GCF_013731165.1. Lineage (NCBI taxonomy): Eukaryota > Metazoa > Arthropoda > Insecta > Diptera > Tephritidae > Rhagoletis > Rhagoletis pomonella. Next base: position 31,437,072 of record NW_023458555.1, on the reverse strand, counting down.
TCGATTTTCTAAGCGAGTTTTGTTATCGCTTTTCTAATTGATTTTGCTACCAATAGTATTATCGATTTTGCTATGGAAATTTTTATCGAACTTGTCATTTTGTTATCGATATTTTTTTGGATGTTACTATAGATTTTGTTATCGATAGAGTATTAGGATAAAAATGAAGATAATGGAAAACAGAATAACATAAATGTTATTAGAACGAACAGGGGTAGAGGTTATATAACCTTAAGCCAAAGCAGATGTATGTATGTATGTACATAAATATGTATGTATGTATGTATATTGGTTATGAGACAAAATAGATATGTAACGTAAGTTTCATTTCTCCAGTGTGGCCCAGGCACAGTTACTTTTTTTTTTGTTGAAGGTGTTGCTCATTTTCTTTATATCATCGAATATACTTCGTAGGGAAGAAAATTACTGGCACTGTTAACAAAAAAAAAAATTGTCAAAAATCAACCGTAAGTCCTAGCTACTACAAACTTGCACTTTGCGACACTAAAATTGAGTGGGCTATATGTGCGCACTCAAAGTCTTTCTAAGGAATCAGAAGGACTACTCTCTGTCCTTTACGTATGGAGTGGTAAATGGGAATATATCGACTCCCCCTTTCTGCCTCAAGCTATTAAATTTCTTATCCCAGCATAAACTCTTCATTATTTGTATCCCTTTTATATCTGTTTTGTAGTATAAGCTTATATTATCATTTAGTCAGTAAGAACCATTGTAGTTACTTCGCTTTTGAAATAAATAAACAAACAAATAAATAAAGAAGTTGCTAAAAAACTCGTCTTGATTTTTTTTTTTATTTTTATACCCGAGCGCACTTGTGCACAAGGGTATATTAATTTTGTTCACATAACGGTTGTTTGTAACAGCCAAAACGAATCGAGATAGATATAGACAAATGTATACATAAATGATCAGGATGAAAAAAGAAATCGATTAAGCCATGTCTGTCTGTCCGTCCGTCTGTCCGTCTGTCCGTCTGTCCGTCTGTCCGTCTGTCCGTCTGTCCGTGTACACGATAACTCGAGCAAAAATTGAGATATCTCAACGAAATTTGGTATGTAGGTTTCCCTTAATCCAAGGTAGGTTGGTATTGAAAATGGGCGAAATCGGACTTTAACCACGCCCACTTCCCATATAACGGTAATTTCCAGAAATACGAAAACTGCGATATTTTAGTAACTACTGAAGATAATTCACTCAAAATTGATATTTACCATAATTTTTAGACGAAAAATAAGAATATTATAAATTTTTGGAAAATGGGCGTAGCCACGCCCACTTATGGTTACATGTGTATAGCTTGGTAACCGCTGCACCAATTTCTTCCAAACTTGGCACAGTTGTTGGCCTTCGCATAACATACCAAATTCCCGAAAATTTTTAAAATCGCTTAATAACCACGCCTACTTCCCATATAACGGTAATTTTCAGAAATACGAAAACTGCGATATTTTAGTAACTACTGGAGATTATTCACTCAAAATTGATATTTATAATAGGTTTTAGACGAAAAATAAGAATATTATAAATTTTTGGAAAATGGGCGTAGCCACGCCCACTTATGGTTACATGTGTATATCTTGGTAACCGCTGCACCAAATTCTTCCAAACTTGGCACAGTTGTTGGCCTTGGTACAGCATAAAAAACCGCCGAAACTTTTTAAAATCGGACAATAACCACGCCCACATCCCTTATAACGGTAATTTAGAGAAATACAAAATCTTCGATAAATCAGTAAATATTAAAGCTAATTTATTCAAAATTGATGCTTGCAACAATTCTTTACCAAGAAATACGTTTATGGTAAAATTTTGGAAAATGGGCGTGGCACCGCCCACTTATGATCACATATAAGTATATCGGTAACCGTTCTACCAATTTGTACCAAACTCGGTATGGTTATTGTACTTGCCACGTGTAAGCAAAACGTTGAAAATTATTGAAATCGGACTAAAATAACGGCCGATTCTCATATAACGGTAAATTTAAGAAATGCTTGAAACTTCAATATTTCGAAATTGAAGGACGCTAATTTACTCGAAATTGATACACCTCGGCTTACCATCTAGCGGAAGGTTTCGGAAGGGTGAAAAAACATATATTTAATACTTGCGCCGGGTATTTAATGTTCGGCTCCGCCCGAACTTAGACTTTCTTACTTGTTTATTTTTTTTTTTTGCTGACGGTGCCCTACACTTTCTTCCATATAAAGTATGTTCGGAAACGTTTGTATATGGAGAAGGAAAATAATCACCGAAATGCTACGCGATTTTTTAGCAACTTCATACCTGCACTTTATTACTTAATGATTTAATTGGCTATAAAACTGTGTACTAAAATTTTTCATAGAAATTCGAATTTTGATAGAATTTTGTTGATTTTTTCGAATTTTTTTATAAGATTTAAAACTGGGATTAATACGGTTTTTATTAAAGAATAAATTGTATTTTTATAAAAAAATAATAATTTAATTCCAAAAAAAGTAGTCGAAACTTGTCGATATATTGGTGTCGTATAGCTATGATACGCACCTTAGGTATATCCCCTGTATTTGCATACACATACATAGGTATAAATACTTTACAGATATTTTAATGAGTAGTATACACATTTTAAATTATGTATAATTTAAGTATATATATTTTAAATAACGTAAGCGCGTTCGTTTTTTTTTTTTTGCTCCTTTTTATTATGTGAAAATATTTATTGAACGTTCGCTATACATATTTGTGTATTCTTAAACTCTTATTAACATGTCTTATATTTTGTTGTTTCAATTGACACGCCTATAAAAATTTTAAATAACTACCAGATAAATATTTAGTCGCCAATTTTCTGCAAAAGTAACAAGCTGATAATTGCAAATACAAGCATATTTTTCTTGCTTACTTAAGTACTTGTTTGTATATCTTCTACCACATCCCATAAATGAGGCCATGGGTGCAAAAGTGACCTAATCCACAGTTTTTTTTTTTATAATTTTTTTTTAATATTAAGGAATGAGCGACTTTTATTTTTAAATTCATCACATTTGAGACTATTATTATTTTAAGTAGGTAAGTACAAAAATAATAATTTTAGGTTAGGCCACTTCTGCTCTCACGGCCTCAAATATGACCAAAAATATTTAAAAAGTCTGTTGTAACCGCAGAGTCTACTTAGAATTATAATATGAACAATTAATGAGACGTAGGCATTTATTATACTGAAAAATTAACAACCCTAGTACATGCATATGTATGTATATTTGTCACTTCCCTCCTCAATTAAAATGTTGCGTATACGCCATGAAGTTCCGGTGAAGCAACACGAGCTCTGGTTATATTAAAATCTGGGTTAGCACGGCATTGCCTTTGAGGTTTTTTTCCACTTACATATTTGATATTAAGCAATGTGTAAATAAGAGAAGAGGGAATTGAAGGAAAAATGTAACAAGTCTTACGGGAAGTATTTGCGGTGCTTTTTGATTTTTCTTCTGCTGCTCCACACTGACTCACATACGAGCATGCCAGTCGGCCACATAGCGACACTTAAGTTCAATGTAAGTGTATAAAATTAAATTAAAAAAAAAAAACGAAATAATGAAATCAAGCAGCGTAATTGCCTACACTGATCTGGCTTTTGTGATTTTATAATTGGTGACATTAAATTGACAACAACAACAAAGCATGCGTGGGGAAAATAACTGGCACCACTTTAACGAATAATCGCAATTGGGCAACAACAATGCTGTATCAATAACAGAGCATAGCACAAGTATGTAAGTAAGTAGTTTAAGAATTACAATAATCGCGGCATGAGCATAACAAGAATTGTAAATAAAAAATATTATTCGAGCAAACAAAGCTGGCCGTAGTCACGACGATTTGGTCGCAATCATGTTTTGACTTGTGGCAGCTGCTTGACGTTTGTTGGTTTTATTTTTGCGTTTACATTTCGCATGTTCTATCTAATTAATTGTTAATCATTGTTTTATAAATCAATTGCTTTTAAGTGAGATTGATGGCAATGTGCTGAAAAAATGAACGGGCGAAATTGGTGCACAAGACTGGTTATATGTATGTACTTATGAATAAAGTATAAATATGAAGTATATATAAATAAAATTGCCAAGAAAGTCCAATAAAGTATTTAACTGCAAGCCTTTGATATTTTTAAAACATAAAAAATGTATGGCCAGCGTCCGTTTTAAAGAATTTTTTTCTCCCCTATTTATGAAATACATGGGAAACTTTGAGCGCTTGGAGCGGCCTCCAGCGATGGATCCAGAATTCTGTTGACGGTGGTTTTGCGGGAAATTTTGCCCCTTATTCTTATTACTTTAAACGGTTATTATTTTATATGTACATACATATGTATATATCCATAGGTTTCACGGAAACGGCTCTAACGATTTTGATGAAATTTTGTATTCCGATAAGGTTTTGCATTTTAAGGTGTTATCTCCGAAAATATTCGCATAGGGTTGCCGCCTACTTTCAATTCGTTACAAATTAAATAAAAAAAATCATGAACAATTCAGAAATATTTTTAAATAGGGTCGCCACCTATTTTCCATCGTATATTTATTATATATTTTGTTTAAAAAATTAAGATACAAATAACTATTTATGGGTACTGAAAAAAAAACTCTTAAACAAATATTTGCCTGTACAGTAAGTGTTATCCCTTACGATATTAGTGGAGGGTTGCCACTTATATTCGATTTTACAAAATTTTACTAAAACAATTTAATATAGATATCAAATAAAGGGTAGTTTTGAGAATTTAAATCCAGAAATATTTTCCATAAGGGTTGGCTCGTTTTCTTTTTTTATAATACAAACTTTTATCTTATTAATTTCGTTGAACATATATGTATGTACATTTATACAAACATATACACTAAAAATATATAATCTCCATTCTGGTGTATTTCTAAATAGGGTTGCCATCTAGTTTTTAATGTAAAATATTTTTTAAAATTATTACATTTAAAGAGTAAAAATTTGTTTAATTTACATATTTCCATATTTTTTCTGTTTCAATAGCTACACCTTGACGGAGTTTTTCATGCCTGAAAAGGATCCAAACCTAGAGAATCAGTTCAGGAAAGGATCAATGATCTAACGTCTATGAATACTCACAAAGATGAACATTTTTTAGTTCACCAAGTGGTGGAAGAACTCTTCAAAAAACCAAAGGAAATGTGAAAAATTTTCATTTAACTGATTTATAAGTAAAGAGAATGTGCGAAAAATTATCAACATGTTTTATAAATGAAGTGTAAAATTGGGTGTATTTGAAAATTTCATGTTTTAACACTTTGCGTATATTTTTTTCTAAATAACCCTTGTGCCACTGGCGGCCTCTTAATATTTTTTGATTCAAAAAACGAGGTTTACATATATTTTTTTTATATACAAAAATCCTAGGGCGTGGGAGCATTAAAATTCCGACTTTACCTTCTTTGGGTCACCCTAATGTAGATATGCCAGCTGTTGTACTGCGGTGATTTACCCAACAATGGAATAGAATAAATGTCCCATCTGAAAGTTCCAACGAAAATTACATATGTATGTGGCCACTTTGAACTCTACGCATACGCTCTGGCAACCCTTCAGGCTAGCAAACGCCTTTGCATCTATCTTCATTTTTTAACATTCTTAATTGTGCTGCGTCTTTGTCTTCTTCTCTTCACGACATCGTAAGCGATAGCAAGCGATTTTATTAAAGTTTTAAATATATAGCTGATTAAAATCAATAAATATTCAGTTAATCGACTAAAATTATTACTATGTCTACATCTTCAATGAATTCTTTAATGTTTTCAAGCAAACCACTCGTCAACTTAACATCACCAAGTTATTAACGCTCGCTTAGCATTCTAATGAACTGGCCAATAAAAGTCCAACAACACTTTGCCATACACTTAGCGACAGAGAAGAATTTTTATAGCTGCCAAAGCTAATAGCGGTATTAACATAGTTTTAACAGTTCCTAGAAACCAAACGACAGAAAAAGCCAAAACAAATACGCAAAAAATTTAAAAAGGTAGAAACAAACAAAGAAGTGCGGGGAAAAATTCAAAAATATCGAACTTAAGCTGAAAAGTTAATATGATTTACGATTTAACGTACATACATAGCAAGTTAGGCATTGCTAGCAAAGGAACAAAAACAAATATGTATATATCAAAATAAGAAATCATAGTTAAAAAAAAAACAGGCAAGAAAAGACAAAAAAATGACAGTGGCTTCACAAAACAATCGGATGGTAACGTTGTAATCAATGTCATGGAGAACGATGGTATTCTTGTCAAAGGCAGACAGCGCAAAAAAAGCCTCGTGACCAAAATATACTGATCTGCACCTAAGGCCTATTGCCTAACGGCAATCGTCAGTCCGATATTATTCAATGGGATACTGGACTGGTGGTCAGCAATGTAGAAGAAACTCGTTCTCTCAAAAGAAAAAGGGTTATCTACAGATTCCAGATCGCAGCACTCCATACATTACTGCTACCTCCGCAGGTGGTTCTGATGATAAGGAATTTAAAACTGGGTCAACAAAACTTTACATGATTTCGGCACAATACTTGGGATGGCATGAGCTTGGCTAACTCGGTGCACGTATCTTCAGATGAGTGCAAAAATTGAACTTTGCGCGAAATTCGAACTTTGTAAGAGGTAATTTTCTGGACAGAAATTGAAGTTGATCATAAATTCGTATTCAAAATTGTAGTTGCATTTTCCATATTGTAATAGCTGACATTCGGCCTTTAAACACGTTTTAAATTAATTTGAAAATAATTATTTGTTAATCATCAATCAGCACTTAGCTGGCACATCTGAAATCGGCTCTTACCTACTCGTAGAAGCTGCGTATTGTTGCAGTATGATACAGGCAAAAAACTTGTCAAAAGGCGACGAACGTATTGGGTGTTAACTGTATAGATGGAAGAATGAATCGCTACACTGTCAGTCGGGCTACTACATACGGTGGCCAGAATGTAAATTGCAAAGAGGCATTTTATTAAGTTTTGGCTCAAAAAAATGTTTATTATTTTTTATGAAAATAAAGCTTATTATCTAAACAAAACTATGTAAATCAAAATTTAAAAGTTTGTAGAACATTTATAAAAATTCGATGAATTCTAACAAATGTTCAACAAAATTTTAAACTTTTTAATTCGATTTTTTTGAGTATGCGTTTTTGAAGTCCATCAAATTTTACTATCAAGTGCATTTATAACCTTCTCCTTTTTTTGGTATCGGTTAAAAATGAGCAATTCCTTTCAAAAAAAATTCAAACTTAAACTTACTTAAACCTTGAAGGTTTATTGATATTGTTGATACTTTATGAAACTTAATGAAATTTTGATAATATGACTAGAAATTAATTACAATTAAGACGACATAAAATATAAAATAAAAACTTTACTTTTTTATAAACAAAAAATTTTTTATATACAAACAATATTTTATGAAAGTTAATGAAATTTTGATCATTTGACCAGAATTTAATTACAATTAATACGACATAAAATAAAAAATTAATTTTTTTATAAACAATAATTTTTTATGAACAGTTAGAAATTTATCCGACTTCTCATATGGCTAGAATCAAAATTTCCATTTTGCTCTGCAGAATCTGCTGAAATAATTTCATTCATTGTTTCATTTAACCTAGTTTTAGGTGTTATATGTAACTGATATCAACGAATGTCCGAATATTAACTTCAATGACGGTATGTACAAAAATATATATGTATGTATATTAATATTTGCATTAAATCACAACAAAAACCTCCACAATCACAATGCATTTTTCAATTCTGGCAAATGGCCAAATAGCTAAAGACCACAAAGAAAAAAACTAGCTGTACTAAGAAAAAGTAATGCAGTCACTACACAATGCAAAAATGCATTCGTCTCATTGAACGTGTAACGCATGCAAATGTCTGGTGATTTTTATGTCTTGCTTAACTTGCTCATATGTCGATAGTGATGATGAATACGTTTTGCAGGCACTGTGTTTTTTTTTTTAATTTCATTTTACCAATGAATAGACAAGCATGATTATGCGTGCCTGACTATTTTTTTGGCCCCCAGTGCTTACATACAAAAAATATGTACGAAGCTGAATAGAGTTTTAAGCATACTTACATACATATTCGCAATTTTTTTTTACTACTTCATTTACTTTATTAAGACACATGTGGGTAAAAAATGACTTCCAGTTAAAACTCAAAACTGTATAAACAAATCATTGAATAGCCAGTTGAGGATTCCTAGTAATTCTATTTGCTTTATAACCAACAAAAAAAAAAAACAAAAATTCAACGGAATGCGAATGCGAATAAAGGCGTACATAAATACATATTAGGGGTATTCACCAAATTGAGCAAATGGCTTGGGGCACTCTGGCAAAAAAGCAGATTAGCTCATGGAACAAATGTTGGTGACTACCCCAACTGTAGTACTTTTGCTGCAGGAGTGTCATATGTTGAGTTATGTATGTATGTATGTAGAAATGATCGCCACATCCTTTTCTATGCTGGGTAGAAATTTCATAGCTTCGTCGATTAACAATAGCTCATTAGAAGAACATGTGTCTTCATTTTTACCATGGCATCGTATGTAAACTGTAGGTAAACTTGAAAGCCAGTTTTCTCAGAATTTTTGATTTTTTAAGTACATAAATAGTATGTACACATTTGTACGTAGGAAGGAAGGTATAACGTCATTGACTTTATTATTTTGGTTATTTACGAGCATCACGTAATGCATACAGTTAGCTGAGTTGGATGCAATATTTCTAATCTAGGTACAGTTATACTCACATACATATATGCACTAGGTATATATATATCAATGGTCCTCTTCCATAACGACACAACTCAAAATTTCATAATTTAGCAATAGCCAGTAGACAATTTCTTTATATCAAATTAGGAATGTTTTCTAAATATTTAGTACGGATTGAACTGAAAAAAGACGAAATAGGTAAGCTAAACGAGGTTAAGGTGTTTAAAACAACCAGAGATCTAACAGAAAAAAATTTAGGTTTTTCATTTAGGCCCTTTTACGGTGATGGCAATGGTATTACGTATTACTATAACTCGTGCTCTGAGCAAACGTACAGCATCTGCGGTGTGTCCGTTTCAATTACATACTTTATTATTTTTCACAACACCCCACGTTTATGTATATGTATATATGTATGTTTAAAAAAAAAAAATTTTTCTTATTTTATTCCACACGTGTTCGCCAAATGAATGAGTCAATATTTCAGCGCTCACCTTTGTTCTATGTGACTATTTGCTAAATCACTTCGTGGGATTCTATTATGTATTTTACTAGCATGTATTTACATACAGTGATACATACTTACAGATGTGAAAGTAGGTAATAATTTAAATATTTGTTTTTCTTTTGTTAATAAATTGATCATAACTTTTAATTTATGTATGCGCATTAGGGTGATCCAAAATAACTAACCTAACGATTTTATGGTCTTAAAAGGATTCTCCGATTTGGAAAAATTTTTATTCCAATTAAAAAAAAAATATTTTCTCAAATGGTTTAATAGTTATAACATTTTTAATGAAAGCAAACTTTTTGACATAGTATTTACATGGAAAATTTCAAATGCCCACCGACACCTTTTAAAATTGAAATAAAAATGTTTCCAAATGGGGGAAATTTTCTTCGCAGTAAATAGGTTGTTCCGAGGAAATAAATTCGTTAGGTTATTTATTTTAGATCACCCTAATGTGCATGTGTGTGTGTGTGTGTGTGTGTGTGTGTGTGTGTGTACATTAGAGTGTCCCAGAAAATAGGGAGTGCATTTCTTATGAGAAAATCGATATGCATACCAGCTTAATTTGTAGTTGTTGACTTAAATAACATATACGTACATTAGGGCGGGGTAATTTGTTCGGAACAAAATTTTCGAAGAAATTGTAATCAAATTCAAATTCTACGATTCATTATAAGCAAAAATTAAGAAAAAACTATATACCAAAAATTACATTTGACCCTTCCAATTTTCAAAAGAAAAAGTAGTATATTGTATGAAGACAACACCAAAATTTGTAAATGAAAAATTAATTTGGTTCAAAAAAAAAATTATAATGCGCTGACTTTTCTTTTAAAAATTGGTAGGGTCAAACGTCATTTTTGGTAAATAGTTCATTCTCCATTTTCGAATCGAACGTAGAATTCGACCCACTCTTTTTGCGAAATTAAACCACTACGCCGTAACGTACATACATATAAAGTTTAGTTGTTGCAGGGTGACGATAACCCATGTCGACTGGAAGCTTAAGTTTTACTAGAAAACTTGTACATCAATTATCCCTGGATCCTGCCTTCTTCAGCACTATTGTACTTGACGTCTGGACATTTATGTATGCTGTTGTCACGGCACTACTAAGCCCTGTTTGAATCTGTCATATTAACAAAAAATTTCAAAATTTTGATGAAACTTTGATGAATTTTGCTAGCTTTTGTACACAGTTTGAAATTATGACTTACACGATTTTTTGTTTAGCTACACTTTCATAAAAATATAATAAACATTAAATAAACGAAAGCAAAATAGCCAATCAATGCTAAAATTCCTCATCCCTATTTATATTTTCGCCACTGTACATATGCGCCGCGCCACAATGGGCATCCCGTACGCCATCAAATTGCCCCACCAACTGGCATAAGTAAAATATTTATGTAAAATATCAGACATTCCGATATAAATAATTGAATTAAAGAAGTTTTAAATTAATTTATTACCCGCAGTGAACAGAGATGAGCTCTGAAAGCAAAGCAGATACACAGAGAAAACACTTGAGAAGGCATTATTATTAGCATCTGCTCACAAAAGTTGTCTACAAAAGTAACGAATAAGTTGTTGTACAAGCAATAAACGTGGAATCACACACACGACGACGACCACAACAACAACAACAACACAATACTGATCAACAATCTGACACAAAAGTGGCAACAATAAAATACTCAAAATAATCGTAACAATCATAAGCAATTAGAGCACAGATTAAAATTTTTTATTAAAGTGAGTGGGCGTTGGTGCTCGATGGTTGTGGGGGATGCGGGGGATATGAGTGATCGTGTATTAGTTAAATCGTATTTAATTTTTCGACACACTAAATCGCATTTTAAACACACTAAAATTTGTAATATACGAAACACGCGAAATGCGTTGTGGCATTACTTAGCTATTTGTGAGTTATATATACATAGATGTGGCAAAATATTACTCAAAAGTGCCTAATCAAATTCGTAAAAATTCGTATGCAAAATAAACAAATACTCGTATTTTTGTTGCGGCACTATTCTCTAAATTAATTGTGTAAAGTGTAAATCTTAATTGGCGCTTTACAAAGCCTGTGGAAGTCGTCAATTCGGTGCTTATAAAGCGGCATACTTTTATGCTAACTATTCGGCGGAGTGAATGCTGATGTTAAATTTTTTACAGTTGGACACTCTAAAAGAAACAGTGTCACAAATAAAATTCACTAAAAAATAAGTGGGAAGTGAATGTTAAGAATAATAATAGTAGATTATCAAAAATGCAGGAACTGTTGTTGAAGTGGCATGAAGAGGTCAAAAATAAATAAAAATTCCGCGATAGCGTTGGGGGTACCTTCCTCCAAAATGTTTGCTCTTGTCAAAGAAGATGTGGAATTATGGCAACTATCTTGAGAGTTTTTTTCTGTCTTTCGAAAGATAAATAAAAGATCTGAGAGCGAGAGAGTCTATGCGTTATTCAATTAATTTTAAGCAAAATTTTCTAAATGAAACACTGAAAATCAAAATTTTCGTAATTATCTCGGTTTTCCATTAGAGTGTGAGTAAATAATTTTTTTGCATAAAAAAAATTCATTTTTTATATAGTTTTTTATCGTTTTTTTATTAATTGTACACCGCTTGATTTCTGTTTTTTTTTCAATTCTAAATGGTGGTTAAACTTTATGGAGTACACTGTATTAATTTTGAGAATGGAAAAACCAAACCTGTATAAGTAACGATTTTTTTATGGCTGCGTACATAAAGTAGCTCTAGCAGGCATGAAAGTACTCGTAACTTCTATAGGTTTAGTTATTCCATTCTTTTATTTTTACAGTGTATGTATTCCATAAAGTTTGGCAACTATTTAGAATAAAAAAATAAAACCTATTACAGTTTACGTCGGAAAGTAATAGCTACAGAACAAAATAAAACTCAGGTGCTCATCTCTGCTCCATATATTTTATTTTTTTGTTTTTTTTTTTTAACACGCTTATACAAATTAGTTTCACCTGTATGTAAATATGTCCAGCTTTTTAATTAGATTTCACAGAAAGACGTTGAGTATACAGTTTTGTAGCCCATTTAACTTAAGTAGAATGAAGTCACGCTTATAGTAGCTGGGAGTTGCGGTTGATTTTTGATTTTTTTTTTTTTTTGTTGAAGGTGCTGCTCATTTTCTTCATATCATCGAATATACATCGTATGGAAGAAAATGACTGGTACCGTCGACGAAAACAAATTTTCAAAAATCAACGGTAAGTCCTAGCTGCTTCGAGCTTGGACTTTGTTGCACTAAAATTGAATGGGCTATAAAACTGCATACTCATAATCTTTCTAAAAAATCTAATTAAAAAGCTCGAAATTTACCAGACGCCATACTGAATCCGCCATTTCGAATTTTGCAATTTTGATAGCGGATTAGTAATTAGTGACCCCAAAAACCCTCTAGTACGAAATTTCGAAGCATTTTGGCCGAACTTTTGGCTTTCGGCCGCACTGTGCGACGTCAGCTCCCAGCAAACGTGTTCTTTCGAAATTCTGGTTGGGTATATTTTTGGCACGTGAAATCTTAGGGACTTAGGGAAACTATTTACATTCGTCTTTTTATAGGCGAGGCTCCTGTTAAACTGTTTTTATTCCATATTTTTGTCTGCTGTGCGTTCTTATTTGAAATTTCAACATTTCGCAAGCGAGTATCGAAAGTATTGGATACTTTTAAAATTGGTTCCAAGTAGCTCAGCACATCACTATTGCCTACTGTCTTTCAATTAATTAAGATTTAATGTAACACAGATCTGCGAAATTTAACATAGGAAGCAAAGGTTTCACTGGGATCCACACACACAACTTTTTTCATAGAAATTGAAATCTTTAAATATGCCAAGAATCTAAAAAAAGGTATCCCGAGCTATACCAGTATACATTAGGACTGTAGTTCCAGATTTAAAAAATTTCAATTGTAATTAAAGTGATGTTAAACGGAAAAGAAATAAAATATTTATGGGTGCTAGACATTATTAATGTATATGCAAATAGGTTGTAAAAATTGTAAACTTGCTGGGCAAACATACTGGGGCTATGCAAATCACGCATAGTCGCAAACGATTTGATGGCACAACAATTCAATTCCAAGTAGTTTTCGAAGTTGAGCTTTTACATTCATAATATATGTATGTAGGTATGTGTGTATATCTATGTACACATTTCGTTGAAAGGAGAGAACTTAAAATTTATGTACTTAAATTTATAAATTTAAAACTTCTGCGAATGTCTTAACTTGCAAACTTAAAAATTTTATCTTCGATTAAATATGCTTGTATTTTTAACACTTCCACTTACCTCGTTATTGGGCCAGGTGATTCACTTACTGCCTTCAACGAACGTCTTAAATGTTTATGGAATGAACCGAGTATGGATCCTTTGCGGGTTAATTGTGATTTATTTTCACCGCCAACACTGTCGACAGGTGTAGGGCCCTCAACGCCACCGCCACTGCCTCCGCCTCCACCGCCGCCACCACCACTACCCTCATCCACACTACTCAAGTTACTGCAGTTTTCTTTTAGGCGCTCCAGTGGCAACGGACTGCCATCTTTTGTGCTACGCTTTTCAAAATCCACTTCGGATATGCGCGCGGACTTTACAATGACGGCATTATTGCCAGTGCTGTCCTTATCATCGAGCAATTTGGTCCACGCATGCTCGCCAATGTTCTCCGCTGTATCGCCAATCATGGTTTTGGTTTTGTATTTGCACGTAGTCGATTTGATAGTGTCTTTGGTAAAAGAGATTCTCAGCAAGTGGATTGTTGAAATACTTTTTGTAACTTAACCTTATTTAAAGTATTGAGTTTATTTACTAATTTTTTCTTAAAAATTATAGCTAACTCTATGGCTTTTAATCATCGACGTAGTACTATGTTACTTGATATATGTATGGCATGGTGAATTTGATTTTTGTAGAGCTGCAAATAGAAGAAATTAATAGAAAAAATATTCATTTCTTGGAATTTCACGGAACTAAAGTGGTGTAAAAACTTAAGAAGTGAGGAGAAAAATTATTTTTCACGTATATTTACTGAGTAAGCAGAATGTAATGGGAATACCTCAAATATTTTTATCTATGGACATAAATTTGAATTTTTGTAGTACACTCAAATATAATCTCAGCAAAAGTTCCCACGATAGTCACTTGTCATTGATATATTTTTGTCAAATTTTTCATTACGGCTGTCAAAATTGACACAGGCAAGCAAAAAAATTTGCATTTTAACACCTATAGAAATAAATATTTAAAAATTATTATTTGAACAAGCACACCTACAATGTTTTATTAATGTTTTCGCATGACTCAAAACTTGTTGGCTAGCAGTAGCGTAGTTGGCAGCTTGTTTAAATGTATTTACGCATGTACATTAGGGTGCCGCACCAGAAAAAATTGCGGGAATTATGAAATCTATTATATTTAAAGACTCTGGTCAAAATGTTACGGGAAAATATTAAAATTTTCGTGAGCTGGACCGATTTGAAAATACCTCCAAAAATATGATTTTTTTGATCCCGTTAATAAAATTTTTAAACATTTTTATGCAAACATTTAAGCTTAAAATCTTATGTGTATCATTTGAGCGGATTATTAAAAGAATATATATTTTTTTTTTAATTTTTTTATGATGAAACGCAATTTTTTTGTTATTTTTAAATCGACCCGGCTCACGTAAATCTCAATATTTTTTCGAAATATTTTGGCAAAAATCTCAAAATTTAATAAATTTTATCATTCCGAAAGAAACCGGGAAAAGTTTTTTTCTGTATGGAGAGTGATGCACCCTAATAATCATGTGCATGCTCTTCAAAATGGCGTAAGAAAAAAGCTTAGAAGTGCCTAATTAGAAAATTAATTAAAATAATTTTTTTTTATAGAAAATTAAGAATTCTTTCTTTTTTAAAGAGATTTGTAGAGCATAAAAAAGCCCTTGTTTATTATATACATCCTATAGGCAACAAACACAAGTAACCGGAATTTGAAATTTGGTGTGAAGATATACATACATATCTATGGTAGACGCTTGTGGTAAATAAAGTATATCGGCACTTGAGTGTAAGATCCACCTATCTCGGCAGCAAGTTCGAAAACGTCCTGTCTCAGAAAACTTTTCAAGAACGTCCTACTTCAGAATATGATTGAAGAACGTCATATTTCAGGATTTTATTGAAAAACACCCTATCTCTGAATTTGGTTGAAGAACGAATGTTGGTTAAAGGCGTTTAAATATGATAAAAGAAAGGGGAGAGTGTTTACGCACATTGTCTGATTTTACATTCAGAAGAAGAACAGCTTTCAAGATCGAAAGATTACTTTGCATCAGTTCTGAACCACGTTTTATCTGATCAAGTTCCACTTTGTCTGATGGACTGACTTGTCTGAATACCAACTCTCGTATAAACCGGATGCTCCCACTGTCCCCGAATTACTTCCGTCATCAAATAATAAAGCAGGTTAGTTTTTCAAAGTTTACCCAAATCTAGCCGCGGAATTATTGCATCCGCTCATAAACACTGGCTGGGAAAGTGGCTACTTAATCTATGTACAACAAAGCTAAGTCTCGTGTCCTTTACAAGGGGACGCTGTCGGAGACCTTCGAAGAGCTGCACACTCTCACCACTTCACTCGATTTTTGTGATGGGGAATAAGTTGGATGCTGGCTTGAGGCCCCTCCTCGACTGTTAACTTCGGTGTCCAATTCATTTCGGGTGTTCACGAGAGGGAAGTCCGAATAATATTTATATATCGTAATGCACCGAACCAAACACTAAAAATATTGTTCACAAAGAGACCCAAATATGAAATAAAAAGAAAAAATTCAATAGTTTCAAGATTTTAACTACTATTTTAATTATACATTATATCCTAAAATGGAGGAAAATGTTTGTTATTGAAAAGTGGAAAAAATGAGCTACCAAATCGGGGATACTCTATTTTTGGGTAGCATTACCGACGTCTGTTTTCGACCAGAGGTGAGTTAAACTGATCGGGAGTCCATTATTTTTTTTTAATTAGACATACGTGTTTCTATCATAGATTCGGACTCTGAGGTTAAAAATATGTAAATTTGGTTCGAAACTCTTTCCTCGGAAGTGTATTTTTCAACCTCTAAATGATCTTCGAAGTCGTCTTGGACTCCTTAAATGAGTAAAAATGTTTTTATTGGAAAACGAAAAAATATGAATTCCCAAGTGGGGTATGCTCATTTTTTGGTTTTATTACCAACTTCCGGTTTCGGCCGTAGCGACCGCTACTCTCGCTATTTGTAATTGTTTTTAAAATTGTCTTACAAAAATACTTAAGACTACACTCAGGCGTGTAGTCGAACTTTTTTGTTTGCTTTCAGGTTGGTACAGCCTAGTATACATACCTACATACAAATGTACGTGTGTGTGTATATTTTTTCATAATCTGCCAGTTTGACAATTCAAACAGAAACTGCATTCAATATAGCATATCCTGAAATATATATATTTCCTAATTTTAGCTTTGCAGGAAACATATTTTCACTAGATATTTTAGGAAATTATATATTATTTTTTAATATTTTTACAGCTGCGTAGTTTGACGTTTATATCGATCTTCGCGTAAAATTTTAACGATTTTGAAATGCCACATGCCGCAGTGTGACAACAGAATGCATAACCGAATAAATCTTCCAAATGTATACGAATGAAACCACAAAAGTATTCTCAATTTAGTTTTATTTAATACACTGTGTAATAAAAACCAAAAAGTTTCAAAACACACTAAAAAGTCATTATGTTCGCGAAACTTTTTAGTTTTTCTCTCAGACATCAGAATTTTTTTTTAAGGACTTTGAAGTTTTGAAGATGTGTGTGTGTGTGTGTGTGTGTGTGTGTGTGTGTGTTATGAGGAAAACAAAATTTTATATATTATACTTTAACATGGAATTTTTCAAAAATATAGCTTGCAAATTTACGAAAATGTTCAAGGATACAATTTTAAAAGGACATTTTCAACACTTATTCGTTCTTGTGCGCTATTTTATTTGACACATATATTGTTATTCTACATTCCATTAGATTTTTTAAATAATTTCTTGAATTGATGAAATCATTGAAATTTCAAAGTTCTTTAAAAAATCTTGTCCTGAAGGAGAGAAACTGAGAACGCAATTTTTAATATTTGGTCTTTTGTGTATAAATTTTACTATCATACGGTGTTTTATTTCATTTAATTTGTCAATAAACTTGATTTTTTTAATTCTTAAATAATTTTTTTTTATTCTGTAACATTTTATTTTATTTTTAAATTAAGTTGATTTCGTTTCATTTTTTTATATAAATTTATTTTATTGTATTTTCCATTCACATACATTAATTAGTTTCATTTAGCATTTTTTTTTATTTATTTTATTTTAATTTTTTTTTTTTATTGTATTTTATTTTTTAATTAAATTTATCGTTTAATTAAATTTATTTTAAGTATTTTGTTGTTTGTATAATTTATCTTAATTTTTTCGTTATTTTGATTAATTTATCATGTTTATTTTAACGTATATTTTTTTTATTTATTTATTTATATATATGTCATTTAATTTTGAATTTAACTTTATATACTTTGATCAAATTTAACTTTTTATTTCATTTAATTTTATTTTGTTTTTAAATTATTTTGTTAACCTTATTTTGATTTTGGTTTAATTTTACTTTGTTTCATTTAAAGTTATTTATTTTATTATACATACTTGATTTTATTTTATTTTACTTAATTTTTTAAAGTTAATTAATTTTACATATTTTGTTTGTATGTTTTAATTTGGTTTTATTTTCTTAATTACTTTTTAATTGTTTTTTTTTTCATTTTAATGTCATTTTTTTATTTTCTGTTTAATCAAATCTAATTTGTTTGGCTGAATTTATTTTTGTTAAATAGTTAAAGTTTATTTACTATTTTTTAATTTAAATTTATTGTTTTATTTATTTTTCATTTTTTTTATGTATAATGATTTTTTTTAGTTTTTCATTTTCTTTATTCAATTTAGTTTTATTTTGTACATTAAAATTATTTTTGTTATATTTTTAGTATATTTAAATATTATTTAAATATATATTTTTTTTTTGGTTTGATTTATTTTCATATTTTATTTTATTAAAATTTTTAAGTTTCACTTTTTTAAATTGAAATAATTTAGATTTTATTTTAAATTGCTTTAATAATTCTTTTTATTTTTGTAAATTTATTTTTATCTTATTTTAGCTAATTTATTTCTAAATTTCATTTTATTTTATTAAGTTTTGTTTCAGTTTAGTTTCGTTTTAGATTTTTTTTCTTATTACGATTGCATGCACACATATATGCGTACATTTTTACGTAGATACGTATGAAAAATACATGAAAATAATTTAAAAAATTAATAAACACATAATGGCGATCACATTTTTCGTTTGTATAATTTTTATTACTTTTTTCATCGCTCGTTTACATTCTGCTACTTCGTAGTTAATTTTTTTTTTTTGCTTTATATTTTTTAATATTTTTTTTTTATTATTATAATTCGTTACCACCACTTCCGCAACCATTTACATATGTTCTGTTTCCTGTGGTTTTTTTTTTGTTTTTTATGTGTAAATAATTTTTTTTTTTTTGTATTTTAGGTAAACACTATAACCTCCAAATCAGGCTATCCTCTATTGACCGGCGCGACGAACCGCTCATTGGACCAATCGGGCAACCAAACTAACTAACTGCCGTGCTCTACTGCCCGCCTAAACACAACCGACCGTTTCGGACTGCAACCGCCATAGAAAATACTACGTTATTCTTGGCTAGACGGCACCGGAATGTAGCCCGATGTGACCGTAACAAGCAACGATCACATATTAACTTGACACTTGAGTGCCTCATGTTGATTTTATTTTCCAAGCATGCAGTCATTAAGTCAATCAGCCGAGCAACCGCTCAACAGAGCCAACTAAACAACCAAGCAAGCAGCAGCAGCAGCAGCGGCAGTGACAGCAACACCGGTAGCTGTAGCCAACAATAACATATGTAGCAGAAAACCTGTACACACAACTAACTGCTGGAGGTCGTTAATGGTGAGGGTGGTGGCTGTGGCGGTCGATTACACACAGCACCTCAGCAGGTTATGTATGTACATACATATGGTGGTAGTATGTGGTATTGACATGTGCGACTGAAACGTGGGAAATGATTGAATGAGCGAATGAATGAATGAATAATAAAAATTCAAAAATAGTTAGTGATTCTAGTGATTCTATAAACTTGTGTAGTTCACTGAGCGGCATTATGAATGTAGTTTTTTGTTTTTTTTTTTTACTCGAAAAGCGAAAAGTTTGTGCCGGCAAGCAAATGCCCCAGCTAGGTGTTACTCTTTTTACTGTATTTGTTATTATTATTCGTTTCCCACTTACACCTGCACGGGCACACGTGAAGAAATACTACTGGATTAGGGTGGTCCTTGAAAATATCAACATTATGGGCGCCCCTTTATTTTGTTCTAAATACGAAATAAAGGCAGCCCGGAAAATTTAAAAATGTGAAAAATATTTACGGTTCGCTACCAGGGTTAAAAAAAAATTCAATTAATTTTTTTAAATCGAAAAAATTCTGTCAAATTTTAGCTTTCACCGGCTACAACTCAGCAAGCTTATTAATTTATATGAATAGGTTTCAATACGCTGAGTTATAGCTGGTCAAAGTCAAAATTTGCCAAATGTTTGCGGTTTTCAAAAATATTAAAATTTGTTCAAAGACTGGTAACGACCCCTAAAAATTTGTTAAAAATGATGAAATTTTTTTTTGATGTCTTTATTTTATACGTAGAGCCAAATAAGGGGATGCCCCGTTTAAAATCTATATGTTGTTATTTTTAAGGACCACCCTAACTTACTTGTACTTACCATCCAACCGTGACTCAAAAGTGGTCTAAAAACGATCGGCTGGGCCAAATAAACACACATATATGTACATTAGGGCGGTCCAAAAACCACCTAGGATTGTTCTATACAGAAAAAATATACCCAAATTTTTTTTTTTTTTTTTTAAATCAAAAAATATTTAAAGGTCGCTTAAAGCGCTCAAAGTTTTCCATGTAAATATTTTTTGGGGAAAATGCAAGTTTTCGTAGAAATGGTAGAGAATTCTTCAAAGTCAATATTTTTCAATCGGAGAACTCTGCCAGTAATAATACGCAATTATTTTTTTAACTATTTTTTTTATCGTAACTATATTTTATAGGTCCGGCAAAACCTCTAGAAAATTTCAGAAAATTCAATGTGGTGATAAATAAAAAATCGTTCGTATTAAAAAATGGTTAAATAAACAATTGGGTATTGTTATTCGAATCTTCTGACGATAGGCAGAGTTTTCCGATCGAAAAATATTTATTTCCAAGAATTCCATACCTTACTTACTTAGTTTGGACCACCCTAATGTACTTACATATACAAATCAAATTGTGGCACAAAAAACACCCCCAACAACAGTAAATGCGGTCAATAAACAGTCTCACTCATAACAGGGCACTCAGAATTTATAAGTTTTGACTCCCACTCATTATATTCACTTCAGTTGTACTTATCTCTTCACGTTTTTATTTCTCACACGCCTTTCAATTTATCTCGATGCTTGAATTTGTTTCTTTTCATAGAGATTTGTTGTCCGTGACTGATGTGGTTACTCTCGTTTTTCGCCTACTCTGGCCACTGTGTTTGTGACAAATTTGTTTCCAATTAATTATTCATAAATTCGAATATTACCAACAAAACTACGAGGGCGTTTTATGCCTGTTAAAGATTTAATGGTAGTTACATATGCGACACTGGCCTGGTGGCCAAAAGCTAAACAAATAAGCGTGATAAGGTCCCGACGAGATTACTGGCGTCAGGCGTACTTGGACCAATATACTAGGCGGAAGTCTTCGCAATCGAAGTCTGTGTTCTCGAATGTCTTCGTAAAAGTAAAAATAGGACCAGAATACATATTATGGATAGTCAGGTAGAATCAAGGTCCTAGATTCATTTTGAATGGCATCAAGGCTTGTGGACAACTGTAAAACTCTTTGAACCACCAGGAAGCACATAATAGTGTAACGATGCGGTGGATCCGTGGATACGAAGGGTTTGAAGGCAACAAAAGGACAGACTGTCTCGCAAAACGTGGAGCCCAAATTCGCTTGCATGGTCCCCAGCGTTTCTGTGGTACATTTGAAAAATACACTGCAGAGCTACTCAGCAGCTGTCACTGGCGGAAGCCGAAGGGAATGTGACAATCAAAGAGATACATAACATCTTACAGAACGAACTCTGAAACTCTCCTTAAACTTAGCCGTGCGGTCTAAATTAAGGTACCATTTGAATAAAATGAAGCTTTCTGTAGAAATGTACTGCAGATTTTGTATATATCTTCGGGAACGATTATATTCTCCGTTCAAAATTTGGGGCATGGCACCCTCGGATGTATTTTTGGTGGTGATTACACAAAGGGATTTGATGTGGAGCGGTTGCCTGTTAGGGAAACTGTAAACCTAGTGTGACCCCTGTTTTTCGCCATCAATTATTTTGCAGCATACAATGAGATGGCATCTCCAGGCTGGTGCCCATATACCAGTACTTAAATAATAAAAAAATATATATATTTTATTTAAAACAATTTCTAAAACTTAAAAGAAAACAAAATGATGAAATAAAAAAATTTATTTTTCTTTTTAAAGCAATAAAATCCAAAAATTAAAAGAAAATGAAATAAACAAAACTAAATTAAATTAAATTTAAAAAAAGGAAAAAATAAGTAAAGTAAGCTTCTAAAAATTAAATGAAATGAAATAAACAATAAAATCTAAAAAGTTAAAAAAAGTTAACAAACAAACAATCAAAATATATTCAAAAAAATATAAAATAAGTTCTCAAAAATCTAATTAACCTAAAAAGTATATATGCTTCTTTATAAAACAATAACATCTAAAATTAAGAAAAAACTTTAATTAAAAAGGAAAAAATACATAAAATAAAAGTACAAATGTAATGAAATTAAAAGCTTTTTTTGCATTTGGAAACAATACAATCTAGAAATAAAATCAAAAAGAAACAAAATTAATTGAAGAAAAGAACAAAATTTTCGCTGCTTTAACACTCGAAATCGGATCTCTGGAATTGCACACCAGTGCTCTGCTCACTCGGCCGTTGCGACTGTTGGAACGGCGCGAGCTAAATTATATAAAAGTGCTTTCTCTCAAAATAAATAAATGAGTGAGGGAGCTTTTTTTCTAAGACGTTTGTGCTAGAATAGCAAAAGCTTTCGAACTATCTTGCCATCTGTCTTTAATTTGTCTTACGAAAGTCTTCTTACCATCTTAGCTAGAATTTCTCCGTTAGTACAACGTGACAAGAAAGAACGCAAAAAGGAGAGAAAAGTAATGAGGCAACAGCACTGAACCGAACTAGAAAAGTGCTTACTTAGAGGATAGAGGGATATGATGTGTAAGTAATTTTAAGGATTACCAATTTTTAACCAATCTCTCAAAGAAGAAATTCAGAAGCGCAAGCGCCACATTATTATTATTATTATTATTATTAATCTACTCCAGCGCCACTGAATAAACTAAAACAGAGGGCTTGAAAACACAACGAGTATGAGTGTACCGGTCTAATCGCTTCCAATTATCCTTTCTAACTTTGGAGCTATTAAATTTGCTCATATTTTATTATTTATTTTCCATTCTAAGTTTCAAGTATTTTTTAAGCGTATGTACATATGTATGCACAATACACACTCGTCGTCATTTGAATAGTGCACCCTTAGTATTTACAGTTTTCCTTTTTTATTGTTCATATGTTAGTTTTTTTATAAAAATAGCTAACAAAGGGATGCTATCCTTATGACCATACTAAAATTAGGTTGCAAAACTGCATACCCAAAATTTTTCTAAAAATATTATTATCTTACTCACTGCTGGTCATTAAGATGAATTTTTTTTTAATTGTATAAAATTTGAAAATCGGATTTAAATGCATTTTTTTGTAGAATATGCCATATATTTATAAAAAATTAATGAATATTAAATAAACAAAAGCAAAACTGTAACTGACTAAGACCAAAAGTGTGGGCTATTCAAAGGACGAGGAGTGTTTGTATATATGTATTTGCACATGTGTCTAAATATGTATGCTAAATACCTAAACGAGCATTTCATTTTCAAACTCATTAATTTATTAAACACTATAAACAGCTTATTGAGACAAATATTGGAAAAGTTTGCGCGTTGACGTCAAAGGGGCGTGTATGTAATTTTCGCTCACTATTTGCAATTTTTCAGAAACGCTTCAAAAGTCACGAAAACGTAATATTGTGCAATTCCGGATAATAAAATGTAAATGAATCAGCAAGTTATACTTTTGCTACTAAGCGAAATTGTGTGAATGCATATGATGATAGCAATCGATGAGTATTTCCGCAATTAAAAGTAAATTTTTGGCTCTATGAAATAATTGTCGAAATTGAAATTTGAATTGAGAAAAATTGTCTACATAAAGTTTCCTCAAAAATTGCAGCATGGTAGGCAATTGTCTACTGTAAATTTATACGCATAAGGGCCGTTTTCTCAAGTAGCCTCTTTATATTTAAAGGTTGCCTAAAGTAAAGCATTTTATTATCGGGTTTAAATTGGTTTACAACCAAGAAACATACATACGTCAAAAACCGATAATAGAAATGCTTTGTTTTTAGTCCAACCTTTAAATTTTAAAGTGAGTGAGCTTTAAAGTTAATGGTTACTTCAGAAAACGGCCCTAAGAAT
This sequence comes from Rhagoletis pomonella, assembly GCF_013731165.1. Classification (NCBI taxonomy): domain Eukaryota; kingdom Metazoa; phylum Arthropoda; class Insecta; order Diptera; family Tephritidae; genus Rhagoletis; species Rhagoletis pomonella. Next base: position 31,412,934 of record NW_023458555.1, on the reverse strand, counting down.
TACAAAGAAAGCCCATTATCAATAGCTGCGTCAAAAATTTTTTTACAAAACCTTTCCTTACGACAATTGCAAATTTAAAAGCTCGCTACTTTCCATAGCAAAATGCAACTCATACACAATACACAATTTAGCAATAAGTGTTAGCTACTTATGCATGCGCAAATTACTTTAATAAGATAACAAAAGCCTGTAATGTGGCTCCGGTACTACTACTTCACTTGACATTCTTCATATCCATTGCACCGAAAATAAGGAAATAAATTTAATTTAATACTTCTTGCCATCAAAAGCTGTTTACTTTGATTAGCTGAGTAGCGCTGCCATAGTCACGTTGCTTGGGTTGTATGTATATTGTACTATGCATATTTAAGCAAGTAAATACATGCAAACTTACATAGGTACGTATGGACGTAATACCTTTGTTATCACACAGCCTCCAGCGCTTTTGCTCGTGATCTGTTACAGCGGTTTTCACGAAAATATACATTTTTTATGGTTTTTATTTTTAACAAAAGCGCAGCAGAGCTTATGTTTTAGTTTGTATTTACTTAAGTTGGCTTTGTAACATTCATCCAAATGATTTATTACACTTTTAAGAGTTCCGCTATTTGTTTTTTTTTTCTTTTCTTTCACATCCACACTTCAATATAAGGTGCAGCAACTAGCTGTGGTTCTAACAGTACGGTGGTTAAAAAAAGTTGTGTGTGAACCCCACACACGACTGAAGTGAGACTTCCTCTTCCTTTTACCCGTATAGCTCACCACAATGAACCATAAAGTTAATCTTAAGCTTCATATTAGTCTTAATCTTAATCATAATCTTAATCTTAAGCTTGATCTTGATCTTAATTATAATCTTAATCTTAATCCTAGTTTTAAACTTATTCTTAATCTTAATCCTAGTCATTATCTTAATCTTAATCTTAACCTCAATCCTAATCTTAGTCCTAATCATAATCTTAAACTTAATCAAAATCTTAAATTTAATCTTAATCTGATACTTAATTTTAACCTAAATGCTAAACTAAATCTTAATCTTAATCTTGATCTTAATCTTAATCTTGTTCTTAATCATAATTAATTAATTATTAATTTAATATTGACATTAGTTTCATTCTTAATCTTAATCTCAGTTTGAGTCTTATTCTTAATCTTTATCCTAGTTATTGCCTTAATATTAATCAAATATTAATCATAATCTTAGTCTTAGTCTTAGTCCTAAAAATAATCTTAACCTCAATCTTAATCTTGAACTTAATATCAATATTAATCTAAACCCTAATCTTAATCTAAATCTAAATCTCAGTCGTCTTAATCTTAATTTTAATCTTAATATTAGTCCTATTCTTAATTTTAATCTTTATTTTAATCTTAATCCTAAACTTAATCTTAATCTTAACCTTAATCTTAACCTTAAACTTAATTTTAACCTTAATCTTAACTGGAACTTATTCCAACACCTTCAGTTTCATACCCATATTGTGGTACGCATTTTACTTTTTAGAAAGGCGGCAACTCTATTCCAAATTATTTTTTTTAACTCTTGAAACGTTTTTCGTTTTAAAGCAAACATTTAGATACACAGTTTAGCATTTAAAAAAAATTAATTTTCAAATAGCTGGCAACTCTGTTTTCCTTTTTTTTGCCAAAAACCTCCTACCACATAGGAACACGAAAAAAGTACTGTTTCCAGAATTGAAACCGGTTGAGCCCAAGGCATATGGAATAGGCAAAAAACAAATGTGCATGTAGTTTGTTGTTGCTACTGGTTTTCAATTGCTTCTCTTATGAAAAAAAAAATTTAACATTTAAATTCATTTTAACAGATTTGATTTCTTGTAAAAAATTAAAAACAATTTTTACAGTTAAGAGACCAAATAATTTGCAATAAAAAATCAAATCAGCTGCTCTAATGATTCTACCTGGTAGCGCTATTTGAAAATATTTTCAAATCTGTTTCGCCGTTTGGTCAGCCATCGCCGTCATACGAAATACATTTCATTTTTATATACATACGTATATACATATTTATGTACATATACCGTACACAAATAGCTTCTGATATCAAGCGTGATAAATTTTCATATTGGTTTTGAATTTCCTTTAAGTTCACTCAATTTCATACACATAAAATTATGTTAAGGAATAAGTATCCTTCTCAGAATCCAATTTTTTAGGCTTCAAATAAGGAGCGCCCTAATAATACGCAAACAAAAGTAATTGCAAATACTTATTTGCATGCTAATATTTAAGTATGTTCATTAATTGCTCATACGAGTATATTAAATACAATTTCCAGCTATAAGTAGCAGTCTTACCTTTCACCATGGTGATAAACTTCACATTTTCATTTATTTTGAGCACACACAAACGCTTTTTTATTAACATACGCACCACGCGGCATAAGATAAACATAATTGGTTTATTTTTAAATATCATTTATTTACTTGAGATGTAGTCTATGCTTTAAATGGCACGCGCTTAATGTCACCGTTATTAACCGACTTCACAAAAAGGAGAAGGTTATCAATTCATCGGAATATTTTATTATTTTTTTTAGTGTATGTTACCGCATAACTTTGGACCACGTTAACCGATTTCTGTAATTATTTTTTGAAAGGAACGGTGTTACCTCACAGGTGGTCCCATACTACATTGGTTTAAATCCGATCATTGGATCATGAAGAAATTGACGTTGATCTTAAATTTTTATATGAGAACAGAAGTCGGTTTTGTTTTTTGCTAAAAACTTTGTTTTTAGAAATAAATTTAAGTTGTAATTATTCTAAATAATAATTTAAAAAAAATAACTAAACTCAGTTACATGTGAAAGAATTCAGATCTTTTAGAGCCGCCTGACTGTTTGAGAAAATATCGATATTGTTCCAACCGTCTACTCCTGTCCTTAAGCTTCCGGCAACCTCCTCTATAGCCGCAAGTTCGACCTGAAAGACGCTATAGTGGTAATTTTCTATGGCCTTCCGCAAGATTTCCGGTGATAACTGTTCGCTTTCCTGTTCAACATTCTCCTTAAGGGCTGCGATTGTCTGAGGCTTGTTGGCATAAACCAGCGACTTTAAGTAGCCCTAACCGGGCCATCTTGCTGGCCATCGCCAAACGGGGGATTACGCGACCTGGAAGCACAGCCTTCACAACATCCATTGACGCCCGTGCTATGTGTGCGGTTGCACCTTCTTGTTGAAACCACAGGTTCACCAAGCCCCTCTCTTCCAATTCGGCAGTAAGAAGTCGTTTATCATGGCTCTGTAGCGTTCGCCAGTATTATTATGGGCCATATGCATCGCGACCTCTAAAGTGATCTGATGTACGTGACCCTCCACCCTATTCGGCGAAGGCTTTTAATGTAGCCTATCACTTTCAAAGGCGTTTTGTTCCAAATTTCAAATAGATTAAGTGTAGCACACCCCAGTTGAGCTGGTATGAGCCTAGTAAGAGCGTCACGTTGACAGAGAATGTGTTCTGGCGTTTCCTCGTTCAGCTCACAAAATAACCAGACGTTTGATTCTGAAAGATTCATTTTAGTGATAGAGAGTGGAACAATGTCCCGTATAGTACACAATAAGGGTCTTGAGGTCTTCTCAGCCTAAGTTGGGTGTTTCTTTGAAGCCCTGGAAGCCTGTTGAACATTTTGTCTACCCAGTTATTTATGATCTCCTTTATGAGTGCTTTAGTGAGCCCACAAAATGGTTCTGGACCATTAAATACTGCGGCAGCTCCTTGCTTCGCTAGGCAGTCAACCTTCTCATTGCCATCATGTCCTCCGTGCCCGGTACCCATCCTAATAAAACAGTATTTTTAGCTCCAAGAGCGTCTAGGACATTGACGCAATCATTTGCTAGCTGAGAATTTATTTTGTGGGACTTCAGTACCAATAGGGCCACCCGACTGTCAGACATAACGCAGATATATTTCAAGCATGTGCCTCTTCGGAGGCATTCTCTGCTATAAACTTCGATTGCATGGGTCTCGGCTTGAAAGTTGGTTGGGTAGCAGCTACCCATTGGTCTCATTTTTTTTTGAAGTTCGGCCCAAATATGCCCGCCATTGTTTTACCATCATCAACTTTAGTTCCGTCTGTGTACCAAACCTCTCCATTCCAGAGAGCTCGATCTGCAATGCGTACCTAAAATTTTCTAGAGATTTATAGTTTTGGAACTATTGCGTCGCGCATTTGCAATATGGGGTTATTAGCGAATGTTATTAGGACCCTCATGTGAGCCGACACATTTCGGTCTTCATGTAGGATTCTTAGTGCCGTAGTTGTCGGCTCTTTTTCTTTTAAAACAGAAGAGGGAGGTATTCCAACCACGGCGTTGAGTGCATCAGCAGTGCGGGTTTTCATCGCCCCTGATGTCGATACTCACGCCGCGCCAACACCACCGACCGCGTATTGGTGAAAAAATCTACACAATTATTCGACGCTCTTGCGGAATATAGCGCTCCATTGCTTGTCTCTTTGTATACTGCTGCTGTCCAGTTCACAAACGTCAAGTATGATTGCTAGTTTTTTCATCGTAACTATTGAATTTAAAAGATATTTTGCAAGTTTATCCATTAAACATTTGACAAGTATAAAATACTCCCGTGGGATTGTTAGCAACCGTAAAAAACAAAATACGGTACATAAGCGCTACTGGAAACTTTTGCCCAGAGTCATATAAAATATAAATGTGCATACATTTATATAATAATTTTATTTTCTTATTAACATAAAAAATCCATTTGTTACCGTTGAACATATTTTTCATTTTTAATTAAATTATGTTTGACATTTACCTAATTAATTAGTCTTCATAGTAAAATACCCACGACTGTTAGCGAATTTATAAATTTATGTCAATTTAATAGCGACTGTATGCACATTAGGGTGGTCCAAAAAGAGTAAACTTGGAATTTTAACGCTCTCACCCCCTAGGAATGTTGTAGGTCGAAAAAATATACCCCTATATTTTTATTTTGAAATCAAGAAATATTTAGAGGCCGCTCAAACCTCTCAAAGTTCATATGGGGGAAAAAACAACTTTTCGTAGAAGTGGTATAGAATTCTTGAAAATCCATATTTTTCTTTTCAGGAGACTTTCAAAAATAATACCCAATTGTTTATTTAACCATTTTTTAATACTAACGATTTTATTGGTGGACCCATTGCATTTTTTGGGGTTCGGGATCTAAATTGTAGGTACTATGAAAAAATTGTTAAATACACAAAAGGGTATTGCTGTAGGGAAACTCCTGCAGAGAAGCAGAGTTTTCCGATCGAATTTTATTGATTGTTAAGAATTATATACCATTTCTACGAAAAGTTGTTTTTCCCCATATAAAATACATGGACCGCTATACATTTTTGATTTTTTTCGGAATAGAATAATCCTGAGAGCATAAAAACATCGACTTCATTTTTTCTCATGCCTTTTTGGACCACCCTAATGCATATACATAGTACCAGGGATGAAAAAGTAGGTACAATTGTACCTTTTTCCGACGTTTGATGACTTAAAGGTACATTAGGTACAGTCAGTAGATTTTAGGTACAATTACACAGGCCGACAAAATTTAGCCAACGTTCAGACCCAGAAACCAGACTATATATTTCCGAAGGTTTATGATGCGCTGAATCCAAATCTGGCCTCAGAATTGCTCTATCAGCTCTGGTGTTCGAGATATCCTAAACTAAAAGTGCAAATAAAATTATAGTTTAAAAAACTAAAACCTCCCTATTATAATTGCCATTCGTACTGTCATCAGGTATGTAACTTGAGAATAGAAATCGCTGCATCTTTTAGGCGCATCAATATTACATAGTTACATCCCGAGTTAATAAGAGGAAGGTAAAAACACCGTGTTTGCCCATATTTGAGGTTATGTAGCCTTGCAGATGTTTTCTTTCACCAAAATAATAGGCTGGCATCTTTAAGTACAAGTCTCTTCTTTCAAATGGTAGCCTGCTTGCGGCATGGTAGGGGTGGTTTCTAGGGGTTAGGGCTGTGTGTGACTCGGTACCCGTGGGTTAGATAGTGTAGGGGTTTGGTGAGTTAGCACATTTATGGTGTGAGACAAAATTTTAAGAAAAATAAGACTCAATTCGAGAAAATTAGTAGTCGACTATATCATGTCTATGTTATCTCAATCGATTTTCAGGTGTAGGACAATTTAGAAACATGGAAATTTCAAAATGCGATATCTCAGCGAAAAAAAAATTATATTTGAGCAAACAAAACGCCATTTGAAAGAAGAAGACTTGTACTTTAAGATGCCAGTCTATTATTTTGGTGGAGAAAACATCTGCCAGGCTACATAACCTCAAGTATGGGCAAAAACGGTGTTTTTTGCACATTTAGGTTAGGATATCTCGAAAACCAGAGCTGATAGAGCAATTCTGAGGCCAGATTCGGATTCATTGCATCAAAATCCTTCGAAAATATATAGTCCGGTTTCTGGGTCTGAGATGCTGGCCTGTATTATTATTATTGACCCATATTCGCTTTTTGATTTCTGAAAATATATTTAAAATGTTTTCGCAGTTTGATTATTTTCTCTATAATTGTTGAACCTATTAAAAGGAATCGGAAAAATTAGCCGACTTTTCGTATTGTTGCTGGATAAAGAAGTATACTTCGCAAAGCGTGTTTTTTGTCTTTTTCACCAATATTTTTCAGTAGTCAAAGTTAGACAAAAACAACGCATCTCCGATTCCCATTAGACTATAGTCTATAGATTTAGGCTCAGTTGAAAAAAAAAAAACATAATCATGTTTAAAGTACATCCATCTTTTGTATTCATGTTTTAAATAAAATTTATAAAAAAAAACTACAAATGAATGATGTAACTTTTTTAGGTACAATCTGTCTCATTTATGATATTAGGTACAATCTGAAATTTCCATTTTTCATCCCTGCTTAGTACCCCACGCATGTGTAGATATACATAAATATGTAAATACTTAAGTATATGTAAGTTGTATGCATTTGATAAATTACCAATAAACTGGATATGCAAATCGTTGTAATTTGTTTGTGCGATTGATTGGGGGTGAATGCGGAATGGCGTAATTCGAAGTGCGACAGGCAAATGCAACACATTAAAGCGCGTTTAATGTATTAATTTATTGTATTCATTAAATGCACGTCGGAACTTTTTTCTCTTGCCTAGCCGTTTCTTAACTACCTTAACAATTCAAATTAATCCCCAATGGCCGACTGCCTGAAAGCAATAGACGCTCTTAAGCCTGTTAAGGCAATGATTGTTTTTTTTACAACCACCCTACCCTGGTTGTTGTATAACAAAAAAAACGATGTTCTTTAAATTAATGATATGGGATGTGACTAAGCTTATCATTAATGAGGCTCTCAATGTAAACAAATCCTTACCAATATATGCATTATCCTGATTACCGACGCATTCATCGATAACTTATCGAAACGAAATAGTTTCCGATATAAATTTTTCTATACTATCGATATAGTAATCGATAAACTTATAGTGTATCGCTACTAACTTTACATACTTATTTACCAATTTCGATTTCGATATACATATAGAAGAATTAATCGATGCATTTATGGATATTTTACCCATGAATTTAAACCAGATTCTATATTGTTTCTATACCATCGCTATGAGTTCCTTCCCACAAAAAATTTAGATTTTGGTATTTTTCTCCGTTGTGGCTGATAGAGGTCACACTGAACTATGAAGGCATTTAGAATGGAATTTTGAAAATTTGTTATTTCCATGTCCCGAAACCCGGAAAATCCATTGTGTACCCAGCTGAAAAGACCATTTTGTGTAAGTGTATTGGCAGAAATCCATTGCATTATTGCTTTGAAAACCTAAAAAGCATGATAACGAAAAAAACATTATTGAAAACGTAAACAAATAGGTAAATGTGGTAAATAAAAATAGGTAAAAAATGGTTTCATTGCGAAAAATGGAAAGTTTATGACCCTAAGTGCAACTATTTTATTAGCACGTCACCCACTTGCAAACGCAAAGCTGCGAAGCTAACAACGGAGGGCTGAATTTTTTTGTTTCTTCTAAGAAATTTGTAATTCCGTGCAGCAACTTACAAAAATATTTAGTTCAAATGTAGGCCATGAACTTTGCCTGTAAAACCACTAACTCACAATTGCTTAAAAGTTGAAATGCGTAAGAACAGGAATAGCTGTTTTGCAGTGCAAAGCACTTACAGTTTTGGCCATGAAAGAAACAAATGTCAGTGACCCGTTTCCAACAACTTTTACATACATACACATATGTATGTAGGTGAGCACATAAGTAGCTTCTTTCATAAGTGTGAAAGTTTGTGTGTAAAATTGATGGCAAAATTCTTTTCTAATTTTCCCAAGTGGCTTTAAATTGCAAGTGATGTGGGATAGAGTGGAACTTCTGCGAATGTGGTTACAGTTGCTCGACCTCAAATACTTTTTCGTCCGCGCTTACGCATCCTGGATAACGCGGCAACGCACGAGCGAAACGAGCTAACAAAGCTGTGTTGAATCTTGAGACACGTTAGAAAGAGAGGAAGCTTTGCTGGGCCTACATAAATGAGAAGTAAAATGACACCCAATTTTTCTATGGCAATGACGACCACAGCAAACGTTTAACAAACTATTATTCGAGGATATTCAGCTGAAGTTTCCGAACTCTTAATAAGGAAGGTTGGAAAACGAGGGCTGGCATCACCGCTAGCCAAGAATGATATGTATGATGAAAGGCATAATAGATGTGGGTCCTTGCGACATTTACAACAGCTGGATTTGCTTAGAGGGAGAGACTTCAATATCAAGTACGGGCGGTCACCCCAATGTACAAACTTCAAAGCTCTTCAATATCTCTCACATGGCCCGACGAAAGAGAAAGACGAGGCGTCCCAGGATCTATTCTGTGAGCGCTTGGAGCGCACTTACGAACGCTATGCCAACCAATATATTGAAATCGTCCTTAGCACTTAGTTGCACTGTCGAAAAAGTCGGCCTCCAGCCGTTAACGAATTGACGCTGATTAACCCCAACGGGAGCCAAAACATGTTGACATGCAGATCTAGGTTCCAGCATAAAAAGATCCATCGAGCTACTTGGCTATCTCCGCATCGAAAAACTAAAGGATCGTGCAGTTTTATACGGCAGGCACATTTCTGATGTTTTGGATGTACGATCCGAGGGATAAACTTCGATTGAGATCATGTAAAAGCATCATTTCTTATTCACAATATGTGTGGATCATTCGGCCCGCATACCCGCAAATTTAAGTGTGCCCTACCGAATCCACAAGAAACTTGACTCCGACAAATGCGCCATTTACCGTTGGATTAGTCTTCTAAGCATCGGCTCTATTAATATTTTTTTTTAATTGTATTTTGGAGAGCTGGAGAACAATGTTGCCAAATTTTTTTGCATAGACATTCAAATAAGGTTTTTTAATTTTCATTCATTTATAAAATGTATCTTTCTTTATTTAAGCAAGCTTAAATCGACCTAACTCTTTAATACATTTTCACAAAGTTAAACCCAGTCCAAAAATTTTTGAAATCCCTTAATTTATCGTTAAGATACTTACAACCGATCTATGAAAGTTATAGAGTTCTAGAAGACATTCGAAACAACACTAAACGCAATTTACCGCGACAAAAAATGTATCCAGAAGTTGACGAACGTTAAAAAACAATGAACTGCATTAAGTAGTTATTATGACTTTTATCTAACTGAAATTAAAATTTCACATGACACAGGCACGCAGTACTGATAAACACAATAACTGATGCGACTGCAAATATTTATGTCAAGAGTAAGATGTGTTTTAGAAATGCACAATTGTAAATTTTTGTAAATTGTCTAAAAACGGCGAAACAAATATTTATTTGCAGCTACATATGTATGTATTTAGAAAAAGACCTGTCAAGATAAGTTGGCCATGTCGAGCTTTCCATTTTGCATTTTACATTTGAGGTGAGCGGTAATTTGTGCAAAAATTAAAAGGTACTTATCTGAACGTAAGTATATACTTTAGGGTGGTACTTAAAAATTTCATCTTCTACACTTTATTTTGTTCTACGTAAAAAATACAGACATCCACGAAAATTTCTAAATTTAAAAAAAAAATTGATAAATTTTGATTTGAAATCTGATAAGTAGCCAATATTTGTTATTCAAACTTTTTTATACAAATTCATAAATTCGCTGAGTTATAGCTGAACAAAGCAAAGATTACAAAAAAAACAATGAATACAATTTTTCAAGCTCTGGAGCGACCACTAAATTTTGTGTGAAATTTTTAATATTTTTCTTAATTTCATTTAATTTTTAAGAAATATTTTTTTAGTTCATTTTTTTCTGTTAAATTTTAGATTTTATTGTCAAAAAATTAAAAATATTTGTTAACTTCCTTTAATTTTTATAAACTTATTTTATTTATACATACATATTCTATTTTCTATTTTTTAAATTAATTATTTATTCTTTTGTTAATTTAATTTTCATAAATTTCTAGATTTTAATGCTTTAAAAGAAAAATACATTTTGTATGTATCATTTGATTTGTAGGATCTTATTTTATTTTTGTTTTAGTTTTCGAGTACCTACTATTTTCTTAATTTTTGATTAAATTTTTTCTTTTTCTAATTTGTTTTTAGATTTTGTTGTTTTAAAAATTGAAAAATATTATTTTTATTTAATTTTGCTTTGTTTTCATTTTGTTTATTGCTTTTTTTTAAATTAAATTTCCTTATATATTTATTAGTGTTTATTGTTTTAAAATTAAAGATATATATTTTTTTTATTAAATTTAACTATTAAAACATTCACTGCTAAAAGGCGAACAGCATAACCTAAGACCTCCCCGTCATTAGCTTTCAAGATTGTTGCCAGCATTGAATATTGTCCTACACAAGACTTTTATCTTTCGAAATCTTCTGGTTCTCGACATATTTGACTTTGTCCGGTTTTTTTCCAAAATACAACACTGTGCGGCGGTGCCTGTCTGGCGCAGCAAACTCAAAAAAAATCTGCGAACTAAGTACATACATACATATGACATTTCATTCGACGACCAGCCAACTAAAAGGTATCACAACAGGCCCTAAGTGTGCCTCCAACAAGGACCTGGAGGAGGGGAGCCACCCTACAGAGCCTACAAAAATAAATGTAAGAATCCAACACAGGATGTTGCTTTATTAGGAGTAAAATTAGTCTTGTATTTGTGTGTTGGTGTTGGTTGATTTTTCCGACAGGGTGGTAAGATGATTTATTTTGGAACGAATTTCCGTCATCCCTTGTCAAGATTGGTTTGCAGACAAACCGGTTTCGGCATTGTGCCATCTTCAGTGTAATTTTTCGTTCTGTATTTGGTGAATTTGATGGCTACTATACAAACTAAGCATAAAATTAATTATATATGCAATTCGAATCTAATTTTTTACTTATTTTAAAAAGTTTGAAAATTTATATTTTTTGTTTGTCCGCAATTGCAGCACACATACGAAATAACCGCCGCAACCAAATCGATGCTACTAAATATTTTCAGTTCAATAAACTTTTGTGGTTATTTATTTATTTTTTATTCCCAAGCGTATTTTGCGGAACAAACGAATGCATAAGATAAATTTCTTGCGATTTGTTAGCAATTTATTTCCATATGGCACAATGCCGATGTAGTTTGCTATTTAGCCTATTCACATTTAGCTGAAAGCCTAAGAAAATGCAACGCAATGGGCATTGTGACGTCAGCACTCCAGAAAGTATTCTTTAAATAGCTTTGTACATTGTACAGATTTCAAAATTAGCCATTGTATGTACAATATGTTTGTTAATAAACCAAGAATATTGAAGAATAGATTGTTCAAGTATTTTTTTTATTTGGTTTTTGATTTGATTTATGTCGAATTTTGCATTTAAATTGGTATAGAAGAAAACTAAGAAATATCCAATTAGTTAAAATGAAATGATAAAAGTTTAAGAAAGCAAAGAAGTAATTTTCGTGGAGATTTCCGATTGCTGGCTACCCAAAAAATTCACCCTGATTTAATAGTAAAAATATATACACACATATCTTATGGAATGAATATTGAGCGAAGAGTGAGTCAAAGTGTTTTTTTTTTATCTCGTTTCTATTCTTTGTATATAGTTTGTAAGTTGAAAATGAAAATTTGAATTAAGAAGTGGGTCATCGCTTCCGAATGTTCCTGGACAGTGACACCGCAAAAAAGGCTGTCGACTTTATGGCAGTTGCGAATGCATTCAGAGGAAAGCAATGCGCAGAAAAAATTAATTTTGGCCAACTTTAGCACCTTTCAAGCGTATTTAAAAGAAAATTTGCTAGCTCTAGGAGCGCAAAGTGGTTCCACGTATCAAAGAAACGTGCTTAAAAGGATATAAAAAATATTTTTTTATTCATCTCATAATTTTTACTTTTTTACTGAATAATATATCAAATCATTTTCTTTAATGCAAAGTTTTTTTCAATAAAAATAAATGGTGGAAAAATTCCAATATTTATAAATTAAATTAGGAGCATTTTGTAAAACCGTAAAGCCTCATTTTCGGTCTAATATCGGCGCACTCCCAAAACACTCCGCTTATTTTGTCTTCGGATGATTTAAAAAATCATATGGGAATAGGGTAGTCCGCGCGAAGTCTTTGCCAATTAACTGAGTGAGCTTTTTGGCACTGCGCGATTACTCACAATGATTTAGTTGTACTTTTTATATACGTATTAGGGTGGCACATAAAATTATCAACATCTAAATTTTGTATGTATGTATGTACGTACAAAAAAAACCTACAAAAATTTTAAAATTTAAACACTGAGGCTACCAGGATGTGAAAACAATTTTTTTTTATCGCAAAAATTCGACAAATATGTGATTTGAAATCCTATAGATTTGGCATACTATTGAAACTTATTCATGCAAATATATCGATTCACTGAGTTATAGCTGATCAAAGTGAAAATTTGGTAAATTTTTTTAATTTTTTTTAATCTTTTTTTCGTTTTTGTCAAACCTTGCTAGCGACCCCTAATACTTTTGTTTTTAATTTTAAAATTTTCGTGGACGTCTTCATTTTGTACGCAGAACAAAATTGTTAGGTCTTTCCATTTTAAGCCCGTTATTATTCCCCATAGTGACTGGAGTTCTCACAGCACATTGTGTGATTAGATCACACGAAGCTAGACGCATGAAGACGAAGAAGAAACCATGTCACATCTTCACATCTTCTCTGCCATTTCCCGGCTCTATCAAAACGGAGACCAAAAGCCCTTGGGAGCCGTTTCTTCAACGATCTCAATGAGCTTAAAGCGATGGACGTTAGAAACAAAAACCTCTAGCGGTCTAAGTCAGCCCTAATTAGGACTGCCGCCCAACCTAACCTAACCTACCCATATTAAGAGGATTGAAACAATTATGAAATTTTGTACCGGCGGCCAACGTTAATTTGGAACTTTTCCATGGTGTATTGTATTCTGCTAGTCAAAACCTTTCATTTGATATCCATATTGAGGGGGTTGTAAAAAATATGTAATCCGCAAATTTGTGTCGGCGGCCATCTTGGATTTACAATGATACTGAATAAATATGATTGTATTGTCGTCAGAATTAATGTTGCGTTCCAAATTTCAGATCAAAAAATCAACCGGAGGGGGTGGAATTATCAATTGCTAGATTTGACCAAAAAAAAGAAAAACCAGCTAAATGAAACCGATTACTTAATATGTAATAATAAAACCGCACCCAACAATGTCAACTCGCATAACTACTCTAAAGGTAAATTCTATTTAACATCAAGGTCATCGAAGAAATTCAACTGCAGTTTGGATATCGAGAGTCAAAAACATTTTGCGCGAATGACATCTTTAGGAAATCTAACAAATGAAGTTCTGATTTATGTATGTATGTTGGAACGAATTTTCCTTGTAAAGTTTAGCTTGGAGACAAACCGCTTTCGGCCTTTTGCCAAGAAAATTGCAAAATAAATCATCTACAAATAATTCAAATTTTCTTTCCCTACATAAATCATTAAATCGCTGATATTTTTTTTTTTTATCTAACCCAGAAGTCATAAACAATTCAAAGCTCTTTACCTTTGACCTCTTGGCAGCAGCACGCGGCGAAAAATTACGGTTGAATACAAATGAATTTTAATGCCTGTCAATAACCGTTACAAAGAAAAATTGCAACTATTTTATAGCTAATTCCCCACAATTCTGCCTGCCAATTTGAACTTCTAAACAACTTTGCACAAAGCCAAGTAGCGGCAAATTACAGAACCTTTAGATTTAAGTTGCTGCCGCTGTACTTTCGAGAGTAAAAGCGGCATTGAACTTTAAGAGCGAACACCAAAGAGGACAAAGTCCCCCCCCGCACGCATGCAGTACACACGCATCCACACATGCACGCGGAATATATTATTTACTACGAGTTTATGGCAAAAAAAATAAAAAATCAAAGGACTTCTTAAGTGCCATCATTAAGAAAAGAGTGAGAGTAGATGACGAAACAAAAGTGAATGAAATGGCAAGTGCTATAGGCGAAAACAATTGGGATTTTGTGATCTTTTTTGTGACCGCGTGCTTTATTTCGGCAATTGAACTGTAAGTTCACATACATACTAAGTATATAAGTGTACGTGTGCGTGTGCTGGCATGTGTTTGAGCTTAAGTGCGTACAAATTGTACAAATCTCTGCTTACATTTACACACTTTATTGTGTGGCGCGCAAGTTTATTTGTTGACGCTTGTAAGCCTGAGCAAAGTTTTTAATGTGTGTATGTACACGTTTCCTTGACACGCATTGAAGCTTGTAAATCGCATGTAAACAATTGTGTGAATGCGTAAACAAAAAAAAAAACGAATGTGACAAAATTATCCTAATTTCGAAAGTTTTTTATTGCCGCTGGGTTCAATGCTGCCCAAATATATACAAAGGTTCATAGATTGCAGATTTAAATTCGCTGTGTGCACTTGTAAATAGGTAATTATGTGCATGCGCAAAAATTCCAGCTAAATTTTGTGCGTTGACCGGGGTCAACGTTAAGCAGATGTTTGTTTATCTCGGTTCTATTATTATGCTTATTTTTTCAATTTTTTCGTATATATGTACATATATTTCTGCACTAATGTACGCTTTATTAACACAATCAGTGCAGCTTATTAAAGTAATTCTACCTCTTTCATGCGAGTATCTTATGATATTTTTTGTTCGTAGTGGGAACATCGGCGAAGTTGAGAAGTCAATGAACTTGCGCTGTACGTAGCGGACTAGTGGAATCATCGCACATTTGGCTTTCGAATATGATGCCGGTAACGCAGTTACGGTGAACGTCATCATGGCTTGAAACAGATGGCATTACCTTGGACAATATACATATATGTGGTTTCAACAACAAAGTTCGCAGAAAACATTATATCACGAAACAACGAACGTTGGACTTCTTTTTCTGAGGCTACGTGAAATGTATGGTCTATACCAGTGGTTCCCAACCTTTCCCAACTGGCGACCCACCTTCCCTCATCATAATACCTCCACGGCCCATCGGTCTATAGTACATTTAAAAACCTAAAATTTCCTATCTAGATAGCTATCAAAGTCCAAAAACAGTTAAAAATTGACAAAGTTGCAGAAATGATATTAGACAAACAAATTCATACAGTTTTTACAGATTTAGTGAAACTTATGGTACAAATATTCCCAGACATTGTCTGCTCAGAGAGTTTTACCTCACATCGAAACTCGTGCTGCCTTATTTTCATTTCGACGCATTTCAATGTTGATGCTTTTACTTGGCTCTGAATTTTATTTTCGCACAATGGCATTCGGTGTTGTTGTTAAACATTTGACTTTTTTAAAATTTTGACATTTCATCAAATTCATGCTATCTGATCACTAGAAGTAATTGTAAGCTGAAGACTCCATCAGTGCACTCAACGATGTGGAATATGATGGAACTGAAAATTAATACATACTAAATTTCAAAAATGTGGTTGACGAAACTAGGTTTCAGAACGCATGAAGAAAGTGATCAGAATTATACTACAAAGTTGTTTATCAGAGGGTGGTTAGCGCAAGCCGAAATAAAATTTTTTGCATACATTGGAAATTTTTAATTCAAAATTATTTGAAGTTAAAGGTGATACGCTAACCACAAAATTTAAAAGCAAATTTAGACCAAAATATTATAAAAAGCTTTTATTTGGGAAGAACATTCTTTAGAACTAGATTTTAGGATCGCAAAATTGCATTCAAAATAAGAAAATAAAAAAATAATGCGCTCGGGATTTTTATTATTAAATTAAGACAAAAATTACGATTAAGTCTCCTTTAACAGTTTATACATTTTATATATTTTTAATTAAAAAAGATGCGAACCACGTAATTAAAAAATAATACCATGAACTGATAATAATTTTCGATTTAAAATATTATTAAATTGGTATAAATTTGGGAAAGAAATACTCTGGTTTATTGTTTTCATATTATGAAAGTGGCAAGGCCTCTGAGAATACTCACAATTTATGAATTTACTGTCCGTTAAAAGTTGTTTATTGAAACTACCTTCTTTTTTGTGTCATGGGTGAAACTGCGTTTTAGTTTTTCTCTCTGACATCAATATTTTTTTTATAAGACTTTTAAATGTCAAAAATTCGATAAATTGAAAAAAATTTTTAAAATTCAGTGCAGTTTGGAATAATAATGTGGGTACCAAATTAAAGCGAAAACTCTATAGAATTAAGAAAATTTAATTCTTTTGGTTCAAAAGAACGAATAGGTATTGAAAATGTCCGTTTAATCAATTTTATTTTTTTGATCTAGTAAAGTTGGAGGGGTAAAATTTTTTCAAAAATACTTATTGCAAATTTTCAAGGATATTCAAGAATAAAAAAACTTTTTCAGTAAATACCTAATTATTATTATACACCAACAAATTCAAATTTTTTAATTCTACAGAATTTTCTCTTGAATATGACATCCACATTGTTATTCTACATTGCACTGAGTTTTTAAATATTTTTTTAAATATCTTTTCCAATTCTCTTATTTACATCCATTTATGTATGTACATGTGTACATAAATATGTTTTCATTTAGTTAAGTATGGATTATTAGAATGTGAAGGGCATTAAAGTTTTAAAAGTGTTTACTTATACGGATTTGCCGTGTCTACATAAATATATGTATATAAAAATATGTATGTACATATGTGCTACATGCACAGTAAAATGTTTAACTTTGCCGATAAAAAAGTTGCTGTAACTTTTACTTTAACTTGGGTGTCTTCGTACACAGATTTTCTGCTCAAATGCCATTTCATCTTGCATGCCTTTGCTGTGAAGTGGCATACAGAATTTGCTATTGCTTAACTACCACCCCATACCTACTTGACTTTGTTGACAGTTGCGGTGATTTCGATTACAGGACGATGCACGTTTGGTGGCCATGCGCCTTCATGCGGAGGATTAAAAAATTTAACTGCTAAACCCTGATGGAAAATGCGTTATTAAATATTGTATCATTAACTAAGTATGTAACAAATGTTAAAAAATATCTGTTGTTTGGCTATCATAAAAATAACAATTTACTGGGTACGTGTACCCGATTATTACAGGAGCGGATAAGGCTTTTATTTTTAATTTTTTTAATATTTTTTGTTTATTTAAATGGACAGCTGTATTTAAAGGTTTTGATTTCAAGAAATGTGTTTTAAAAATACCTCTTGGTGGTTAACAGAAAAAATTTAATTTAAATACATATGTATGTATGTACATACATTAAGGCGTACCACCAACAAAAAAAGTTGCCGTTTTTCAACCGAATTATAAAGTGTATTATATTTTAAGATCTTTGCCAAAATGTTTCAAAAATAATTAAGATTTACGTGAGCTAGATCGATTTGAAAATACCTGCAAAAATTTAATTATGTTAATACCATTGAAGTATAACTCTTCTATGAACTGAGGTAATTTTTTACAAAAAAAATACTTTTAAAAACTTATTTTAATTATAAAAACACTTAATTTTTATAGGTATTTTCAACTGGGTCCAGCTCACAAAAATTTTAGTATTTTGGCGGAAGTCATAAAATATAATAGATTTTGTAATTCTGATAAAAAAAAGCGCTATCGATTTTTAATTTTTTATGTTTTTTTTATTTATATGGTGAGTGGTGCACTCTGATGTGCATACATATCAGGTACATACAAAATCCATAAAATGCCAATAAATTAGCGTGCATCCTAGTAACGAGTAAATGTAATTTTTTTCTCTCAAAATTCTGTTGATCTGTTGATTGACATATTGGACACTTGTTGTTGTTTGGTTTACATTTGAAAAATAAAACATTAATTATTACTTCTTTGATCACAACGCGAATTTTTCAAGATTTCTATGATTTATTTTCAGAACGATATTTTGCTTGATTTACAAAAATATGTATTTGTTTGTACTTCTACATACATAGGTATGTATGTATTTATGTTGTAGCAAATACAACTTGCAATTACTTACTTTTCGTAGCTGGACAAGCTATAACATTTTTGGCAGTGTTTGCTTGATTCCAAAAACAATCCAAAGAAATCTGGCGCCAGCAAAGTTTAAAAAGAAATCATAATAAGCTACGTTCCTTATCTACCAGAAATAGTTAGAAACAGTCAGAAGTAGTCAGATCTAGTCCGAAAATTGTTTCTTATCTTAAAAATGAGAGCAGAAATGAGAAAGAAATTGTGACTTTCTTCTGTCAAAATTTACAAGATTTTGTCAGAAGTATATTGACAAGCGTGATCCGAAATCCAAAAGTACGGCCAAAATTCGAAGCTTTAAAGAAATGACTTGCAAATTTGTACTAGGAGGTCTACGGGGTCGCTAATTTCGAATCCGCTGTCAGAGTTTGCTTTAATTTTGCAATAATGGCGACTTAAACTCAGCGAATGTTTTCGATTGTCTCCGTTGTAGTAGCTGTTCATCAAAAAATTGGATGAACTCATTAACAAACCAGTAATACTGTTATACATAAATATACATATGTACATGTACAAACAGTTTTGGGCTATTACTAACTAACAAAAATGTTCAGAGTACCTACAATTATGTGGCAATATGTCACTCAGACGTTTATACCATAAATTATTTTATTCAAATGCATCTTTTGATAGTTAATAGTTATATAATTCGGTGTTTCGCTTTCACATATCATGCCATCATTACATGTCAATCCACCACATTTGTCTATATCTTAATACTCGTAGTCTTCATATTTCTTGTCTCCCATTTCGTTCACCGCAGGACACTTAATTTATAGTTATTCATTCATTTTCCATAAACATGCTTATTATCTACTTGTAAATAGGCTACATGCATATGTACATACATACATGCATACATAAGTGAATGTACGAATATATTTTTATTTGTATTCATGCCATAAAAAAATGAGGGCACTTTATGTCACAATCGCTGATGTCCTGTGGCGTGTCATTGTGGTGTGTATAACGAAAGGAACACCATTATTTGGATGTAAATATTTATATACATACATTGGCACATAGAAAATTGAAGTACCGAAATTTTAGATGATCCTGCGCGAATTTGTATCCTCTTATAACAACAATAACAACAGTGGCTGTGTTTTGCACCTGTAGAACAGTAGGCAATACATTCAATATTAAAGCTCAATTCTTTTACCTCACCGTACTAACTCATTAAAATTAGCATTTGAAAATAAATGGGGAAGCAAAAAATTTTTAAAAGATCACAATTCTAGGAGAACTTTTTTTCTTTTCCTCAGTACTTTAAATTTTCAGAAATGTGCCCATTTCGAAATTGCATATTGCGAAATATCAATTTTTGATTTTTTTTTTTGGGAAAAATACCATTGGCTTTCAAAAAAGCAATTTAAAAAAATTTTATGAATTTTTCCGACTGAAATTCTCGAATGAAATACGGAAAAGATTCGAAAATTTACTTAATTGTTTAGAAAAATCTCGAAATAATCTTAAAAATTGCCAAAGAAACGAAAGACCCCGAGGATAAAAAAAAAACACCAAACATGAAGAACACCGAAAAGTTCCATAATACTCTCAAAATTTTCTGAAAAATCTTGCAAAAATGTCTAAAACAAAACGCGAAGGATACTGATATGCCTCGAAAAATCGTGAACAGTACCGGGCAAACCCCGAAAATTATTGAAAAGAAAACTCTAAAAATCCCAAAATATCTCAAAATGATCCCCAAAATATACCGAAGAGTTCCGAAATCTCTAGAATAGCATAGAAAAATTCCAAAAACCTACGAAAAAGATCTGTAAAATACAAAACACGAAGAGTCCCGAAAAGTCTCGAAAAAATCGTGAAATCTTCAAAAAATTCTTGAAAGTGAGGCATGACAAATCCGGAATGGTGACAAAAAACACCGAACAAATCCTGAAGTATATCGGGTGAACCAACAAAGTTCCAAAGCATTTCAGTTTATAATCATTATCTAAATGAAAAAGCAAAAATTACCAGCTCTTTCTAAAGTGATATCACTCAATCTTCAACTATGCAAGTAGCTGGAGTTTCTTACTCAAAATAATAAAAATAAATTAAGCCATGAGAGAGGATTTTAATGGTAACTTTTATTTACATTGTCTAATTTAATGAAAAATATCGACGGCTGAGTGGAAGACCGAGCTATCTCGGCAGCCGGTATGAAAATGCTGTATCTCAGCAAATTTTTCAAGAAATCCCTATTTCAGAATTTGCTTGAAGAACGCCCGATCTTTCACTCAGCCGTCGATATATTCCTTATATTTCAACGAAATACCTTATTAAGTATTTTTATTTGTTTCCTAAATGAAAAATCGTAAAAAAAATTTACACTATTTAGTGTAGTAAAGCCATTGCAAGTGTTCTAGAAATTTTCACAAAGAACATGAAAATTTCAGATTAAAATATGACCGGTAGATCTTTGAAATATTAGCTATTTATAACTGCTACCGTTTAGACTTTGTAGGTAGGTTTTTTTTGTTTTATTTTTAATTATCCACCAAACCAATAACGACTTCAAGCTGAATAATATTGTTGAAATATAATTTTGGTTCTTTAAGAAAAACGCTGGTGCTGCTCAATTGAAGTGGAGTGTATGCCAAAGTTTATATGAAGTTCTAATATTTATGAGCTTACATATCGCAAAGAATATATTTAAAAATGTATGTACATTTAGCTACCAATGCGTGTACGTATTTACCCAGTTTACCCGTCATCTAAATGTAGCTCATTAGCTTCGTTTGCGCCCCCTGTTGGGTAGACTGAGATTTCATTAGTTTGTGTGTGTGGATATCAATAAGCATATGTATGTACATAAGGGTGGTCCAAAAACAGTTCGATCTGGTTCTCTTCAGGAGACTTTCAATAACAATACCTAATTTAACCATTTTTACTACAAACGATTTTTTTATTGGTCCTCCCATTGCATTTTTCGGGGTTTTTGTGGGTTTTTAACGGACCGATAAATTATAGTTGCGATGAAAAAATGGTTAAATAGACAATTGGGTTTTATTATTGGGAATCTCCTGCAGATAAGCAAAGTTTTTCGATCGAAAAATATACCATTTCTATGAAAAGTTGTGTTGTTTTTCCCCATATAAAAATACACGGAACACTATGAGCGCTTTGAGCGACCTCTAAATATTTTTTGATTTCAAAATAAAAAAAAAAACAGGGGTATACTTTTTTTCGGTATAGAATAATCCTAGGGGATGAGAGCATAAAAATTGCGACTTTAGTTTTTCACATGCATTTTTGGAACACCCTAACTTTTGATTTTCAAATTTTAGCAAAAGTCATTATAAACAATTTATGACATTGAAAATGAAAAGTGTGGGGCGCATGTAATAGATCTGAATTGATATGAAGGGTAATATATGTATGTATGTGGATATATGAATAACGACCGGTTAAAATCGATCTCAAATTGTACTTCTGTAGAAATTGTTGGTCTATGTTATGTAGTTTGACTATTGTCAATTAAAGCTAATGCTTTAGGGTAGGGTTTATAATGACTTTTGCTAAAATTTTAAAATCAAAAATTATCAAAACAAATTCTATGGGACTGAGAAATATTATTTTCGAATTTTGAGTCCATTTATTTATTTTTTATTTATTTTATTATTATTGTCCGGCACTAGCTAAGTGAAGAGAAAATGATTTTGGCAGTTATTTCTTTGATGATCTGGATGACCTCAAAGTAAAGAATAAATATTAAAAGGCTATCCATTATTTTCTGAGTTCCAAATGGTTTTGAGGGGAACGGCAATAAGAGTAAGTCTCATGATGATTAAAAAAGGATCCTGAGTACTAGTGAGTCCCACGTAACCTAATGCATCCAGTGTGTGTGCTTGAAATCTCTTAGTAATGTTTTTTTTTTTATTTTTTTCCCTTCGTGCTCCAGCAACTTGTTAATAACGCAATGATTTAAAATTCATCTGAAATTGCATTAAATTTTACTTCTAATTTCCCTATAAAACCGATTTGGAACGCAGGCCGTTTTGGTTGCTGACGGATGCTGGCTCAGTATGTTTACTTTAGTTTTAATTTTGTGTATATTTAAATATTTAGCGCCAAAATTTTGTGCGGAAAACTCAAATAATCAAATTGAGTGCGTGGTGCAGTGATGAGCATTAAAATAACATTTTAATTAATGTTTCTGCTACTAAACAAACTAATAATAATGTATGTATGTACAGATATTTATATGTAGAAATAAATGGGAAGACCAAAAGTGAAATATTGGAAAAGTATTTTATGAATATTTAGCATGAAAATCTTGATTTTATTTACATATGTAATACATATATGAAGCTGATTGCTACTAAATATACTTATTAAATTAATTTAATAATTATTAAAATGTCATCATTTTCATCTGTACGCAAGATTCTGTTTAAAGTTATGTATGTTCAATTGAACAAAAAAAATAAAGAAATTATTTCACAGAAAATAAAATCAGTAAGTATTTAAAACACTCGCTTTTTGTTTCGAGGTTCCACAACATGGTCAACGAGTCGAATTTCACATCCCTTTTGTAATGTTTCATTAAATTGAATTTAGAGTTTAAACGGGTGGCGCCCCCTTTAAAAAAATATTTTCGGAATGAAGATTTTTACAGCTTGTTTGGTTCGGCATCCATATATTAATATTTTATCAAAGTAAGTGACTATATCTAATTAGGATTTTGTAAAGGTGGCAACCTCTTTTAAAAATATTTTCAGAATAATGACAATTAAAACAGGTGGCAACCCTCATTTAACTTATTAATAAAATTTAGTTTAAATTTTTAAATAGGTAGCAATACTTTCAAAAATGTTTTCGTACTAGAGCTTTCGTTGAAATTATAGTTCAAAATATAATTTCACTTTTTAAGCAAGCGGCAACGCTCTTCAAAAAATATGTTGCATATAAATAAGTTAATCCAGGCCATAAGCTATCTCTATACTAAATGTTATGCAAAAACAGAGCAACAAACATACTCACGCACACACTCACAAACGTTCACATTCATAAAATAAGTAGACTTTCAATTACTTGTTAATTAAAATGATTTTAAATTCCTAACAGGTGGCAGCCCCTTTAAAAATATTTTTGAAATAAAGGTTTCTTAAATGTGTCTCGTTGTATGCCCTTATTAAAATAATTTATTTAACTTTTAATTAAAATCATTTTAAATTTGAACAGGTGGCAACCCTCTAAAGAATGTCTCCGAAATTCAGCTTACCTAAGCCTCTCTCGTTCGATAGCCACATTAAAATATTTCTTTTAACTTGTTAATTAAATTCATCTAGAATTTCTAAACAAATGGCAACCTCCTTAAACAAAATTTTCGTATAAAATTTTTCGTGAACCGATTTTGTTTGACATTCACATTATTGTGATATTTTTTTTTAACTTAATGACTAGAATAGATTTCAAGATTTTAACAGGTGGCAACCCGCTTTCGAATATTTTCGAAATAAATTGTTTTGGAACCACTTTTGTTTGGAAGCCACATTTTTTAATACTTTATTTGAGTTAATTAATTGATTTTAATTCTTATAAAAATTGGCAACTCCATGTTACCAAATTTCTTTGAAATAGCTTTTAATATTTTAGCAATTTGAAAATGTAAAAATTTTCAGAAGTATCAAAATTATTAATATTTGATTATTAATGTGCTTAATTATTTAATTTTAAACAAAATCAGCACACTGTATGAGTAATGACTTTGTAATTTAAATATCTTGTTAAACTTTCTGTTTAAGCATTTTAAAAATGCATTATTCATTCCGCGCAATTTATATTTAGACCACTTTCAATATAAATAAGTACGTATGTATTTAAATATGAAGACACATATGTATGATGTACATACTATATACTAAGTAAATCTGCGCATGTCTACTATAGTATAAATATGTTATTGTGCGCTAGTTTCGTTTTATGTTTTCGAAATTTTTTTTTTCGAATCTGACCCCATTTCTTTCAATGACAACTCAGCCATTCGTCACTTGTCTGCATTTTCCATTAAGTGGCAGACAGCGGTGAACTGAGTAATTTGGGTTTTATCCAAAATGTCTGTTTTCTTCAATTAAGGTGCTGCCAGATAATGAATGGTAATCTATGAAAAGTTAATACAATTTTTTTTTAATGAAATATTTTAAGTACAATAGATACAGATAAGCCCATCGTATAAAAATTGGGTTAGCCGAAAATTTTTTTGCGTATTTGCCCAATAATTAACAATCATAATCGGCGTTATATGCAAATATGTATTTCTGGCAACACAAAACGCTTAAAACAGCGATGCGGATGCCGATTAATCGAATTATAGGGCAAAATCATCGATAGCGATTTCATAAAGAAATTGGAAACTAACGAAAAAGTGAAAAAAAACAACAACTATTTACATGCCGATAAGGCCAATATAGTACGAAATTTTTTAATAAAGATCGAAAGATCCTATGGAGTTTCGCCTGAGGCATTTTGGAGTTTTGCCAATATGTTGTATTCAATGTTTTGCGAAATACTTAAAGAAAATGGCTACATGAAGTTTTTTTCCCTCCTGTAAAATTTTTAAAGTGGGACTTAGCAACTTTTTGCTCTAAGCTAGCGATGTGTATTACCTAAAAAATTCCGTTAGTTTTTGAGAATTCTTTTTGTCAAGGTTGCCGAGTTGTCTTCCATATAAAAATAGATTTGGTTCATGCGTTATATGGAAGAAAATGCCCAACACCCTCGACAAAAAAAAATGCGAAAAATACCAAAAATTGTCGGAATTTTCCAGAATTTTCAAACCTGCACATTATTATACTACAATTTAATATAAACTGCATACCAAATAAATTTTTTAAAATTCTGAATAAAAAGTAGAAAACTTTGATGTCTTTTTGAAATTTGTTAAATTTTCCTGAAGTGTACAGAAAGTTTAAAACTTTGACACATATGATTTATGTTATAGAAACTACTATATTAAAAAAAAAAATGTATCACATAAAATATTGTGAATATTGTAAAAAACTACAAAACTTTATAGCACAAAAAATTGTAGAAAATTTGAAATGTTGATAAATTTTTTTCTACTGTTTTACTTGCCTACTTTGTATCGAACAAAAAGTATCCAGTATGTACTTTTATTTACTCGTATCGTTTCATCCCTACACTCGTCTAAGTAACTGATGCCATTGGACTAAACTTTTCTAATAAATAGCTTTAAATCAGTGAATTATCTACTTTTAAGGGAGCAAAGTTTTGTTGACTTTTATAAGTACGACAAAAGTACTTCATATACTTGGCTAAACGCGTGCGATTGTCGCGTCCGTAACCCAGGATGTGCATATGTATGAGTATGTAAAGATAGGGTGACCAGATGAGTCAAAGGAAAAATCAATGGTAAGATTTGAGAGTTCTCAGAGTGATTTGTGGGATGTAGGCAAGTGCAAGCGTCGCTCTGAAAATAGCATATCTTATGGCATCTTCATTCACCACAGTTCTGGCAACAAACTTGTGGTACCTTCTCTATTTATGTATTAGTGGCAATAGAAAAATTTGTGCGTGTATTATACTTTCGGTCATTCGAGTTTTTCAGGGATGTTTACGCAGTAAAAAAGTTTATAAAAGGTCATCTTTCTAAAAATCCGGTCAAAAGGAAAATCACTCAGGACACTTTAATTCGGCCCTTAAATCAGGACGTCTGGTCACCCTATCTAAAAAGTAGTTAGAACAATTTAAATGGACATCAAAGGGACTCAAAGACGGATTGTTTAATTCATGGCAGTACTAATATGATAGCATTGAGCATTTTTCTAAGAATATTTAAAATATTATTTGGGAAAACAACACTTAAGTACTCGTACATACAATTTAATTATTTCAACACAAACAGAATTTCTCATTTTTTCCATGGAACAGAGATTAAAAAAAGAATAACTTAAGTTACATGTAACTACCCTGCAGTAAATCGTGCTAGTTCAGGACTAGCGCAGATCTAGCTCTTTAAGAGGCGGTACTGGTTCTCGATCTATCCCAACGCAATGCTTTCAACTGTCTCTTTTTACATGGCGATGTCCTACAAAGTGGAAATTGCCCCCCTCTGCAGAACTTTCGAACTAGTTCTAAACTGGTTCCATTTTGGACAGTTCTGGGACAGTAAGTTTTTCTATGAGAAAAAATTTTAAAACTCGATTATTAGATTATTTTTCTATTCTAAACTGGTTCCATTTTAGACAGATCTGCGACAATAAGTTTTTTATTAAAAAAAAATTCTGATTATTCGATTTTTTTTTATTTATTTCATTTTTTCTGTTCTTTTACAGATTGCATTTTATTTCTTTTTTATTATTCTTTTATTTTCTTTATATTAAATTTGATCATTTTCTCTTCAATTTTAAAACGGCACTCAACAATTTAAATTTATTAAATCTGAAAATCACAACTGCCTCCACCGCGATTTGAACTCGCGACCAACGATGTTAGAGTCGGAGGTCTTCCCGCTGAGCTATTTTAGTATTGTACGAGAATTGAGAATTTGTGCACTTACTTCTCAACAGAGCGCAACTAGCACACCGAGAGTTTCAACTGTCCCTCTCTGCAGCCGTTTTGCACTAGTTCAGAGATGGTTCTGAAATGTGTAGGGCGGAACTAGCGCTTTAAGAGAATGTCTCTAAATTTTACTGCAGGGTAGTAATACTCATGTTTTTTAAGTTTTGTGTGTAACTAAAGTAATTTTCTTTTTCTTAAATGAAAAACTTTCTATTCCAATACAGAAGTCATCAAACAATGTTTCTATTCCCATGATAACAGTTCATTTAATGTTACGAGTTATACAAATCGAACTCGGTTATGTTTTTTGCTTAAAAATTACTTGTTTTATTAATTTCGTGTTTACGTGAATTTATTCCACCGACGCACATAGGGACGAATCGACAATACAGGACGACAAAAATGTTTACTACATACATATGTATTTGACAGATTTCAATGAAATTTGGTAATTAGGGATTTTCGACGTCACCGAATTCGAATATTAAATAAAATTTCCAAAATTCAAAATGGCGGATCCAATATGGCGGACGATTTATTAAAAAATTTATAGATTGTTATGAAGCTTAGTGTCCAGGTGCTTTTCATCGTCACTGATTTCGAAGTTGATATTAGATTTTAAAAATTCAAAATGGCGGATCAAATATGGCGTCCCGAACAATAGGCGCAATGCATTACCTTTAGCACCATATGATCCAATTTTGAATTTTGAAAATTTTATTTCAATTTCGTAATAAACTATAATATATAACATGTCGGATCCGCCTTTTGATTTTTTTAAATTTAATATCAATTACGAAACCAGTGACGACGAAAATTTCTGGATACCAAGCTTCATAGCAATCCAAAAATACATTTTATAAGATATCTTCTGCCATATTGTATCCGCCATTTTGGATTTTGAAAATTGTATATCAATTTCGAAATTATTGACAACGAAAACCCCTGGATACCAAATTTCATGGAAAACTGTCAAATACATATGGAGTAAACATTTTTGTCCTCCATTATTCTCGATTCGTCCCAATAAACCACTTAAGAAAAAGATGCTCTATTTAATGAAGGGGGATCATCGCTTCAAACAAAAAATTGTTTAATTCGACGCACAATAGAAAATCCCACTTTGCACTTCTGCTTAAGTTGCTGCGTTGCGTTAAAAGTCAAAATTTGTGTATTGCATTGTGGACTGGTTTATAAGGAGTATTAGAAAGGTATGTGCGATAAGCTTTAAAGACTTTTGTTTTTCTCTTATTGTCGTCCTAATTAGTCACTTTGTCCTTATGTGCGACGCATTGGTAGCATATGAACATTTCTGTGAAAGTTGAATTCATTATGAAAAATCAAGTTTCTCATGCATACACTCTTCTTATGTTAATGAACTTAATTACTCGTCTTAATTACAAAAATTTGCACATTTTGTGCCATTCACTATGAATATACAGTAGGGTGTTTCAAAAATGCATGTGAAAAAGGAAAGTCGGAATTTTTATGCTCTCACCTATACCGAAAAAATATACCCCTATATATTTTATATGGGATAAAAAAAAATTTCGTAGAAATTGTTTTCGTAGAATTGTTGAAAATCAATATTTTTTATAAGAAAACTATTTTTTCTTCAGGAGACTTCCAATAATAATACGATTGTTAAATAAACCATCTGGCACTATTATTAAGAGTCTCCTGAAGAGAACCAGAGTTTTCCGTTCGAAAGATAATGATTTTCAAGAATTCTATACCATTCGGAAATTTGTTTTCCCCATATAAAATGCATGGAAAAATGTTGGCGCTTTCAGCGACTTCTAAATAATTTTTGATACAAAATTTATTAGGGGTATATTTTTTCGATATGGAGGTAGCGAGCGGCATGCCTAAACCCTTCCGGGATTGCGAAAGTGGAACGGATGTGCCCTCTCTTGCAAGTTAGTCTGCCTTTTCGTTGCCTGGTATGTTTTGGTACCCCGGCAGCCATCTCGTTCAGAGATCTGCGGCAGCCCGCTACGGTTCTTGAACTGCATGTGACCGAGTCAAGCGCTTTGAGTGCCGCCTGACTGTCTGAGTAGAGGAAGATATTGTTACAAATTGCTTCTCCTGCACGTAAGTATGTACTCAATCGCCTCCTGTATGACAGCGATCTCCGCTTGAAAGACGCTGCAATAGGCGGATAGGCGTAATGATTTTTCCAGCCCCAGTCGGGCGGAGTAGACCCCCTACTACCTTGCCCTCTAGTTTAGAACCATCGGTGTAGAAGTGGAGTGATACCTTATCATCAGGAGAGGGTTGAGTGTAACTTAAAACATATTTTTCAGCATGGAAGGGCAACCAATTTTAGAAGAAAGAGCCGGCCCAAATATTTTCAAACTAAAACCTTCTTAAATCTCTTGCGTCTGACCCCCTCATTGTAATACACATTTTAACTACCTCGTTACCTTTATTAAAGTTTAATTCGAATAAGTGGCAACTCTCTAGCATATAGTTTTTAAATAAAGCCTTTTAAAAATTAGGTCGATTGACAATCACATTGTAAAGTAATAACTAATATAACTTGTTACACAATTTTAATTTAACTTTTAAAACTGGTGGCAATCCTCTTCAAAATATTTTCGAACTAAAACCTTCTTAAACCTCTTAAGTCTGACTATCCAATTCTCGTAATTCAACTTGAATTTGATTTTTCAAACAGGTGGCAGGTGGTAGGTGGATGTAGTTTAGAAATAAAGCCTTTTCAAAGCCCATATCGTAATACTCCATTTAACATAATTATATTTAATTTCTAAACAGGTGGCAAACCTTTTCAAAACTTTTTCTAACCAGAGATAAATTGTCTAAAAGGGCATTTCAAACTATACCTTTGGCAGTTAATTGTTATAATATTTTTTTGGAAATCCAATGAAATATTGCTTTAATGGGAAAATGGCCTATCTCGACTTAGGCCACTTTTATTTTAGAGCACAGATATATCTAAATATATACATCTATAATAATATCGCAGCCAAAATGCGCATTTATCACCATTGCTTGGCCACATAGTATCTATGTAGCTCAACTCACCCCCAAGAATGTATAAAGCCTTTGTTTAATATTAATTTTGGCTATTTGCTTTCTGAAGTTTTATAATTTTTTTTTGGTATTTTAATCAAAAATTATTCATATGGATTTCTACAACCTGCCTACCTATGATTCAAAATTCAATTAGCATGCTCTTGTGGAAGTTTTAATAAAGCTTATAATCAAGTTTAGATTGGCAAGTGCTGACAACGCCAAACGAATTATTCACATCCCGCTAATTTGACGCTAAACACTCTTAATATTTAACGGTGTTTTTACTATACGAAGATTGTATATGTACTTATTTGTTTAATTTCGGGGGAAAAATGCAGCAGATGTTTTCGGGCAATTAGTATAACAGGTAATATATTAAGTAGGAGTAGGAAAACTACATAGATATATATTCCTTCTGAGTCTTTTTTACTGAGACTTGAGGTGCTCAGATTTCCACTCGTACCATAAATCTACAAATCAGTACTATTTATTACAATTTTCTAAACTCTCACTTGTCCGTTTCACCGGAAAATTCGTTTGAACTCAAGCTGTTAACTGTTAAATTCCCAGATTTTTAAATAGCACTCAATCTTCTACCGAGTGGTTCACTAAAATACGTTAGGCAGTAAAAAATAGTGCAAAAGCTTTTTCCCTCCCGCAACACAGTCATATTCATCATTAATTGAAAACCACTTAAGATTAACACTTATTTTTTTACTTTTAGTTTTTTTTTAATTACAGGTTTTATACTAAAATAAGAAACCTAAATAAAAATTAGCGCTCAAATCCATAAATATTTTCACCCTTAAAACTAAGTTTTTTTAGTCAAAAGCCCTCTAAAATAAAATTTAAATGTCTTCATACAACTTTTCTCAGTTCAAACAAAATCCCTCAACCGTCTAATACTATTTGTTACACATATGTAGAAAGATATCTATATTTATAATGATCTATTGTGCCCTCCGCTCTTCACAATACTTCCTCCAAGCCTAGATCGCTCAGAAAGTTCCATTTCGTTTTCGCGAATAGGGAGTGAATGTGCTTACTCTGTGGCAAAACTCATTTGATCATAACCCCAGCTTATTCTCAGAAGAGATTCCATCTTGTTACACCCTCACAGTAGACTCTTTTGTCTGACGCATTCCTACCGAACTATGCTAGTTCAAGTTCCTCATATTGCTCCTCCGCCCTCCTGAGCACATGCTTTATAGTATCGGCACCCACTCCCAGGAAGGGCTCAGGACACACTAGAGTGATGGCTGCCGCCTCTCTTGCGAGACAGTCTGCCGCTTCGTTTTCCGCTATTCCCATATGGCTAGACAACCATGCCAGTCTGGTGTTATTGTGCCTACAAAGGGAGTTGAACATCTCTATGCACTCAAAGACCAGGGCTGATTTCATTTCAAAAGATAAAGCAGTCGTGAGTGCCGCCTGATACACTCATCGCTCGGAAGCAAGGCTAGCGAGAGCGAGGAACCAAAATTAACCAAAATGCATATGAAGAATGTGGTCCGATATCCTAGGGAGGGACCCTATACTCCAACTCTGCATTAAATCAGAGTAGTACAAAACTTCTTCAAGGGATTTGCTTTTCTGTCCCTTCCAATGCCATTTTATCCCTTCCAATGCCTTCGTATCCCTTCCAATGGCTTCTTATCCCTACCAATGCCTATCTATCCCTTCAAATGCTTTCTATCCCTTCCAATGCCTTCTTGTCCCTTCCACGGCCTTCCTATCGCTTCCAATGCCTATCTATCCCTTCCAATGCCTTTTTATCCCTTCCAATGACTCTCTATCCCTTCCACTGCCTTCCTGTCCCTCCCAATGCCTTCTTATCCCTTCCAATGCCTTCCTATCCCTTCCACTGCCTATTTATCTCTTTCAATGCCTTCGTATCCCTTCCAATGCGTTCCTATCCTAGGAAATGATTTTCTGTCCCTTCCTATACCTTCCGATGCCTTCCTATCCCTTCCAATGGCTTCCTGTGCCTTCCAATGCTTTCTTATTTCTTAACACTTTCGTTTGACATCCATATTTTGATATTCCATTTAACTTGTGTATAAGTTAACTAAATTCAAAATTTCAAGCAGGTGGCAACCTTCTTTAAAATATTTTCAAACTACTACCTTCTGAGACCCCCTCCTTTTGACACATATTTATCTTGCTTAATTCCTTTATTTCAAATTGAATTTAATTTTTAATTTTTTTTTTTAACAGGTGGCAAACCAGCTATGGTTGAATTAAAGAACAAAGCTTTTCACAACCATTTCGTTTGATACCCTGTTTGGAATTAATTGATTTTTTTTTAGGAATTTGAATACAATTTTTTAAAGGTGGCAACTCTTTTTAAAAAAAAAAGAAAAACTCTCTTGCGCATCTGCAGTCTAATCTTTTTAATTTGACAAATTTCGAAAAAAATAAAACCAGTTTGGACATCTACAAATGCCTTCGCGTAATATATATATAGATATAGATACTTATTTGTACTGCACTGTACTGTAGGACAAAAAAGAGTCAGATTCTTAGCTACGAAAATCTGCCCGCAGGGGGTAGTGATTTCCCCTCTGCGAAGGTCCATCATAGTAGACGAATTACTCTGCCGCCTTCTTAGTGAAAATGGCTTCGACGTTCAGGGCTATGCCGATGACATTCTCATCCTAATCAGAGGTACATAGGTTCGAAGACCCTATCTCCACACCTCCTACAGAATGCTCTGAAGTCGTGGTTTAAACGGAAGCCCCACGAAGACTAGCATAGCCATTTACTCCAGAAAAAGGGACAAATTACTAGAACCATTCCTTCAAAGATAATAAAATAAACTTTTCCAAAGAGGTTAAAATTTTTGGAGTTATCCTATTAGGAGGCCAGGGCCTAAAAAAAAAACATTTGGTCTCAATCAACACTGCGTATACGCAACTGTAGTTCATGGTGTCATTACAGCTGTACAGAGCTTTGCGTACGTCGCTTTTTAAACATTTAAATCCATCTTAAACTAGATAATTCTAGTAAAACAAAATCCTAACTAAAAGTTATTGCATTTTATTATGCACACGGAAAATTATATAAGTATGTACTCCCACCAACGCTTAATTGCTTGCAATTTTATCAGCCAGATCAGTTCAACCCCTTCAGACCACTGTAGGGGGCCATTATTTAATTACCGCAAATGCGTGGAAATCTGTACGCTTTACTGCTCATATATTTTTTAATTTTTTTTTTTTGTGAAAATATTTGCATTATCATTATTTTACGTGGGAAATGAGCTTTGCTTACGTTTCTTCCACTTATGCACTAATAGAATTTGAAACATTTATGAGCATATATTACTTATGCAGTACGAGTAGTTAGTGAGTAAAGCGGTTTATTATCTTTCTAGGTAAGCATATCAATTGCGGAAGCTGATTTGCATAATTTAAGATTCTTAGCGCAAGCAAATGCTTATGTAAATGAGTTGGTGTATTTACTGTGTAAGTTTATATGATATATGAAGCAGCCGCTGCAATATTAGACTGATTTTGGGTAAACCAAAGCAAAAAAAAGCTAAATAAAAAGAAATTATTTTCCAATTGTATAATATTCGGGATTTTGAAAATTTAATTTTTAAATATCTCACAAACTGTTATAGTCACTTTTTAAAGGTGACATTTAGAATAATAAAGAAAAAAAAACATAAAAAAAATTTAAATAAATTTTGAAATCAAAAAAATATTAAAAGCGAAAATTTATAAAAATTGTTAGCGCAATTTATCTTTTGTACAATACCTCCAAATTTTCTTGAAAGATCCTGAAATTTTCATGAAGGTGTTTTTTTAATGAATTTTTGAACTGTAAAAATGTTTTTTTCTTGCCATCTCTTAATGAAGTTATGTTAAACAATTTTTATTTAATTTAAATTTATTTTTAATATAGAATTCGCAATCAATTTTTTTCAAAGTTTAAAAATTCATATCTTAAAAAACTAACTTTCAAAATAAAATGGGTATGACGAATATTTACTTATCATTTCAATATTTCAATATAAATTCACAACTAAAAATTGTTAACAAAGAAGGCGATAAAATAATGGTACCATCGATAACAAAGGGTATAAATCAAAATATTTTAAAAGCTCTTGAAAAAAGTTAAAAAAACTTGCAAAGCGAATCGCAATTCACCACAGTTATGGAGAATTTAGTACGGTGTGCAAATTCGCAATAAATAATTATAATCGGGGAATGTGGTTATCAAAAACTCGCAGCGCATGACTACAATGTACTTAAATGGCCGCAACAAAAGCAAAGAGGATGCACAATAAATTTATTAAAAAATAACACGCGCCATATCTTAAAAATAGCTACATTTATTCTATTCACGAATATAAACTAATGCGCTCGTGCAAGATAATTAAAATTTAAAGTAGCTAAAATAAAACCAAGTCAAAATATAAGCAGTGATAATAATGCTTGCAGCACAGACTAAACACTAAACAAAAAAATTTTAAAATTAACTAAGACGGACTTTTTGTAAAAATAACCGCCTTTTACTTAGTCCATTGGTAAAGGGCACTTAAAGGCATACTTACATATAGATAATTTTGAAAGGAAAATCACGTTGCTACCAATTGCACAGACGGTCATAAATTTGTTTTGTTTTATTTTTTTTTTTTTTTGATAAGTAAGCGCACGTCATTCCGCTACTGCATATGGATACTCATTCAGCTGTCAGTTAGTCAAGTGTGCGCCAAACAATAAAATACTTGTTGCCTGTCACTTGACCGTCGTCAGTCACAAGTCGGCTGTCAGTTAGTGAGTTCAGTAAGTATTTCGTTTGGTCTTTTGATAAGATTACAATATTCACATAATCACAATTAATTAAATCATAAGTAGAGTAGCAGTGTAGAGTGGGAGGAGTTCATACAAATCTTGAATTAAAAATTTGTCATAATGTATAAGCTCTTTAAGATAAAATAGCTTGCTTAGTAAAACATAAATTTGAAATGAACATAATACTAGAAATCTAAGCATTTTAGTGTCCTATTTAATCATAAAAATGATGATTAAAAAAACGTATGTTAATTTCAATTGAAAAAAGTAGCCACAAAAGTCTTAATTTGGAGATTAGCGGTACATGATTATTTATACATATGTATGCGGAAGCTGACTAAATTAAAGAATACAACAACATAAAGTTCTAATACTACAAATATTTGTTAGGAAGTCACACAGTGGGGCAGAAAAGGTTGCACGCCCATTGATATATGGGAATGAGTTTTCTTCTATTATCATCCTTGGATGTCTAGATGTGATGAGCAAAATTTCAGAAATATCGGTGCAGCTGTTCTTGAGTTTTTCGAACAGAAATAAACGGCTTTCAAAATATATATTAGTATAGATAACAAGTGAAATACAGTTTTTAATTAAATGTATTCTATGGAAAAATTGTATGAATCATTTTTTTTAAATAATTGCAGACATTTGAAATTACTTTCAAGTATTTTCCAGAAAAGTGGTAGCATTAAAACGTAAAATTTTTTTCTTTCATATTTCGACATAAATAAATGAAAAATCAGAGCTTTTTACGCGAAATTTAATTATCTTTTATTAAAAAAAAAAACAGAAACTTGAAATCGATTCATGTTTGGGCTCTCAAAATTGATTTGTCCACATAAACCTCTTGCGCCCACTGTGCATCATTGGTGTGCTTACTAAACAGACCTACCCGTTCGAAAGATTTCTTTTACGCAGCCTGTTTCTCACTTTTAAAGACGACCTTCCTAGGCGAGAGAATGGTTCAGGTCCTATAAAGGCAGTTGAGCGTCATCATCTAATGGGAAATTAAGTTGACAACTAGCTGCCATTAGCCTAATTAGGATAAACCTTAGTGGACGAATCAAATCACCTGCTCACTGCGAACGAATTCGGTTGGTTGTAACAGACCTTTTTGAGACTGCAAGTCTTCGCTTATGGACGGATGTATTATTGGGAAACCTTCAGAGATGCTCTGTCGTAAACACATTTAAGTTAGGTAAATCAAAAAAAAAACACCAAGGAAGTGAACCATTACACCGATTACACCGAAATATTTTTGAACTGATCAAAAATATATAATTAACCTCCACCCCCCCCCCCCCCCTTAAACCATTTTAAATAGTATTTTACATAAAAAAAAGTTTACCTTAAGATTTTACGACAGCTAGCACGTCTTGTGAGTCCCCTAATTGTGTAAGCGCCAATCTGAATATTATTATTATTATTAACTTTTAAAAATAATTCAGGATTCGTTGGAATTTTTCTTGATTATTTCCAGCCCTTTCGAGAGTGTTTTGGGTGAAGTTTTTGGATTTTTCTTCTGTCATTTCAGTATTTGTTTAGAAATTCGCAGGTTCTAAAAAACTTTACTACTTTGTTTTTTTCTTTTCAGGACGTTCTGTGGACCTTTCGGTATTTTTTAGAAGCTCGCGGACTCAAAATAATGTTAAAATATATACTTTACTGTCTATGAATGCTAAAGCACGATTCGCACATTTGTACAAATTTCAATAAAATTTTCCAAACAACACCACTCTGTAACTGTGAATATGTACAAATCGTGTAATCCCTGCTTCAGAAAATAAAAAATAATCAGGTTAAAGTTATTAAGTTCAAACTTTTATGCGAAACTTTTGGCTTTCGTTTCAGTATGGAATGCAAACTCGTTATGGCCTCTGTCAACAAGAGCTTTGATTTGGCGGTAAACTATATGCGGCAGCTTCAAATCCCTGGTTGGTCTGCGAGAAATCGGTGTACCAGAGCTGACCAAATTTACTCATGTCCTTCTTCCTTGTGGTGTGTGTTTTGCTGTTAAAACACACGAAAACAAGCGCCCAAGGTCGTCTCCGACCGGCAAATGATTTTATGAGAAGCTTTTTCAAGACAAATGTACCCTTGGTGGTTTCCCATTGCTTGCGCAGGGGTGAAAGTTTTCTCCACTTTTAGTTATTTTGGGCCAAGGTTCGGTCAGTACCTCAATTTTTTTTTAGGAACAATGCATTTTTAATTTACCTTACTTCTTATATATGTATATTTATATAAAATATGAGTTTTCACAAAGAATAACTTTTCATGCTAAGCATGCGATATATATGTATGTATTTTCCCTAAAAATTGCTTTATTTTTTCCATTATAACTTTTAACTCACATTTTATTTATCCTTTAACTTTGCATATGTATGTGCATATCTATGTATATGTATGTAGGTCTATATGTAATTTGATGTGTGAATATTACACACAATAAAAGTGTCACTTTGCGTAATTATGCAATTTTCTTTGGTCAACTCGTAAATGGTCGGTCAACGGGGGCGTATACGTAGCTTGCAATTAAGTGCTAAACGAGTGCTGCAATTAATTATGCCAGCCAGTGAGCGAAACAATGCTATAGCAACGAGCAGAGGCAATCACTGCGCGAAAACAGACCGTGTGGCATATCAACAATAAACATATTTACATATGTGCATATACATACGTATGTATGTAACATATGTACTATATGTAGAGTTTTTCAATATGGTTTACATACATATTTTACAACATGTCTATTAAAGTCAAATTTATAAATTTTATTCACTTATCACTGGGCGTTTGTATTTTTAAAGATTTTAGTGAATCCTCACAAATTTACAGCCAAAAGTTAAATCTATTGCGACCGAATTTTGGACTAAAATTTTCATTTATTTCACATACTTTTTGTGGGAAAATATTTTTCTGTTTTTTAAGAGCATATCCGTTATGATAAGCACTCTCGCACTACATATGTATTTAAATTCTAAAAAAAGAAGTTTAGATTTCTATTGTTTTTGCATGTACATACACTAGCCAGAATATGTTTCCGTAAAGTTGAAAATTTTGGTGAAAATTTGTCGAATTTCCTTAAATTTTGTAAAATTTT
Organism: Rhagoletis pomonella; assembly: GCF_013731165.1. Classification (NCBI taxonomy): domain Eukaryota; kingdom Metazoa; phylum Arthropoda; class Insecta; order Diptera; family Tephritidae; genus Rhagoletis; species Rhagoletis pomonella. Next base: position 31,374,936 of record NW_023458555.1, on the reverse strand, counting down.
TGAATCATTAATATATATTCCATTTGATGCAGAATGAACTATATTTCTATTATTAAAAAAAAACACTGTCCGGAAACATATTCTTGCTAGTGTATATACTAATGTATTTTTAAAGCAATAAATTCAGCGATCGTAGATAAAAGTTACTTTTTGAAATATTGAAATCAAAAATGCTTAATGAAACAGTTTTCGTACCGATATTTCGAAACAAGATTATGCAACAATTCAACAGGGTGAAGGTGAATACAAAATTTAGCTATCGTTTTACCTGTCTATAGTGCCAAAAAATATAAAGAAATTTAAATAAAAAAAATTTGTTCAACACGACCTTAGATATTTTGTTCCATGTTTGACATTTCAGTCGCAGTTCAAAAGAGAGAACTGTCGAAATTACTTCTGCGTTGTTGAATATGCCGCGATTGCGAAGATATCTTGAGAAAGTAGTCTGATTGCAGAATATGAGATATCCTAATAAATCAAAAAAACTCGACTTAAACTGTTTTGTGCTTAGAATTCAGCTCTCAAGAAAAATCAAAGGAAGTATTTTCCTTTTTTTTTGTTGCTTGAAAAAGCACTTTGCTTTTGCTGTAAATTTTCTTGAAGAAATAAATATACGAGCAATTTTTTCTTGCGAGCGGCAAACTGATTTAAGAAATTTTGATAGAAGAAAATTTCTTTTCCATTTCTTGTGCGTCATTTTATGTGAATTTTGCGTTTTGCTTCAGAGCTGGAAACAGCCCTTTACTAAGAAAAATTTCAGCTAAATGTACCCGCTCAGATGGTACAGAAGATACTCAACAGAAAGTTGCTCATACGCAGCGCTGAACATTAATGAGAGAAATTACCAAATTGAACATAATACATATTTAAAATATATAATAGTACAACTTGTTTGATCTATTTTTAATTGCAAAACTTATTATATTATAAATCACCAAATGCGTTGCACATTTTGCATTATTTGCATATTTTCAAAAAAAAAAAAACAAATTACTAACCTCAAAAATGTTGTTTTTGTTTATATTTTCTCCCAAAGCCCGAAAAGTTGTTTCTGTTGACATCAAATGTCACAATAAATAAGCAATTTATGCAAAACTGCATACATGTCATATTCAAATAGGCGTTGACAGTTGTTGTGAGTTAATTCTTTACGCTCGTTTTGACTTTGTAATGTCATCTAATTTGACAGTTCGTTTGACGGCATGTGCGCTTTGTTGAGGGAAAACTGGTTTGTTTAGATGTTGACGAAAAATGCTGTTTGACAAAGTAAATAAGTTATGATGCGAAAGCCGCAAATCAAAGAAATTGTTAAAACGTATTCTGAGTAAGTGAAGCTATTAGGATTGGGTTAAGTGAATTGTGGTCATTCTCGTAAAAATTACATAATGCGTTGAGAATTTGGTGCAGCCGCTATTTTTTAAAAAAGCACTCAAGCAAATACATATGTTAGGGTGATCCTTAATTATGATGCACCCCTCTATTTTTCTACTCCAAAATAGAGACACCTACGAAAATTTCATAGTTTTAAACAAAATTGTAAAGGTTTACTACCAGGTTAAAAAATAAGGATTTTTTTTTTATTGTGAAAATTGCAAAATTTTTTCTTTGGTCAGTTTATGAATAAGTTTAAATAATATATCAAACTTATAGGATTTCAGTCAAAATTTTTCGAATTTTTGCCATTTAAAAAAAAATAAATATTTTCAAATTTTTGAAATAAATAAAATTTAAATGTTGATATTTTAATGGACCAGGCTTACATACATACATACAAATCGTTACCTTAATTCACAAAGACTCTAACCAACACTTTTTTCAAAACTGCGTTTTTCACAGATTTAGATGGGATGTATTAAAATACACCTTCGATAAAAATTCTTAATTTTTAATACCAAAAACAACGGAATTGCGTGCCACTTTTTAAGAAGTCCGACCTCTTTTTGATAGTCTTTTTATAACTTTTTTTTTGCGTCTCCTGTAAAATAAAAAATTTGTTGGTTAAAACCTTTGTGCATTAAGGTGACGATAACAGTTCTTAAATTTATGAAATCATTATTTTTTCTCTCTTATTTTAAATACATACTTAGGGGCAGACTGCAACTGATTTATAGTTTTTTTTTTTCAGGAGCAGTCAACAAAAGTATTTATCAAACTAAAATTTAAAAAATTGTTTTCATATAAAATAAATTGCAGTGAATTTCGTACGCAAAATGCAAATATGTTTTACCACCGAGTGCAGTGTAAGCAAATGTATTTGTAAATATGTACATAAAATGAACCGTTGAAAACTAACATTGCAAGTAAGTAAATAAATGGAGTAAACATATGCAAATATGCAGAAAAAAAATCCCAGTTGAAAATGTGAAACCCATCACGTCGCAAACTGTTTTCATAGCCGAGTGGTTAGAGGTGGGAACTACCATTCGGTAGAACCCAAGTTCTGTGCCTCACCAGCTCAACGTTGGCAGAAAATTTTCAAGCCTGCAAAGTCGTACACTCGCACTTTTTCATCAAAATCAAGATTTGTTTGTGATGATGAAGAAATAATTGATAAAAACGATTAGGTCAAAAAAGCCTGCAAAGTCGTACACTCGCACTTTTTCATCAAAATCAAGATTTGTTTGTGATGATGTAGAAATAATTGATAAAAACGATTAGGTCAAAAAAGTGCAGGCAAAGTTTAAGATAAAGGCGAAAACAATGAGAAATATGTAAGAATGCCGGTAACTGAAAGCTTATTGAAATTTTTCAATAGGAAACTAAATAAATTCAGTCAAAAAAAAATTGTTATCGAAAGTTATCAAATTACCGAAATTTATCGAATCGTCGAAGTTAATAGTTACCGAAATGCATGGATAACTATCCATGTTTATCGAGTTATTCAAATTGATCAATGTTTATTGAGTTGTTGAAATTTATAGACACTGGAATTTGGTTGTAGTTATCGAGCTATAAAAATTTATGGGATTATCGAAAATTGTCAAGTTAATAAAATTTATCAAGTTATCGGTATTTATAGAATTATCATTTTTTATAGAAGTAACGAAATTTATCGAGTTGTCGTAATGCATCGAGTTCCTTGAACTTATAGAGTTATCAATATTTATTGATTTACTGAAATTTATGGATTTAAATATTTGGTATTTTCGAAATATATCGAGCTATCGAAATTTTAAGGTTATATAAGTTTATCAAGTCATCACTGCTTATCGAATTTTATCGTGTTACCAGATTGTAACGAGTTATCGAAATTGGCCGATAGCTTTTGAAAAATATGGAGCTATTAAAATTTATCGAGTTATTGCAATTTATAGAGGTACCCAAAGTTTATCGAGTTATGGATTTGTATCGATATATGTATACACATTTTTGAGTTATCGAATATTATCAAGTCCTCGAAAGCAGAGTTTTCGAAATCCGTCGAAATGAGTTGAGTTATTGAATTTTGTGAGTTATCGGATTTTGGTGTTTTTGAAATTGAACGAATTATCGTTAAGTATCAAATTATCGAAATTTATCAGCAAACGGGAAAGTATCATGCCAATTCCAAGTCCTCCAAAGACCTTCAAAAATATGAAAAGTTTTTAAAATTTCAGCGACGCTTATTTCCTAAGCAGGAGATTTACCGGTAAGTAAATTTGTACCTTCCCAATACACATTAGGCTTGATTAACAATTCAAAAATTATTGAAAAACAATTTTTTTTTTCGAGCCTCACCTTCAATAACGAATTTGGAATAGGTTAGTGTTGAAATTTTAATGAGGGAGAGCGATTGTCTTATATTTCCCTTCGATAGCGAGCTGTATTTCACTTTGACTCTTGTTACTATGGTTTTCATTTTTTTTTTTTTTTTTTGAACCCATATCGAGTGTATTTCCAATATACTATAAACGTTGGAAAACTAAAGTTGGTTATGAGTTCGGTCTCAGTTGAAAAGGCATATTGGATATCCAAGGTCATTTTCGAACGTTCGGTCTGTTTATTGGATTATAAGTTAAATGAAGTGCTAAGTTAGAAAACCTCTCCAATTGTCTTAAAAAACTAGAAAAAAACCGTCGAATTTCGTTAGTAACTGGCACTCCTAGTTTATATAAAAACATCTTTCAACCCCTTTGCCGATTGTAAAGAGCAGGGATTACACGATTTGTACATTTGTATAGATTTTTACATTTTGGCACTCACAGAGTGGTGTTGACTAGAAACTTGTATCGATAATGAGTTGTCAAAGTGTAGAAATCTGTACAAATATACAAATACATCCATAAATGCCTACACCTGGTCCTTCTTCCACCTTTAAGCCGTATGTGTACCAATATAAATAGATTCATACATATCTGCAAGGGAAAAGATGAAGATGTCCATTTGCCCGAAATTCCCGATATATTTGCTATTTTTAAATGGAATTTTTGCCCCAGGCAGATTAAAAACTAAGCCATAGAGAACTTAACAAAGTAAATATATATCTTCTCAATTTCTTTTGGCGCCATTGACTAAGCCTTGTCAAAATAATCTTCTTTTAATTATTAGAAACTTTTACTGCGGGCTCCGTCTTAAGATTTCAATTATCTTTCTAAAATATATTGTATTGAAAATTACTTTTCAAAAATCAATGAAACGAGAAGCGCAAAATCGGCTTATTCTACACAAAATAGGACATCCTGAAAACTTATTTATATATATATTTTTGGTGAATATTTTTAAATTCAGCTCTGTGGTTTGCAATTATTTTGCTCCAGACACTTGCGCTTCCATTCGTCACTTCGCACACATTTATCACTTGATGTTGACAGTATTTTTTTAAATTTTTATAGCTCACGCTTTTGGTTTGAGCTGCTGGCAATGGACATCGTTTGAAATTTGTAACGAACGAAGGAGTTCTCATTTTTTCTCGTCATGTATTGGATTCATTGCACAAATATATATATTTTGTATTTCAAACATACTTACATATATAAATTCATACAGAGATATGTACATACATACATATGTATGTTTACATACATACACTGAAAGCTAGCAAAATATTTATTTGGGTGCATCCGCAAAGCTTTTTTATTTATTTTAAATTTCATATTAAATTTAAAAATTGCTGGGCTTTGTTTATTTTAGAGGTTACCAGACGCTGCTTGGTCGAAGCATTCAAGCCAACAGAAGTACAAAATATAATCAGATGCGATTAAAAATGTATGTACATACATATATTAGTATGTTGTATTCACACAATAAGAACTTGTGTACTTCTGTGTTCCTGTATACTTACGGTGACCATGTTTTTGTGGACAAAAATCGGGACATTTCTAAAGCATTGAAGACGAACATACGATTTTGTTTTTGGAATAAAAATACATAATACAGTTTTATTTAAAACAAAACAAGAGAAAAAAATTAAAATAGTTTATTTTTTATGAAAATATTACTATATAAAAAAAAACATGTAAATAAAAATTTAAAATTTGCATTACACTTTAAAACATTTTAATCAGATTTTCTAGAACTGTTTTGAGTATGCAGTTTTATAGTCCATTGAATTCTAGTATAGTAAAGTGAAAGTTGGAAGAAGCTTGGACTTAGCGTTAATTTTTGGCAATTTTTTGTTCGCGCATTTTCTTCCATACACATTATGTTCAACAATTCAATTTCTATGAACAACGCCTTCCTTCCTGAAAATTTGCACTTTCAGTTCAATGGGTTACAGCATACTCAGAATAGATATTTCTAAGAAATCTTAATAAAAAGCTCAAAATTTGTATCAAACTCTATCGAATTTTGCAAATTTTTGTACAAAGTTTCATACAAAATTTTAACTTACATGGTTTTTGTTAGATAACGAGCCACACTTTCATAAAAAGTAATAAACATTAAATAATCGAAACGGGAATATCCAAAGAAAGCTTAAATGTCTCTTCCCTATTAATATTTTTGCCACTCTCTCTAAAGCTTATTTTTTCCCCTTATATTTTATTTATACGTCCCGAATTTTAAAAAATATTCAGCGGGACAATTTTCTCAAAGTCGGTACTGCCCCGCCAAAATCGGTTCAAATGGTCACCGTATGTATACTACGAATAGCTCAGATGGTCATGGCTTGACGTTGCAATATTAATTTTCATAAGCATCCATAAATATTTATCTTAGCATTGTGATTTTTCTTACTCTTCCTTAGCTTGCGGAAAATTTCAACTGAAGCAAAGAATAATATTTCAACGCACGATTCGATAGTAAAAAGATGAAAAGCTTAAGCTTTGTAAATTTATATAAGCGTCAGCTTAATACTACGCAACAACACTTCTATTAAGAACCAGAAGGGAAGTCAGGCTTGTGAGGGCAAAGTTTTCGACTGCCTATCATTCAGCAAAAATCTAATAGCTGCATATGTGAAAGGTGGAAGTGATAAAATTATTAATATATTTTATGTATAGCCATCCCGCCATCGCATAACCTCTTCAAAAGAGGTGCCCTCCATCCAAGAACGTACAAAAATAACGCGCGTTTTCGTATCCGAAAACGACTACAATTATCGTTAATTTTCATATCCGGAAAATGCTCGATGCGTTCGAAAGAAGATGATGTTATTTGAAAGCAATAAAAGCATTTGTGAAGTGCAGAAGGAAAGTGTGTTGAATGAAAAATTCCATCAGACAATTTTCAGAAAAAAATCCAAAAACGACTCCATTTCCCAACAATTTTCGGTTCTTGTCTGTACATATGTTTCGATTTTCGGATTTTTCGCTGTCTGGGTATTTACAGTATTTAAGCAACAAAAAAAGGTGAGAACACAAAGCATTACGCACGACTACTAACACCACGCGCCTAAATGCATGCTATGCATTGCCGCATATGCAAAAATATCCTTTATGTAATTCATGAAATTTTTTTTAAATACACTACTCAATTGCCATATAATAAAACTTTCTTAAGTTATTATTTGATGGCAATTCAAAATATGCTCGACATATGCATCCTCCGGACAATGCTCGCAGACTTTGAGCGGCTTCCAATCTCCTACCCTGCGGGATCAAAATACAATATCTTGGTGGCCAATTCACGTCACCTCTGCGAGAGATAACCTTACCCCCAAAACATTCATTCAGAATGTCGATTGTGGCATTCGTTGTGCGGCGCATATCGTAGTCCCACTGGAACCATATGTCGTTCACTTCCGTATTATTCATTTGGATGCATTGATATGTGGAGATATACAACTATTTATCGGACTCACCGGCTTGAATTTACCACCAAACTTTGAGAAAATTGACTTTAAGGACTCACTAAGGAATACTTGACATGGTGATTGGAAATGAATCCCCCCGCCCCTTTACTTTTAATAACAAATAACTTTTGGTTTGCAATAAAATAAATGCATATCTTAGCTTAATAAGAAAATTTCACTTCCCCGTAAAAAGATGCGATGCATAAATACCTCATTTATGACTAAGAAATTCTTTTGTAACTTTTTCTTCGCGGTTTATTGCCTTGCTCAACTTTGTACCATGTATTTATACGCAATATTTAAGTTCATTCGCATTTGTCCATAGGGGCTTGCACATGTTTATCTGAGCGACACGTGTCAGAAATGCGCAAACAGCTTTAGGAGATGACAAATAATCCGATTAAAAGCAAAAATTTATCCCAAAAATTAATTACAAAATAGCACAGGTAAGCAACCTGAAACGGAATTGAATTTCAATGAACAGACAAATAAAGTACGCAATTTAGCATTTACTTAAATAATATGAATATTATAACATATATGACACACACATGTACATATAAATCACACGTTGACTTTATTTGCAAATGAGAGCGAGCTTACCACGTTGCTAAAGTGAAATTATTCAATCTGGAATTTCAAGCACAAAATGGGCCTTATGAATTCAAACAAATTTAAGTGAAAGGTCTGAAATTTTAAGAAAAAGCAATTGCTTATTTTTTATTCATAAAGCCCAATAACTTTTGCAAGGGCATAGAAAAGAAAAATTTATTTAAGGAAACCATGGTAAAAGCCAAGGCAAAAAATAACCACAAATTTGGCATTGACTGCAGCGTTAAAAAAAATCAATAGCCTTGGCGTTTGAAGGAAGACAAGGAGCTGCGTTTCCAAGGGAACGAAAGTCGAGCAAGTGGAACGACCGAGGGCCTATTTTTCTAGTTTTGAAGAAATTCTTATAGAATGTTCAAAATTGTAACAATGTTTCTTATGAAAGCCTGGAAGTATTAGCAGTTTAATAAACTTATAAATATTTAGTATTTTTCGCTTTGAATATTGCGCTGACCACACATCCACCATACAATATGTTAAGTAGTAGTGCGCAACTTTCACCACTCGCATTAATTTATTTACAATACAAATTTAAGCTTATGGATTAATGAAGTCACTATTGGTGTACACGGCGTATGAGTAATGACTTATGTTATATATTTACTTCAAACCGTATGTAGACAGACGGCAGTGTTGATACAGATCAACTCGTTAATTCAGCATTATCTCGGGAATAAACTGCAGTTAATCCGTATTAAGGCCTGAAGTACCTAAACTTTTGTGGATCAGGGGGATCGATGACAAGACTGATCAAAAGGCCAGCTATTAAAAAAAATAAAAAAATTAATAATAATAATAATAATAATAATAATAGATTGGCGCTTACACCAATGTTAGTGTTTGGCCGAGCTTCTCCTCCGATTTGTGCTGTGCGCCTTGATGTTGTCACACAAATCGGAGGGACCTACAGTTTTACGCCGACTCCGAACGGCGATTGTATTTTTATGAGAAGCTGTTTTTCATGGCAGAAATACACTCGGAGGTTTGCCATTGCCTGCCGAGGGGCGACCGCTGTTAAGAAAAACTACCTTTTTTCTATATTTTTGCGAATAAATAAATAACATAAAATAAGTAAATAAAATAAAATAAATAAATAAATAAAAAAATAAGCGACACACACAAAGCGAGTTTGCCATCCGCGGTCGTCGGAAGGTGAAAGCTGCGTACTGCAATTCAGTGGGACACAGGTCCGATCACTGCCACGAGCAATTCTTAAAAATAATTTTTTTATTTTTTTATGTTATTTAACAAGTTAATTTAATTTTAGTGAAAAATTATTATTTTTTTGTCAGTTTTCATATTAAATTCAAGTAAAACATCATTTTTCACTTAAATTTCTTTCGTAAAACTGCCTATCACAGCCAATTTCATTAAAGCAATTTCAGTGAAAAATAATTAAAATTTTTTGAATTTTATATGGAAATTGACAAAAAATAAAAAATCATTTTCCATTTGAATTGCTGGTTAGAGTTTGATTTTAGCTTCAAAAAAGCTCTTCTATAAATACGTTTAAAAAAATTTATTAATTATCAAATTTATTAATTAAATATTCGAACATACATATCGTCCCTTTTCTGCGTTAACCTCGTATCCGCCATAGAGTTGTTCTAGAGAGTGTAAGAAAAAGTGCTTACTTTATTCCCCTAGGATACAATAAACGCATTTTTTACTTAATATTTCCGGTTCTACTAACACATTAAATATTTCTTTTATTTTCAATAGTGTGGCGCTTAAACTGCTGTTATAAGTGGTAATACTACGGGTGTGTTCAGAAATGCATCAAGCTAAAGCATCAGTAGCATTTTTTCCTAAACTATATTTGATGGAGTTGCCTTAGTTACGCAACTGAATTCCATTTACCGTGTTTGCGTATATTGGGCATTTCCATAAATTATAGTTTAGAAATAAAAGAGAGTGATGCTTTGGCTTGATGCATTTCTGAACACACCCTGGTTTTCCCAACAATTGTAGATACATGGTTAAGGCATATACAAATTTTTTATTTTTTCAAGTGCACAGAATCGGACTGTTGGAATAATCTTTATAATTTGTCAATTTTTTATTATTTATCAAGAATTGGTATTCTAGCACAGAAATCAAAAGCTCTTTTCTTGATAAATTACACTAGTTTACAGCAAAAACATTCTATGGATGCCACGTTTTCGAGATATTTTCAATTTACCGTTATTCGGCTTAAGGGAAAAATTGGTTCCTTTTAATCACGTATATCTTACGAACCAATTTAACAATCTTAATATAAAATACGGCAAATGAAAGCTAATTCTCCACAAACCGAATATACATCACTTTCCGGCAGGGGTTATAGTTTCTGACAAAATAATTAATCATTCCATTGTTTTTTTTAAAGAAAAATTTACAAAAAAATCAAACTTTAACAACAAAAAAGATTTAAAAAATAACATGTTCTGTGCAAAAGTTTTTTGTTAAAGCCTGTTCTGTTAAAAAAAAAAACAACAAATTACTAATGAAGAAAATCGATGGATAAATAAGAAATAATGATTGAATGAAAATACGCAAAGATTTTTTGTATGAAAAAAGAAAGAGAGTTACTCATACGCCGCTCATATTTCATACAAAAAATTTTTGCGCATTTTCGTTTGACCACTCATTATTTCTTATTTATCCAACAATTTTCTTCATCAGTAACTTCATTTTTTTTTTTGTAACAGAATAGGCTTTAGCATAAATACAAAAATTTGGCACAGAACCTGTTATTTTTAAATTTTTTTCAGTTAAAGTTTAATTTTTTTTTTTTCATTTTTCATTAAAAAATAAGAAAAACTGGAATTATTAATAAATTAGTTAGAAACTGTAAGTCCTATCGGAAAATGTTGTATATACGGCTATGAAGAAAATTATTAGCTTTCATTTGCCGTATTTATATTAAGATTGTTAAATTGGTTCGTAAGATATATGTGATTAAGTGGAACCACTTTTTGTTTTAAGCTGAATAACGGTAAATTTAAAATATTTCGAAAATGTATCTATAGAAAAAAAACTCGATTTTCGGAATCACCGAGCAATTCTACGCAGAAATTGGATACGGTCGTCCGGAGAACATATGCCAAACTAAAATTTGTGATCCAGTGTTATCAAGATTGAAAAAGCTATTGACAAATTGAAATTTCCAAAATAATCCATGTGCCGGCATTTGAACTTGCGACACACAGAATTATAGTCAACATCTATACATACACTCGGCTACGGCAGTCAAAAGCTTTTTTGATTCATATTTTTCATATGTGACAATGGGCACATTCAGAAGGCGCAACTGCTCAATAACTGTTGCGATTGCACCTAACAATGGCTAGGACAGGCCAATATTCCGATATTGATGGATGCACGCTCGGCTATGCTGGGCTCGGAATATAGTATTGGATTTCCGATTTCGGGGAGCGGTTATTGGCCTCTAAAATACTTAACTTCATAAATGGCCGAAGATTATAGTGAACTTTTGTAGGACCAACACATTATATTTATGTACATATACTATATATTTAGATAGGTCGATTTTATTCCCTCAAATAATATAATAATAATAATAATAGATTGGCGCTTACACAAATGTTAGTGTTTGGCCGAGCTTCTCCTCCGATTATGGCGGAACTATATCAAAAATAATCGACAAACAAACAACAAGAAACTATTGTTAATTACTTCATTTCTAATCTCACTACTGGTTTGGCGTTTTGTGTTATCATTGAAATGTTTTAATACTTACGTAAATACTTACCACTTTTAAAGCCCGAAAGTAATCCAGTTAATGTAGATCTTAAATATTTGATGGTTATAAATTTATTTACATTCATAGGCATAACATTTTATAATCAACACGTTTTTTTCATTATTTGAGTTGATGTTTTGCTATTCACTTGGACTTAAATTGGCAGCCAGCAATTTATTGAAATTGCCAGTGTAGCTGTTGACGGAAAGTACACATATTTCGATGATTATTTTAAATAACTTTCCAAAAATTTATTTGTCACTTCTACAAGCACGTGTATATGCATACACACACATATCACTTAAATATTTAATAAACACATACATACTTTCATTTCATTACAATTTGTATATTTAGGTTTTACATAACTCTGTATTTGAAAATCGCCGCTCACAAATCTCACAGCAAGAAAACCTCATGCTTCAATCATTTAATTTTACAATCACTTAACAAAAACAAATAGATTTTTTTCAGTAAATATCGCACAACATTTGAAAATTGCGAATCACTTTATTTGGAAGGAATATTTATTAACTCAATTAAATATGTACTTGTTTCCTTAAGAAAGCATAGAACACTTCATAACCTTTCACATCAGTTATCTACAAATAACTGCAACAATTTGTTGCACATTCGCTTATCACCGACTAACACGTGAATGGGGCCATACCGCCACGCGTAGTTAAATAGTTGATTCACAAGCACCGTTGTTTTTGCTCAAAAAATGCTGAACGTTTTTTATCGGAACTTCCGTCGCGTAATGAAAAAGCGCGCTAACACTTGGGATGCATGCAAACGACTGTGGCCAAAAATTATTGCCATGAAGCAACAAGCAAATTTTCCAAACATTTCACACATTTTTTACACCACAGCATCATTGGAGAACTTTTCATTTTAGTAATTTTTCATATTTTCCTATGCGAATGAGAGCAATGCGCGCGCGCATCACACGCACACATGAAAAACACACGCACATGCACATGCACACACACACACTCAATTACGAACATACATAGAATACATAGACGAAGCGAATGCGATTTGAATGTAGGAAATGGCAAAGAAAATCAAAAATATTTCAAAACAACGGATTTCCCGCCGAGTAAAATAAATAAAATTGGAAAACATATACACGCAATAGAACGCGGACAGCGTAGGTGGTTGTGTGCGTCGACGATTTGATAGATTGTTGAATGAAATTTCGCGGACTGAGCGCAATTCAGTTGACTGATGTGCTTTCGCCGTAGATTCACAAGTCGGCCATGGACAAGGACGCGCCTGATGATTGGGGGGCAGTTCAGTTAGTCATGGAATGGACTCTTATTTTTGGAAGAAAATGCCTTTCACAATCATAATAGTTTTCGTAAAACTTAACAGTCAGTGTTGTTGGTTGCATTGACCTTTTGTGTTTGAATACAACATTTCATATAAATATTTCAAAAGATGTGTATGTATGTATATTGTTCAAACACGTTCGCTCGGGGGAAAATGTGGAAAAGAACAGATTTTGGAATAAAAAATTTTTTTAACATTGCTGTAATGAGCTGCTACCAAAAGAAGAATCTCTACAAGTATCAGTGCCTGGTCGCACAACTAAGAACTCCTGAGGAAATATAGACAATAAAAAAAATAGTAATTTCGTTCGGCTCACCTCATTAAAAATCCAGCCCTGCTCCGTTTGCCTCCTGGCCTGCTTCTGTCCACCAATCGTGTACCCAAATTATTGCAGAGTTTACAGCTTGCATGTTACATCTTGCGTATGTTTGGCCACTGCTATCTCGTCAGCGGACCCAATTATTTTTGCACCCTTTGGCAGTTTCAAGCGCAGGATGCCGTCGTACATTGCGTTCCAGAGTGTTGCTCCGAGCATGGATCCTTGTGGCATGCCACCGGAGATACTATAATTTATTACTCCGTTGTCTATTCCGTAGATCAATACCCGGTCGGAAAGATAGTTGCTTATAATCCTCCGTAGATATGTTGGAACTATAGGCTGAATTTCTTTATTCATTCTGAACGTTTAGAATAAACTTTTTTGTTTACTTATTCTTTAGAACGTTCCTGATGATATGTTAACGTATATTTCAAACGTATTCTGTTTATTCCGGCTGTGAAATGGGATTATCCGGAATGTATAAAGAAACGCAGCCCTAAACTTCTGGGAGCCTGTGGTATTTACCTGGGACGTGAACCGGTTTTGAACCGAACCGGTTTTGAACCGGAAAACCGCTTTTTTCTATTAATTAACTGAACCATTAACCGAACCGAAATTTCCCACAAAGGTTTGATCCCAAACGAAAACCAAACCACTTTCCATAAAGGTTTAAAGGATCGTTTCAACTAAGTTTTAATAGATAAATGTACCCATTTTTATTCTTTTTGTTAAACATGGTAATACCTACCATGTTTGTTAACCATGTGACAATAACAAATATAAAGGCAACCCATCTCTTGACCCTCAACCTTGCGCGTTATTTTTTATACCCGAGCGCACTTGTGCACAAGGGTATTATAACTTTGGTCACATAACGGTTGTTTGTAACAGGTAAAACGAATCGAGATAGATATAGACAAATGTATACATAAGTGATCAGAATAAAAAGAGAAATCGATTAAGCGGTGACTGTCTTAACGAAACTTTGTAGGCGCACTTCTTTCGGGCGTAGAACGGATGGTATTGAAAATGGGCAAAATCGGACAATAACCACGCCTATCTCCCATATAACGGTAATTTGGAGAAATACGAAATCTTCGATAAATCAGTAAATATTAAAGCTAATTTATTCAAAATTGATGCCTGCGACAATCCTTTACCAAGAAATACGTTCATGATAAAATTTTGGAAAACGGGCGTGGCACTGCAAACATCACATATATGTATCTCGGTAACCGGTCTACCAATTAATACCAAACTCGGTATGGCTATTGTGCTTGCCAAATAAAAGCAAAACGTTGAAAATCATTGAAATCAGACTAAAATTGAGGCCGCTTTTCATATAACGGTAAATTTCAGTAAAGCTTGAAACTTCAATATTTCGATATTTAAGGACGCTAAATTACTCAAAATTGATACACCCCGGTATACCATGTTGCGGTGGCTTTCGGAAAGGTGAAAATCATATATTTAATACTTTCACCGGGTATTGAATGTTCGGCTCCTCCCGAACTTAGACTTTATTACTTGTTTGTTTTTCGAACCGTTGAACCGAACCGAAACCCCGGTTCAAAGACCAAAAAAACCGCTTTGGCGAACCAATCCAAAAGAGGAAAAACAGTTCGAACCGCTGAACCGAACCGACAAAATTTTTCATCCGGTTCACGTCCCTGGTATTTACTGCCAGCTTGCAGTATTAAAAGCATTATTCACACGCAGTGCTTCGTCGATCCAACTTTCCATCGTTTCCCGCTGATCGCCTCTTCAGCCAGCTGTTTAACTAACATGGCCACATGGGATATGACCTTTCGGAAACTGAACTGCATATCTGATAGTCCTCAACATGCCTGTTATACACTCTAGCAATTTTGCAGGTGGCTTTCCAGCCTTGAGTAGGAGGACTAAGCGCTGTTGCTTCCATAAGTATATCATCTAAGACAACTTCCGCCAAGCACTCGTTGAACTTACGAACAAATATTTCTGGATTCGCCTTCGGGATAAGCTTAAGCACACGGTTAGGAATGGAATCGAGGCCTGAGGATTTTCGATCAATAAAACAATCGGCCGCTCCTACAACTTTTTCATGCAAAACACACTTTCTTGGCTCCGAAGGAAATAACTCGTTGATGATTTGCTATAGCTTTTCTGGACATGTTATCTGTGGCCGCACTCCAGTTTTCAGCTTTTTTGTAACCGCCTTGTACGCCAGTCCCCACGTGTCTTGGTCGACGCTATTGCTTAGGCTCTGGAAGCTACTTACAGCTTACTGTTCCTTATGACTTGTTTGAGCTCTTGTCCTGCTCTGGCGTTTTGGTAGCTTCGCCTCGCCCTGTTACATTGCCGCCCCAGGTCTGCTATGCGATCGGTTTTTCAGTAGAGTTTGCTGCTTGTCGGATATTTCATTTTAAATAATCAAACTATCACTATTCGCACTTGGCTTTTCTGCGATGCTATGCGAGAGACTTTAGAGATCTTTACACAAAGAAATCACTTTATAATACTTTAGTTAGATCAAAGTTTGGTTGCGCGTCAGTAGTTTGGAATACAATTTTTCCCACACGTTCCCAAAGAATTGAAAGAGTGCAGGCTAGCTTTGTCCGCTTTTCTCTGTAACATCTCAATTTAGTAAGCCTCTTCTGTTCTATGGGGCCCATTGTATGTTAAAGAATATGGATGATCTCCCTAAGCAGACGCTATGTTTTAACGTTCCCCACCGAGTACTCTGCGTTGCATGTGAAAACTGCTAAATCTAATTATGTACTTAAATTTTGCCCCTATTTCAAAGGTCCTTAAACGGTAAATAGCATATTTAGCAGCATCGATTTAGATTTCGCTAAGCTTGGATGCAATTATATCTAATGATGTCATTTAGTCTGTCAGTTTTATCTGTAAGTTGATTTTCCACTTCGAGTCTGTAAAGTTTTGTAGCCATAGACTTAATAAAGAAATGAAATGAATTCAACTTAAACCTCCAACGTGTGGTTTTGAAGTAAAGCCTTTTCAGAACCCTTTCGATTGATGCCCATATTAAAATAATTTGTTTTTTTATTTTTTAATTTTTTAAAAATTTTTAAATTCAACAATTATTTGATTCCACAAAGCGCGCCAATCGTTTATCTTCTGTCAAGGTCAAAATCTATTTAGCAGATAAAAATTGTAATCTCTTCACAAACACAGTTTTAAATAAAGAAAGTCTTGTTCCAAAAAAACGCTAAAATAACAGGTTAAACGCATATTTATTATGTTTGTTTATAAATATCTGATTGAAAATCCTTTAAAAATTAATATACCCTAACTACACATACAAAATTGGGCCTATTAAAGAAATTCTCACAAATTCCTCAAATCACTTAAATAATGCCCAATATTTTCCAACACAGCCTTTTAGTTCGATCAGCTGTTTGCAACAAGTTGTGTTTACATCTATCAATCAGCTGTTTGAGTCATACCAGCGCGCTCATTTACACACACACACACCCGCTTGCGCTGGTTTGCCATATTTTGCGCCTCTCTTTGCAGTCGCATAGAAAACAGTAACCAAAACAAAACCTATAATAAATAATGTAGCAAAGTAAAGGCAGAGAGCTAGCAGCTATGTATGTACATATGTATAAAAATAATAACTAAACCATATTTATAGCTTGTACATAATGTTTGTGTACATATCGCTCATTTGCTGCAAGAGTGCCATAATCCAAACAATCAAAAACTCGAGAAAATACATATATGTACGCTCCCATAGTAAAAATGAAGACAACATTTTCTTCTAATAGGCTATGGTTAATGGATGAAATTTTTACTCAACCTAGAAGTTAAGGTTGCGGTCATTTCTCAATATCTACTTAACTGAAAAATGTTTTTGTTTTTATTATGCACTTGCAGCAAAAGAGCGATATGTGGATACCATTACATTGAAGCCGGTTATTTTGCAGCGCTATGTCGCACACTGTTTCGACTGTGTGGAGGCAGATGGAAAAAAGTCATGGTGACAGTTGATAAGAAAAAAACCTGTTGGGCTTAGAGAGGGAGGAGTCAAAGTCGTAAACACAAAATTTCAGATCCTTTAGTCACTCCTCCTCCCCTCGAACGTTACCAAAAAAAAATAAAAAAATACTGGAATCTGCGCGATACCGACTAATCATTTTGGTTAGCTTTGGCGTTGAAACCATTAAAGCAAGTGTAATCAATTCTTACAGTGTCGTGGAATATTCAAATGAAGGTATTTATAGCTTATTTGGTTTTTTCCTTTTTCCTTATTAAGAAATTTACTTTGAAATGTAGATGCTAAAGATTATTAGTAAAAAAAGTGTTAGTACCGGTTCGTCAGATGCTCAAATTAGACCCATGTTTTAGATAATTTTATGTAATTTTCCCACATTTTGCGAGTTGTAGACGTTAAAATGATCCAATCTACCCAATATTTTATATTTAGGGTTTTCTAATAAAAGAGAGAGTACAAACTAAATTTCATCGAAATCGGATGAAATTTAATGTTTCCGCCCACGAGAGTGGAGGGCGTGGCGATTATCCCATATTTACCAAATTTCCTATTCCTAAGTAAAATTAAAGCACATGTCAAGTTTCAGCGAAATCGCTGCTGGTTAATTATTATTTCCACCTGCCTCCATATAGTCGAAACACTGTGCGTCGCTACGCTACTCTCTGAGCAAGTCTTGTGAGTTTTCTTATCAATTAATGGGATTACCTTTCATGCCGATAGGGCTGTTCATGCTTGGTTTGTTATTGCCTAAATTTGTTATTTCATAGTAACATACATATATTATTTAGACTAATAAGAAAGGGGAGCCGGCTAGCATGACAACCAATTCGTCAGCATTGCAATTTCCATCAACATCGTATTGCCTTGAAGCCTAGCAAATAAATACTTAAATATATATATATATGTATACATATGTATATGTATGTAATTACATGAAAATAATGGCGCTAGAGAAACCAAGTAAGTTTTTGCAACTTTCTTTCCGAAAAAAAACATTTGGCAAATTAAATTAAATATTAATAAGCACTGAAAAGCTAAAAAAGTTGATACATAATGATATCTTTCTTCTGTTAATTTATTCCCATTATTCCGGATAAACAACGACTACTCTATTCTAGATCCGGAATGAATAGGGAAATACGCCCTAAATGTGCGCGCTTGATTGTATGTGGATATGTATGTGAATTAGGGTGGTCCAATAATCATGCGAAATAGTAAAGTTGAAATTCCGAAAAAATATACCCTTATTATTTTTTTTTAAAGGAAAAATATTTAGAGGTCGCTCAAAGCGCTCAAAGTTCTCCATGGAATTCTTGAAAATAAATATTTTTCGATCGGAAAACTCTGTTCCTGTTCAGAAGATCCAATTGTTTATCTAACCATTTTTTCGTAGTAACTACATATATTTTATAGGGCCGCCAAAAACTCCTGAAAATGCAATGCGGGATCCATAAAAAATCGTTTGTATTAAAAAATGGTTAAATAAACAATTGGAAGTCTCCTAAAGAAAAACCAGAGTTTCCCCATCGAAAAATACTGATATTCAAGAACTCTTTACCATTTCAACGAAAAAAGTTTTTCCCCCATTTAATTTGATTTCAAAATAAAAAAAATTTGGGTAATATATTTTTTGCGGTATAGTACAATCCCATGGCGTGAGAGCATTGAAATTCAGGACTTTACTTCTTTTTTTGATTACCCTAATGTACATATGTATGTATGTAGGTACTAAAAATGTTTCTTTCTTACCTTTCAGCGACGCCCTGCTGAATTGTGTCGGTCCGCAATATGCATTACGAAAATCATACCTATAATTAATTATAACTTTGTTGGGCACATTTCCTGACTAGTTCAGGAGTTTTTGTGGTGCCAGTTCAGGACTTCTTCGCGATCATTTCGGCACTAGTTTGGAAACAGATCGGGTGCAGTTCGTTATTTTCCGACTGGATCGTAACCAGTTAGGGACTTTTTTGGGATAATTTCGAGCCTCTTTCGGTATTAGTTTGGGACTGGATCGGGAGACGTCAAATTTAATGAGTACCTGGCGCGAGCTTTTTTCCTCGATCTGCTCTAATGTACTTAACTACATATTGATTATTATATATAGATTAGTCCAATGAAATTTGCCAATAACTACACCCAGCTTTCATGTAACTGTAAATATTAAAAAATCGTTTGGCCTCGATTTTTTATTTTTTTTAATAATTTTATAATCTTCCCACTCCCTTCCTTTTACGCAGTCTTCATTAATTTTAGAAACTATTCAAAGCGTGTGGCTTATGCTTAGTTTTCGAAATACATACAGTTTCGTTTATTCGGGTTGCCAGCATATTTTAAGTCTACATATGTATATATACTTTGTATGTATGGATGTGGGAAGTGTGCATATGAAATTAAAAATTTTTCTATGGACATATTCGGCTCAAAGTTTATTCAACTGTGTATCTCAAAACTTTTTCTAGCTTGCGCATTTTATTCGAACGATGACTCGTTGACTCGATGGGCGTAGAAACACACATACAGGCATATTCATATGTTTACATATGTATTTCGGTTGTATACACAAACATATAAACATATCAGATTGTCGTACAGATTTTTTTTTATTCGTATTCTTTTTTTTTATTTCTAAATCTACCGGTATCTTCTGCAAAGATTCGTTCTAAGCTCTTATTCTCAGCCTCGCTGTGCTCACTCTTTCTCTGATATCTGCCGTCTTTCAGACGCTTGCTCTTTTATCCACGGTTCAATTCAGTTCATAACTTGACTTCGAAACGCTTCTCCGAACCATTCGTTCGCTGATTTCGTACATGTTTTTCTTCTTTCATTTTAATTTAGTTTAGTCGGATTTTTTAGCAGTTTTCGAACCGGTTTTTCGCCAAGTCAATACCATTTTTGAATTCTTGTTTCAGCGTTCTCTATTTTCAGTAACTATTTAGTTACTACCTAGCTTGACATGCATGTATCTACATGCATATGTATGTATGCTTGTGTAAAATGTATTAATTTGCCATTCTTTGTTCGTATTATGCAGTTGCCACAGCGTTAGTTTGAGCCACTGAACGCTTCGCATTTGTTTTCTGAGCTTTGTCATCATTTGGTTTCCCATTGACGTGGTTTTGAGCTTTTACTTGTTTTTTTTTATAAAAATAAACTTTTTGTTAAATAAGCTTACCTTTCTTTAAAAAAAAAACAAAAATGTTTAAATTTGAGATTATATTTTATTTAATTAACCTCGATTCGCTTAAATGTTAGTTATATCTAAATAATGACACAATAAAAACTTCAAACGAATTAAAATAAAAGTAAAAAATATATATTTTAAATTTATAGAATTCGACATCAATTGTCAGTCTTTTAATCGGAATCGTTATCGATTATAAGTATAATTATCGATATTATTATCGCTATACTTGCATAACTATCGATTTCTCTATATTTAATATCGCTTCATTACGGGTGCCAGTATCACTAGCAACATCATTAAGGTTAATGTTATTTTTGATGTTATTACCGATGTTTTTTATTAAACCTTTTTGTTACTAACGATACATTTCGTTATCGGTTATTCATATTTTATCAGTTTAATACAAAATGACACAATAGAAACTTCAAACGAATTAAGTTAAGAAATAAAAGTAAAAATTATATATATTTTGTAGTTATCGATAAATTTATCGAATGCATAGTCGATGTCAACCTGATAAACTGATAGATATTAAGTGGTATTTCGTATTTGTATAGGCATAATTGTCGATATTATTATCGATATACATGCTTAACTATCGATTTATTATATATTGAATAATTTCGATTTATTATAATTAATAGTTTTCTGTTACATATGAATTTTTAGTTTTTCTTTAGAGCTGTATACTAAGCTTGATTAAGGCATAGTACATGTGTGTGTGTATGTACATCAGTTTTACTATAAGATCATTTTTTTTTTTTTAACTTTAAAAAATACACTCACCTATTGAATAAAATCAGTAGTAAACTACATATTTTGCGCAGCGCAATAAGTACATACTTTCCAACACTTTCCTTATTTGTGATGCTCTATTCAAATACTAATTTGTATGTGCAACAAACACGAACTCAAAACTTTTTCGAATTGCATGTTTCGTATTATATGTTACCTACATACATACATACTTACCTTTAGACAAAACATCCCATCAAGCATCCCCTTAACAACCCTTCTGCCAATGGTAGTTTCAAAAAAAGACTTACAGACATATGTATGTATGTTTATAACAGGATAAACTGGCATGTTTTCATTCTGAATTCATACAGATAGATACTTTATTTTATACATGATGTACATTGTGCGTATGTAGGACTAGGAGTGGTTAACTTTACTGCAGGGAGTTTTTAAATCGTCTAATACTTTAATTTTTCACGTACAGTCAAACTTCTCTTTAACGAACTTCTGCATAACGAAGTCTTTAATATTGCAAATTATCTTTAAATAGAATAACTTCAGAGTCGACTTTATCTAGACTATGACTATATAAAAAAAAAATTTTTGAGATTTTTCGGAAATAAATAAAAACTCCTACAATTGTTAGCTGTACAAAATGCATTAAACTACATAAATTTCGGATATATCTGGTGTTTTTTTTTTTCGATTTAAAAACGTTCCCAAAATCACATTTCTAGTTCATCATTCAGTACTTTTCGCTTAAAACTCGAAAATGTGCCAATTCATGCTCTACTCGGTTATAAATTAAATTGACGCCGCCCTATTCTAATAACTAACAGTAAAAAATTAATTTAATGATAAAATATTTTAATATTTGTTTCTACTGCAACTAAATTCATCACCTCCATGATTTTGATCCCTATTTGGTCGCAGCCAATGTTGTCAGATTTTAATATTAGCTTTAAATTACCATCCGGTACAAATTACAGTTTTATTTTCGAAATTTCCGATTAAATCGAATGAATAAAAATTTATCTTTCGAGTTAAATAAAAAAGGAAAAATTATATAAAAGGGGACGATGAAGAAGCTGTATTTCCGCAGTTGAAAAAAAAAATGATTTCAGCGGTACTATGTATTTTAAGAACTATAGATAACTTCAAAAAAAATACTTCTTCAGTAAGTACTAAATTTGAGGTATCGAATTAAATGCTCAAAAAATTAACACAGCCGATTACGAAAAATAAAAACACCAAATTTGATTTAAACGTTCATTTCATAAAATATATTTTTGTTTAGTTAAGTAGTATAATATAAACGGTTTATTTTATTTTATTTTAAGTAAATCGCTTTTTGTTATGTACATATTTATGTTTAATAAAATTTAAAAAAAAACTTAATTTTCTTGAAAACTCTCTCCATTTTTTTAAATTACAGTTTTTGGTCGAAAATATAGTTTTTTTCCCGGAAATTTACAGTTTTCCTTTAAATTTGGCAACACTGGTCACAGCCATAATTCGGTTGGGGTGGAATTTTTCATATACATACATACATATTATATATGTACATTTTTTTTCCAGTACAAATTTTTTTCTAGGAGCTCCCGCGGGATTTTTTTACCAAATTTAAAAAAAAAAGATGTTATTTTTGTTGGTTTTTTAACAGGTCTCATCCTCTTCCCTTTATGTATATTTAATTTTAGAAAAAAGTCATATGCCTAATGTGCATATGCATGTAAATGTTTTGATAAACGAGTCAATTGATTTATTTATAACCAAGTTATAGATTCCGCAAGTATGTGTTCAAAATCTTAACTTTATCAGTAAAGCTGATAATGAAATTCTATTCTATTTAAAATAACTTAATTTCTGTACTTATTGCATAGAATAATGTAGTTTAAAATAGGGGAAAGATAAACAGATAATTTTTTTTAATTCAACCTCAAACAACAACAATTTTAAACAATTTCTTTTTTTGTTTCCAATTGTACATATTTGATTTTAAAATGCTTGCAAACGGCAGAAAAAATCATCGCTGACGAAGAGAGAGAGAGCGAGTGGTTTTTGGCTTGTGTATTGTTTTTATCATGATAAACAGCACTTTTGTAGATAAAAATTGTGATGTACGAAAAGTTCAAAATCCGCTTATATGTAGATACGTATGTATGTATGTTTGTATGTATGTAAATACTATATGCGCACATATGCATGCATACATATAGTATGTACATGCAGTAGGAAAATTACTGAAAATATGACACCAAGTTGGGTATCAACCCACAGACATGGCGAAAGCAAATAAAATTAAAAAATCGAAACTACCTTGCCATAATAAAAATATGTATATCTAACTGGAAAATGCCGTAGAAACATGGCTCTATCCATACGGTAAACATCATGGCGCCATTGTTGGCGACACAATTCGAATCTCAGCTGTATTCGAGTGAGCAAACAACTTTCGAAGAGCAGTAGGAAGCGAGCCAGCTTTCGAAGAATAAATTTCAATAAAAAAAATGTAAACGGGAAATTAGCACGAAAATGCGAAAACAGAAAATGGCGACAGAAGAAAAACGAATTGAATAGGCATTCTCGAATCGAGACAACCAACGTCGTCAACGTTATAATGAACAGTGAGTTCGTTTAGGGAAACTCTTATGAAAAAATTATACATATGTACATATAATTTTTTGACTAGGCATTTAATCTTTGCTACCACAAAAGTATTCTGTAAGAACCTTTAAGTTATACGAATTAGATACTAGCTAGTCCGTATGCCTGTAACAGTCAGGTGTTTATGCCACAAGGAGTGACCAATCAACAGACCCACAAGTGGCCTGAAGTCTCACCTAATAGGATTCGATATTTTTGAATCTCCTTTGCAAAGGTAATGATGGAAAGCACTTGTTTATAGATATCCGGGAGGGATCTCCATCGTGTCACTCAGTATCGAATTCTCTTAATCCTGCAGGTAGCCGTTTGGGCCTCCCCACATACAAATGTGGCGCCGCACGAAAAACTCACCTTAGCGTCCGAAAATTCGATTTTCTATTTTTTCTTTAGGCCGTCCCGTAAAATTTCCCAAAAGACACTAAGGTGTGTTTCTTCGTGCGGCGTTACAAATATTCAAGGTAATAGTAAGTGCAGCAGACCATCAAGAGCGACACAAGGTTTTGTGTAAAAGCGTCCCGTACGGCATACAGCGACTGTCCTTTGAAGTTTGGCAAGCAGATTTCTCAAACCAAAGATCCGTGACTGACATAGCGGCTGACCATTGCGGTGTAGATCCAGAGGATACTCTTTGGTGACAGACCCCACCTTTTGGCAAAATACCGCTACTAAGGCCTTGAAGATATTATGCTCAATGTGAGACTCCCTTGATAGTTTGACATCAAGAATTATTCCCAGAAATCTGAATTGTGACTCCTTTGGGAGTACAGCACAGCTTTAATTGTCATTAAACCAATGGTTAATAACAAGAAAGATAGAATACATCGTGGGTTAATAAAATTCAGTGTTCGTTGCGTTTTCGTACAAACTACTATCGGAGAGTCATGTTATGGGACATTCATTTAAATTCACAATACAGTTTTACCAATTCACAATACAGGTACCAAAGCAAAGTGGAAAGCATACCACCCTGGGGGCAACCGCTAAGAATTCTGCACGTGACATATTGTAACCAATAAACCGACTCGGACCCACTTTAGATAGACTCTTTAGGACGAGCATCCGATCAAGAAGAGAGTGGCAAATAC
This sequence comes from Rhagoletis pomonella, assembly GCF_013731165.1. NCBI lineage: Eukaryota > Metazoa > Arthropoda > Insecta > Diptera > Tephritidae > Rhagoletis > Rhagoletis pomonella. The sequence continues at coordinate 31,350,041 of NW_023458555.1, read as the reverse complement.
CAATACCATGGATAAGGAGATAACAAAATTTTTACACGTATACCTTAATAAACATGCCGCTACGAGAACTACGATTAATATATTCTCGGAGATCGCAGGGCCGATGAGCTAACCAGGAAAGTTACCAATTTTCCACTGTGTAAAAATAGAGGTAAAATTGGGATACCCATGGAAACCATTATTCAAGAGGTCAATAAGTCATGGCTAGTGGGCCCACTTGTACAACAACTAGGCTATTATAGCCTAGGAAGAGAGGACATTTGGATGGTCATGGCTTGTGTAATCGATCGTTAGCTATTTCGACATTAGAAATATTCCCCCATTAATATTACAGAAGTAGCAGAGATTAGGAAGAGGAAGAAACAGTCGAGCACTTCTTCTACAGTTGCCCAGCTTTGGCTGAGAGGCGAGCAGGATTTTTTAAGCAGATACTTTTTTAACGCGGATAGTTCCGTATCCGCTAAAGGAATCAAACCAGATAAGAGCTTTCAAATATATTTCCATAAAACATATAAATCGCCACTGAGTTTCCCAGTGGTATCACAATGGGTCTAGAAGGTCTGGTTGGTTGTAGCGCTGCCCAAGTTGACACTGAGAAATCAATTAGCGCATAGAAGCGCCATTTTGGTGCACTTTTCGTGGAAAATGGTATTTTTTCTACATTGGCCTGCCAGTCAAACATTCCTACAGTTAAGTCAAACCATTGAAAACCGCTTATGAATTTGTACTAGGTAAATCAGCTAACTGATTAATTATGTATTTTCCTAAAGTTGTATGTCTTAAATAAATCAGGCTTAAGCATTCACATAGGAAATGAAATACTGTTTCTTCGCTGCCATCTAAGCCACACCTACTTAGCAGCTTGGCTGTTCATTTACTGTTAAAGTCAGGCCAAAGCTCTGGTGCTATAATGCAAGGCTGCATCTCTGACTACCTCCACCTTGCTAGCAAGTGGATTCTTGTTTGTATTTACCTGTGGGGATAACCCAAGATTATAACCCAGATTCATCCAATCGGCCAAATCGTGTGCTCTCTTCTTCCTTCTCGTCTCTTGCCTTCTATGTTCCTATGGCCGGGATAGGTTCCCACGGGAGACGGACATTGACTGAGCCGTAGCTCCATCTTACATTATTTGACTATCTTCTGTCTAGCTATCTGAGTAAATAGCGACCGTTTTTTTCCTATATGCCCAAAACTTCGGCTTGAAATATGCTAGCATAGGTTGCCATTTGACACCATGTTCCTCGGAATATATCCCTGTTCCTACACCACAATCCATCTTGGACCCGTCAGTCTAGATACAGACAGCTTTCTTATCGGCAACTTGGCCACTTCTCCATTGCCTTCGGGATGGAAACCGCACCTTTACATTCAAGCCAAAATCGAGGCTTGATACCATATAGTCCGTGGTTTAATTTGCTATTGAGGTAAGGCCTAATATTGAGCCATACCCGAGGGTCCTTGATCCCCACACCCCAGACTCTCTATGTCGTACCGCTGAGTACAACGCGGAAGGTCTAATTGAGTGGTCAAAGAAACGTTAAAGAACCATCACGCCTTTTCAAAGTTTCAATACCACTGCAGTACTCTTTGAAGGAAGCCTTTTTCCCGGAGCGAATTATGTATGTACTAGTTCTTTTAGTACACTGCCTGCGTTCGGCGTTGGCGTTCCCAGTACAACTCAATATTAGTTTTGAGGGTCCGCCAAACAACCCACTGTGCGTAGTCAACGTCGTCAATGGCAACTTCGTGTGATATACAATTTCCCAGTCGTAGCTTCGTATTTTCGTATCGTTTTCGAATCGGCCTTTGATGCTTACTTACGAATATTTATGTACATACATACATACATACATACAACCTCACTACCTCAAGACTACTCATATGACATTTTCAATAACGATGGGGCGGTTGGCAGCGCCAGCGTGGGGCAGCTCCACCATAACAACAACAACAGCAACAACAACAACAACAACAACAACAACAACATACACATACATACTACATACATATGTATTAGTATAAAAATATTAATAAATATAAAAAAAAAAGTTGTTAGTGGAGCAGAAGCGCTGCTAGCTTGGCGCGTATCAAGTAGATATTGTCGGTTGCTAACGCTTCTTTTCATTCAGCGCATTTTCGTAATTTCGCTGTAAGACTGGCAACTTTTCCATTCCAAAATCAGTTTCAATTCGCGGTTCTATCTCGAAAGATGTGTTTCGTGTGCGAATCTTTCTTGTGGTTGTGTTGAAAGCACCTCGATGATTGAATGAGTTGAATGGCGGTTCATTGTTTCCCGGTATTTTCCCGCACTGGCAACCAAATACATTCTGGTTATGTATGCAGGTATATACATATGTATGTAGGTACTATGTTTGAATATTTTCCGCCTTGTGCGAGCTGAGTGCCGACTGCTTTAATAAAGAAAACATACCTGAATTGGCTTAGTTTACTTGGCATAACGGTTAAAGTGAATTTTTTGTAAATGACACGCAACACGCTGTAGATATATGAATAATGAATCACGTTTTGCGTTTTAGTTATCAGTGAATCAAATGCGATAAGAACTTAAGTTATTACTTGGAATTATTATTAAAAATGAAAATAAGTGGTGATCGTTTAATGAAGTTATTTAAAAGTAAATAAAAATAACAGTGTGAAGGCCTACATATCTCCGGAATAACTTTCTAAAAAAAAAAAAAAAATTTTTTGTGAAATTTAAAGTTTCAAAAGACCTTATTTACAAAACAATTGCAAATTTGCTACTGCTTTCATACTCAACGAAAAACGTATTTGGCTAAGTGCGCCTGCAGCATCTTTACCTGTGCAATTGCTTCAACCAGTCCTAACCTACCTCACTCAACCTCAACTCAACTCAACTCAGCGACAGAATTACAATCACATAAGTACATACAACATACCTACAACAAGAGCAAGAATTTCACTACAACAACGCTTTTTATCGTTTTGTAAATTTACTCCTTCGTTTTGTTATCTTCAAACAACCAACGAACGACCGGTAAGTTTACTTTTACACTTCCCCATGCTTACTACATACATATGTATATCGCACACCACCGTCTTCAAAAGAGACATAACTCAAAATTTGTCATTTTTCAAATTGTTGTGCTAAAAATGTACACAGAGCTTTTATTTACCTTTCAGCAAAAGCTGAAGCAAATTTTTGTTATAGTTTGTTAAAAATACAAACCTAGCTAAGGTAAAGTCTTCCCTTGCCCATCTGATTATCATGTGGTAAGAAATAGTTTTTCGCATTTTCTGACAAACCTGTAATTTTGAGTTGTGTCCCTTTTGAAGACGGTGCGCCATATGTTTATACATGAATATGAAAGCAAATTACCATGCACTTGTCCCTATTCTTTCAGCTCTACTCCTTCTATCGACACAATTTCTTTTTAGTCATTGCTCACTTTTTGCGCCATCAAATATGCGTCCGTCCACCTATTCTCAACGTTCTATGCGTTTAGCGCATGTTTTTCTTTTATTTTGTTTATTTTTCTTGAATTTCCGATATTTACTCATACCTTTCGTCTCTCTCCACATATCTTCTAAATAATTTCCTGAATTTTGAGCTTAGCTAGAATCGTATGCTCTCTGCTGTTCTCCATACACCTATCTACCTAAGATTGGCTTAACTAGCTGCTTTGCTAGCAGCAGAGATGCCACTGTTCGGTTGCTATATTGGCCGAAATGTACCATTTTTGGTACATTTTTTTCCGTTTGGTACACTGAAATTTGTTATCCACTTATCTATTAAGAAAAGCAAAATGTATTACAAAAAAAGGAAATTCAACAATTTTATTGAGCTTGAAGCCGTATTTTTTTAATGAAAATTTTGAGGAAAAACAAAATTATTCACAGAAAGAGTTTTTTCTATTAAGATTGTGAAATGGTGAGATGAGAGAAATAAAGCGACTATCTCACTAATAAAAAATGAACTTTCAAATGCATAAGAAAGAAAAAATATGTACACCTAAAAAGCATTTTCACTTTTTCTTTAAAAAACATACATTTTTTCAGATTTTTTTAAAAAGTACTATAAATTTCTTAGAAAATGTTGGCAACCCTAGGGGTCAGGGTAAATAATATGTCTGACAGGCAGGCAGCATCTAAGTTTTTGGACAACTCAAAGAGTCTTTGGTTGGTGCCGGGGGTTTTCATGGCAAATTAAATTGACGTTCACTCAAAACGTGGGATGCAACGGAGCCTACACAGCAGAGCTACTAGCCTAGTGGGAAGATTCAAAAGCTGCCGCCGAGTGGCGAATGACAAAGGGATACGGCAATCTAGAAACTTATAGACTCCCCCTCCCCCTAAATGAATCGCGGAACGACTTCTGAATTTTAGTCCGGAAGGCCTGAGCACTTTCACAGGCTACCTGGCTGGACTGCAGGTTCTCTTGCTGGAATATATTATGCAATTTCCCGCATATCATAGTTCTAAGACTCTTATTCATATATTTCTCTCAACAAATGATTTGGTAACTATAACCAAATAATGTAACTATAACCAAATTATGCATTGAGAAAAACATATTTAGTTGACGTAACTAAACTCTTTTCTCAGTGTAGAGGGGACAAAAAACATTAGGGCTATTCAGGATCTTGTGACAGAAAATTATGACCCATCGAAATAAACAGATTTTTTCTATGAAAAGTTTTTAGGTTAAGAGATAAAGCAGACGAAAAAACGAGGAAAATTGCATTTAATGAGAAAATGTTTATTGATTTTGTGAATAAGAATATATATTAAAAAAAAGCATAGATAAAAACTGCTTGAGTGCATAATTAAATAAGCTAAAATTAAAAACTATAGTTTTATGCAAACTTTCTAAATATGAACCAAATCGGACTATAAAACCGAGTTTCGCGACTCATGCGCCACCTAGCGCATTAATGCATCTTTCATATCGCCTTGTTATCGGGTTCTGAGCTAAGTTTGAAGTTTCAAGTCTCTATATATAAATATTTTATTTATTAAATAAAATTAAAACCCGGGCGAAATCTACGCATTTTCTTGTTTATTTTTTCAATTGTACTAAAGTGGTAACCTTTTTTTTTAGTATTAAAAAAATCTTCGCATTATTCTCTCTTCTGGAGAATTTAAATTCTCATTATATTATCTGCACTTCCTCTCGTTCTTGGTGCAAACGCGTAAGTAATTTCCCCAAATAAATGTACATATGTACATGGGTTTGTGCGTTAGTGGTAGTTTTTCTTGTAATTAAGTAAATGTCATCCGGTTTTACATCATTGCGAAATAAATATGTATGTATGTAGACATCTTCGCAAAGCAAACGCAGCAAGTATTCTTTGAGATCACTTGCAATAGCTACTTTTTTCGAAATTTCTGCCGCTTTTCTAAAATGTTACTTTGCGCTCATTTAAATATATGTGTATATTTTTTTTTTTGTTATAAGGGCCTATAATAAAGATATCTATATCTATATATATAATACGTGAAGGGATTTTTTGCCCAGGTCATCAGATCTGCATCAGATCAAAACTGGGGTATTAAATTAAATCGCTTGGCCTGTAGATGTGCAAACTGGTTTTAGTTTTTCTTAAAGAGTTGCCACCTGTTGAACAATTAAATTCCAAATATTTAATAATCAATGTCCTCATATTCGCACCGTTCGTTCGATTTTCCGAAATCAGGTGTCAAATTAAAAGGCTAGGACTCCGGATGTGCAATAAGGTAATACTTTTACTGAAAAGAGCTGCCACAGTTTAAAAAATTATATTCAACTTATTAAAAACATATATGTATAAATTATTACAAATCGGGTATCAATCGAAATGGTTTTGAAAAGCTTTGGCTCTCAACTTTACCATAGGTAGGTTGCCACCTGTTTAAAAATCAAAATCAATTTTAATTCAGGGAAATGGGTAAGAGAAATATGTATATTTTGAAGAGGTTGCCACCTGCTTAAAATGTCGAATTTAGTTACCTTATACACAAGGTATATAAAATATCACAACATGGATGTCAAATGAAAAAGTGTTAAACAATTTTTAGTTTGAATAGCAAGAATATTTTTGAGGCGTTTAAAAAGTTAAATTCAAATCATTTAATAAGTTAAAGGAATTATTGAAATATGGCTGTCAATCGAAGAGGGTTTTAAAAATCTTTATATCTGAACTATATCTAGCGGAGTTGCCACATGTTTAAAAAATCAAATTCAACTTAATTCATCAGTTAATGTATCGCAATGTCAGACGAAGGAGAGTTAACAAGGTTTTAGCTTGAAAACACCTTTGAAGAGGGCGGCCGGCCACCCGTTTGAAAGTCTAATTTATTTAACTATTACGAAAACTATATGAATTATATAAATACGGGAGTCAAACGAATGAATATTAAGAAATCTTTACTTTGAACATTGGCAAAGTTTGAAGAGGGTTGCCACTTTTTTAAAAAGTTCAAATTATTCAATAAGTTGGATGAACTATTAAAAGATAGGTATCAATAGAAACGGATTTGAAAATTATTTATTTCTGACCTTTATTAACCACGTGGGTTGCCACGTGTTTTAACGATCAAATTCAGCTTAGTTCATCAGTTTATTGAAATACAAGTATATAACAATATCAGACGAAAGGGATTATAGAAGATTTATAGATCTTCAATTACTTTGACATTCAATTCAGTTTCTAAAAATTCTTAGTAAACAATTTTGTTGTTTTTGTAAAATTTTGTTGATTTTTTCTAATATTTCAACAAAGTTTGAGTTATATGGTTTTTGTTACATAAAAGAAAAATTGGTCAAAATGTCGTGTCCCTATTATTTTTCACATGACTGTAAAGTAAATTTCAAATTTGAGATATGAGATATGAACTCGTACCTTAGAGTTTTTCTCGAGACCCGTTTACAACTCATCTGCCTTTCTACAAAAAAGGTATTTAAAATTAAAAGTAAACTTTTTCATTGAAACCTGCAATAATTTTTTTTTCAAATTTTTTCCTAAATTCCATCCATAAATTCCATCCAATTAAAGTTAATTTTTCAAATATTAATTTTAATAAATAACACAAATTAAAATATAAAATTTTTATACACATAAATATGCGAACACGTATGAATGTATGTATTTACATATATATGTATGTATGTATGAGCACTCAAATATATATATGAATACCATTTCCATTATCTAATTAAACATTTCTACAATTTTTCCATCCATACATTTTTCATTATTTACCTACTTCAATTCGAAATCAGCGGGTAACATCTCACCCCTCCCTTTCTCTCAAGTAGTCTCAACTTTTTTTTTATTGACTTAATATTATTTCGTGTCATGTTTCCGAATTCGATATCAATATTGATATGGAGAAACATTCACACACATGTACAAGTATTTTAGTATATTGCATATAGTACATATATTCGAAATTAGAAAAACAGTTCGAAAATTCGAGCTTCACTGGTTTTTTATGCGATTTTTATCTACTTACTGGATATCTTGGTATTTTTTTCTTTTTTTTCATGTAAATGCTTCTACATATGTACATATGTATGTATGTTTGTAAATGCACTATATAATACACATGCATACATATGTACATATGTAAACTTTAATACGCACTTTATAAAATTTATGACCGATTGCGGTGGCAGTTTCTATAATATTTCTGTGCTTGGGGTGAAATGGGACGGACTGTAATTTTTTTTTTTTTTAATTTTTTATGAAAACCCCATTAGACATATGTAGGTACATATGCAGGTGCAAAATACATACAAACATATGTATTTCCCATTACCTCGATTATGAAGAAATATTTTAATGCGTTTGAGTTATCGCCGAATTTGAAATTTTTCATAAATTTTTAAATTATTCAATAAAAACAATATGGGTATTGTTCTAAATGCGGAAATGGCTCGTTTTGTATGGAAAACCGGTTAATTTACGAGGTTTACGTGGTTACGAGGCATTTACGCATTTAGATGGATACCCCTACTATTTTTTTCCCAGCTTCTCCTCCAATTGTGGGTGCAATATGGGCCCAGTTTTACGGCATCATCCGACGGTAAATAAAGTGCACTCAAAGTTTCGCATTTTACGATAGAGCTCAAACCTATTAACTCTAAGATTTTAGTTTTTCCGGATTAATGAGGTTAGGTTAGGCAGGCTACTCTTCTCAACAGTTCACTCCGTGGCCACAGAGACCCGGTGGAGATTTCTCTAGAAACCTTTCCAACATATCATTAAATCATACCGTCTACCTGACGAATCCGAACAGCTCCTCCATCACCTCAGCTATCCGATCTTCGAAAAAAATCATTCCCAGAATTCTGAATTCGTAGCGCAAGGAGTACGTACTGGATTCTACATTAAAGCCTCTCTGCTTAATGCCAACTCGGTCTGAAATAGAGCCAGCCTATTTATTAAAGATCTTAAGCCTTAGAGAACTTTCTGCTGCAAGACATTGCAAATTCACATTCACATTGAAATGTTCAGAATTATCTCTAAGATATGTTATATGGGTGTTTCCACCGGAAGGTCCACCATGACAAAAAAATAAAAGTTTTATATCTAACGTATTTGCGGGCCGATTTGTCTGCTTTTTAAAATATATACTGGCTATGTAAGTAGAATCATGTTTGCATAAAATGGTCTTCCTAAGTGGTGCCAAGGTCGAGATATTTCGAAAAACGGTATTTATGGTCCGATTTGGTTCGAATTTGGCGTATGTGGTTGAAACATAATAAATCATAGATTTCCAATAAATTTACCCTGAATTGGCGCTGAAGTCAAAATATAAAGTATATTCTACATAAAATACATGTTTTATTTGCGTTGAAAATTCATATTAACAAAAATATAACGATGGAAATTTATGTCACGTCACGCCACGTCACGTCACGTTTCACACTTGGGGTTGTGAAAGAGAATTGAAACAATTTGCATTAATTCAAAAAACTCTAAAAACAACTAGAATTGCTCCAAATCATATCAAAATAAGTTTCATCAAAATAGCCATCCACAATTCGCAGAGTTTTGCGATTTTGCAAGAAAAGAAAAAATCAACTTCCATTTTTTGTCACGTAACGAACCTCTCTTTAAATGCTTCTATTTCAGAACCAAGCAGTTCGATTGATTTAATTTTTCGGTTAAATATAGAGCTAATTACGTGCTATACAATGGCCCAAAAAAGTTAAAGAAAACAAATGGTATTCCTTTTTTGTATCACATCGAAATCGTACGACTGTCACGTGCGCCACCATGGGAATGCCCATATGAAAGTATTACGAAACAAAGCTTACTTGACAACTCTCATGGTGAAAGCTCTTTGGTCACATAGGGTTGTACAGGGTCGGCCAAATAAGACTTAGCAATTTCACAAAGCGGGTCCATAGTTATTTTATTATAATAAAAAGAAAAAAAATAATTATTTTTAATATTATTTAATTTATAGAAATTTATTTTTATGCATTTTCTTAGTTTTTAAATATTTTTTTCCTTTTTTAATATGATTTTCTTTTAATTTTTAGACTTCGTTTTTTTTAAGGATTTTTATTTAATTTAACTTTTTATTAATTCATTTTTTTTTTGTTTTTAGATCTTATTGTTTTACAATGACAAATATTTATTAACTTCATTTAATTTTTAGAAACTTACTCACTTATTTTTCTTTTTTGTTTAATTTTCTTTAAGTTTCAGATTTTATTGTCTTAAAAAGATTTTTTTTTTTAGTTTCACTAGATCTTTAGGAAATAATTTTATTTTCTAATATATCTTTTACTTTTAAGATTTTGTTATATTAAAAAGAAGAATAGTTTTTCTTTAATTTTTTTCTTTTTTGAATGCTGTTATTTTTTATTTTTTAAATTATTATTTGTTTTTGTTTGTTGCAAAAAGAAAAATATTTTTTAACCTCGTTTAATTTATACAAAATCTTATTTTATTTTTTTTTATTTCTGTTATGTCTAGATTTTATTGCTTTAAAAAGGAAATATTTTTTATTTCATTTAATTTTAAGATACTTGTTTTTTTTTCTTATTTTAATCCGATATTTTCTTTTTTTAATTTAATTTTCTGTTAAATTTTGGCTTTTAGTGTTTTAAATATGTATACATTTTGTTGTTTAATTTAATTGTGGAAACTTATTGCTAAAAGACAAAAATAAAAACGCTTTCAATAAGTCTTTGGTAAGACAGAAAAGAGCTTTCAAGACTTTTGTCTTTCGCAAGACTGTGGAGAGTTGAAAGATAGTAGCAAGAATTGCGCTGTTAGGGACGGTTGTTCAATGTCTGATTAGCACTAATCGGAGGTAGAAGCTCTAGTTAAATACAACGACTGCTTTATCGATCACATATTATATGTATCATGTCGAAAACGTCGATAATGATGTTTAACCAGCAAGTAGTGATAACCAGACATTGAACAACCGGCCCTAAGGGGTGTTCAGTACAGTGAAACCTCGATATAAGGAATTTTGATAAAAGAAAAAAAGGAATGGATTCATAAATTTTTTCGTTGTATCGAGGTTTTGACATCCTATAAGCTATAGATATAAGTTAGCATTTGTCCAACCCCTCCCACTTAGTTATAACGTGGTTTCACTGTACTGTTATCTTCAAGAGGTCATACTTTCCCTCCCAAGAATGCTGCTCCACCACGTGAATGGCTCACTGGGTGACATTTCTGTATTGAAATCCATCACCATCATCACGTGGTAACGATAAAATGGTTTGAGAATCAAATCAAAAGGTGGTTGGAATGAGTGCTTCAACCAGAGTGTTCGTTTGTAATCCAACAAGTGTGCGTGTGTGCGTTTGTGTTCGTATGCTTGCGACAGTGTGTGTGTGACATTATGTGAGAATGTGATAGCAACAAGCGTGACAGTCGAGTTTTCGAAATGTTTTTCTACAATACATTGGCGCATTCAATGTATGCTGAAATGTCAGTGATGAAGCAAAAACACTTTGTTGAATCTCTACTCGCCAAAGTGGTGATTATTCGTATCTACGCTCATTCGTTTCGAACCCGACGAGCACACACCCGAAAACCGAACTGAAAAACAAGCCAAGGCATAATGAAAAACGATAAAGAAACCAAAAAACGAATAAAAAAATTTATAAGAAAAAAAAACTGAATCGAAAGCAAAACAGAGCAGGGAAAACAGTGTCGAAATGATGGGAATGGTCGGTGGTACACATTTATGGTCTTGTCATACATACATACACATGCATGTTCATACGTATGTTTACATATGTATGCATAAATTGTGCTACACAAACACACATATTCACAAGCAAATGCAGCGCAAAAGCATTTCGAAAAACATGTGTGAAATTTGCAAATTTGATTGAAAGCAGAAAAAATTCGAACTAAGTTAATTAAAAAAAAAACAGTATTCACTAGAAAATCACAACAATTTTATTGGATGGCTGCAAGTAACTCAATCCTTAATTTAAAAGCAAACTAAAAACGTATTGGAATTTTTTTTTTTATAAATTTTTGTATGTATGTATGTAAATAAGTATGTACCAAAGTGGATACGAAAACGAATGGTGGCAAATCTCTGATACTCGTTGGCGCATTTTATGGCAACCGTATTGAAATTTTTTTTTACCATTGACGAGGTTCAACGACGAACAGCCCGCCGCCACCCGTATACAGCGGGCAAAGCCAAAGTGGCGAGTTGTTGGTTATTCGAGTTCGTAAATTCAGTTTTTCAGTCAGTCTCGTTGGTACGCTTGGTGCGGTTGGTTTTCGAAAATTTCACTACGGTAGCAATTTACAGTGTGGTGGCAACAAAAGCAAAAACAACAAACAATAGTGTAAAGACACACAAACACTAATAAAGAAAAAATATTGAAAAACCCTTTGCTGCTACTGTAAACGTCATCAAAGTGAAAAAAAGCTGGCATACAAATTTTAAGATAATCAATAAAGTGAAAAATTTGTTAAATATGTTTGTACATATCTACTACCTGTGAGGGCGCACAGTGATAAATTTGAAGAAAAAAAAACGCCCATAAATACCATGACGCAGAATTAGCGATTCCGCTGCTCGAAAAATTCGCTTTTTGACACTTCGAACAGTTGCTAACGTCAACGTTGCTACCGCGCTGCGTTTCCGCTATCGTCTCGCTTTTCTGTTGCTGGTCGGCCATACAGCTGCGAATTGAAGGAATCCCTCGAATCGGTTTGTCGGTCTACCGGTCTGGCGGTGGTGCGGTAGACGTTATTAGCCGAGTTCCATTATATTGCGCTGCTGCCACTACTCTAAAATTTCGTGCGTAGCGTTTTTCAAAGAACTAGAGTACATAGCATGTACTTTGTTCTGGGAAAGATTTGAAAGTGTTCATTGTTGTTGCCGCGCTACTTTCATTGTTGCCTTTGTAACAATGTTGTAGTTGTAGTTGTGTTTGCGTGATTTCAGTATTGAAACTTTTTCTAAAACGGCAAAGTGAATTTGAGAGCGCACATTCACCAACGACCCCGGACTTCATCACTGCCCCGTTCCCTACAGCCTGCTGCCATACTATTGTAATCTAAAATATTTGCTCAGCACGTTTGACGTTCGTTGGCGTTGCGCGGTTTTGCAGCTGCAGCGCAGTGGATTGGCACAGCGGCGTAGGGAAGGAAACTGTGGCAGATTTGGGATGATGTTGCTGGTATGTTTAATTACAATCCGTTGACGTTACTGCTTCATTTTTTTATCTCTGGTAGATATGCATGCATGTAGGCATATCGTATGTTCACTAAAAGACTGGCACAACTCAAAAAACACATTTTTTAGATAATGATGCAAAATTACTCGTACTATTACGCTTTACATTGTGTAAAATTTTAGTGATAAAATCTTGCGTATCTACAAAGTTTCGGGGTGAGAAGAAAATAAGCGAACCCAATTTCTGCAGGATGGGTGTCAATTGAAAACTTCATTTTTTGAGTTGCGACATTATTTTAGTAAATGAGCAATATATGTATGTACATACATACATACACTGCCGCAAAAAAGTATTAGCACAGAGAATTTCTTACAATATACATACGCAACAAATTTTATTGCTTATTTTTTCCGCTAATATTTTTTTATAAAAATATGGTTCATACTACGACAAAAAAACATAAAAATACAATTTCTGTACTTTTTGCAAAACTCGGAAAATTGAATAAGTTTCCCTGCAAATTTTCGACTTTTTAATCAGATTTTTTAGAATTTTTTTTTTTGAGTATGCAGTTTTGTAGCCCATTAAATTCTAGTATAAAAAAATTCAAGTTTGAAGTTAGTATGAAAAAATGTGAAAATTTCCATACAAATTTATGGAATTTTCACAAAGTCTAGAAATCATATTTCACGTTTTTTGTTGTAGAATGAACCACATTTTTATAAAAAAAAAAATTTGAATACAAATTGGTGCGTATCCTGTGAAAAATTCTCTGTGCCAATACTTATTTCCGGCAGTGTACATACTTCCATACGTATGCCCGCCCTATCTTCGGAAATGGTTTAAAAACTCCATACCTCAGCTGCCGATATAACTATTGAATTTTTACCTTTTTTTACCTTTTTTTAATTAATTTAAAGCATGATAAATCGAGGCTTTTATCTCGAGGAGACAATCTTTTTACACTATTCCATTGCTTACCAGCAAGATCTCAGTTCCCACCACTCTAATTTACTATCCCAAAGTCAGTAAATGAAGCTCAACAAAAATCATTTAACTTTTGCCGAGGACGTATTTTCATTATTCCAGTAAAATTTCTGAAGGGATGACCGGCGAACTTTTTTTTTGAACCGAATTCGCAGGTAGGGCGTTCTTCAATCAAATTCTGAAGTAGGGCGTCCTTGAAAAGTTTGCAGAGAGAGGGAGTTTTCGATCTGACTGCCGAGATAGGTCAATCTTCCACTCAGGTAACGATATGTACTCAAAATCCCAAGTACACCTTCAAAATCTGGATTTAGGGGAAAAAACCCGGTTTTCTGGAGTCCCATAGTAGTTTTCCCACAACTTTAGCATTTCCAAACCGATCTTCAATTTTTATTTTGAAAGTGGCATGAGGCACCTCCCACCTCTTGTACTTAAATAACTGGTTACTTGTATCTGGACGCGCCGGTTATTTCTTCATCTTCATCAACCAAAAGTAAAAGGTTTTGTCGTTAGTTTGTGTTGATAGAAAGATTTACAAATATATTTGGTTACAAGTAACCGGTAATTTGAAGTATAAGAGGTATGAAATGACTTATGCCACTTTCAAAATAAACTGCTCATCTCAAAAAAAAATTATAAAATTTTTACTAATTTTTTGATTTTAATTTAATTTCTTTTCAGCAACGTATAAAAATTTAAGATCGGTTCAGAAATTTTAAAGTTATGGGCAAAACGACTATGTGACCCCCGAAAAACCCGTTTTTTGACCCTAAGTGCAGATTTTGAGGGTGTATTTGAGATTTTGATTATAAGTTAATTTTCACTGTCACGCAGTGTACTAAATAATTTAGTTTATTCAAAGAAAAATTATTCGAACTAGTAGTGTTCGCCCAGCGCGCTGCAGAGGTTGAAATTAAATCTCTAAAATTAAGGGAAGTTGCGGTGGGCTGAGCTGAGCTGAGTTAAATTTAGTTGAGTTAATTGAAGTGAATTGAGGTGAAAAGCGTTGAACAACATAATTGATTATAACAAGGGTGGGCAAAGGCGAGACCGATAAGAGCCACATGTGAATTCTAAATGCTACAAAAAGCCACAAAAAAAAAACAAAAACTTTATTTTTAAATAAAGCGTTATTATTAGAAACAAAAAACATTAATTTTATTATTATCCTAATGTACGTAAGATAGATATTAAAGAAAACTTGAAAGATCCCTTTGGCCATATTTCCAAAATCTGGTTTTACGTCAGTTAAAGTCGTTCGTAACAGTTCTGTTAAATGTTGGTTAGTCAATAGCTACGTTCCTTGAAATCTCCAGTAAAATATTTATGTCCAACAGCAAAATTCCGGCGATATGTCATCTGTTCTCTCACAAGAGCGAAATATCCAAAATAGGACGCGAACAGAAAATTTGCAGAAACTTCCAAGTTAGACGAACAGCTGATATAATTTTTGTTTACATTCAAAAGAGTAAAATTTAAAACGTACGAAAAGTCATCACAAAGTGTTATACTGACACAGTTTATTGATTAAACAAATGACTACTTATTATATTATGAAATGTCACTTTGCTCTCTCAATTTCCCCTACTTTGCAAGTTTTTTGCATACGCGAACGGTATTTTGACTTTACGAATTTCTTTTTAGAGTACAAAGACTTACAGTTATACGTTGTACTAAAAAATTTAAAATATACGTCACGCAGCTGTTTTCATCAGCGGATATTTTAAATCTGGTATTTGTTGCCGAAATCCAAGCAATGGCAAAGCGTTATGTTGAATTTTCAGTGCCTTATCTTCTTCTAATTCCGAAAATTCCAACTCTTGTTCACTTTTCTTAAAAAGGTGTTTTTGGGATATGGCAAATTCATCCTCAATTATGTTACATAAAAAAGGGTGTATGAAGTATGCAAACGTTCATTTAGATAATTTAAAATCGACACAACATCCGACACAACAAAAAACACTACAAAAGAAACAACAACGTTTTTACCAGTGTTGTCATCGAAAATTCCCCTGATCCGAGTTAATTCCCAAAAATTTCGGCTGCTTATGCGCTTTTGGAAGAGGGAGGTAAATGCATGAGCTGATGCAAATAAAGGCTTTGTATGCAAATAAGCGAGCCCGTTTGTCACCCGTATTACTCTATTCATGTATGTACATACATAAATCTTATTCCTAAACTGCTGCTAAGCACGTTTCTTTAATTCAGTTTCAATATTAAAGCCTACATTTAGAAGGCATTTCCGCCCCAACCATTTTGAATTGATTTTTGCGCTTTGTTTTAAACTAATTTGAAATTTGGGTAACTCTCTCCACATGAGCATCAAAATGCCTTTCTAAAGATATATAATTGTTTATACCTTAGAAGTATACTTTAGCCATAAAAGGGGTGTACAGAAAACATGTTTGCCTATTTACATTTAAGATGATAAGACAGTTTTACCACAAAAGATGCGTATGCATATTGTACCAAACCTATATATCCTGATGTTATTCGACGCACTAAATGCGAATCCGAGGTATGTTAACTTCGATCACGTTAAATAGCGAAAGATTCATTGAAATATTCATATACTATATGGGTTCTTCGATTCGCTCAACCCGAATCTGAGGTCCGTAAACCTTCAAAATGTTAAATAGGGAAAAATTTATTGAATATAGATAAAAATTCGAATGTATAGGATCCCTTGATTATTCAAGGTCATCTAGAGGTCATGCCAAAGTCTTCCTAAGGTGAAGTTCAGAAGAATTGAATTAGGTTTCTTCAACGAATTATTCCCTACTTGACCTCGAACCTGACGTGGTGGAGGCTAACAGACCTCGGATTTGCATTCAGCGTTTTGAATAAATTGGAGATATATCAATATGTTTGGTTGAATATGCAAAAACTTTTTTTTCTAAACCTATGTAATTAATAAAAATAAAATATATTGAATCCTTGACGAAACTGGTCAAGCACCCAAGGTTTTTGTCTCCCAATTGATCAAGGTTATCAAAGAGATTATACCCCAAAAAGCGCAATATACTCCTCGATACTGCCGATAGGGAGAAGATGATAAGATACTCCGAGCCATTCTAAGTCAGGAGACCCAAATGAGGCTTAGACTGTTCTGCTTAGACCTATCTTGAATAGATCGGCGGCAGTCCAGCGCATATACTTGGGCTCAACCCCAATGGCCGTCTTGCACGAATATAGCGCCACAGACGCCATCTCATAACACTGTACTCTGTTCTCCTTGCAGCTCAGTTTTCGATCAAAAATTACGCCTATGAATTTCGCTTTATTCTTGTAAACTTTAAAAGGCGCCCATTTAGTTCCGACGCAGTCAGTAGTGGTGTCTTTAGTCTTCTCGTAAAGAGAACAAGTTCCACTTTATGCGAATTGACGCAAAGGCCACCATCTTAATACATTGCGAAGTGCCCTCTGCTTCAAATCGCACAGAGTTTGGGAGAACCTGTCCCGTATAAGCGACAATCTTCGCGGCTCCCCATTCCATCGTTCGCGAACAGGGAGTTCACGGTTAAATTCCAAAGGAGTGGCGAGAACACGACACCCTACGGTGTGCCCCTTGTCACATATGCATCTTGAAGCCAGATTGTCAGCGTCGTTTGCCGCGATCAGCCTGCACAAGAGCAACTGCCTAATAAACTCATCCAAAGAATCGTCCACTTCCAGTCCCGTCAAGCTCTGTATTATGGCGTTTGAATTTAGTCCTAGTAACTGAAGGACTTTTCAATAAATTGGACTTGCCCTTCAGATAGGCATATTGATTGTTAGACAGCAAGCGACTGTCAATAACGAAAGATAGGTAGTTACTAATTATACTCGCTAGGGTTTTAACTACAAATGATTAGAGGTTAATAGGTCTGAGATCCTTTAGGTTTGTATGTGAAGCCTTACCGACTTTAGGAATGAAGGCAACCGAGACGGATCTCCACGTACGTAATTAAGCTTACTATGATACATACTATGAAGATTTTCATTAGCCAATTTACAGAGATTTCAAGCATCGCAGCCAGTGCGCGGATACAATCCCATCTGGTCCTGCCGCTTCATAAGGCTTGAAGCTTTGTATCGCCCAAGTAATCCTCTCTCTTATGACAGTTATAATGACAGCTTTTTTTTTTGGAAGTTTTGTAGCTTCGCTTTCACCCTCACCACTGCCTTCGTCGCCCTATGAAGCAACTATGATTTTCAGCATGAAGGAACCCCCCAAGGACCTTACCCTGAGGGGAGTCGTCCGTAGTTACCCTCGGTGATATCTTTTTTGGTCCCTAGTCGAATCTCCCCACTGTATCCAGGTCGTATTTAAAACCGCTGCCTTCATTAGTGCAGGCTGCACACGACGTTTATTGTGCACTCCGCTACCACGGAGCAACCTGAGATTGCTCACAGAGCCGCCCAGGAAGCGTCATCCGTATAGTGAGAAGACACAAAAGGTCGAGACCACGCAATGAGCGGCAAAGCGGCGAGCGGCTGAGCGGCGCCATACAGAAATGCTGTTTATTGCATGGCCACTTCAATAGCATTTCGTATGTTTTAATTTTAAGCTGCTCAGCCGCTCGCCGCTTTGCCGCTCATTGCGTGGCCTCGGCCTTAGGCGGTTGCGCCTGTGCTGTCTTTCCCCTTTTTTTATTTTATATATATATAGGCTTGTCCATGCTAAAACAGTCCCCACTCGAATCCGCTATCCTCTCTCGGCAATGCAGTCACTATAGGATCCCATGGTAATCTATGAAACAGGGAGGCTATTCGGTGGGTTGGCCCCTTACCCTTATGTGGGCAAGTCGCGGCATTAGTCTCAAAGCCATTTCTGTAGGATGTCACCTCTACATACTCAGGTAACAGAATACCGCAACCTCGAGCTCAAGCCAAAGAAATCATAAACGTGGAATTGGGGTGGTCCGTGGACGAATCATGGGTCGATTCAGTTCTTTTATTTGTTCCCCAACGAAGGTTGAGGTTAACAGTGCCACTAACCAGATGGAAAAGGAGGAGATTGATAGCATGAGAGGGAAAGGCATCACATGAGAAAATTTTGTAATGTACTCAGTAGATCCAAAGTATATCACCATAGAGAAAGAAATCATTGCTCGTTATATAATATGTAATGCATACTTACGTAGATCTTCTAATTGTATAATACCTAACTATTTATTTTCTTTTATTTTCCAGTTCGCACATCCTCCAATTGCCACTCGATTGAATCCGAAAGCAGCCCTTAAATGTTGATGCCACGGCTGCAATATCACTTTAACGGATATAATCCAGAACTAAGCCTAGCATTAAGCATGCAACAACAACATATTAATCAGTTATTAACAACAGCAGCGACCGCCACTGGCATTGTCGGTGACGTGGACGCCTTACTAACGCCCATACACAACAACAACAACAACAAACAGACGCCAGTCCGCATGGAGACTGGACGCGAACGTAATCTATGGCGCACCAATGAGATCATGGAGGTGCTGAAAATTATGCAGCAGATAAACGCTCTCGATATGCTCAATCAAAAGGCAATGAAGAGCGATGTAGTATTCCGTAAAGTTGAACGACTAATGTTTGCACGTGGTTTTCGAAAAAAATCGCACATACAAATTTCGACCAAGTGGAAATTTCTCAAGTCAACTTATAGAACATCACGACGTAATGGTATCATACCAAAAATGATACCGCAACCGATTTATGAGGAATTACATAAAATGTTGCACAATAGAACTAACAATTTGTCGGTGCGTTCGACCAGTGATTGCGGTAATTCAGCCACATCGCTGGATGGTGACAATTCCAATTGTGCCATGGAAAATGGCAATTGTGGCGGAAATGAGAGGCAATTGATAATATCAGGCGTTGAAGGTGGCTATGGAAGTGGGAACAAAAATTTGCTAGATGAGAGCGCTAACGGCCAAGACTCGGAAGAAGAGAATGGCTTAGCACATCCCATTTTTGGATTTCGTTTGGGACTGGTGAAACAAGAGCCAGCTGATACAGGTGGGTGGATAGGAAAGTGTTTGACACCTAATTTCTTTTGTTTTCAGCAATCGTTTAACAATAAAATAAAAACAATGAAGATGTTTGAAAGTTTTTAACCGGAAATCTCTGCTAGAAGTACAGTTATTAAGATATCTAAAGGACTGAGAACTATATATCTGTTCCAAAATGGAACTTCTTAAGCGATTTGTTGACTGTTCTTCTAACATTAATTTTTCAAATAAGACTCCACTTTTTTGAGTAGTTTATAGCAAAGACAGACGGTAACGTTGATCCACATTAAGACGCAGTTGATCTGATCAAAATTTTACCGTAACAGGTGGCAGTAATGCGAATTAGAGCCGCGAGGTCGTGGGTTCGAGTCACACGGCCAGTAAAATTTTCATTTCATTTTTATAAAATAAAAAAAATTATATTAAAAATTTTTGGCAATCGCTCGAACCGAGAATCGAACCTGGGTAATAAGGAATTGTAGTACGCCGCTCTCAATACGTGTCATCCGCATTAATTTGGCGGATTAGCTGCAGGATTTTATCTGGATCAACTGCAGTTAATTGCCGAGATAATTCCAAATTAACGACTTAATCCGGATCAACGCTTTATCAACAGGTTCCTCACTATACCTCTGTATATTTTCCGCTTCTTCCGGAAAAGGACTTTTTTGTCGGAACTAATACAAAACAACGCGTTCAGAAAACAGTCCTACATGTCGTCCACGGTACTGTTTTCGTCTTTCCCTTCAATCCGTGTAAAATCTACATGGTTTGCGAATAAGGCGGAGCAAATTTTTGGGTTTTAAAGATATCAGGTGTTCGTCTCACAACCCATTGCTAGCAAAACCCTCAAACCCAATTTTTAAAAAGGCAATGCAGAAGCATAAAAAATGATCCACCGTCTCATCCTCTTCAAGGCTGGAAGGTCAAATGGCTCCGAGAAGTGACCAATCAACAGTCTCCCAAGACCCTTTAAGGTTGAGGGTAACCTGAGTCTTTCCCACGTGCAGCCCCCGAAGCTACCCAGTCATTTCGGAGCTAAGTTTTACCCAGTTTCTGACGGTGGCTTCGATGGCCGAAGGTGGGTGGGCTATAACTGGTTGCAGAAACTCCTGCTTCTCCTGCCTTGAGGATTGTAAATACGTTGGTTTTAAATACTGGGCCATACTTTCGATATAGGCGTCATTTACTCACCTGAGTCTAGAATACGGCTAAAGTAATGCACTGTATACATTATCCAGGCCAGAGGCACATGGGCTGCCAACTGGCAAACTAAACCTATACAAACCGATAAATAACCTACAATCTCGTTCGCTAATAAGCTCTAGAACCCAGGTATCCCAAAGAAGGTAACTAAGGGTACAGTTTACAATAGCTCTGGAAATATCGTTCAATGCAGCATGATAGATTTATAGCCCTAAGTGTTGCAACTTCTACCTTCTTCTTCTTGTAGTATATTCCCATAGAACCCTTTTAGGTGGTAGAGCTCAAATTTAACCAAAGCCTCCACACACATTCAAGAAGACAACGGCGCTGAGTTAAGTTCTGAACACATTGAAAACGACGAGTTACCGACCACAGCTTCCAATTTGTCATCTTTATTATCTAAGCGCTTTGTCGATGGCGACATGATTTCTTTGAACGCGGCAGCGACATCATGAATTTGTATGAGTTTGACATAAAAGAAGAGGAAGAACCTTATCTGTCGCCAGAAAAATAGAAATAGATCTAATCTGGCCACAACGTCGTGGCTCGTCGTTTTCATTGTGTTCGGGCTATTATACTCAGCTTGATGCGCATAGTCAAATCATTAATTCTTATTCTGCTGGTGAATTGTTATCTACTTTTTAGAGGATTAACGGGCAGACCGCTTCCTGCACATCAAGAGTCAATAAAGTTCAATGCAACTTATATTTTATGGCCTGAGAGTAAACATAAATCGGATTAAGGGTGTCCAAGGGGTATTCCACCCTTTTCGCGTCTAGTACACTAACCAATACCTTTGTTCACCGCCATCGTCCTGCCCTCTTAGCCATTCACCGTAGTGCCTCTGGCGAAACGCCTCCTCAATATTAGAAACTAGCTTCCTGTGCTGATAGACATGTTGCACCGGACGGTACGTCCTTAGTGCTCTCCTCGAAAATCTTTAATCATGTCATGTCTTAATAAGGGTAAAATTAGTATAATGGCGAACTCTTTGGCCTACGCAGTTCGTTGTGATGACCTTTTGTCACTCCACTCAAAGCACATTTCTTTGGTCAAGAATTTAAAAATCCTTACTCTCCCTACTGAGCTACCTTTTCCATATTACCTATAAGAATTCATTTTGGATTTCCTTCACCGGTTCGAAGAGCCATCCGGAGCTTTAAACATAGCAACGCGAGAACTTTTTCCGTTATATTTGAAGAAAGCTACTATAGAGGGGAGACAGTTTAAGGATGCGCGCGTCATTTTCATCGGAAGATTCAACAAATTGAATGAATAAACGGCCACGCCTTGATTGTGAACACCTTTTTTTGGGCATTGGTGCACCAGTTTAAGACTACACGAAGAGTTTCCTTTTAGATCCCAGCGGAAAGCATTTAAGAACCTGTACTTAAAGACGTGACAAAATATTATGCATCAAAGTCGTTTGGAAAAGCCAATTAAAAAGTAAGTTAAAGGTATCTACTAAAATATATGCCTCCTGGACGGTAAGTAAACCTTCATTTGCAAAAAGATTGCCGAATACCTAGTAGGACTCCATATAAATTAGTGATGCTCAAAACAGCGCCCGCGAGCAGAATTCTTTAAGGCTCCCCAACCGATTTATGTGGACGCGCACAGAGTAAAAGATTTTCGTGAGCATAACTGATCTAAATACAAAAAAGTCCACTTATAATCTTTTTCTTTTTATACTTAACTTAAGTATGTAGATTTTTGAGTTCAACAGCAACTTTTACTTCATTTCTCACACAGGTTACGAGAGCGGTAAGGCTAAGCAGAAGGACTCAACCGCCAATATACAGTTCCAAACGGAAATTAAGCAGGAGGTAAACGAAGAATCCGACTCACCGATGGCATCTAATTCGGCTACACCACAGCCTCAAGTCGAGCCTCAATTAGAATATCAACAGCCACAACAAAGGCAAAGTGCCCCAGAGATAATGATACTGAGCCGACGCACCACGCGGCCCTCGACATCGGTCGCCGCGTCAACATCCAACACCACAGCCACACCGAATGCCACAAGCACACCCAAAATGGTCTCAACCCCATCGCAGACACGATCTGGTGGCGCGAGCACAGCAAGTCCCACACCATTACCGCCTCTGCGCATAGCACCCTTCGCCAAGGTGCCGCCAAGTGATATGGCAACGCCCATATCGACCACTAATTTACCACCACCACCGCCCCTTGCCATGAATCCAACATCATCACGTGCATTCCGACTGAGTAGCGCCTATAGCAGTAGCGTATATGCCAATGGCGGCAGAGTTAACACCGCCGCCGCGGTCACCGGCACCGCCAACACAGGCACTAATACCGCTGGTGCTATGTCCTTTCAACGCAAATTCACGCTCAATGGTCCAAAAGGGCTCACTATTGCACCTACTTCAGGCCGGCCCGCTGTGGTACAGCCGTACGTGTTGCATCAAGAAGTGGTAGTGCCCGATTTAGACATAGCGGCAGCGCCACACGAATACCGTGCGCAGCAACCGTTTTACGGTTTCCCAGACGGCCCGTCTACCAGCCAACAGGCACAGCAGATGGAAGCACGAAAACGACGCCTAAAAGCATCGCTCATGATGAGCACAGTAATGCCATCAAAGCGAATGGCATGCGGGCCCGAAACGTTAAGAAATATAGCTCCCCGACCAGCAGCTATGGATTATGCAGCGGATGATGGACTGAATGTCAGTTCCGACGAGGCAAGCAATTCGACATACCAAACCGCTACACAACAACAGCAGCAGCAGCAACAGCAGCAGCAGCAGCAGCAGCAACAGCAACAACAACAACAACAGCAAGAGCTACCATCTTTGGAAAGTGTTGAGCGGGAAAACTGCTATGCAAGAGTATTGCAAGATGTGGCCGTTTCCTTGCGACAAATGCAGCGCGAAGTGATCAATGAGTTCTTCAAGCGACAAATGAAACTGGCACGCGAAGAACACGAGTTCCAGTTGCAACAAGATGCGGTATTGATGCAAGCATTCAAGGAACAAGCGCAGCAGTTCCAAAAAATGAGTAAAGATTTGATGGGAAGCGCTGTAAAGTTGGAAAAACGTAAGAAGAGAATGGAGAAACAGCAGCGAAAGCAGATTTTAAATTATGGAAAGTTGCAGCCGCGACAAATACAGCAAAATAAGTGCAAGAATGCAAAAGTTTTGCATAACGGCAAGAGTAGAGCAACAGTTAGAAATAACGAAGTAAAAGACGAGGAGAAGCCTGCGGATGGGTATGGGGATAAGGATGAGGATGAGGATGAGGATGAGGATGAGGAGGAAGACGGAGTGAAATTACTTATGAGAAACGTACACGCACAGCTGGAGCTGAGCGATGATGAGGGCGGCGGCGAAGATACACAGAATCAGTACGAGTATGAAGTTAATGAATATTTGCAGGATAATAGCAATGATATAGAACAAAGTTCACGCGAGGCAATGAGCCGGCAAGAAGGAGAAGAAGAAGAAGAACTAGAGGAACAAAATGATGTTACGCAACATGAAGATTATACATCCGATCCCATACAAATAACTGGACATTAGGGTGTTAGAAGAAATATACAAATACTTAAGTTAAAAGTTAAGAAAAATTGCGAATTAACTGTTAAGCAAAAAGAATGTAGATACATGCATACATATGTATGTATGTATGTATGTAAGTAAGGCCAAGTGGAAAAGATAGCCGAAACGGAACAAACCAATGCACATTCCAACGTAAATTCCGTTAAATAAAGCTAAGAAATATTAATAAGAGGAAATGCTATGGCTGTACTAGGCCTTCTCACCTTGCAGTGACGGTAAAAAATTGTAATTTGATTTTTATTTTACCGATCAAATTTTAATTTTATTTTATGATTTTTATTTTTTCGATCAATAGTCGTGTTTATTTTTTTCGATCCCCTTTTATATTAACCGTTATTTTCAATTTTATTTTATGATTTTTATTTTTTCGATCAATAGTCGTGTTTATTTTTATTTTATTTTTTTCGAGCCCTTTTATATTAACCATTATTTTCAGAGTTAAATTTTTTAGATCATAAAAGATTTAAATCGTTCTTAAACACGCAGTCTCCATAATAACGGTTAAAAATTATCGAAAAAAATAAATATCCAAAATAGCGATAATTTTTGTTCGAAAAAGTTAAAAATTACAAAATAACTATTAAATGTGACCGAAAAAATAAATATAGAAATTTAACAAATATTCTTGATCGAAAAAATTCAAATGAAAAAAAATTCCAATCTAAAAATAAAAATCTTGACTTTTTAACGGATATTTTCTATCTCTGGTTAATTGCAATGTTCTCGTAACATTCCACTTATTGCAAAACGGTGTACATATCGATGGTTCTCTGCCATAACGACACTCTTACTACTTACTGTTGTGTGTGGGTCATGTCCCTAATCTTTGTCTTATCCATGTCTAATCCTTACTACTCACTTTAGTAAAGATTAGACATGGATAAGACAAGGAAATAGAAACATGAGCCACTTAACAGTAGTAAATGATTTTATTTTTTGAATTTTTAATTGTGTCGGTAGTGTAGAGGACCATCTATATGTACATATACTATATGTATTTATACTTATTTATTATTTTATATTCTATTATTTCTGTGTTTTCTATTGTTGCTTTTTTTTTGTTAAAAAATAAACATTCCCATTGCGCAACATTCATAATCGCACTAAGACTTAATACCACATAAGAGTAAAACTAGTTTATAAATTAATGGATTTAAGTTTTAAAACTTGTTTTGTTTTTCCCCACCAGAAAGTTATGTTTAAAGATGATTTTTAACGTACATACATATCGGTAATTTACTTTAATAGTGTCTTAAGCACTACTCGATACAACATAGTATGTATATAACACAGATGAAGTGGTTGCGGTATTTTCTGCATACATAACTCAATTCTTATTATTTTATTTTTTTTTTTACACTATTGAAGTAAATGAGCGATATCTATGTACATATTTACTATGTACAAGCACAATTGAACTACATATGTATTTTCTTTTTGTTTGGTGAAGAATGAAACAAATTAATTAAAAAAAAATTACTACAAGTATTTCAAAAAGACAAGCCACATATCGTCACCTGAAATGCAAAAAGACGTAACAAACATCGTCGTTGAAATGCAAAAAGCAGTAACTAATAAAAAAATTCAAAATTCACTTTTTGATTGATATTGTAGAATTATCGAATTATAACTCCCCACATCGTTTGATGAAAAAATAAGTCACGACTTTTTCCATTTCAGTGGCGACGTTTATTACCAATTTTTGCATTTCAGGTGATGATATACATATGTAAATTATTTGTACGTTTAAACCTTTAAAATATGTATGTACATATATACTTAAATATGTATAATTAACCGAAAAATAAAAACTTATTAAATGCAAAATATCTATTACAAATTCATCGAGGTAAATTAATCAAAAAATACATACTTACAGGGCCGAATTTAAGCATAGGCTATATAGGCGCTTGAATAGGGGCCCGCGGCACATGTTTCCATTTTTTTAGTTACGGCGAATGAATCGACCAATTTTTTTTATTTTTTATTTAGCTCAAAATGTTTAGAAAAATTTAAAATTGTAAATGTTTAAAAGCAAGTAAATAGAACGTCCAATTATTCCACCACCACCAAAACAACTAAAATTCAGTTGCTTAAAGTTTGACATCGATAGACTCTATTATGTTGTCGTGGTTCGATTGTAGAAAAACGCATACCTATGTGCATACTTACATACGTAATCGTCTCGGCGAAGAGAAGGTTTATATCTACTTTTAGAGTTGCCACCTGTTAAAAAGTTAAATGCAATTAAGTTAAATGAATTATTACAATGTGGGTATCGATCGAAATGGTTTTGAAAAGGCTTTATTTCTGAACATGTGGGAGGGTTACCACCTCCTTAAAAATCGAGTTCAACTTTAATTAAGTGAGTTAGGTAATTGAAATGTGTAGGTGTGTATAACAATTTGGGTTTCCCACAGTGGCAAACAACGTGCTTCAAGAATCCAAAAAGAAAGTAACCAGATTCGTAAAAGTTCTACTGTAATTCACGATTGAATAGCGCGATAAAATAATAACAAAAGCAAAGTGTTGTGTGGAAAGCTTACACCGGGCAACACTGATTTTGGTGCGGCAAATGTCAAAGCAGGGCTCGAATCGTCACATACGATATCGTACTACTCGTCACGTAAAAACACATTTTTCGGATTATGGCATACGTGAACGTACTCTGTGTCCCATTCAGCTTATACTGCCTGACGTATAACGTAATTTTCTTTCGTATCGTTTTCGGTCAGTGAACGGATGTTACGATTCGAGCCCTGTTTTTGATAGACTTTTTTGTGCTGTTTATGAACCGGTAAGTATAAAGTTTCCATCAGGTCCAGGTTTTGAGAAAAACGAGGTCAAAGTGTCAAAAAATCGCGCTTTTTTGCAATATTTGAGAAGCTCTAGCAAAGAAAGAAAACGTGATAAAACCTCTCACTTAGGCTAGAACTCTCTCTCGACTAAATACTGTCCCTGAAAATATCATCGCTGCATAGTTAGGTTCTCAAATCTTTTGTTCTTGTTTTATTCTCTAGCAGAACATTCTTCAGACGTTTGTTCTTATTTTACTCTCCTTGAAAACGTTCCCGAAAGTTTCGTTCTCTATCTGCGCTTCTTGTAACGTTCCGAGAGTTTTGTTCGCATTTTGTTCTTTACGGAAACGTTCCCGAACCTTTTGTTCTCATTTTTTTCCCGCTCAAACTGCTCTTAATACTTTTGTTCCACAAAAGAACGTTCGTGCAGAACTAAACCAAAACTGGAACGCGTTCCCGGACCTTGATTAATACAATATTTCATACATACATATCTACTCATGTATATACTATGTATGTAGTGTATTCCCGTGAAAATGTGACTGCAAAGTGAACCACCTGATTTTATAGCCGGTAGGTACGTGGGTGGGGCAAGCTTCAAAGTGTATTTTCAAATAAAAGCTTTTAGACGTGATTTTGGAATAAGAACTTCTCTTTAGAAGCGGTTGCAATAGAAGATTTTCCAATAGCTCTGCCATTTACATTACATATTATTCTAAGCTAAGCTATATGAATCAGAAGGCGTTGAGCTCTGACCATTTCATCTTTTTCTAATGGATATTCGAATATCCGGACTATTGGGACATTAAAACAATACGGTTATAGCCCCCAGTCCTAGTCCCCACCGATCTCACGTTTTCTAAAAAATGTATGCAAGATCAAGAGTTTGTCACAATTTTTTGTACTTCTGTTTTGACCGGTTATTTACATTTTTTGTTTTTATTTTTAGTTTTTTTTTTGTTGTAACTCCATATATGTATGTAAATTCTCCAAATAGTTTTGGTGCATGCTGCTGGAGTGACAGCACTGGAATAAATATGGTGGCTCCGATTACTTAGTCCCGACTGTATAGGAAAAAAATGATCAAAACTTATAAAGTGTGTCCCTAATTATGTGGCTGCCACTGAATGTTCGTATTTAACCGATTTTAAGTGAAAAGATCGTTTTTCATCTTTTAATGAATTCTTAGATTCATTTATTTATAAGTTATTTATTAGTATTTGCATTTAAATAAATTTCACTGACTTAATTCTAAGCGAATACAATTTTGTCACTTTAGCATAAGCTTCCTGTGCAATATTATTTTTTTAAGATTTCTTGTAAATATGTATGTATGTGTCTATATCTACGTAATACTACTTAAATTAGCTGAAATTAAATACAATATTTGTTTTTACTTTTCATCACATTTACATTAATCTTTCAGGAGATTTGTAATACAATTTATTTCGCTATTTGTTAGTGCAAATCTAGCAACATTAAATAATTAAAACAAATAGAATTCTGTGTGTACGTAAGAAAGCAGTAATGGTAAATTAAAACAAGCATTAACCTCCCGAAATGCCTATTGCCACAAACCCATCTTATGTCATCTATCGAAAACCAATTTTAATGCCATAAACCCCTTAGAATCCATTACAATAATAAAAACCTTCCCAACTCCTTACGATATGCTGTTGCATTTTCCACCTTCCTAACTCTTTCGCTGAGGTTCGAATATCGCTGACAACTATTGACTACCCAATGTCAGTCAGTTGGCAATTTTTTATCGACGATCTACTTGCTGGTTAATGTATATATATAAGTATTTATACACAAACCTTTTTATAACTTCCTAGTACCGGTATAATCAAAGCCTACGATTGACGTACCCTACCCAACAAACTGATGTGTGTTTGACTTCGTGCTTTTCTTAATCCGGACGATATATCGGCGTTTTCGGTATAAATTCAATTCGTAATACATACTCCATCATTGAATTAGAATCACATTGTTGCTTATGCAGTCGCCAATGTAGGCCAAGTTTATGATATAAATGACTATTCTCCCATTCCAGCAATTTGTCAAGAGTATTTTGTGTCTACACACGGGAAATGAAGAAACATTCAAAAGTAGTATTTTAATTTCAATAACTTCATTGGATGTATCAACTTACCCGCTTACTCAAACAAACGACCGGCCAAAGAGAGCAACCAAGCGTGCAACAACAGCAGACGCAGCCACAGAAAAGCCATTTCACGTTTACCGGTAATGTTTTCTTTAGAACACCATTAATTCGCCCGATCGTTGCTTTAAATTCTTCAGGGGCCACACGCGAAACTAAACCCGAGGGAAATTCTATGTTGAAACGGTTACTCAGACCAAACCTGCAATTATGAAAGGACGATAATTTATTAAATGAATCGCCCAAATAAGAAAAATTATTAATTTGTATAAATACAGGGTAACAAAGTGACTATTGCCTTTTGTAACGATGGGAATATTTTGGACAAGGTCGTCCCCAACCAATGATATTGAAATAAAAATATTTCAATGGGCATGTTCACGATTATGTTCTTTATTATGAATATTTACATACATATGTACATACGTATCGCTGTTTAAAGTACAAAACCGCGTATCAACAAAATGCAAAAGCCGCGTATGTGAGGTTGCATAAATCATTTTCTAGAAGGTAAAAGCACTCATGTTTCAAAATAGTTCTTTTTTATACAGCAATCGCACATCTGGCTAGTATATGTCAAGACGAATGGATAAGGATTAAGCCAAAAGCTTGTGTGAGCAAATCCAATTTTTGGTAGCAAATGTCAGTTACGCGGTTTTGCTGAATGACGATACGTGGTTTTGTACTTTAAACGACGATATGTATGTATCAAAAATAAACAATGATAGCGATACAACTTACACTGTCATGTTGCCACAACCTCGTATGATGATGGGTTCGTGCACGGGTGCAACCATTTGATCTTCATAGTGCTCCTCCAATTGCTCTTCCTCATAAATTGCATCGAAGTCTGCCATTGACAGCTGAAGAGGTCAGTAGAAGCGTAAGCACTGGTTTAAAGATGTCAGCAAGGTCGATGGAAAATGTATACTATTAACGAAAGTGTGTGTTTTTGCAGCGTATGATATAGTTGTCGTGGCTATTTTGCCTATAGCTTTGTGCGTTGTTCGCTGTACCTACAATGGAAACATTCAATGTCTTAAATAAGTTTTTTGTTTTTAATTTAGGTATATATTCATACACGTACATATTACGCTTGCAAAGCACGCGAACATAATACACACATTCTGATGCAACAACCACAGTGGGGATTGTTCACGATGCTCCAAGCTGGTAAAATTTTAACTCACGACTTGTATATTACTGAGTATTTTATTCGTCCGATTTGTTCATAATTTGTAGCTTTTGAATATATTTTGACCACTGCCACTTTATTCAACAATCATGCCAGTCACTGCATCAGAACATCCGTTTAACTCCCCGTTTCCTTGACAAATTTAATTTTTTTCGTCACGTAGCGTTATGATTGTGATAAAAATGCAGTATTTTGATCACTTTTCATGAGCCAATTTACAATCAAGCAGCAAGGCTAAAAAAGGACAAAACAACAAACCACAAAC
>NW_023458555.1:31296290-31314218 GCF_013731165.1 Rhagoletis pomonella | reverse complement strand
CAATCAAGCAGCAAGGCTAAAAAAGGACAAAACAACAAACCACAAACTGCAACTACACACACACTGTGTGTTTGTGGGGTCAGTCAGCGAACAGCTGTCAGAAGTTGACACTAAAAAGAAAGGCAGATGGCAAAAAACAACAAAAGCATATAAACGAAAATCATTGGAAAAGGTGGACGTCTGGCTTTGTTGTAATGTACTATGTTTGTATGCATATATGTAGGTGCAGTTATAGTACATTGAAAATATAGACAAAAACCTTAAAAATGCTTGCATATTTGTGTACATATACTTATATATACAAAACGATTTTCAATTACTGCACTTGTTTCGCTCAATTTATTTAAATTCAATAGTTTATCCAATTTTTTTACACCAATAGCACTCGATGTTGCCACATATGTACTTTTGTACGACCTTTCGCAATAGCCAAGATGGCTGAATAAAAAATTTTCATTTGCTCTTTTTTGGCCCTTTTGTTATTATGCCATTGTATAGTATGGTATTTTATTGTCTCCAATTTCACGTTTCTATGGCTATTGAACTTTATTTGTTAAAAAGCCGCGTTTACGACAAAAATCTAGCAAGAGCGAATTATAATTCCTTTCGTTTTATAATCGACGGCAGCGTTGCCATACTGTAGGCAAGTTTATCAATAAAGAGGCAATTTTTATGTTGGTAACGGTCTGTTTACACCATGAACCAAAAATACAAGATCACGTAAGAACGCGACGTTGTATTTGTAACTGGTTTTGAGAAAAAAGTTTGCGAAAGCGGGTTCGTCAGCTGTGCGTTTGTTTACATCACAAGCACCACTATTTTACACTTTTATTCTAGTAAAGAAGAGTTAATTCAACATGACAACACATTTTAAAACATTCTATTGCATCATTTTACCTAAATTGTGCGTTTAAAGTGGCTGACAATAATTTTGGCTAGTTTTGGTTTTCGTTGTTTTCTTTGCTTTGTTTACTTTTCGCTCGTTTTCCAGTGAAACAAGATGGCGTAGAACCCGCTAAAAAATCGACTTTTTTCACTCTCTTGTTCTTACGTGATCTTGTGTCTTTCGTTCATGTGTTTACACACGAAAATCCTTTCGAAATCCCCCCTTTTGTAGAAATAACAAATATTAGTTGCGTTCCCGTACGAGTGCGGACTAGTCAGAAATAGTCAGAATCAGTCAGATTTTATTGGAAATCGATCCCGTACTCGGTTCTCTGACTAGTGAGAGGACAAAAAAGAGAAAAGTTGCTGGTAAATTCTGGTAAATGTGTCAAACGATCAGCTGTAGTGTGTTTGGCAACCAAATTGTAAACAGAAGAAAAGTGCACTCTGTAAATTCATGTTGAAAAGTATTTAATTACTTGTTTAAATTGATACTAGTGAATTTGAAAGTATTTTTGGTTATTTACAAGTGTGAGCTGAGTGTGTTTACATATGTACAAAATAAGCAAAAATTTACAACCAAAATTTGGAGGTTATGTTGAAGTTGACAGAAGTTACCATTTTTTACTAGAAAGCGATCCCGTACTTTTCAATGTTACTCTCTCGCTCTGAGCGAATTTTTATTTTTTGACAGTTTTACTAGTTTTAGTCCGAGGAATACGGCATTGCACCTATTTATATACTAAACAATTCAACTTTGTAGACTGCTTCGCTTGAAATGTCAAAATTCTTTGCATAAATCAAATGCAAGTAAATGCAAGCCTACCTTTTGGCAGTTGAAAAATCAAATAAACCCTAATGCGAAAGCTCTATTTTTGTGTGTTGCTAAAATTGTTAAAACTTATATCTATTTATTTATTTAATACATCGGGCCCTAACCGCTAAATAACGAAAGCGACATTTTTCAAAATTTTCTTTTTGATGCAGAAATATTCCTAGAGCATCTAGATGCATTTCTGCTTCAAAAAGAAGAGAAAAATGTCGCTAACGTTATTTTGGCGGTTAAGGCTCCATGAACGAAAGACACAAGATCACGCGGGAAGGAAAGAACGAAAAAAGTTATTTTCTAGCTGCCGATATCTCGACGCCATCTTTGTTGTAAGAAGTAAACAACGAAGAGAATGGAGAAAACCGCGAAATTGTTGAACGCATGAAAAATCATTTTTATTATGCAAATTCTTCTATAAATGATGCCGTTGTGTTAAATTATTCTTTATCTTATGTATACACACGTTGTCACAAGCGAAAATGAAGAAAATTGCAGTAAAAAGCCGCCACCAAATTGTAAACAACGAAGGAATGTAAACAAACGGCTAATGTCAAAATCGTTCAACTTTTTTCCTAAATGCGATTCTAACGGGCTACTCTCCTGCCCGCGTGATCTTGTCTTTTTGGTTCATGTTAAGGCTCGATATAGTCTATAAACAAACAATTCTTACAGGATACTAACAAAATTTAACAAGATTTTCAACTTAAATATCGATATTGCGGGTAAAGTATCGATGTCTTCTATATATCGACTTTGGAATATCGATTGAAAAAATCGATTATCGCACCATGAAATATCGATATTCAGAATAATCGAAATGATATCGAACATTCCTAAGGCCCTGTCTCCACAGGAAAACACTGATGTCGTGATAACCATGTCACAAAATATATTTCCAATGGAGACCGCCTATTTCTCATGGGCTGCAACATATGTCAGCGCTTATTGCTTGACATCTATTGCAGGCGATTCGATAGTTTGACAGCCATATTGTCAATATGACAGTTGGTTGGCCATCGGTGTTTGCCTGTGGAGTTCTGCGGTAAGGTCGGTGTTATGCAGACAAACTTTTGTTTGCCAAATTAAATGGCGGCTGCTTAGTTTGCTCGGAGGGGGTTATGTAGAGTTTGGCACAGGGTTGCGCGTTCATTATGGTTTTCATGGCTATTGCCAACACGAAATAAAAATTTCAGATGTACATAACGCGCACAATTAATATATTTTTATGATATCGTATAGGCAATTAACTGTGCCCTTATCTTTGAAGCTCCTACAGCATTAATTCTGTTCTCCAGCTTTCGGTATCACGGCAATTTTTGTGTATGTCAACAATTATCTAAAATTTTTATATATGACAACACCGAATTTGCTGCAGTTTGACCAAACAAAATTAGTTTGCTGTGAGAGTCGCCAAACTCGCTCTCTCCGAGTTTGCTGCAACAACAATTGCACGCAGTCTGCCAAACAAAATTTCTGCATAACACCGACCTAATTTGTACCAGGTTATGAGAAAAAAGTTTGTGGAAGCGGGTTCATCAGCTAATCATTTGTTTACATCACAAGCACCAATATTTTACAAATTTCTGTAACTAAAGAATTAAGCCAACATGACAACACCTTTGAAAGCTTATTAATGAATCATTTTACCCATGATACAAAAAATAAGTTAGTTTCAATAAATAACTTTTTGATTAAAAATCAGACCTGAAAGTTTTGGTTAACTTTGATTAATTAACAGCTACGCGAACGCAACTAATTTTAAACAACGAACAAATCGTCGTCTGTGTAAAAGATTGTCGGATTTTACGGCCCGTCTCCACAGGCAAAGGTTTATGCCTATCGCAAGACGCCGCCATTATTTTTCTTTTTCGATGGTCATCTTATTGTTTTTTTATAATCAAGACGTTGTCATTTTTAACTTTGTTTTCTTTTTCGATGGTCATATTATTGCCTTTTTATAATCAGGCAATATTAAAAAAGAATTATTCACCAACGAATAAACAGTGAGTTAGGTATTTGCAAATTATTTTTATTTGCAAATAGCTTACGTATAAACGTAGTATATGTTGTGTAGATTAAGTACATGCAAAAAAAAGATCACGGTACGTATTTTCTTGCCAAATATGTATATAATTCAGAAATCACATTGGGAAATTTTAACAAATGAGAGTGTGACTCTCCTATTATTTTTTTTTATTTTTACGTTGCAAAATATGGTGCGTTGATTGCTCATGTTTGAGTTTATAATGAACCGGTAGTATTTGGAGAGGAGAATCGAATGCAGCCCGTTAGAAGTATATGCTTGCAATAGAAAAGAAGTTATGAAGAGTCAAAGTGGCGTGACTCCTTTTTTAATTCTGACACTGGCGACTTTTATAATATACTGTAGCTGTTTTTTTAATTAAACTAAACTAAACGAAATAAACTAAACTAAACAAAAGGAATCAATCTAGACGTGGCAAGCTTATGTGCTCTCATTGGAAGATAGTTAAAAAACAACTTCTTTAAAATGTTACGATGCGTGCACAAAAGTAATAATACATATTTTTTACTAGCACAACGTCTGCAATTTGAAAATTTAGCCAAATACGTGTGGCTCTATTGTACAATATACCACTATACTATGATCCTCGTGTGCCACTTTTTAATTTGTTTATTAAAAAGTTACAGAGCGAAAAAGAAATAAGAAAATCCCCAAAAAACAATATATATAATACCCAAAGGCATTTTTTGTCCATGTCATCAAATATCTACCGTTTCTTCAATTTTCGAAAATCAGGTGTCAAATGAAGGCACTTGGGCTATAGATGCTAGGACTTACCCTTCATTTTTGGCAGTTTATGTTCGAAAATTTTTTTATATGAAAAAATGCGGAGTACCGTCAACAAAGTGTGCCAAAAATTAACGGTAAGTCCAAGATACTTAAAATTTGCAATTTGCTTGCTAAAATTTGATGGGCCACAAATATGAATACATAAATTGTGTCTAAATATGCTAAGAAAAGTTAGTAAGTTTGGTCAAACTTTGCAGATTTTCCATAGTTTTTGCAGTTATAAACATTAAATAAACTAAAGGAAGATAGCGAAAACTTACTAAAATGGCGCGTCCCAGTTTTTATTTGGTTCATTGTATGTGTATCTCGGTAACCAATTTATCAATTTGCACCAAACTGAGTGCAATTATTGACCTTGGCATAAAAAGGCTATGTGTTGAAAACTTTCGAAATCGGACTAAAATTACGCCCAATTTCCACTTCGAAAAAAGGCGTAAAAAACGTTAAAAACGTATGGTGCATTGCTTTAAAACGTTGCACCACGTTGGATTTTGTATTTCAGCAGCTGAAGGAACGTATACTTAAAAAAGCGTTGTAATTTCAGACATGTGCTCGCGATTAAAAAAAAAAAAAACAAATCACAAAAAATTCAAAGTTTCTGAGTAATGCCCATATAAGTTAACCGCAGAGTATACTTAATAAACTTGTTTTTATATACTAAATACTTATACTTAATAAATTTGGCGCATATTCATAGTCATATTTAGTACTCAACTAAGTCGAAACTATTCTAAGTCACAACTAAAGCTATTCATAGTCGCCTTAGTTTCGACTTTTCTGGCTAAGTACCAACTTAAAATTTAGTTTCGGCTGCAGCTGCAACTTAAGAGCGAAATACACCACACAAGCGGTTTGACAAACCAAGCGAAATTTCCCTTTGCTTCAAGCCATTTGTGCTGTGTATGGGGGTGCTTGAAGGTTTGACAAACCGCTTGAGGGAAATTTGAGCAAAAAATCAAAATTTTTTGATTTTCTGGCCGCCATGTTGATGTTTGATCAAACCGCTTGCGTTGTGTATAGCAAAATCGCCTCATTCGCAACGAAATTTTCACCGAGTAAGGACGTAAGAGAGGAAAATGAAAGAAACCCATAATATTTAGCATTGCGAACTGGAAGAAAACTAAAATTCTTTGCTTGAACGAGTCATGTTTGCATGGTGTATGGCGAAATGGGAAAAGTAGGTTTGAAGAATGTTTGACAAGCCGCTTGTGTGGTGTATTTCGCTCTTAAGTCGCAACTAGGAAGAAGTATTTTATCAAATTAAGGGAAAACAGACGAAATTTGTAAAAATTAAGTTGGTAGAGGGTGATTTTGATAATGTTGAATAATCTCCAATTAAAATTTACAAGGATTTATTCGGAAGATGAAATTAAATGCGTATTATAATTCGAATAAAGCTAAATCACAAATTTATAATTGGAATTATTTTATATAAATTCTCAAATAATAAGTCAGTTTCACGCTAGTTCTTTTAAAGCAAATTTGTGTATTTAGATATCTACTATTTGTATGTTTCACATCATGCTTTCGATAAACATCGACTTCACATCTCTGCGGTTGTTCTGGCTATTTCACACAATTAACAAGAAAATGATACCTTATTCTTTTGCATAATCATGCAATGAAAATAAAAATTACATAAACGGATGATCAAACTTGACATTATTTAATAAAAATGTAATTTTTCCAAAATATCGTAAAGAAAAATCGATACATTTTCACACTCGTTTTGCTATATCGTAAACTAAGTCGAAACTACTTAGTAGAAGTCTGAAATGCGACAATGAATAGAGGTAAATTTTAAGTTGGTACTTAAATTTAAGTTGCAACTTTGTTAGTTTCGACTTAGTTGCTGGACTATGAATTCGCGCCTTTGTTTTTATAAAAAGTCGACTTTTCTTCGTCGACTAGTCGACTTTCTAGTATAGTCGAGCAGTCCTAATATGGCTCATAAATTATCATGAATTGCGGACGTTACTTACGCGAAGTTGGTTGCGATTAGTGCTAGCAAAACCATTCACAATTGATAATTGATAATTATTCTTGTCCAGGTTGTCCGCTTGTTTGGTTAAGTGCAAATTTCCTCGTTTCTTCATTTTCCACAAAAATTTTCGAGTTGATATAGTGCCAGAATGGGAGTTCCGGCATTTTTTAGGTGGTTAAGTAAGAAGTATG
The DNA here is from genome assembly GCF_013731165.1 of Rhagoletis pomonella. NCBI lineage: Eukaryota > Metazoa > Arthropoda > Insecta > Diptera > Tephritidae > Rhagoletis > Rhagoletis pomonella. The sequence continues at coordinate 31,307,496 of NW_023458555.1, read as the reverse complement.
CGTGTGTTATAGTTGATTGCAACGAAAATAAGACTACTGATCCAGACACTGGAAAAGCTATATACGAAGACGCCACTCTCCCCAACCCTAATGGGATTGAGTTTGATAATTTATATTTAGATATGAATGGTATAATACATCCATGCACTCATCCCGAAGATAAGCCCGCTCCGAAGAATGAAGACGAAATGATGGTAGCGATATTTGAATGTATTGATCGCTTATTTGGCATTGTTCGTCCTCGCAAATTGTTATATATGGCCATTGACGGAGTGGCGCCCAGAGCCAAAATGAATCAGCAAAGATCGCGCCGTTTCAGAGCTGCCAAGGAAGCAAATGAAAAACGCGTCGAGATACAAAAGATACGAGATGAGCTTTTAGTCAAAGGTTGTATACTACCGCCTGAAAAGACTGATGAGGAGCACTTCGATTCTAATTGTATAACACCAGGTACGCCGTTTATGGATAGATTAAGTAAATGTTTACATTATTACATCCACGACCGAATGAATACAAACCCTGCCTGGAAAGGCATAAAAGTTGTATTGTCAGATGCCAATGCACCCGGAGAAGGTGAACATAAAATAATGGACTACATTCGGAAACAAAGGGCTCAACCAGATCACGATCCAAATACACAACATGTTTTGTGTGGTGCAGATGCCGATTTGATTATGTTGGGCCTGGCCACACATGAACCTAATTTTACCATTATAAGAGAAGAATTTTTACCCAACAAACCTCGTCCTTGTGACATATGTAAACAATATGGACATGAGATGCAAAAGTGTGTGGGACTAGGCAATGCAGGTGGCTCAAATGATGAAAGCTTTAAACCCGATGTTCCCATAAATGCTGAAGTGAGATTCATATTTGTACGTTTAAGTGTTCTTCGGGAATACCTCAAAAAAACTTTAGAAATGCCGAATTTGCCATTCAAGTATGACTTTGAGCGCGCTTTGGATGACTGGGTTTTTATGTGCTTCTTTGTTGGCAATGATTTTTTACCACATTTACCGAGTCTTGAAATTCGTGAAGGCGCAGTAGATCGATTAGTAGAGCTTTATAAAAAGTGTGTCTATAAAACTGGTGGATATCTAACAAATTCAGGCGATGTGAATTTGCAGAGGGTACAAATGATACTAACTGATTTGGGCAATGTTGAAGATAACATTTTCAAGGAGAGACAGCGACGTGAACAACAATTTAAAGCACGTCAAAAGCGTCAGCGTGAAAACGAATATAGAGCTGAAAGTCTTGGCGCGTCAACGTTCTTTCAACCTAGCGCAGTAAATCGCGGGGCTTCAGGCTCACAACGTGGTGCATTCAATTACAAGGAAGAAGCTATGAAATTAAGAATGCAAAATAATAAAGGAGTTAAAAGGACAGCTGCCGAAGCAGGGCTTGATAACGATTCTGAAGAAGATGATAACGACGAAGTCCGATTATATGAAGCAGGCTTCAAAAATCGCTATTATGAATCTAAATTCGACGTGGGTACAAATAACCCCGGCTTTCGCTACTCTGTTGCTTTGCAGTATGTACGCGGGCTATGCTGGGTATTAAAATATTACTATCAAGGTTGTGCTTCGTGGGATTGGTATTTTCCTTACCATTATGCACCCTTTGCTTCAGATTTTGTAAACATAACGGGTTTGTCGACAAGTTTTGACAGAGGTACAAAACCATTTAATCCACTTGAACAATTGATGGGTGTCTTTCCTGCAGCCAGCTCGTCACATGTACCAAAGCCGTGGGCTACTCTAATGTCCGATCCGGATTCACCAATTATTGACTTTTATCCTGAAGATTTTAAAATTGATTTAAATGGCAAAAAATTTGCTTGGCAGGGCGTGGCCTTGCTTCCATTTGTAGACGAACGGAGGCTTTTTAAAGCTCTAAAACCGTATTATAGTAAATTAACCGAAGAAGAGATTCGACGTAATAAACGCGGAGATAATCGCCTTTATATTGGAAAATTGCACCCTAAGTTTGAATGGTTTAAGCATCAGCTGAAATCACTTTCATCTATGGAGCAAAAAATTTCTGTTGTTTTGGAAGGAATGGGTGGTAGCATTTTAAAAGCTGAAGATAATGTAAAAATTCAAGGTTCACTTAAATCGCCAATATATGGACTGCCGAATATAACATCCAACGAGCTTATTACAGTACGCTTCCGGGATCCTGAATATGACATTGAATTCATATTTCCTGCCAAACGGTTGCCTAACGCAATAGATCCTCCTAACGTACTTAACTCAAATTCAGAAGGAGGACAGTCTGGACACAATCGACCAATTATAGGATTCAACAGAAACCTCCCAACTGGACATTTGAGTGCAGGGGGTCATAGAATGTTACAAGCCAACTTGGACAGACCCAATTATAACACGGGTGGAAATAACAGGGGACAATATCCTCGAGGACCGAATCCCCAACAAAATTTCCAATCTCGATCTGGTTATAATAATTACCAAAACAATTTTGGCAACAATTCTGGCGGAAATAATTACCGAAATAATCAACAACACCAGCAGAGAGGTGGACAACATAACAACAGATTCCAAAGGTATAATCCTTATGGGCAACATAACAATAGATATTAATAAAATTAAAGTTTTAGTTTAATTTGTAAAAGATATCTTTTAAAATACAATGGACCCTAATATAATCAATAATCATAAGTTGATACGTACTGTGTTATGTACAAAAAAAAAATAATAATAATAAATGTATATAATGTGGCTGATAACCGTAAGTTTGAACCCATTAGAAAGTAGTGTTTTTACTTAGAGAGATCTATTACAGTGGCTTTCAAGCGATTGTTTGAAAATTATGGATTAACTTTACAAAGTAGCTTACGTTCCCAATGCAGTTGGGTCTACGTAACAGGAAAACCCCGATTTACATCAACCCAAGCAAGGCCATAATGCAAAAATTTGTAAATAAATATCGTCGCACCTTTGCTGCAGAGGTGTCATGATCCAAAAATTTAAAAACTCGAGAAAAACGGCAATATAGATGAAGACTCGATGACACTTGTAGCAAAGGTGCAATATGTAGATACCCTGCAAACACACTTTCAAACGTTTGAGAAAAATGTATTTCTCAATTCTATATGCATAATTATAATTTCAATAACATTAATAACTATAATTTTAATATTATTTATAATTTTTTTAATTATAATTTTAATAACAATAATTTTTATATACATAATTATAATTTTGTTTACATTACATACTTATGGGTCGACTACCCATTGCAAACGAGCTTCAGTTGCGTTGCAAGTGGCTGGAATGGTATACGTAGATGGCAACTAGATATTGAGTTGCTTTATTGACTGCTGCATTTTTATGAAGGGGAGGCTGCGGAAATTTTTACTAAAAAAATATTTATTTGCTCAACTCTTTTTCCAGCTTCTTTAAACTCAAGCCTTGGTTGCTTGTACTTCGACATTATAGTACTTGACTATAGTTGCTATTCATAATCGTAATAGCGTCCTCAAACCTAACTGAGGTTGCACTGCTAACCCTAATCAAACCAATACTTAAAAACTTAATTTATATTCCTAGTCTTCCTTTTTTCTGTCTATCCTCTTTGAACTCAAACAACCAACTTCAGAAAAAGGCATTTTATTTGATATCGCGTAGCAAATGTTTTATGTGTGTTTAGCTGTAATATATATAAAAAAATATACATACATAATGCATAAATGTTGATTATAAATAAATGGAGCGTTCTTTCGAAAACGTTAGCTAATACATGAATGCAATATTTGCATATCGATGGTGCTCTGCAATGACAACTAAAAAAATCCTTACTACTGTTAAGTGGCTCATGTCTGTAATCCTTGTCTAAACCTTACTAAAGTAAGTAATATGAATTTTTAATTGTGTCGTTATTGCATGGGACCATCGATATGGATTTGAAATGTAATGAAACTATTTTTAGGTGAATATCAATAGGTTACATGAACAAAGTTTACTAACATGCTTCGAAACTCATACATACTAGGGAATTTACAGGAGGCGATTTTTAGTTTAAAGCAACAATCGCCTGATGTAAACGGCCTTTCAACTAATCGCTTTCAATGAAGTCTGTCGGCTGCCTACTTTCGTTCAACTTTTGGTTCAACTAATCGCCTGTGAAAGTTGAATCATGTAAATTCCCTGTTAGTATAAGTAATTTTAAGATTATATTTGCTCGTATTTGGTCATAAACTCAAAAAAAAAGTATAAACCAACTTAAGGCGCATAGCGTTTTTTGGTTCAAATGGATCTTCGGTATCTAACGCTGAAGCTGTTCACTTCTTTTTCGCATTTGGACTTGTTGATTGAAATACTGAAGAAGCTGACATTAAATTTTCTATGTATTGTCCCAAAACTTGATTTTCAGAACGCAACTTTAAATTTTCCTCTTTAACGGAATCGACACGTTGTGAAAGGTCGTCGAGTGTATTTTGCAGTTCTAACACTTGTGTAATAAGGCGAGCTTTTTCCTCCTTCTCATCAGGGCTGACATCAGTTTCTAAAGAGTTATGTGATGAGTCAGGGGTGGTGCTACGGTTAGTAAACGATGAACGAAGTGAATCCATTGAGCGACCATTTGGGATATTATGTTGATGTGGGTCATCGTCATTGATGATAACTAAATAATATTTTTTTTTTTTTTTTAGAAAATCTAGAAAATTTTACCATATAAATACCTTGTGTGTCCTCGTCGGCCAGCGGTATGTTGTCATCAGGTTCTTGTAGTTTATCGATTAGTGACATACTTTTTGGATAATGACTTGAAAACGCGAATAGTTAAGCGTTATATTGTTCTGTTAATAACGCTGAATAATGGTAATGATGCAGTGATATCGCAAATAGCGGAAGTTGTTGATCAATTTTATTTATATTCCAAACAATGGAGAATAAATTAACTAACTTAAGAAACTATAGTTGTCAACATCCAGTCACTAAATCGGCTGTTGTTTTTTTTTTTTTTGTTATTTGACAGTTGCAGAGTTGCTTGTCATTCGGACCTAAAAATCACCATGCAAGAATACATACATTCACCTATAGCTTTGGCTAAAAGCATGTAAATATTTGGCTGAAATAGTGACCAAACCAAAACTTTATACTTTTCGAGACATTTAACATTTTAAAGCATTTAGAAATACGAACTATAGTGAACTTTTATATGCTTATGAATGAGAGAAAAGTAAAGTGTGCACGCATAAATTATAAAACGGATGTAAGTATGTGTTCCGCTGTGCTGCGGAAGTGTTCAAATATGGCGTAAACTACTATTTCAATGAAATGAGATAACCTTTTCAAGCTTTTAAAACTTTTACTATTCTTTGTAAATTAATATGCTTTCCATTGAAGAGTAATACTTTTCCTAAAAGAGTTTAAAACAAGTAAATTTTAATTTGCAAAACTAACCCAACATGCATTTAGCACCAGTGTTGCCGCAGTTAAAAAATTTAACCATGCATTCTAAAATCTTATCTTTATTGTATTAAACGATATGTATGTATGTATATGCTAGCATGTGTATCAAATCTGTTGCAATATATAGCAAATTATAAATATTTCATTGTTTCAGTTAGCACAATTTTATTAATTAAACTTTGGTGCCTGCAATTGCTCGGGTTGCTGTGTTGTGTTAAAATACGTCAACGTGCTCTGCTCGACGTGTAGTCCCTCTGCCGCTTCTAGTTTTCGACGCGTTGCTCTTCTTATCAACAGTAGTATTTAGCAGAATTTTACAACGGCGTTGATGTTGTTTAATTTCGTTTAGATTTTTTTGTTCCAGTAGAAAAGCAACCAAAACATCCTAGAGGATTTGATGAACGAGATTTTCATAATTAAAATTGAGAAAAGTGCATAAGTTTAATACATTGTTTATCATAGAAAATCCTCCAATACATTTCAGTTAAATTTTTAATAGGTGTGTGTTTGTTGGCGAAGAGACTCACTCCGAGAAAAAAGGCGTACTTGCATCCTGAACATGGCATTTGGGCGCGACTAAATCACGGGTAATATATCTAAATAATCCTATATAAAAATGTACATATGTTGCTAACTCCAAAGGGTTATAATTTTATTTGTTTTTATGGATTTGAAAAGTTCTGACGCTAACACGTAACAAATGATCAACAATAGCACGCACCAAGCATTCATCCGTATATGCAAATAATAGAATACAAAGTAAGTATGGAATCATGTAATGGTTACTGAAAGTAGAAATTTAGCATCTGGGAAATGGAGCTTGGTTTGATTGTAATTGAAATAAAATATTTACATTTATTCGCTTTTCTCTGGTGAATCCTTTTTGCTTTTGGTAAAATTTTTTTGTCTGCCATAGAATATCAATATTATATTAGCGATTTTGAATAAATTAGTTAAGTACGTTAAGGAAATTCTTAAAATACTTTGAGAAAGCGAGGTACCCTGCAAATGCTTATATCTGCACGTACGCACATATGTACATACCATGCCGAAATACGCACATATGTACTTACATATTAATGTGCAAATATTACTGCTCCTACTTTAAACAAATTAATTAGTTGCGTTCCAGATGCCTCACGATTTGCAGGTTTTTACAGGAAGCCGTTCCAGGAGGCCACCTTCAATAAGGTTTATTAATGCAGCTTTTCCTGCAATTCCTGTAAAACCTGCAAATCGGGAAGCATCTGGAACGCAACTATTCATCTCTTAGTTCACGAAGTATTCCAAATAAAAAAACGTATTAAAAACATCCTACCAAACGGGTAAGCCTCCCTAAAATCTGTCTATATTTTTAACCTATGCAATGCACAATGTAGCAAACTGAAAATTACTACGAGGTTTTAAAACCATGTCTACAAATGGGATATTACGTTATGTAATGCAATGGATAGAAATAATTACTTCTACAGTACATTGAGTGATAACTTACTTAATGATATTCTTATATATAGACCGCTAGTATTCATCTTTGCATGAAGGTATTTAATTGTGCCAATATGCGTTTGTAAACCAGTTTATGGTTTTTGTGTGCCATAATTGGCATTGCCTTTTGGTCACCAATTCGTTTTACAAATGGGCAATAAACGCATATGTCTGTACATACATACATACATATGTATATACATGTGCATAAGCATAAATTCCTTTATTATTTGGATGTAAAATGAGTAAAAGTGCACGTGAGCGCAAGTTTATCAAGTTATTAACATTTTGGATGGAAAAACGGTTGCAATACTACGAAATTTAGCTTCTCTACTATTTCGGACAGTGCTTTATTGTGCTCCAACAACAAACTTTTTGTTGATGTCGACTCATTACTGCTAGTAACATTGAAATATTTCCAACGGCGTCATATGAAGGTCAATTATTCGTTCTTCTTTCTGAGTAAAACCGTCATGAAAGTTCATACTTTAGAAAAACGATTTTAAACCTTAAATGCAAAAGTGATATTATGGAAAAAAGTCGTAATTACGTTCGTAACTTTTTTGCACACATATGCACATACTATTTGTACATACATATTTACATGCATGCGTACAAACATGTGTACATACATAGATATTTATGTATGTAGATATGCATATGCAAATGTGAATATAAAGCGCAATGCATACAAATTAGCAGTATATTCCAGGAAAGTTTGTTATTTCTCAAAAATTTACAATCAATAAAATTTTAGTCCTTACCGTCCTTAATAAGAACTGTAAAAATTCAAATTATGCAATATACAATATACATACGCAAATGCATTTGCCTATATACATACTACCTATCTGTTGTACATCAATAAATTCATTTATGTTTAAGTACATATGAACATAGTCCTGCAAATTCAAAAGTAAAACACAAAATATTGGTCCCTATAAGATTATAAATCTTTGAAAGAATATTGTTGGAAAATTTGATTCCACATATTTAAGACCATCAAAATTTATAGGTTAGGTAATGCAATTTCCAACATCATAGCCATATGAATATACCCCCGGATATAAAAAGCTTTCATTCAAGATGAAAATATACTGTTTTATATAAATAATAGTGTTGTTGGTATTCGAATATATATATTTATATACATACACATGTATGTAAAAGTTTATACTTGTCCGTTGAGAGCAAAAAACAGCAATGAAGTTTAGTTTTCATCATGAGCCCTGGATATTGCTAAGATGTTGGCAACACTTGTCCCATCTACTTATCAGCGAGCGTAGACCGCGTTCGCTTTAACAATAAATAAGAACGATATAAAACGTACATTCTTAATAGTTTTAATAACAAAAAATAAACGTATTAAAATCATTGAACATTAAAATTTTTGCAGTAAAAGCTTAATCAACAACTTCCTCTGCTGCAGAGCTATTTGAAGACGCGCAGCGACTGCGACTAGGGCAAGCCAATAACAAAATACAAAGAAAAGAGTACTAAACGAGCGTACGCACAGAAAGCAACACTGGCAATCATACAAAATTGCCCTACCTACAGCAAAAGCAACAAGATAGCACAAAGCGAATAGCTTGTAGATTTAATATTGACCATGCTTTTTTTCTCATAAAGGCATTATCATTTTTCCTAGTCAATGAGAAGTTAACTCTGTAAATTTAAGAACCAGCGGCAAATTATTAATATAATAATATTGTACATTTATCTCAAATAAGCAATATACCAGGGCGCGAATTTGGCATCCCCGCAGGACGGTAAGATTTTTAAAAATTGCAACGCAGCACTGCAACCCGATCTTCGCGTCGCAGTCAACGTCGCAGCAGCGTTGCCATTGCTGCTGCCATAATTTTTTGTTCGTTTTAATCCGTCCGCGGTTCAGAGGAGTGGAGCGAGACATTTTCAAAAGCATCCAGAATCCTTCCGGATATAAAACGCAAAATCTTCCAAAACTGAGTGATTAAAAATTCATTTATTCAATACATATTAGTGAAACTCTCACGCGAAAAGAATATTAACAATTACGTCAACGTGTGGCAATAGACTATTCTCCAACCGTCTGAAGAAAAATACTTGGTGGATGTGTTAAAGAATACATTTATAAAAAAAAAACTTAAATTTTGATTAACCTGGATCAGACTTGGTGCAGTCATTACCTAGTTTACAAGTTCACAGCAGAGTCGTCAACTTGTTCAACTGCCGGATTAGATATTGTTGGTGCAGTTACTGCGCCAGCAAATATCTCGGGGGCTATCTGAAAAGAAAATTACATTTTATTCCTTTTATTATGAATAATAACATTACATCAACACCACCAAGTGGTTCGGCTGTTTTACCAGTTCAGCATCAGAATCTGCATCAGACGCAACAAGCGTATGCTTCGCATTTTAGTGGGAACTCGGTGCTTCAGTTATTACCATTGCAAATAAATGGATCTGGAATAATAGCTGGCAGTATGAATGTAGCCGGTGCAAATAATAGCGGTACAAGGATTGCAAACCCCACCACCTGCAATGTTGTAACAACTAATGCAAACAATAGCAGCACTTTAACTCTTATACCACAGCTTTCATTTATTTCATCAGGTGTTGCTCCTGCACCACTTTCTGCCAATGTTGGCGATTTAAGTACAATGCAACAGTCGACAACATCTGTTTCGCCTATGATCAGCGTAATTTCCAGTTCCCATAATAGCCAACCTAATACAACCAGCTTCCTAATACCAACTGGTATTCAAAATAACTCTATCTCATCGGGATGTGGAACTGCTGTGCCAATTAATGTCATTCTAACTGGAACAAGTGGTAATGTAATCTCAGCCGGCAACAATAATACAGTCTTTACTACGGGAGTAGCCGGAGGCCCACAAGTGGATATACAACCTAATTCGAGTAAGTTTCATAGAACTTTTGTTTTATTAAGTGAAAGTTATGAATTTAAGTATTTGGATAAAGACCAGAAATATTTTCTGAAAATGAGTAATTCTTCATCAGTATAATAAGCTTTTATTTGCTTGAAAATATTCAACTTATGTATATTTCGTAGCTGCCATTTTGTGTGTTCGATTAATTATGTAATGCATGCATGTACCCATATACATATGTACATATGAATATCGTTGTATGTACTTTTGCTACAGTAGAGTCGTATCCAATGCAGTGCGAATGCGAGTTTGTTGCTACTGTCGGTTATGCCATTGACGATTTGGCAATGATCATTTACCTACTTTTTTTTTAATTTTAGACTTTCCTTCCGAATAATTCCCTAGCGTATTATTTGCCTAACTCAGCATAAGTACTTAAATGACCTTAACATCACCATGGTCTCTGTGGTGCCACAAAAAAAGAAAGTTTATTTTATGAAAAGTAAAAGTTTTTCAGGTTATACATTAAGGGGATTCGTGATTAATTTTAAAACACTTAAATTTAATTTGACGTATGTATATGTTCATTCTTTAATATACTATATTGTTAGAAACCGCTAATTATATTGCGTAAAGTTTCAATTCGTAGGAGTTTTGTGAATATATATAATGCATAAGTTATAAGCATTTATATATCTTTCTTAAGTATAATTAAATAAAAAAAGGTGAACAAGTTTTCAATATAAAATTGGAAAAGTGTTTTATAAAGCAAGCAAAACCGTAGTTGCGATTTGTGGGCATTTACTGTTTTAAGCGTCTTACAAAACAAAATACATAAATCTTTGAATTAAGATGGTTTTGTTAATTATTCATTCTTGATCTTATCATTGCCTACTTTAGAAATTTCATATTATTCTCGAAGTAGACTAATGATTTAATTTCTCTTAAAATGACGGTTAGTGTTTTGTCCAGTATCGATTTTAAGTTATTCTCTGCTTCCATCTATGTAGGTACATACATATGTAAGTACATACTTCGCGAAGTGCTAAAAAAATCTAGGAAATTGGCAATATGTATGTACTTACAAATGTGTGTTAGTTGTTTCTTGCTTATGTGCATATGTACATATGTACAAAAATGGAAGCAAAAAAGCCAGTTCTCCTAGCAAATGTTACACAAGCCTAAATTTACTGTGACATAAGTATTTTTGCTTCCATATCCACTTTGCGAAACTTGCATTTTTACGTAGATGTGAATTTCCTTTGATTTAAATAAACTATTTGTTACTGCAAAGTATTTACAATAGATCTGTATTGTATTCTCTTAATTAATGTTATGTTCATATTTAGCCTGCATTGATATTTCTTGAATTATTTTAATATGTACTTGTATTGCTATAAAAAAA
>NW_023458555.1:31238327-31281290 GCF_013731165.1 Rhagoletis pomonella | reverse complement strand
TATCTGTTAAGAAACAAAGCTATTAATAATCCGATTTATCCGATATTTAAAATATGTATTGGTAACGGTAAGAGAAATAATATTACAAAAAAGTGCTGTCAGTGGCGCTGGAGTTGAGTTATTACTAAAAATCGCCAAGTGAGAAAAGGTGCGTGAAAGTCAGACTAAATCGACCTGTTGCACCATTGTGTATATCGAGTTACGATTGGCCCAATGGATGTGATTTTCCAAATTTATTATGCGTTTAAGCTTTTAAGGTGTTTCGTCTGAAAGAAGTGTATCTATATAGCATTTCTGTAGAACAATGATACGACATATTCCGATTTGTCTTGTCTTGTAAGAATAGTTGTGTTTATTTGGGTTATCCAGCTTATCACGATCATTTCTCACGGAAACGGTCTAGATCATTCGTATTGAAGTTGCAGCACTAATTTTATACCATTAACACGATGAACACGGCATTAAAAAAAATTAACTCACTAAATGGGGAAAAGTACATTTAAACTAAATAATATTCACTTAAACAAATATTTAACATAAAGCAAATTTATTTAAAGCAAGCTACCAAACTGTACTGCCATATTATCAGTGACACAAACCAAAAAGAGCGGATCATAAATTGAACCAGATCTCTTTCAGGATCATATCTTTGCGTGCAAATTAAATGGGAAGGACTAAAGAGGATGGCATCTTTTTTGGCACTTTTATTTTTCTATATGGCACATTTTTGCACTTTTTTTATCACCAATTTGGTACCTCAGAGCTAAGGATAGCTGGCAGCCCTGTTTACCAGCTTATACATAGGTATGTAGCCTGTTCCCGTACTCCAGGATTTGCATGTTTTCCTGTATATCCTGTTAAACCTGCAGATCCTGGAGGACGGGAACAGGCTAAAGATGGTCGCCGGCTACAAGAGCGCGTAAAATGTAGAAAGGGTTTATATATTTACGAGCACTTTATATACCGATTACAAAATGTTTATTACCAGAGCGGAATAGACCTGGGAGGGGAACAATTCGAAGAAAAAATTGAAAAATTAAAATGTTTTAAATCTATAATTTTTGTCATCAGATTTTTTGTACTAGATTTTATAATCTTTTACTTTCTTTCAGGGTTGTTTAATGCTCACCAATAAAAAATAAAAGCCGAGTGCTTAATCGTATGCATAAACTATATGAACTAATGAGATTATGACATTTTAAACAACCTTTTAAATTTGCATATGCATTTGTTTCGAAGATTTCCTTTCAAATCCACGTGTATATTATGTACATTTTGTTCCATTACCATATCAACTAGGAAAAAATGTGTATAACATAGAGGAATGTGTGAAAAAGGAACAACTATTTAATAATCGGCCATTTTGTTTTTGTGCCAATTACGTAGGAAATTTTATTCAATCGAATATAATATGAACAAGTCATAGGCTGGACAATATGTATTCTTGCATAATTTCATTTTTGGTCTGCGTTTCCTTGAAAATCAAACGGTCTATATTTTTTGATACGTAAATTACACGACTTGATGCCTCAGCATTCCTTTATTTTAATTCTTCGTTTTTTGATCTTTTACTTAAATGATCTATTACAAAAATTTGAACGGTGACTGTTCATTGAAATTCCCTTAATAATTTAAAGTTTTCTTTAAAAGAGGTATACATACAAAAGTATAATTAAATCAGGGTATTATTAATGCAGTTGTACAAATATTTATAACCATAATAACATTTATGAAAATAATAGTTCAGTGTTCAAAGCCTTTTCCGAACACTTCCAACATTGACAATTTGTGCTTGCGCCATTTTCCGCCGCACAATACAGCCACACTGTTGGAAATTTATAGAGTTATGTTTCTGGCGAAGCCGATTGGAGGTAAACTACAATTTTTCGTGCTATTTACAAACGTTTTTTGTGGAAAAAATTTGGGCTCGTATGCCATAAAATAGTAACCAAAACAAAGTATAAATTGAAATAATAACGATTTTATAAAGATTGTTCATGGGCGTTTATTATAAAAGTGTAAAAAACCGTGTGGAAAACTAAAATTGACAACAAAAGTGAGTTTTGTTCTATGGATCGAAAATCGTTCCGTTCCTATGTCATTACTTTCCGCCTCATTCCGTATCTGTTAAAAGTCGTATTATATCGGAAATCAGTCAAAATTTGCTTAAAGAAAATTTGCTTCATGTGCGTTGGCAAACTATTTAATGGTTTTTTTTTTGGCAAACAACGAGGTGTGTGCATGTATATAGGTAATAAAGCAGTCGCCGGCAATAATGAAGTGATTTTTATCAGTGAGGGGGACGGTTTGGCGGTCGATGTATTCATACAAGTATTTGCTCCCACTGTGCGTGCTGTACTTTCAGGGTAGCCACACTGTGCATACACCTTGTTACCAGTGTCTAGTAAAATATATTGGTTAATAAAATTACCACACTTTGCACCAAATTGTTTATTAATGTTGCCCTTTTTGTAATGAAATTTTCGAATTATCAAATGGATTTGCTAATTTGTCTTTCGCGATGAAATATGTCGAAGAACATATATCGGATTGCACGCAGGTCTTCTTCTGGCGAGTCAAACGCGCCTATCACTTCTACTGAGTGCTCTGCAGTGTAGCGGCGGGAAAAACTTGGGCAAAGTGCCCTATGTGCAACAGAAGCCAGATACTGCTATTACTTGATACAAGTTTTATGATCATGTTTTGTATGCTAAAATGCGCCATATTAGAAATCTAAAATACTGCGGCTTCAGATTGTAGAATGCTTGTTGAATAAGAAATCTCTATTGCTAAATTTTAATTAAGCTTCACAATTATTTTTTTATTTACTTATATACTTTAATTTGTCTTCTTTTTAGTTAATGTTTAAGGTTTACATACTGCTAGAGAGTTTATTTGTAGTCCAATGGAAGAAATATCAAGTTTAGATTCATTTCACACTGACGCTGAGTCAAACGCACGTCCTGAGTCGGAGCCACCCAAGTTGGACGAAGACACATCGCAAACATCAATGGACAAAGCGGTCGATGGCGATGCCACTAAAGATACCGAAGATGGTAATAATGATGAAGATTTCGAGCAAATTTCAGAGGGGTCATTTGAGGTAGATGAAAATTCAAATGGCACTTCTTCGGGACCACCCAAAGATGATGGAAGTAACACACAAGATAAGGTGGCAAGTGGTGAAGGTGATCGAGGTGAGGGAGATGGCAAAGAAGCAGATTTGGCCGAAACTAAAACACAGGATTCCGCAGATTTCGAAGAAGTCGATGCGAATGTGTCTGGCGGTGGCCACAACGCAGCCGCCGAAGAATCAGATATGTTAGGGGAGTCTGATATGACTTTGCCGACAGCTACTGAGAAAGTGGAGGGCGAACCAGTTGACAAGTCAGTCGAATCCATGGAAGTGGATAATCAAGTTAATGCTGGTGCATTGGGTGAAGGAGAAGCGGAACCTGATACAGAGGCCCAAACATCCGTAAGCAATTCGCCTTCTAACAATGTGGCAACACATCCTATTACAGAATGTGATAATGATGATAAGGTTGCTGAGCAAAATGATATCAGTATGGAAGCGTTGGAAGATGTTGAAGCTGTTGATGATGGTAAAACCGATATAGGCGGAAAGGAAGATATGGCAAATAATGAAGGAACTGGCGCCGGCAATGCTGGCGATGATGATGGAAACGAGCAAAATACGGCTGAGGACGAATCCGAGCCAGCGGAAAAAGGCACTGAAACAATGGCGGGCCAAGAGGCTGAAGCCGAACCAGAACGGGAAGATGGTAAGTCTTGTACATATCTACATATGTACATATCTATGCACATAATTTTATTTAAAAAAATGTGTCGTAATAACATCTTATTATTTTTTAGAACCAGTTGAAAATGTTCAAGAGCCAGAAGATTCGGATATATGTCTTATACCAGATGATCCCGAAAGCGAAGTGACTGAAGCAGAAAAAGAACAAGCCATACTGGCGCGAGAGAATGCCGAAAAAGAGGATGCAGAGGCAGAAGCGGAGACAGATAAGGATGAAACAAGCGAAAAGGATACTCCAGATGTCGGCATAGGAGATGCTGAAATAGGTGAGTTTTTAAACAGTAAAACTTAAGGCATATTTTTACCGACATTTACAATTGTCTTGCATATTTATAGTTAATCCTATCCTTTTAAGATATACTTGAGGCAGAAATAATATGAACACCTTAATTTGATAAGTTTGGACTAAATTAATTTTTTTTTGTTTAATATTTGATATTTTTAATAAATGATCACCTCATTTTTTTTAAACTGCGTAAATGCGAATTTTCAACTTTGTACAAAAATTAGAATAGTTCAACACATGTTCATTTAAATTTTAAACTTTTTATCCCGAGTTTTCCGAATTCTAGGTACGTAGTTTTGTAACCAGGGAATGGATTTTTAGGACCTAACACCTAAAAAAAGTAGAGTCCGACCGATTAATCGGCATCGGCACAAAATTGAGCAAAATTGAGGGCCTTTTTCGCCGATTCTTTGGAATTTCTTCTCAAATGTTCAGGTGAAGCAACAGCCAACATTAAAAAACATTTGCAGACAGCTCACAAAAATGATTTTTTTTTTTTTTTTGTTGAAGGTGTTTCACGTTTTTTCCATACAAAAGTATGTGCGACAATTTTCTTTTATATGGAGAACACTGCCAGCAAAAAATAACGGGATTTTATAGCAGCTTGAAACTTGCACTTCATTATACTAGAATGAAATGGTCTACAAAACTGCATACCAAAATTCTGATTAAAAAGTTTGAAATTTTGGTGAAAATAAGCAGAATTTTTCTAATTTTTGTACAAAGTTTGAAATCTGAATTTATATGGTGTTTGTTGTATACTAGCTAGACTTTTATTTTGTGGACCACTATATGTATGTACATACATACCTAGCATATAAGTTCTTATGCATTCAGTGCAAAAGGGTGTATTTTAGTACAAAACGAAATGAAATTTTATGTTCCTTAATATTTTTTGCTTAGCACCATATAAAAAAGTGTTTTAAATATGATATATGTACATATATTTTTACACATATGTACATATGTATGTATGTACACACATTTGTATCTAATGTTGCATAACAAGCCAATTAATTCAATTATTTCTTTTCTTTTGTTTTTTTTTAACTCCGTAAAATGAACGTTTCAAGTTCAATTAAAGGTAGAAAAGGCAAAAAAAGGAAAAAAAAGGGCAACATCAAATGTGTATATATGGAATCGGGGGACAGCTAAATCGTGGACATTCTTATCGTATATACTCTATGGGCTCTTTAGCACAAAAAAGGCAATTTCCATTAAATCCGTTCCCTGTTTATAACCCATTAAATTAGGATGAAGAGCAAGTTTAAGTGGCTCCAAAAAAACCGATGAAAAATTTAAAAGAAAATCAACGCGTTTTTTCATTAATTGCACTTGTTATGAAAAAAAAGTCCTGCGGCAAATAAAATATAAATCTACGCGATTTTGAAGGCACTTGAACTTTATCCTACTTAAATTTGATGATTTGCGTTGCCAAAATTTTTCTAGAAATTCTGAATAAGTTTGAAATTTAAGAGAAAATTTTTTTTTAAATATGCTTTATATGCAGTTTATTATATAATGGGTTAGAGTTTTATAAAAAAAAAATTAAACTTTTAAAAACAAAATAAATATAACGAAAAACTGATCGAAATAGGGCGTTACGATTATTTCTGCCACCACTGTATGTATTTTCTTTTGCTGTAAAAGCCTTGCATTCGCTGGTTATAAGTGTGTATTAGACTTTCTTCTATATTAGATAACCCCCAATCCCTTAGAAAACCTTACTTTTATTCAGAAAAATGGGCCTTATTATTGTTTCGAAGCTTATTTAATTTTCAAAGTCATTTTGGGATATCATACATACATATGAATTTACATTAGTATAAATATTTAAAAATTCTTGTTTTTTTGCGACAGCCGAAGCCGAAGCTCAAGCTTACTCAGCTGGAGCTGGTGCTGAAGCAGCTGACGCTGGTAGTGGCAGCAGCGAAGGTGAGCGTCTCAGTATCATAAGTAGTGAAATGCATTGAAATATATTATAAGAAGTAAAACTTTGCTCGTGCTTGTGTTCTTTAACATTATGGTTTCAACACCTGTTGTTCCTACCAAAAGCAAGGTGGCACAATTTCGCCACATATATTTTCGAGTATCAAATTTAAGCCGAGTTTATTTTATCGCATAGTCATGGGTCCCTGTACCCAAAAAAAGAGCTTAAGCTAAGATTCAATTTTTACTAATGAAAAGAGTTTAAGCTCAAAAGTTTCCCATTGTTGTAAGGACTTTATTTATTAAGTTCGGAATGTAACTTTTTTTTACACATATAGAAACACAACAAAACACTGTAGAAGAAGCAGTAGATGCACCCGATGCTGATGAACCGTTATTGGAGGAAATGCAAACCAGTACAACTGAAACTGGTTCAACACCGAAAATTATTATCGCTTGGATACTTTCATCTACCCAGAAATGTATACAGTGTGAAAACGAAAAAACCTGTGGTTTTCGATATAAGAACCCTGAAAGTGGAAATTTAGAATATTTGTGCGAGCAAACGTGCTGTGATGCTCTGTTGTCCGCTAATCCTGGCAAGTATTTCATTCGCCGAAAAAAATTCCTTATTGAGGAACTAAGTAATGAACCAAAAGATAAAGATGTAGCAGAAAAGGGCAATGATGGTAGTGTTCCAGGTGACACGGGTAAATCTACAGAGGCAGAAAAAGAAGCAAACATGTATTCATGCTTGCAATGTAAGGAAGTGAAAGTATGTAAATACTTCTTTCGCCAGGATGATGAGCAACTTTACATTTGTAGCGATATATGCTATAACCTACTAAATTTGGAAGAACCTGACAAATTTAAATTAAAACGCCATTCAATACGTGTGCGAAATATTGGCGCAACTTTGACAACACCTGTGGCGCCTGCACCAGGAGCTTTAACGACGGCCGTCACAAGTGCAAGCACAGCAGCTAAGACGAAAAGCACCCGGGATACGGGTGTTGTAGCTCGCACCACCGCAGAGGCAGAGGCTGCACGTATAGAGCGAAATGCCAGTTTTTTGCGCCGATGTGCAGAGTGTTTCAATGAGGTGACGTTAGGTGACAAAAATCTGCTCTGGGAAACAATGGATTTCTGTAATGAGATCTGTCTTGGCAAATACCAACGTACAATCGGTGCGAATTGTCAAACGTGCCATGGTGAAGTGCCACATCCTGCGCTCGGAAAGTATTGTGTGCGCTTCGGTTTCGACATTCGACAATTTTGCTGTGCTGCATGCCTCAATGAATTCAAAAAGGGCCTAAAGACCTGTTCGTGTTGCCAGAAAGACATTTCATCGGGTAGCGAAGGATTTCTCGCGCCTGTCGGTGATAAAGAACAATTCAAAGATTTCTGTTCACAGGCCTGCATGCGCCGATACGATAGCATGTGTAATCCAAAGAAGAAACTTCGCAATGATACTTGTGCTGTGTGCAACAATGATAAACCGGTGCGTGTCGAAATCATGCTGGATGGCAAAGAACATAATTTTTGCTCAAATCCTTGCTTTTCTGCTTTTAAATTCGTAAGCAATATAGTCGCTGATCAGTGCGCCATGTGCTCTAAGTATTTCGAACGCAAAGGCACCGATTCGTTTACCATTTATACAGAAAGGCGGACTAAAGTATTTTGTACACGAATTTGCCTTAATGTGTATATAATTGTGAATCGTCGTATAGTCTCATGTCAATGGTGCAAAGTAAAGAAATATAATTTCGATATGATCTATAAGCAACAAGACTCACAGGAAATACTTATGTGTTCCCTTAATTGTCTAACGTTATATGGTGTGTCTATTAATGCGTTCTCCCGCACCGTTGCGAATTGCGACAATTGTAATACTTCTGCCACACCGCAATACCATCTCACCATGTCGGATGCTTCAATGCGTAATTTTTGCACATATCAATGTGTTATGCAGTTTCAGAGTCAATTTGCACGTGCACCGCTTACTTTGGAAAATGATTCACCAGCTACACAGCAAGCAGCTGCGGTGGGTCAACCCGCACCTAATAAAAGCAATGTACCATTTCCCACAGGATTGCCCAAAAGGGTCAAACTAAAGATGCCACAGCAGTCAAAGCAGCCAATACAGGTAAATACAAAAAATATATAAAAAAAAAATAAAGTGTTTAGTTATAATTGCAATGGAGCATAGGGAAAGTTGATTTGTTTGTTTGATTTAATTTAGTAAAGGGTAAAATATTCAACAAAAATTTATTTTATAACATTTGTATTCCAAACGAAACCTTCAGTTTTTAAATTGTACAAAAAAGAGAAGTATCTTTGACCAAAAAATTAAAATGGCTCCAAAAAGTTCCGTTGGAAACATAATTCGCTCAGTTGCAGTAATTTATTTCAAATTTTGTACAATTTTGCTAATAGCATGTTTTTTTGTTGTCAATGTAGGTCTCTCGATGCATCGAAAAATATCGATGTACATTTCGATGCATCGAATCAAAGAAAAACATCGATGTATTTTTGCCAAGTTTTTGGGAAATGAAGGGTCTTCAAGTAAACGGTTATAAAAAATGTGCGTTTTTGGCGACACATATTAGGTTTGTTCCACACGAGCCCGCGGGTGCTCAAAACAGCCCAGAAAGCGTTCCTCACGCTAGAAAAATTGGTAATAGAGAGCGAATACGTTCCACTTTTGGATTTTAAATGCCTTCTTTGTGCACGAATTTTTTCCGGGCACAAATGTGCAAAAGGGCAATTTGAAATAACTGCTGTTGTTTAAATCCGAAAGCAAATTTTAGGAAAACAAAAGTGGAAAATATCACAGAATTTTCAGAAAATGTAGTTATTTGGTAATTTAATTAGTCATATAAGCTAAATACACGTAAAACCATTGTTTAGAGCTGATATGTTGATTCCGGGCACGAAATGTGGTTTTTGCGTTCCTCACGCTCTGGGCACTTTTGGCATGTGTTGGCACATTTTTGACACTTGTGAGGAGTAACTTATTTTTACTCTCTAATTACCGGAGTAGCTCGGAAAGCGTGGGGAACAAAGCTATTAGTTGTGTTCAAATTCAGAGAATAATGTAACTTACTCTCCCAAAGAGAGAAACTTACTCTAAGTTTAGCGTGAACAGAAATTTGCCGAATTTTAAAAGTTGCGTTCCAGATGCTTCACGATGTGCAGGTTTTGCAGGAAAAGCTGTTTTCGCCATTAATAAACCTTATGGAAGGTGGTCACCTGGAATAGCTTCCTGAAAAAACCTGCAAATCGTGAATTATCTGGAACGCAACTAGAAGCTTCAGTGCCAGCTGCGGTCCACGGTTGCATTTCGAACATAATATATGTACATATATTTTTTTTAATTATTTCACTTTCAACATACGCTTGAGTTTCTTTGTGGTAGTCAGAGTTGAATTTCCTATATCGACAGTGGTGTCGACTGCGTTCTGATTATGAATACAGCTTATTCATCAGAATCTTTAAATTTTAATGGTTAAAAAAAATATTTTTTTTAATGAATTTTTATGATAAATCATTTTGTTTTATTTCCTAATAACGTTGTTGTTGAACAAATGTTATTCGCTACATTTTCGCGTTTTTTTTTTTAATAAAACAGAAAGCAATTATCTTTTCCTCCATATTTTTTTTTTTGTGACCAGCTCAGAGCCAGCTGACAAATTAGTGAAATTTTTTGAGACTAGAGACGCGAGACAGCTTTTACTAAATACCAAATAGCCTCAAAAGTCTATGTTCACCACCAACATAACTATTAGTGACTAGAGATTGCTTACTGAATTCCGGAAACCGGCCCTTAGAACGTAGTTAGTGTTAATCATACATTGAGAAATTGGCCCTAAGTTGTAAGTTTTATATCATCTTCATGGGTGATGTTGTAGGCCAAATACACCACACAGTTTGTCTGCGCATCGCGAGTACTTTCAGAATTCGCTATACACCACACAGACATTTAAAATAAATTAAATTTTTTAAAGAATTCTATCAGAAATTGTTTATCTTCCTCCATTTTTTCCGCACATCTACACTCCAAGAAACGATAGGGGTCTTCATCTAAAGTGATGAAGGGATAAATTGCTTAAATTTATCAGTCTATCTGCCTTCTTTCATGAACGCACCTTGGTAAATAATTGCATAAAACTGTTATTATTTAACTTATATGGCTAATTACATT
Source organism: Rhagoletis pomonella (assembly GCF_013731165.1). Classification (NCBI taxonomy): domain Eukaryota; kingdom Metazoa; phylum Arthropoda; class Insecta; order Diptera; family Tephritidae; genus Rhagoletis; species Rhagoletis pomonella. The sequence goes on along the minus strand of NW_023458555.1, from coordinate 31,271,048 downwards.
TCATTCTTAAGAGTTGACACATAAGAATCTCTTAAATGGGCTTTGCGTGTAAGCGGTTACTCAACGCATAGCACTTAACACGTAGAATTCTGTTGGGTTTTGATTTTTACGTAAAAATTGTATAGCAGTGCAAGTATGCCTAACAACGAGGATTATAGACATGAGCCATGTAGCAATAGTAAGGTATTTTATTTTTTGTGAATTTTGCGTTTTTGAAAATCACTATTTTGCATATTCGCCGCTCGTTTTCTGCAAACTTTTTCGCTTTCATATATTCAGGGTTCGTAGTAAAAATTAATTTTTATTTTTTACCTTAAATTTATTTATTTTCCCTTATAAAAATTTTTAAAAGTTGCTAATAAGTTTTTTAAAAATTTCAAATGACAACCAAATTCCGGAGCTAAATTCTACGAAGAAAAGGTATGTAGATCTCATGATGCAATAATATGTGCATTGCATCATGTGTATCTAGCTGCGGTCAAGGTAACTTGAACTAAAGAAAACGTGAATTGAACTACCAACACTGTCTACATACCAGAATCATTTTCTTGCTGCCTGGCAACTTGTTATCAGCTTTCTCTATGCACATTGTAATAGATTCAGTGCAAATACTATAGCTATCCCATTTTCGCATATGGAATAGAAAATTTTAATAATTTCGTTAATTTTGTCTATTTGAAAATTATAACCTCAAGAAAACTTTCCCATTTTTTTCCCGAATTTGTTTTTTATTTTCTAACTTAATAAAAAACAGATTAGACTTCCAACAAAAACAACAAGTAAAAAAGGGCCTACTATGCCAGTTATATCAACCGTGTCGTCTTTAGCTAGTGGTGAAACGGAAACAATGATTGGAAGCGTTACAGTTCGTCGTGGGAGGGGCAGGGGACAAAAGTTGGAATCACCTCCACCCATCCAACAAATGCCTGCACCGCAAGTTCGTACCGGACCCACCAGAGGCAGGCCAAGGAAGCAAGTCGATTATTCGGCATCACCTTCACCTCCTCCACTGGAAATTCCGCCAGCAGCTGTAAGAACTATTGGGAAGCGTGCTCAAACTACATCAGCACCCACTGTGGTTGAAAAGGTCGTAGCAGAAACAAGAATTATAGCCGTGCCGCCATATCCACCAGCAGTTCGCAATGTACAAACCAGTGTTAAGCCACAAACTGTTACGGTTGGTTTCCAAACAACACCTAACACAACAAATACAGCATCACAAACTGGTAAAGACTATTCTAATAAAGTGTTAATACCAGTGCCAGTGCCGATATATATACCACAACCAATGTACATGTACTCTGCACCATATCCGGTGCCAATACCAATTCCATTGCCCATACCAGTACCAATTTTCATACCGACTACACGAAATTCTGCTCAGGGTATATTAAAAGAAATCAAGAAGATTCAAGATAAAATGCCTGCAGATCCATTTGAAGCCGAGTTGCTCATGATGGCCGAAATGGTTGCTGAGGAAAAGCACGAATCAGATTCAGATTCTGAAGATGAGGTGAAAACTGAACCCAGTTTGGTACCAATACAATATAGTAATGATGTACAACCAGTTGAGGTGGCGAATAATTCATATGGCGAAGAAGTACTGCAGATGGCATTGAAAATGGCAACTGGTGAGTATGATCAACCAGCCGTTGACTTGGAATCGGCAATGTCGGCAAATGAGATCACAAACCCGCCACCAGGTATGGTTGGACACGACGATTCTATGAGTCATATGAGCGCACACCATATGCATCAACAGCATCATATAATGGAAACACAACGGTTTGTTACTCTTTACTATAATTTTAGCATTGTGTATAACGGTAGTTTTTTTTGTTCTAAAAAAGTACAGTCGAGTCAATAAAGTTTAGGTACAAAGAATTTTTTACAAAACCGGCAACTATTTTTTAAATATTTTATTTTTCGATAATTTTTTATAAAAATGTGGTTAATTCTACAACAAAAATCCCAAAATCACAGTTCCTAACCTTGTGCAAAATTAAAGAAAATTCTGCAAAACTTCATTCAAATATTGCACTTCTTATTTACGCTCTCTAGAAAAAAGTTAAGTAGTGGAGTTTTTTAGCCCATTCAATTTTAGTACAACAAAGTGCAAGTTTGATGTGGCTAGGACCTACCATTGATTTTTGGGAAATTTTTTTTTGAAGGTGTCGCACATTTTCTCCATATAAAATAATGTTTGATATTTTTTTATATGGAGAAAATGTGCGACACCTTCAACAAAAAAATTTCCCAAAAATCAATGGTAAGTCCTAGCTTCCTCATACTTGCACTTTATTATACTAAAACTGAATTGGCTAAAAAACTCACCTCAACTCAACTTTTTTCTAGAGAGCGTAAATAAAAAGTGCAATATTTGAATGAAATTTTGCAGAATTTTCTTAATTTTGCACAAGGTTTGGAACTCGCTGTATCTAAATTTTATTGACTGACTGTATATCTATTTTCGAGTGATTTTCAATACCAATCCAATATGAATTCAAAATAACTTCGGTTGAAATTCACTCGGAAGTGATTTGCGGGACCTGCTTGTTTGCTGCGAAAAAATTCCGTTTCGCAGTATCCATTAAAAAAAGCGTACAGCAGTTTTTTTTGAAACAGTTTTTCAATAAAATAAAGGTATTCCTAGTAATATGTATGCATATTTTACGGCACAACAAAATGATACGGTCTAACAAAAGCCATGCGAATTTACAACTGCCTACAAAAAATTTAAAAAAATCTAACATAGTTGTGCAAGGACAATTTTTTGGCTAGAAGTGTCTATAAAATACCCGTTATTTTTGATTTCTTTTGTTGGCAACGTCGCGCATTTCCTTCCATACAGAATTACTATGTTCGACAATTTTTTTTTTGTATGGAAGAGAGTAGCACCGTTGGCAAAAATAAGATCAAAAATCATGAACACGCCTATCTTACCACCACTTTTTCGTTAATTAGGCAGAATTGTGACCCGAAATTTTACTGAATACGGGTTTTGTGACTAGTATATTAAAAATAAAAAAAAAAGTTTTATTAATTTACACATGAAATTCTACCAAAGTAAAAAAAAGTGGTGGGAAGGTTTACGTGGCCACGAGTATATATCATATGTATGCATTCACGACAATTTGCTCTTAGCTTATATTGTTTTGTATCAAAGACTTATATTACTTATTTATACAATTTATATTAGTTCTGTACGTTAAAAAAATGTAGGTAACAAAAAAGTATTTTTCTTATAAATGCAGTATTTTGGGAAAAGCAGCAGTATCCTTTTTTTTAATGAAAATCTAAAAAAAAGCTATCATACTGTAAAAAAAGTATAGATTCTAGCGTCATGTATAAACAAACAATCTTTGCAGCAGTGGACGTGGCCGTAAACGTGGCGGTATGACTTCGCCGGTATCACCGCGCAGTAACAATAGGTCGCCGGTGAAACGTTCCCGCATCGATATAGAACCGGCCCAACCACCACCACAACCTGTTCAACCTGCAGAGAAACCCGACGCAAATATGTGTCTCAAATACACTTTTGGTGTGAACGCGTGGAAACAATGGGTAATGACAAAGAATGCCGACATCGAGAAGAGTAGTACAAGGCGGCGACCATTCAAAACAGAGCTGCTGCAAATGACCGCCGACGAATTGAACTATTCGTTGTGTTTGTTTGTGAAGGAGGTGCGAAAGCCGAATGGCACAGAATATGCGCCAGACACCATATATTACTTAGTACTAGGTAAGTCGCATTTGTCTTATTTTACGAAAAAATAGTATTATAATAAAACATTATAAAAATGTTACCTTCCTAGTAATAAATGCTACTAGTAAAATCTATCAAGTGGTCTAGAATTAAATGAAATACGATTTAACTTTTTAACAAATGTAATGTGTATGATTCTAGGTATTCAACAATATCTATATGAAAATGGGCGAATAGATAACATATTTACAGATCCATATTACGAACGGTTTACCGATTGCCTGGATGAAGTGGCTCGTAAATTCTCCGTACTTTATAATGATTCGCGTAAGTTTCAAACTTTGTATTACACGCTATTTTGAATCATTACTATAAAAGACTCAAATGATTCTTTCTATTGCAGAGTACATTGTTACCCGTGTCGAAGAAGAACACTTGTGGGAGTGCAAACAGCTGGGCGCTCATTCACCACATGTTTTACTTAGTACACTAATGTTCTTTAACACAAAACATTTCAATTTAACGGTAAGTGAACCCCAACGGGAATGTAATTTGAATGGATTGTCTTACTATTTCTGTTTTTAATTGCAGACGGTGGAAGAGCACATGCAATTATCATTTTCGCACATAATGAAACATTGGAAACGTTCGGCACAAAATGCCAAAATGCCCGGTACACGAAATGTGTTATTGCGTTTCTATCCGCCACAAGCTGGTCTTGGTAAGTAAACTAAAGCAATTCACTACTTTTTTTTACTACATTTTATTGTAAAAAAAAACTTATATGGATATTTTAAAAATTTCCAGATGCTAATCCAAGAAAGAAGAAGGTTTACGAACAACAAGAGAATGAAGAAAATCCATTGCGTTGTCCGGTCCGCCTTTACGAATTTTATCTCTCCAAATGGTAGTGTATAATCCGTAATTTATATTCATTAAAATACTTTAAATTTAAATTCCTAACTATTTTATAGCCCGGAAAGTGTAAAAACGCGAAACGACGTATTTTATCTACAACCTGAACGCTCTTGTGTTCCCGATTCGCCCGTGTGGTATTCTACGCAAGCGCTCAGCCAGGAATCATTACAAAAGATGCTGCACCGTGTCAAAATGGTTAAAGAAATCAATATTGCACTACTGACGAGTTAATACGACGTGGCTTTACCAAGCAGCACCAGCAGCAGCACAATTAGTACCAACACCACCATCACTAATAGTCATAGCCGCAACCTTTCAAATCAGCATCAGCATTCGGCGCTGCAAACGGCCATAAACGCGTTGCGCTGTTTATTTCCGCCAATAGGTTAGACAATGTGCAATTCGTCGCGGCTCAACAGAATAAATGCAAACATGTATTCATTATCCCACACTTATTGTTCGAGTTTTTTTTTCCACTTGCCGAGGATAAATCCAGCATCGTTCTTTAGTGTAGTCATCCAGTTAGTTCTGAGCAATTATGTAAGCAAACAAATTGAATACAGTTGCGCTATAACTGAAGAAATATTTTTAATTTTAAAATAAATACATACATATGTACGACACACTAATATCAAAACATTTTACATGGACCGAAAGAATATTTCTAAAATTACTTGTATTTATGTATGTATATGAAGTTGAAAACATAATTAAAAATACATAATTACTTAGTGTTTGTATGGAAATGTGTGGAAGAATAACTTCAGTTTAATGACAAAATGGCTGCATGGAAATGGTGGTGAAAATGATCGACAAGGATTTCAATATTTTATAGGTACATTATGCATGTAACTATCGAAAAAAAAAAAAATATTTCACTTGGCTTAAGGTATTTTTAATGCATGTTGATGTCAACAAAATGATAAGAACACAGTTTTCTAATTCGGAGGCGTAGAGCATATGTCTAAGGGTGCGTGTCAAGCGTCTGAGAAGCGAAAGCATAATATCAAGGCAAATTATAAGTAAATTTTGTAGATGAAATGTAGAATCGCCCCAACTGATATTTTTCACTTTTAGCATAGGAATCCAAAAGCCAATCTCGAAACAGTTACAACTCCATGCCCAAAGATTTTTAAAAAGCGTCCAAATCATTGCTCTCATTAAGCTCGAAAATTGTTTAAGGAAGATATGTTCTGGTATAGTATAAGCTACTTAAAATGTATTTAGAACACAATAAATAATACGCCTATTGCGAGTGTCGACTAGTCGACTATAAGCGACTATTAAGGTATCCACACACCTATGCGATTCTGTCGGTGCGAATCTGTTCCGACAAAAATTAAATAATGCCTACCACAGTTTTAAATGAGGAATCACACACTTAAACGATTTTGTTGCAGCGATTTATTGGTATATTGACAGTTCTTTTCGTCGTTCCGAAATCGCAGACAGCCGCGTTTTGAGAACGAAAAAGGTATAAAGAAGGATTTTACAATATTAAAACAAAATTGAACGTAAGAAAACAAAACATGTTTGATGTAGAATAGTTAAGAATATTATTTTTGTTTGTCTATAAGTTGACAGTTTTTACTGCGATAAAATGGGACGGACGTGTGCGTACTTGCGTTTTCGAAGCAGTAACGTCTGTAGCATCAAAATCGGTGCGGATTCGTTCCGACAGAATCGCACAGGTTGTGGATGCCTTTATTCGATTATCCATGGTATTTTCGATATCGTTTTCTCGTTCAATAAGTGAGTGTGAATTGTTTTTAGTCGCTCATGTTTCTACTAACTAACAGTTGTAGAAGCATGAACGACTGAAAACAGCTCACAGTCGCTTATTGAACTGGAAATACACGTTCACAATACCATGGAAAAACGATAATCGAATTATAGTCGTTTATCTACTACTAGTCGACACTCGCAATAGGGGTGTAAATGCCAGTTAGGGCCTCCTACATTTCATCCACGATATATAAAAGGATCACCACTGCGATGGAAAGACCAAATGGAAAAGGACTTGGCTTCACTTGGCATTTCCAATTGGCGTCAGTTGGCACAGAAGAGAAACGACTGGCGCGCTTTGTTGAGCTCGGCCAAAATCGCTTAGGCCGTTACAGCGGCAAATAAGAATATAAAACAGATGCCATCATTAAAAAGGGCGTAACTGATATTTTTTATTTTTGTGAAAGTAAACTAAACTTCAAGTTCTCTTAAGAATTGCAATAAAATCTACTATGCCTGCATACATATATGTATGTATAAAAAAGCTGAAATGTAGATAGCAAGAATAATCAGGGCTATTACAGAATCCATCGTATTTCAATTTTTCGTGAAAACTACAAAATACTATTACTTAATCCGAATAGCTACGAACATAGCGTTTACATAAGTTCGTAGCAATTCGGATTCAGTGATCGCATTTTCGTAGATTTCACGAAAAATCGGCCTACGATGGATTCTCTGACAGCCCCCAATAGGTCAGATTGAAGCAGCAGTGGTGAGAGTGAATTTCGTTTGAAGTAGTGCATAGAAAGGAGTTGACTTTAAGATGCATAATGAAGAAAAAAAAAACAGATTCTCTCAAATCGATACAGAGCAGAGGTTAGCAGCCAGCGAACTGCGCCTTTGCATTATCTCCAAAATGCCTTGAGAGGGAGCGAAAAATCTCACTTAGGGCCTTTTGTAATAATGATGGAGACAAACATAAGGAACAGAAATAGATCCGAAAAAAATTGTTTTTGTTAAAGATATTAACTTTGTTGAGCTCAAGGCCGGGTTGAAATTAAACACTCTATATGCTTTAGTTGCGTTTATTTCGTCAATATTTCGACTTCAGTCTGCAATGAACATTTTTATTACAAAAAGTAACATTTATTAAGGTATGAAAATTCGAACGACCCATTTTTCATACATCAACTAAGTATCAACACTTATTTCAGATTTTCGGTCTCAATTTTCCATGAGCAATCACTACAAGAAGTTATTGAAAGTAGACTTGGTTGTACCCCTCCTAAGTTTGTATATTTAGAATTTAATCGGCAATTTTTTTTAGATAAAAAAAAATAAAATTAGAAAATATTTTAATAGCTCAAAAGCTTTCACAGTTAAATGTTGAAAGTATTCAAAAGTTTTAGTAAACGCGTTGTAATTTATGGCTAATATTTCTGCTTTCTGTATTTAAATTTGTAATATTAATGAAACAGTTGTCGAATGTTATTACTTTCATGCTATTAACTAAATAAACTTATTACGTTATTCGGTTATTTTCCATTTACGGGTCTATATTGCATAGCTTTTAAAAATGGTTTAAACATTTTATGCAATTCAACGATTTTTGGAGGTAAGCTGCAGAAATCTATCAGATCATTTTGGGCACAACATACGAGTCAGTCAATACTTGACGTCTTTAAGTCCAACCATTAAGGTATTCAGCCTTATCATGAGTTTTATTTTCCCCCGAACCGGTTCACTTTTGGTTTCCATGGTTTTACTATGGGCGGATGACAAATTTTCGGGTGCATTTTTTTCAGGCAAAACTCCGGATAAGGCAGATTATCGCGTTACGCCAGTTATTTTTGTGTTTTGATATTTACAATTTTACAGTTTATAACTTCAATTTTATAATAGAGGTTTGAAGTTGTTTTTTGCATATCAATTAACCACAACAAAATTACGAGAAACATCTAATGATTCCTTTACTTCTGAGCAGTTTACGATTTGTGAGAGAATTTGTATACTCGTATGACTGGCTTACTGCCCTGAAATAAAACTATTGTTCTGGAATTTTTTATCTTATAACACAAGACTCGAAAATTTTGCAGTCGCTTATTCCTTATAGCAAAATTCTGTAATTCACTTCCCAGTGAATTTCCACTAAAGTCACTTCGAATTCAGAAGCGTTTAAATTTACGGTAACGACTGCCAATCCACCAACACCAAAGTATGAAACTCCACCCCAAACTATGTACACATATGTGACTCGGTGGAAACTAGTATCGAAACTAATGCGAATACACTAATTTTTAATACTGGTAACCTTTATCTGATCACTTCTCTAATTTGAAACTACTGAAGTTTAAAGATTTAAGAAATATGAATTCAATTCACATGAAAAAAAATCTTACAACTTTTACCGCAGCCACGTTAGCGGCGACATCTGTTTAAACAAGTAATTTTTAAGCAAAAAACAAAACCGACTTCAATTCTCATATAAAAATGTAAGATTATCGTCAATTTCTGTGAGGTAGCACCTTTCCTTTTAAAAAAGAATTATAGAAATCTGTGAACGTGGTCCAAAGTTATGCGGTAACATACATAGAAAAAAAAAATATTCCGACGAATTGATAACCATCTCCTTTTTGTGAAGTCGTTTGAAAAAAATATGAGCGTACAAAAAATATGATGAACCTCTAAATAACCTTAAAAGCCCTAAGTGACATTTTCCCCTTCTTTTAAGGGAAAAAGTAAGAGAACTTTAAATGTTCATATGAAATAAATAAAGCAGGGTCCGAAAATAAAAATTAAATACCAAGATTTTAATTTTTACATCATTGCAAAATTGTTATTTTGGAATTTTTATTTAAGTCGATAATTTTTAACCGTTATGGTGGAGGCGTTCTTTTGACCGCTTTAAATCCTAAATGTTCTAAAAAATTAAACTGGAAAGTAACGGTTATGCTATGATCGAAAAAAAAGATAAAAATCACAAAACGATCAAAATTGGTCGAAAAAATAAAAATTCTAAAATAACGATTTAATTTGATAGAAAAAATAGAAATCCAATTTTAACGGTTTATTATAATAAAAAGCAGACATATTTGTAAAAAACTTGAGAAATATAAATAAAATGCAAACATTTAAAGAGAACTCAACGAAATAAAAGTTGTAATCCCTACCAATTAAACACATATTGAAATATTTGTTCTTTGTGGCTAATACAAAATTTAATTAATATTATGCATATGTATTAAGGTAAATACATACATATATTATACACCAACAATCAGTAATGTTTTAATAATTTGTAGCAACTGTACGATGTTGCAGGGAAAATATTTTAAACAATGCAGTGCGAGATTGTTTTTGAAGAGTATAAAGTAAAATGGTCGTTCTTTTTTTCTTGTTTTTTTAAACGTAGTTTTGTAAGTTATCAAACTGTAAAATATGAAGCACTTAAACGAAATAAAGAGTAATTAACCCCTATAATCAATACATATGCATGTTTTAATTTTGTTTAAAATTTTAGAGCAAGAAATAAATGAAAGCACTTTATAATTCACATATATATATATATACAGTATTGGACATATCTATAGCACCCCCCTTTCAAAGCGATATTGTTTGCCACTTATGTTTAATTATTTGTTTTTAAGAATTTTCAATTAAAATACAGTTCATTCTCCAACAAAACCCATATAAACCAATGTTTTAAACTTTTTAAAAGACCGCAAAAAAGTGCATCAAACTTTCCCTTAAATTTCAAACTTTTTTCTCAGAAGCTCTAGAATTTTTTTGAGTACACAGTTTTATAGCGCATTCAATTTTGTACAATAATGTGCAAGTTTCAAGTCGCTAAAGATTACCGTTGATTTTTTAGAATTTTTTTTTGTCTCATTTGCTTCCATATATGGACTAAACACAATTTATTTTTATATGGCAGAAACCCGCAACATCCTCGGCGAAAAAAATTCTAAAAAATCAACGGTAATTTTTAGCCACTTTAAACTTGCACGTTATTAGGCTAAAATTGAATGGGCTTTAAAACTGTGTATTCAAAAAAATTCTACCGCTTCTGAGAAAAAAGTTTGAAATTTGGGTGAAAATTTGTTGCACTTTTTTGCGGTCTTTTAAAAAGTTTAAGCTTGAGTTTATGTGAGTTTTGTGAGAGAATTAACTGTATTTTAATTGAAAATTCTTAAAAATAAATAAATAAACATGAGTGGCCAACAATATCACTTTGAAATGGGGGTGCTATTGTATTGGCCAATACTGTACATATGCAGTGAACTCTTACTAAGCGCTTGATATGTATGTATACATACATACAGTTGTGTGCAAAATAATAAGGACAAAATTCAAAATGGTATTGTTTGCAAGTTATGTTTAATTATTTTTAATAATTTTCATTTAAAATATATGTATGTTGTTCGATCTGTAATAGCAAAAATAAGGATGTTGCGAAACATTTTTTACTTCCTATTTTCGTAGAATTCCGATCCCTATGGAATTTTTTGTAGTTATATTTAACTAGACAATTAACTATACTTTAAAATTGATAAGTTAACGGCCCTTAATGATATGTGTAAAATTATAAGTGGGCGGTATCACGCCCATTTCCCAAAACTCGACAATAATCAGCCTTATCGCGAATTTCACATGAACAAATATTCCCAAAAATTATAAAGCAAAACAGTTTTGCCCAATTTGTTTTTGTTTTGCGTGTTAAATTATGGGACCTATTTATTCACATGGAATTGGCGATAGGGCTGAATCCGGCAGGTTCTGCATTTCATTTCCGAGTGAATTTCAATCTGATTGGCTTAGAATTCAAATTGGCAGGGGTTGAAATTCTCTGGGCAGTGAATTACAGAACCTGACTAAATGTTATTTCTTTTCAAGGGATTATTGTGAGTACCAACTTTGAGTAAACTAGCATTCTTAAATCTCGAAATTTCGAAGTTTCCGAATTTACGAAATTTGCCGTTATATGAAAAGTGGGCGTAATTTAAGTCCGATTTCAAAAAATTTAAACGTTTTGCTTTTATGTGTCAAGTGTAATCGGAACGGTTACTGAGATACACATACATATGATGTCATAATTGGGCGGTGTCGCGCCTATTTTCCACAAATTTATTATAAACACTTAGGGCCAATTTCACAGTGCGTAGTTAACTCCGAATCGACAGTTAACTAGAGATTTTCAGTACAAAAATTCCGAGTTAACTACGCATTGTGAAATTGGTCCTTAGCAATAAATTTTATTGCAAACATCTATTTTGAATAAATTCGCTTCAGTATTTACCAATTTATTGAAGTTTTCGTATTTCTCTAAATTACCGTTATATCGGATGAGGGCGTGGTTATTGCCCGATTTTTAATATTTTTTTTTGCCGTTTGGTATCATTTACCAGATACACATACATACATACGTATGTGGTCGTAAGTGGGCGGGACTACGCCCATTTTTCAAAAATGTATAATGTTTTTATTTTCCGCCTGAAAATCATTGTAAACATTAGTTTTGAGATTTGACAGCTGTGGTCCGTAGCTCGTCGTCTTCGTTGTGTTCGGGCTATTACTGTCTTGAAAATAATCAAGACAGTGATTGAGACAATTAGAAAATTATGCATGTATTAGTGAAAAAGTGTGCATGAAACAGAAAAATGGGCTACTGGGCTCAGTAGCCGACAGTCCGTAGCCAGTTGCCATACGTAATTCAGTATATGGTTGCCGATTTGCTATCAGCCGCCATTAATTTTGGGTCGTAGACTACGGATCTGTACACCCTTTTTCTTGATCAGGTAATTTTCCAAAGATATTTTCTTTTTAAGTTTGCATTGCGAATGAAAAAAATCCAACTTTAACACGGAAAATGTTACTCATACGCCATGCATGTGTATGTACCAGTACGCCTATGTACGATATGGCGTATGAGTAACATTATGTATTACTTGCTCCTATTTCATAAAAAAAAATATTGCACATTTTCATTTCACCATTCAAAACATGAATATTTATTGAATATTGAAAGCTTGACATAGCAAACATATGTAGTCTCTAACGTTAGAGGGACTTTTTGGTTTTACATTGGAATTCTAATGTAGTAGTTCTTGAATCGAAAATCAGGTTAGAGAACTATGTTGGAATTCGATCAGAGAATGATTCGAAAAACACTAGACATTTGAAACCAATTAGAATTCAACGCTAGAACACGATTAGACATCTAACCTTTTTCTCGATATCGTGAACTAATTCCCCATTTTGTAGAGAATACTATAATTCCCGACAGTTTCTCTATTCGTCTTCTAACCTTCTACCCTAGAGAAACGTATTAGATCTCGAATCGTTTTCCAATCGTTCTCTAACCTTAGTGTTTGTTGGGCAGATGCATAATCCACTTGAGATTTTGCCTACAGTGTTATTTAGTGAAATGGGGTATAGTCGTTTTTCTCGATATGCAGCTACAGTTTACGGCTATACTCAATCCCGACTCTTGCGTCCTCGTTCCTGTTCACAAGTAGGTGCTTCTTCAAGCCGACGTCTGTCTTGGAGCAAGCGGCTCGCTATATAGACGTGTATTCGGTTGCGAAACCACCCACGTCCCAGCAATGGGTTGCGCGCTGGGTTTGGGACCCGCCACGTAAACACCCGTTTCAGTGAAAAAATTCAGCAAAGCCTCGGATGAGACCCCCCGTTATGATGACGACAACGGCAAAGATTTAAAGGCTTACGATTTGAGGGCATGCACCGGTAATGTCCGCACCCTTAGTGGGGAAGGTGCCTCTGCCCGGAGGGATGATGTCCTCGTAAGGATAAAGACTGACATCACCGCCATCCCGGAAATGCGTTGGACGGGGCAAGGCAATAAATGCAGCAAGGAGCGCAAATTCGGTGTTGGATTTGTAATGGGAGAGAGACTTCGTCGCCCAGTACTGTCATTCACAACAGGTGGACGAGCGTCTAGCCACAATTCGCATCAAAGCATGATTCTTCAACATCTCGCTCATCTGCGCCCATGCTCCGATGGAAGACACGGACGAGGCGTCCAAGGTTCTCTTCTAAGATATCAACTGGGGCTTATCGACTTCGCCGGGCCGGAAACATGGTAGTATGCAGTACATTGAAGCATAAAAAGATCGATCCATCAAGCTCCGGATCGAAAAACGAGAAACCAAATCGATGAAGTTGCGACAGACGGAAGGCACGCTTCCAGTGTTTTAGACGTACGTACACTCCGATGCCCAAACATCGACTCGGACCACTATCTTTTTGCAGCCAAGATACGCACCCGGCTCTGTGCTGCAAAAAATGTGCTCCCAAAAACGCAAAGAAAGTTTAACGTCGAAAAGCTGAAATCACAACAGACAGCCAGTGCATTAGCTACTCGAGTACTCACACCTGCTCTTCAACCAACCGACATACGCGAGCAGTGCAACCACATTTCCCGCTCATTAAGTACCGCCGCCGTAGTAATCGGATTTCAGCGAGCCCGAAAGAACAACTGGCACGATGAGAAGTGTCAGGAAGCCATGTGGCCGCTTTAGGGAACTGAAGAGGGAAGCTAACAATAAGAAGGGAGTGCGAAGAGCTTGATATACTGGCCGACAAGAAAAATGTCAGAGAGTGAGGCGACTTACTGAAGGTTTCAAGACCAGGGCGAACTCCCGCAATAAAAACAATGGCGACCTAGTTACCGATGTCCAGAACGTGCTTAAAATATGGAGGGAACGCGTTTCCTCCCTACGGTACCAGCACGGAAAGTTGAGATGACGAACCCGAGCCCCCAGTTGATGACGTACGCGTCTGAAAAACAACAAAGCTGCTGGAGCTGACTTCCTGCCAGCTGAGCTGTTCAAGTACGGCGCCGATGAGTTGATAAGGTGCATGCATAAATGCCCGACGACTGCGATTTAAGTGTGCTCTGCGCTATCCACAAGAAGGCGAAGGAGAAGGTCTTATCGCGTGTACTGTGTGGAAGACTGAAACCCACCGTCAACGGACTGATTGGACTATCACCATCTATAGTAATTGTCGACTTCAAAGTCGCTTTCGACAGCACTAAAAGGAGTTGCCTATACGCCGCGAAATCTGAATTTGGTGTTCCGCCCAACTGATACGGCTATGTAAAATGACGTTGAGCAATACCACCAGCTCCATCAGAATTGGGAAAGATATTTCCTAGCTGTTTCCTATCAAACGGGGTTTTAGACAGGGCAACTCCCTTTCATGTGATTTCTTTAATCTGATGTTGGAGAAGATAATAAGAGCTGCAGAACTGAACCGCTCAGGAACAATTTATTATAAGAGCGCGCTACTGCTGCCGTATGCCGATGACATACATCAGCGGTAATAAAAACCGGGAAATCTGTTCTGCCTTTTCCAAGTTGGATAAAGAAGCAAAGCGTTTGGGTCTGCTGGTAAACGAGGACGAGACGAAGTATCTCTTGTCATCAAACAAACAGCCAGCACATTCGTGCCTTGGCACCCTGTTGCCACTGTCCATTCTTCTGCGCCATGCACCAGCGCGGACATGATGAGTGACTTACTCCCCTATTCTGAATTTCCATACGATAGACGATAAACGCGCTTGCAAGCATAATAGTTGATGTATGCACATTATCAACTCCTCGCCGCCGTACTTGAATAGGTCTTCTCCACAACTTTAAGAGCTGCTACCATTCGGTAGGGTCAAGATGTTCCTTCAATAATTTGAGCACGTTCTGTACATCGGCCACTAGCTCGACCTAGTTGTTCCTAAGTAGTTCGCCCTCCGGTAAAATTTTCGGGGGTGTTTCCTGACGGGCGGTTTTCCTGCGCCCGATCACAGAATCCATCGTGGTCTGATTTTTCGTGAAATCTACGAAATGCGATCGCTTTATCCAACAATGAATTTGTGCTCTTTTACAAGGCAGCTGTAGTAGACGTCGCCCCAGGCATTGTCTTGTGAATACACTCAAGATTTCGCCTTATTTAAAGATTTATAATGTTCAAAGTAAAATCATAATTTAAAATATCAACTGCACTTTAATGAAAAGGCTTTTAATCAAATAAGACGCTTTAAAAACATGCTTGATATACCATTGGTTTTTGGGTTTTTATTAAATAATGTACACTAGAATATTTTTGTTAATACAATACAATAGCTGTATTCAGTTTTTTTACCGATTTTCCGGGACCATTTTAAATAGAATGTATATGCCCCTATTTTTGTAATAGTTTATTTTCTTTATGTGTAAATGTGTTTTCCCTCAAACATTTCCGTTTCGTTTTTATACTGTTCATTTTGTAAATATTTTTGCTGTTCTTACAGCTGTAATCAATGCACACATCATTAATTTTCAATCAGGTATTCTACCAATGCACCAAAAATATATATGTATGTATTTGATATGCTTATAACTATTTGCATCCATATTTATACATATGTACATATAGTTATTTGGCAAAGGACCATTTCGCTGAAATTTTATACATATGTACATATTGAGCAATGTATGTATATCAGATGCACATATGAAACATTCTAGTTTTCGTTGGTTGGTTACATGGTAAGTAAACGTAATTAATTACACAAATTCCAATGTACATGATTACGTATGTATGTATGTTATAGGTTTTGTTAAAAGTCGTATTAACTTTTGAAGTGCAGAAAACAGAAGTTGTATTGATACATAGTATGAATTAAAAAAAAAAATCATGGTGATATATTATGATTTTTGTCTTTTAGCACGAAAGAACGATATTGGGATAGCAACAAAGGTATCTTCAGCGGCGACCATGGTCCTGTTTTTTACCACTCGGCATCTCCATTGGATTTTTGAAAAACGTAGTCTTTGCCACCGATGTTCATAATTCCATCCTTAAGGTAAAATTTCCACTTGTTGCGTGAACGTGTAATCTGGTTAAAATAAGCAGATAAAAAGAAACTATTATATTCGTAGAACAAAAATACATATGTATATATAAGTATGTACATATACGAAAGTTACCCTGAGAGTACGAAACGATTTTTAGACGGCGTTCCCACATCATTTGTGTCTACGTAACCGGAGCGACCCAGATTTATATCTGGCCAAGGACTGCCACTCCAGCAATCGTTCCCCAAAAACTCTGGATTTTTGCATGTCACACTTGAAATTTTGTTGGGGTAAACCACATTGACAGTTGAAAATTTCGCCAAGCAGTTTCGATTTAACAGCATCTCAACGAAATCAATTTTGTGAAAAAATGGCAATTTCTCGTGTAATGATTTTTACGACCTTAAGTGCGACTTAATTCAAAAGCAAAGCTGGCACGGCTTCATTCGGCTTTTGATAAAAAAGCACCATCAAAAACCTTTGTTTATGAGCGGTTTACAGAATTTAAACGTGGTCGCGTCATTCTCAGTGATAAAATACCGTGAAGGTCGTCCATGTTTGTATGCTTATAACATGTACATATAATATGTACATACGTATGTATGTATAAGAAAATTCAACGTTTCTTTAAAGGAAAAAACATGCGGAAAAATCTATAATCGACTAGTTTTTTTTATTGAAAAAGTAGAAAGTAAACGTGTGTCGATTAAGTGAAATCGCCTATTCCTTAAACTACTTTCTCCAATCGAATAATAAGAGCTCTAATAGAGGGATCCTTGCACATTGGCAAAAGTCAAATATAAACGATTTTTGGGAATGAAGAAAGTCTGCAGTCTTTGGATTTGACACAGTTTCTTCGAACCAGGAAGTGTATTTTGCTTAGAACCAATTTCGTCGAACCCAAAGGTGTATAAGTACATTCCCACGGCACGTAGGTCGCTCTCTCAGTAATTCGCGAATTACCCCGTTCCTTACGACGCATTCGTAATTCGTTACTTATTTTATTTTTATTCTTTGCTGTGAATACCCGGTGATAATATTAATTCCAGGTAATACAGGAAAAGTGGTTTTGGTCATAAATAAACTGCTCCTCATGGAGGTTGAACTGTTCCTCTGAATACAATGTGGTCTTCTCCACCATTCTTGAGGTGTTCAGCAACCCCCCTTGTATAATATATATTTTTTCAACGATTTCTTTTTTACGGAATAACATACAAATGATGTATCGCCCATTACATAATTCGAAGGGTAATCGGGACGCCAGTTACCAATGAGACAGCGAATTACGTGCCGCATGGACGTACTTTATAGATCTCAAAGGCGAACATTTTGGAAAGCAATGGAGCGTTTTTTTTTTTAATAAAATGTGTATTTTTTCCAGAAACTTTTAGTGTTAACCTCGTAGGTACACACATATCGTCACCTAAGGGTGAAAAGGTGCCAAGCCCATTTTTTTTCAATTGTTCAGGAGAGACAAAAATCAATGTAGTTTCGTATTACCTGCCATTCTGCATCAAAAACTAGATTTTGAAAAAAATGGACTTAGCACCTTTTTACTTTATAGGTAGCGATATGTATTTCATGTAACCGTTACCTTATCATACTGGCAAACGATGACATTATCCGTTTCGAATACATCGCTGGCATCCTCGTCAGTTACATCGTCATCACTGTTGAGGGGCTCTTCTTCGGCACCACCATCATTTTCAGCATCCTCGTCATCGTCTTTATCTAGATCGTCATCATCATCATTGTCCATATTATCATCACTCTCCTCGCTTTCGTCCTCATCTGAAGTATCTACTGCACCGTCAAGCTGTTTTGAAGCGTTGAAATTTTCTAAAAAATAGTAAAAAGTATTGCATAAAGTTAAGGTTAGCATAAATCTTAAATTTACAATTGCTTGAAATCGCAGTTAGGCTATAAGTAATCACCTTCAATTTCATTTGTACTTACTTTGCATGTTGCTATTAATAAGCGCCGCATTCACGTGCTGCTGTAGCACCGAAGAAGCCAACGTTGTTGGCAATGACATGATAGATGAAATTAAATGAGCGGTCAATATCTGTGTTAGCTGATTATCTTGCAGCGCCGACGCTGGAACGTGTATGGTGAGCACGCGAGATTCCGTATTCATGGAGCCAGTTTGAGCGGGTAATGTTATCTAAATGGGGGGAAACAGTAACACATACATATGTATGTACATAATAGCAAGTTTACTGTGATTCGCATCACTCGTCATGTCCTTACATTTACAGGCATAATACGATTGGGATCGAGTGTGGCAACGATCGGTATGGTTGAATTTGTTGGCTGTTGCTGCGAGCTGCCAGCAGCACCACCAATTCCTGACGATGATGCCACCGGCCCAATACCGTGTGACGCGCCGCCAATCACATTTGATTTTTGTAAGTTATTAGCCACCGCACCGCTATGTGAAGTCGTTGACTTTCCTATCTCCTGCTTGACGCCACCATTCATTGCGGCCGAACTATTCGCAGCAGCCGATGTGGTTGGACCACCCGAGGCACCAGTGGTCGTTATTGAATTACCACCACCATTGGTCACATTAGTTTGCAGTTGTGCAATATTTGGCTTCATATCGCCGGAGGCATTTGAAGTGACGGCTCCACTATTATTGCTATTTTGTTGTGCTGCGGCAGCGGCAGCAGCAGCGGCTGCCTTTTTAGCTTTAGCGGCAGCAGCCTATAAAAATATTATTTTAGAAAATTATATGTAGGTAATATTTTTTTTTTTGGAATTCGGGATAGTAAAAAAACGCTAATAGTTGAGCATGAAACAAGGAGAACATTTTTTGGGGGAATTTTTAGAATTTAGACATGTAAGAAAAAGGTTAAGTAGGAAATACACATGTATGATGATAGTGCATTTGTTTAGATTAGTTCACTAAAATTAGGAATGTTATCGAATAGTTTCGAAGTTAGAATCGTGTTTACTACATTCTATACACATACATATGTATACAACAACAATAAATTATAGACTCATTTACCTTTGAGGGCTACGTAAGTGTATATTACATCAATGGATCAGTTTTCGTGGTATCAATGAAGTGTTGCAAATATTATGTTTTTGTTGTCATTGCAGTTTATGCGTTGCATTTTTTCGTAGAAGTAAGTTTATTTGCGATAAAACATGAAAACAGCGAAATGTATGTGCATATAAGTTGACGTTGTTGGTAAATAATGAAGTTTATACATATACATACATACATACATATTATTTTAGTCTATCAAATTATAATCGATGTTTGTAAAATATCGTAGAAGTGGTGGTAAATAGCAGCAAAAATCATTATTACATACAAACCCCATTTTGATATAAATACCCTACAATACCATTTTACTATATTGGTCAGAAACTAATTCATGTTTCTGATAAGAGTACATCATTATTACTATTATTTGGTACTGCAAGTTTATTGGAACTTTTTATTGGATTTTATAATTGAAGGTTTTGTGTTTTATGGATAAATGTATGTGGGGTGAGATTTACCCCACGTTGTATAAATGGAGATTTGTTCCACATTGTACTATTAATAGTTTGCTATGCTATTGTTATGACCTATTGAATGCGTGACAACGACGAAGCAACGCTTACATTCGGCGTCAAAGTTTTAGACGCAGTAGTTAAAGCAATTGTTATGCGATAACAAAGTCATTAAGGCCCTGTCAAAATCGAATTAGCCAACCGCTCAGCATTGCCGCCACGTTATCTCGATAAGTTTTATAAAAATTGTATGTATGGACAAGAGAAGTTTTTGACTGCTAGACGACGCTGACGCTTTTATTTGGGTATGGATATTATTCATCTGTCTTTCTGTCAAAAGAGCTTTTCACCATGAAAGTTGGCAAGTGTGCTTTTTTTGTAAACCTTTCGCGCCAGAATAAACAAAATCTTTTAAATTATCTTACCTACTGCTTGTTAACTGTTTTATGCTGAATTTCAACTAGGCATTAAATTGACAAAAAATTGGTGCCATATAAAAATGCCATGTGTAAATGAAATTATTAATGACTATTTTTGCAACGTAATGACACGATAATTTTTGAATTCCCAACTTTTTCATTCGAATTTTTGCCATTTACAGGCCTATTCTGCTTGTTATTGAACATTTTGACACCGGAAAATTTTGTTACAAAAAAATAACACCATTTCTTGTAACCGCAATTCTAAGTACCTTGGTAACAACTTAATCTATTCAGCAATTCAGCTATGAAGTTTTGTATAAGTTCTGGTGTTGCATACTTCACGGGGCAATATTTTAGTTACCTGCTTATGAGAAATGGTAACAAAAATTACCAGTGCGCAGAATGCGAAAAGGGTTTAAAAATTATCAGGAACTTTATTTAACGGTAACAAAATGTTAATGCCTAGTTTAAATCCGGCATTACAAAAGACTATCAACTATGTTTGCTATAATTGCCCTGTAAATTAAATGATATAAACAAATAACCAGTTATACTTAGTTTATATGCATACATACATATACACAACTGAAAACTTCGTATTAAAAAAAGCAACACAAATAACCTTACCTTTGGGTTGTTGGCCACAATTGGTGGTGGCTGTGGCTCTGGTGGTTCAGGATTGATCTCCACCGCTTTGCTCGCCATTAATTTTGCCCGCCAGTTTTGCTTCATTTCTTGTAGAACCTGTTCGTCGACACCCTCATCGAGAAAGGCGTCTCGCACGTTAGCGATTACATCTTCAATGACAGCGTAGTATACTTTTAGCTAAAAACAAATGAAAAAATACAGAAATGAAAAAGAATTAATAAAATTGTACATATGTACATTAGACTGCATCACCAAAAAAAGTTGCGGTTTTTCCGACAGGATTACAAAATTTATTATGTTTTGTCATCTGAGGGAACTTTTTTAAAAAAGTTTTTTAAGAAACTATTTTTATTCATAAAAAACTTCATTTTTGGAGGTATTTTCAAATCGGTCCAGCTCACGTAAATCTTAATATTTTTCCGAAATATTTTGGTGGACGTCTTACAATATAATAAATTTTATAATTCCAATGGAAACACAGTACCGATTTTTTTTTTTGTATGGGGAGTGATGTAGTCTAATGTGCATACATACAGTGGGAAGCAGAAATGTGTATACGGTGATTTTTGTTAAATATTTGCTAGGTTTTTAAAGCTAATTTTTGTTTGCCGTTTTTTCATAAAAATATGGTTCATGCTTAGCTCTGATCAGGCGCACTAAATCGCTTATCTAGCCCAGGCCAGATGTGTTTTGCTATCCTGCACTTGGGCTCCGCAGACCATCATGTATTTGCCCGTTCGATGAAGTTAGACTGCTTTTACACAGTTCAAGTATTGAATTCAATTCTGCTCGCATGTGGAAGAGAGGGCGTGAGAAGAAAAGGGACGAGTACACATGCGTCTGTACCGTCAAGTCGTTTCAACTTTCTTGCTTTGCTTTTGCCATTTTCGTTGCTTCCCATTTAAAGAACCAAAAACTTGAATTCAACAGAATTGAAACGTGTAAAAGCAAATAGAAAACACAAAAGAGAATGAGCAAGAATTGCTTTCAAGTACTTGAATCATGTAAATCGGGTGTTATTCTACAGCCAGAGTTTACAAGAAGATAGCGGAATGCCTGCATTAGGAGCGGTACTGATCGCAGACAGTAGGGTTCCTTTCCGAGCCAGCTCGTCTGCAACACAGTTGCCCGGTATGTTCATGATGCCGTAAAATAGAATGAGACGCACCACTGCTGTGTACATCCAGTTCACAATGTGAGGCTTCAAGCCCCATTTTTTTCCTATTGCTGATTTGCAGGCATATAGGGCAGTTATAGCCTTTTTGCAACGCTCTTCTATATTGCGCCGCCAAGTTAGCTTTCTGTCCAATATAACGCCCAAATACTTCAGCCGAGCAGTTTTAATTTTCTTTGATTGACACTAAGGCCAGATTCCTTGGACCTTATTCCAATACATTTTTTTAAATAATTTTTTGGAATAATCATATTTTTGAAATCTCTTTTAAAAAAATCCTGACGTCAAAATGGAAAATTAAAAACGCGGCATTAAGGCTAAAAGGCAACTTTTTTTGCCCGGCGGTTTGAAATTAATTTTTAAGAATGAAACGGATGGTCCGTAGAGGTATAACGATAAGGAAAAGTGGGTCGCCAGTAGAAAAGGTTTGGGAACCACTGCTCGTATCTTTTGGTGGTATTACCGACTTCCGGTTTCGACCGGAAATGGGTTAAACTGACCGGAAGTCCATTTTTTCATGAGATGTATGTACATGTTTTACATACAGATTCGGATTCTAGGAATAAAGATACGTAACTTGGGAAAAACGGCCTTAAAATTTACAGTTCCCATAGTAAAAATTAAGCTTTGTAATTTTTGCACAAAACATAGAAGAAGAGGTTGTCATTTCTGCATACTAAACAAAGAAAAAAATTTTATTTTTTTTTTTGATTATTACACTCTTGCTGCAAATGGGCATTTATGCACTTGACAATAAACACAGCAAAAAGACAGAAAATAGCAAGCGAATCAAAAATTCACAGGTAAAGAATCCAACTGAACCACAACCAGGGATGCCGTTTGGATCTAAATAGATCCAATTGGATACATTTTTAGACGAATTTTTGCGGGATACTTATTTTTTTCCGGTCAGTATAAATGTGGATACTTTTTTAAATAGGCCAAAATTTTGGCTGCATTTCTTTATTCATTCTGAACGTTTGGAATAAACTTTTTTGTTTATTTATTCTTTAGAACGTTCCTGATGATATGTTGACGTATATTTCAAACGCATTCTGTTTATTCCGGCTGTGAAAAGGGATTATCCGGAATGTATAAAGAAACGCAGATTTTTCGTTCAAAAATCGATTTTCATTAAAGATGGTAGAAAGCATTACATTTTATAAACGTATAAAGAATCGCTACTTAAGCGTGAAATTAAAGCATTTTATTTTTTGTGAACGAAGCAATGAACATATGAAGAGATCTCACCAAAATAGGTATAAGCGCAATTGCTTTAACTAGCTTAAAAGGATGCTTTAAGCAAGATCTTAATAAACATATCGTCGTTTAAGGTACAAAACCGCGTATCAACAAAATGCAAAACCGCGTATCAAGATAATGCAAAACCTCGTATGTGACGTTGCATAAATTATTTTCTAGAGAGTAAAAACACTTATATTTCAAAATGGTTCTCTTTTTTATAAAGCAATCGCACTTCTAGCTAGTATATTTCCGGACGAATGGATAAGGATTGAGCCAAGAGCTTGTGTGAGCAAATCCAATTTTTGGCAGCAAACGTCAGTTACGCGGTTTTGCAGAATGACGATACGCGGTTTTGTACTTTAAACGACGATTTATATAAAGTAAATTATACTCTTTCTGTAGCAATCTCTTTCATATCACATATTTTCATTTGTTAATTTAAAAGGAAAGAAGATTTCAATGTGGTTTAAAAAACTAAATTTGATTTATTTAAGGAAACTTTTACGGATTTTACTGAAAAAATTTTGTTTATTTGCGCATATTGAGAGAGGTAACCAGATTCCTCTTTTAATGTGTGCAAATTTGCACGCCGTGTAATAAAATTAATCATTGCCTGTTTACTTTTACACATAAAATGTTTAAAATAAAGTAATGTTTATTATTAGTAGGAAATCTATTTGTAGTTTGAAAATTTTTGCAATTTTAAACATTCTATATATGTGTATTTATGTGTACATTTTAAAGATCTCAAGTTCAAAATCAAATACTGAACATCCTATACGTATATTTATACAGATTCTTGTGGAAAAAAAGATACTTTTCAGTAGTAGTTTTACATGCTCTTTTTAGAGTGTACTTGCTATTTATTATATTTACTTTGCAAAATACTTATGCACAAAAAATGTACTTTATAAATTGAAATTACAAATGTTTGATTTTATGCACATGTATTCCAAGTCCTTAGGATGGGTTAAATTATGTCTTTTTCATGAAAATGTTTGGTTTTCTTACAAATTATGAGATGTATATGTAAAAAAAGAAAATTGGATACATTTGGATACATTTTTGGCTTGGTCAGGGATACATTTTCTTGAGACGGCGCGGCAACACTGACCACAACACAAAAGTGAAAGTTGTTTTTGTTGTGAATTGTGTGCCGCAAGACGGCTGCTTGTAGTTATAATTTTGTGGCTTAACCGCTAAAAACGATTTTATGTATGTATGTACATTTTTACTTTGTACGTATGTGGCACGTACACATGTAATTAAGTATAATACTTAAGTATATGTCATATTTAGATATGTATGTACATTAAGCCGAATCCTATATGTGAAAGAAAAAAGTTTAGCGTGTGAGTCTTATTTGAACACTTACATACACATGTACATAACATGTTGAGAAAAAATTTTGGGTTTAAATTTTTTTCCTCATAGAGACAAATTTGCGGAATTGGAAAAGGGGTGTGGTCTCTATCATGTAGGTAGAATTTTCATACCGCATATCTTTAGAAAAAATGTTGGGGTGATTTATGTATAGGGATGCAAACGATGCATCGATGTTTCTGAAACATCGATAACATCGGCCAAAAAACCGATGTTTACCATCGATATTTGAAAATTACTCAACATCGTAAAATTGGCGATATATTATGTATTGAAAAACGGGTGTGACACCTACCGAGAAGTTACGCTTTCACGCGGTGTATCCCTGGCACCATTAAACGTCCACCCTTTTCAAAATAGAGGAATATTTTTTTTTTTTTGTGAAACGCAAAAATATGAATTACCAAGTCGGGGATGCTCTTTCTCTTGGCCGTAGTAGATTCCGATCAAATTAACTCGTCCTGGACTTCTAAAATGGCGAATATGTATGAACTACCAAGTCGGGGATGCTTTAGATATGCTTTGGTTGTATACCGACTTCCAGTTTCGACCCCGGAAGTCCATTCATTTTTTAGAAGTCCAGGGCGATTTGGCATTGTTTTTGTTTTAATCAATCAAATGGAATACAAATCCTTACTGACTATGAAGCGTAAGAGCTTAAATACTACCTGAAGTGATTTAGCAGGACAAAACGAACTGTTCCAAAAAAGTTCAAAGATAACTTAAAGGTTGAAAAAGGCACTTCCGATGAAAAGATTTCTAATAAACGTAAAATGTTTTTATGCGCAGAATCCGAATTTGTTGAAAAAAAGAAGAATATCCTATTTACAAATGGACTTCCGGACCGTTTAATCCACTTTCGGTCGAAACCGGAAGTAAGTAATATGACCAAAAGATAAGAGCATTCTTGACTTGGTGGTCTATTTATATTCTTGCGTTTTCCAATAAAAAACACTTTCCTTCTTTTTAAAAAGGGGGTAGACGGGTGGTCTTGGACATCCTGTATGTACATATGTATGTAATCCTCAAAGAAATATTTAAAATTGTGAATGGTGGGAAAGGTCCTAGCGGGTGGTTTAAAGCATGATAAAAACATAGCAAGGTAGAACCGTTCTCTCAATTTGTCGGCCATGATTTTTTTTTTGAAGTTTGCCAACATTTTAAAATCATATTAAAGTGAAAATAAAATATTGAAATTGTTCGAAATTGTTGTTGCTTGAGATTTAAAATGAAATTGTGTGTGTGAGTTTGTGAGTAAATTTAAAAATTAAATTGTTTGGAAACGTCAAGAATTTTAAAAGTGACTCTCAGCGGTTCTACCTTACTATATTTTTATCATGGTTTAAAGTAATTTAGTCATTTAGTCAAATTTATTTCGTGTTTCTCTTTTACGTGGAATGACCCACTACAACCATGGTCAGAGATTTAGCACCAAAATTCAAAATGATATTGTTTGCAACTTATGTTTATATGATGAAATTCTATTTTTATACATAAAAAAAACTAAAAATTGACGGTAATTTTTACCGATTTGTAAACTTGCATTTTATTTTGTTAAATAACATAATAAAGCAAGGTAGACTTCCAGATTATTTGTGTGATATCCTACGATATAGTAGTGAAACCAATGCATATTTACTCAGGGAAAATAATAGCTTCAGGCTGAAGAATATCTTTTAAGAGGGATAAAAAAGTTATAAAACATTGTGAAAACGTTGGTACCTTCAAGAGGATGCTACTTAAGCACTGCATAACGTTGGCTACACGTGATATATTTACGGTATTTCAACAACATCGAGAATATGCTATTCTTAGTTAATTATACATAAACCATTTTATAGCTTAGAGCAAAATTGCAAAAGGTTAACTTATATTAAGGTTTAATTTTACTTTTTACATTAGGGTGATTCAGAAAAAAAATGTTTTTTTTTCTCGGAACCATGCTCAGAAGTTTCGATTAGACGCCAAAATAAGTCTCAGAAATATGATATTAATATTAAGAATTTCCGCTTCGCACTTTTCGATTTCATAGCTACGAAGTAATACAGAAGTACTGCACATTAAAACTGGTATATCACGAGAAAAAAGGTCAAATCGCAAACTAACCTCAAATATCGCCTAAAACCGTCTTTGACCTCTAATAACTTTTGACCGAGTTGACTTATCCAAAAATGACTTTAGACCTTTTTCGTAAAGCGTTCAATTCTCTACAACTAAACTTCAAGACCTTTACAGTACAACGTATCGTGCTTTAGATATAAAAATCAGAAAAGTAAAAACGAATTTTTCCTGTGTTATTCTTATGGGAAATCTAAAAGTGCGATTCGGACATTGTTAATATTAATATTAAGAAACTTTTGAGCATAGTTCCGAGGAAAGAAATTTTTTTTCTGAATCACCCTAGTGTACATACATATGTATATAAGAGTATATATTATGTATGTAGGTCAGATGGCTGTAATAAATAAATAAATAAACATTAAAGCAATTGAATATGGATAGTAATTTCAGTTAATCAAAAAATTTAGGCCAACAAGTTATGTAATTATGTACGCACATGTGTACATACATGCACATGTATTTATGTATAAGGACTTCAAAAACAAATGGCAATAATTCCCATTGGACAACTCCTTAGGTAATTATTTATTTTATTTATATATTTATTACAGTCATTTGACCTATATATGTACATTTGTAATATGTATTGCAAAATCAATAATTAATAAAAGTAAAATTAAAGCTTAATATAAGTTGATCTGTTACAATTTTCCTTCTAAGCCATAAAATACATAGTTTATGTATAATTAACTAAGATATCATATTCTCGATGCTGTTGGAATGGACGTGATTCCAAGCAGTACCGTAAATATATCACGTGTAGGACATGCGATCTAGACTGTTATTTCTAGAGCCGCCACAACTGGGCGGTTGAAAAGACTAGTTTCCAAGCCGCCTCTTATACACTTCTCTACGGGCGGTCTATCTGAATGGACGAGATCCAGAGTCACGCAATTTGATCGGAGGGAAAGGACTAGTTTCCATGCCGACCTTTCTATTTCATACATTTTTGGCAATCTGAATGAACGGGATCCAGAGTCACCCTGTTAGTACGGATGGAAGGGACTAGTTTCCATGCCGGACCTTTCTATCTAATAGCCAATGTGCAGCTGCCTTTTGAATGTACCAACGTTTTCTCAATTTTTGATTTGAGCTGGAAATTCATTGCAACATTTTAATCCCTTATAAAAGGTATTCTTCTTATCTATTTCCGTTTTATACCGCGGCAGCCTGAAGCTACTATTTTCCCTGAGTAAATATGAATGGGTTTCACTACTATATCGTAGGATATCACTCAGATATTTTGGAGGTCTACCTTGTTTTATGTTAAACACGAATTTCATAGCGTGATAAAAAATTTTCTGTTTCACGCTTAGCCAGTTCAATTCTGCGATCATTTCCTGCCTGGGTGTGTCGTATCGTATCGTATTTTGAAACTTATCGATTTGTGTGTCGCTTGCTATAGAAAAGATTGTTGGACAGTATATCGACTGCTGAGTGCGTTTTGAATCGGCAGCTGAGATAGCGCGTTTGTGAAACAAATTCTGAAATAGGGCGTTCTTCAACCAAATTCCGAAATAGGGCATTATTGAAACTTTTTTTGAGATAGGGCAAAGGGGAGGGGAGGATAGGGAAAAGGGGAATATGTATGTAAATGAAGAAAATGGTAAATATAAAGGTAAAAACAAAGACAAATATAAAGAAAAAGATGACAATGAGGATGAGGATACCGCTAAAAGTAAAGACGAAGATAGACGAAGAAAGATTAAAATAAAGGTAATTATAGAGAAAAGGATGTAGATAGAGACACAGAGACTCAATCTGGAACTCTGTTATCAATTTTTTTTATCGATTTTGATATCTATATTTTTTATTGACTTTGTTAACGATTATTTATCGATTGTGTTATTGATATTATTTTCGATTTTGTTAAATATTTTTATCGATTTTCTAATCGATTTTGCTATCGAAAATTTTTATCGAATTTATAATCGTTATTTTGTTGGATGTTACTATCGATTTTGTTAGCGATCTAGATAGAAAAAATACAAAAAATATAACCTTACGCAAAAGCAGATGTATGTATACATATGAGACATTCTTTTTCATATCGGACACCAAATTTGGTGTCACACTTTCGATTGGTTTCAAATTTTTTTTGGGTTCTATACATGAAATAAGCTAACACGTGATCAAGGAATTTTTTTTCGCTTTTTTCTTTGGAGATATGATCTGTCAAAGTATGAATTTTTTCGTGATTCTGACTAATCATGTACTCTTTCAAATCGTTATATGTATATCGGGTTCTGGTCATCGTAGAGTCTTCATCTTAACGTCGTTTTAAAGCTACAGAATTCGGATTAATATTTTTATATATAACATGGGCAAGATTGTCCTAAAGCTAACTTAGCTATTAACAGTTCAGCTTTTTGACGTTGATTTGCATAGGAAAGACCAGTAAAACGTGGTTAAAAAAATGGGGGTTTTTCAAGCACTATTTTTAAAATGATTTTCTTTATGACGAGATGGTGCATTTTGTGAGAATCAACAATTTTTTGTAATTTGTATTCCAAAACTTATGTTGAGATATATTTAGTAAGGTGTTAAACATCGAGTTTTTGAAAGAATTAAAATTTTATTGCAGATTCCGATCCAGGTATCAAGAACGGCCTATTTCACAATTTCCTTGAAAACCCCCGAATTTCAGAGTTCGGTTCAAAAATGACCTATCTCCGCTGCTACCTCAAAAATTCCCTATATCAACATACATATTTTCAGTTGAGATAGGGCATTCTTGATGCAAATTCAGTGGTAGAGCGTTTTTCCACCAAATTATGAGAAAGGCTGCTTTCTAGCCAGCTGCCGAGATATTTAGGACAATCTTTCACTCAGCCGTCGAACTGTTTTATTTTAAAGTTTGTGTGAACAAAAAGCATTTCTTGCACCAATAAAAATTGTTGCAGACGTTCGAAAATGAAAACATGGAAGTCGATACCCAAATCAAGAATCGATTCAGCGCGCTTTTTGTTTACTCTGTTTTATTAACGAAATATATAAAATAAAAGTGAATAAATGATTTGGTTTGCATAACATAATAACCGGAAACGTTTTAGTAGTGTTTTAAAAGTGGAAACTGGTGATTTAGTGCATTTTTGACGTGGTAATTGCTCATAGAAAATAACGAAAATTAACAAAAGTTTTTTGTTCATAACTTTTAAATGGTTAATAATATTACACCCCCTCCGGATTGTTATTAGGGGGGCCGAAACGCGTCGTTTGGTACCCCTCCCGACTTTTCCGCACCTTTTTTAGGGGTTGTTACCCCACCCTAGAGAATTACCGTTATTAAATCGTCCTATAAAGGTATGCAGAGAGGTGACGAAGAGGTTGTGCTCAACAGTCTTTTGCAGCATATGGACTCAACTGCCTAAGTGGTGCCTTAAAAAACGTACCTGCAACAAATATCCTTTACTTTTCGCAGAAAGTAAATAATTTGGTAATTCTCTAGGGGGGGGTAACTACCCCTAAAAAAGGGGCCGAAATGTCGGGAGGGGTACCAAACGACGCGTTTCAGCCCCCCTAATAACAATCCGGAGGGGGGGAGGTAATATTATTAACCATTTAAAAGTTATGAACAAAAAACTTTTGTTAAATTTCGTTGTTTTCTATGAGCAATTACCACGTCAAAAATGCACTAAATCACCAGTTTCCACTTTTAACACACTACTAAAACGTTTCCGCGTATTATTTTATACAAACCAAATCATTTATTCACTTTTATTTTATATATTTCGTTAATAAAACAGAGTAAACAAACTTTGCGCCTGCTGAAATTATTATAACCTCAAATCGCTGGTATTGCCACTTTATTTCACATTTCATTTGCGCTATTATACTCAGTTTACACTATACACTTCTTCTTCTTCTTTTTACTTTCATCTAAATAAGATATTGTAACCAAAATATAATAGCAAATTTCGCTATACCCTCGCGCGATTTTTTATTAAAAATTTTCATTATTTATCGAAGTATTAATTTTTATAGAAAAAGCGCCGCAGGCGAAAATTTTTAATAAAAAGTCGCGCGATTTTTTATTAAAAATTTTAATTATTTATCGAAGTATTGATTTCTATGGAAAAAGCGCCGCAGGCGAAAATTTTTAATAAAAAATCGCGCGATTTTTTATTAAAAATTTTCATTATTTATATATATATTAAACGAAAGAAGATACCGAAAAGCATTGAACAGTGCACACATCTCATAAGGAAAAGTGAATTATTACGAAATACTAATACAGTGGCAGCACTATAGCTATTTTGCAATCTCGCGTTTCAGCTCGCAAAGATTGTCAACTTCTTTTTAATAACAAAATAATCTATCTAAGGTTGATAAAACTATGTGTTTCTTTAATAAATAAGTTAAATTATATATTTTAATAGTGTTTAAAAAGTGTGAACAGGTGATTTAGTGAATCTTTGTCGGTGTAATTGCCCATCGAAAACAACGAAATTTAACAAAAGTTTTTTGTTCATAACTTTTAAATGGTTAATAATATTATCTCGCCCCCTCCGGATTGTTAATAGGGGGGCCGAAACGCGTCGTTTGATACCCCTCCCGACTTTTCCGCACCTTTTTTAGGGGTAGTTACCGCACCCTAGAGAATTACCAATAATTTAACATAACAATCCCTTGACAATCAATTTAAAAATATTTGGAGAATCACTTAAAGATTGGTTATTGTTATTTAAGAGAAGAATGCCTGCATAAACTCACACTGCAATTTCCCTGCACACATGTATCTACTTATGTATAAGCTGAACAGCAGTGACCCAATCACAACATCACGGTATTTAAAAGCAACAGTAGATGTTAACCCAAAATTAAGCAAACTTACCACAGACGTCTGGCACAGTGTCAGTGCCACCTTCCTCTCCGCCAGTTTGAGGCTGTTGTCTGACTTTACTAACAAAATAAGACTAGCCCAAAGTTGAAATAAAACAATAAAAGTGGTGCTTCAGCTGAAAAGACAAACCACTTGATAAGTAGCAAGTACAAGTGTGCAGATAGTGGCGTCGACCGTAGCCACCAAATACGTTTCGCGAGCTACTTGGCACGGCAGATTTGTGCGTACAAATGTACGATGGTTGTGGTGGGGTTACGACCGGAACGTCACGAGAGCACAAGTTACAAGATCAAAAAAAAAAAAAACATTCAATATGCGGAATCGATTTCACTATTTTTGTAGTACGTATAATTATAGCCGAATCGGGAGTGGTGTACAACTGCTTCTAACTGAGTGAATTACTTATTTTTAATTATAAACTCAACATCAACCCACAAAATATTCCCAACGTCTGTTCACATAAAATCGCACTTTTCGAATGATTCGTCGAAAGTCGTGTCAAGAAATTCCCACTACTGTCGCAAAAATTGCCTGTTTTGACAGTTTCCACCTTCTCAATAAACTATCTATCCTGCTCACGCTCCCATAAACGCCAAATGGTCGCTAACACGTAGCCAATTGCCGTCTTGCACTATAGATACGGCCCTGCTGTGACAAAGCAAAGAATTTTAAAAGTATCCTTTGCCCCCTGTGGGGGTAGTGCTTATCGGTTTGAATGCATATTGTCCTAGCGCATGGCTTTTCCGTTCTTCTAGCAACCCACATGGACTCCATATGCACCAGAAAAGGCTTCGCGCAACACAACACGAAGCCGAATCTGTTGGTGAAATGACGGTCTTTATATACTTTCATCAAGATTTTATGAACGCACACAAGCGTACTGCACATGGACGCTCATACGTGTAAATGGGCATCATGTAGTCTACGTTACTACGCAACTGTATAGAATTGGACTTTGCAATTATCACTGATAGTTTAACATATAAAAGGTCGATAAATATCAAGCACTATATATATTTCTAAATTTATTTAAGAACTAATAAATTCAAAACAAAGGTGAAAGCCATCGGCCTCAAGTGCACGCACACATTTGCGTCCGTCTTACACCAACCCACCCACCAAACAATTTTTGTTGCCGGCAATAAGAAAACGTCTCGCCCTCGGAAACAAAT
>NW_023458555.1:31229077-31238227 GCF_013731165.1 Rhagoletis pomonella | reverse complement strand
TTTGCTTCTCCATCGGGTAGCAGCAGTTCTTTTAAGGTAGAAATCGATTTAACTAAACCTGTTCTGGTACAGGCAAAGCTTGTTGAAAAGCAAGAGTCACTCCTTAAATCACGCCCTACGCAACAAATCATTGAGTGTAGCACAAGTCCACGTTCAAAACGCTCTAAATCGCTTAGTTGCGCGTTTAAAGAGGTCATAAATCCAGCTGGCGCGACTTTGATCAAGCCTAAACAAGCTGCTCTGATGTCAAAATATATATTGTCAGAGCGTCGGCACTCTACTGCATCAGAAGGTAAAATGCTCAAACAAAAAAGCAGCCCCCCTCGTCGTAAGCAAACATTGGCGTCGATGGATGATATCAACGGAAAAGAATACACTATAATCGATTTAATCGACTATACTGATGAGGAGCACGGGTTGATGGATGGGGCGCAACAAAAACTAGATTCAGATGAAGAAAGCAAAAATATAGAACCTAATAAAGACGAAAAGAATATGGAGAAACAAAATGAGTGTGAAAATGAGTTAAAGACGCCCTCAACACAAGCGGGGAAGGCAGGGAAACCAACTGAAGATAACAATGAAGAAAATATCCTCAAAGATGATACTAGTGTAGAAACATTAAATACTCACACAGCCACTGCAATAACTACATCAGACGAAAATGCATCCGAAATACCAAATAACACTGGTTACGAAAATGAACATATCGAAGAAGCATCACTAAAAATTGAAATCATTATGGATGAAGATGATAATTCAACAGAACCGCAACCGGCCGTGACCACTGAGACCGAAGATATACTGTCCAAGGATGCTAAAGGAGATGATACACAAACTTCTGTCGAACACACTCAAGATTCATTAGAAAAGTCGCTTTATTGTGATGAGAAAATCTCCCTCAGCTCGACATCCTCCGCATCCACTTCTTCCAGTCGGCAAAGCTTACATGATGATATACCAACCTCGTCAAATGCAATAACCGCTAAGAGTACTGCGCTTAGATCAAATCAACCGAGCACATCAGCGGCTGCCGGCATTGCTTCCACTGCAATGGTCCCTACAACTTCTTCGGAAGACTCCTTATCGTCTGCATTAAAGATGTTGGCCAGCTTCAATATGCTGACATGGAATCAGCGTATCGGTGGTGCACATGGTACTAATATGCGCTTCCAGTTAAATGAATTTAATCTTATCGAGATCAATGAACGCTGCTCACCGCGCACACGCATTCACGCTGCTTACGAGAAGCCCATTTATGAGCGGGAGTCGGCACCGTATTTGAGTGAAAAAAACGATGGACTATTGTACTTGTGTAGACGTTGTAATTGTCATGGGCCTGCACTAGACTTTTTAGCACCGGGTAAATATAGTAAATCAAATTAGGGTCCCAAAAATAATTACATAACATACTTTTCATGCTTGTTGCTAGAATTTTGTTCATTGGATTGTTTAAAACGAGAATCACGTAAACGTCGGCATGAAGAATTTTCAACCATTACGCGCAAGCGCAAAAACCGAGAGATATCTGCTCAACCTATAAGCACAAAATCCTTCCGTTGGTCGACATATTTGCCAGAAAAATTTAATGCTATTGCCGCACCTGTAAATCTCTTTATCAATCCATTTCCAACTGGCCCGAACCGCTTTCAGATTGGCATGAAGCTAGAAGCTATTGACCCCGAGAACTGTTCACTCTTTTGTGTTTGCACAATTGTGGACATACAGGGCTATCGTTTGAAGCTAACATTTGACGGATGTGAGTATATGTACGACTTTTGGGTAAATGCTGATTCGATGGACATTTTTCCACCTGGTTGGTGCACAAAAACCAAACGTGTGCTGCAACCACCAAAGGGAAAGACGATAGAAGAATTCTTCTGGCCAGCATATTTACAAGAATGTAAAGCTATCGCAGCGCAGCGTATTCTATTTACACATTTAAATGCTTCATTCGGCACACATAATCCTTTCAAGGTAAGAGAAGTTAATTTATTGTAATAATTTATTAATCTTATATGTATGTAGATATATAATTGTTTTAATTTGTTAATATTAATATTTTTTTTAACATCTTTAAGAACAATTAATTTTATTGAGTTATCGTGCTGTCTATCACAGTTGAGCAGTATCGTAATGAAAGTTTTTGTTTTAACAATTTATTTTATTTATAACATAATTTTTGTCTGCAACTTTCTTAGATTGGCATGCACTTGGAGGCTGAAGATCTTAACGACACGGGCAAGCTTTGCGTTGCCTCGGTCTCGGACGTATTAGACAATCGCATACGTGTACATTTCGATGGTTGGGATGACTGTTATGATTACTGGGTAGATATCAGCTCACCCTATATCCATCCTTGTGGTTGGCATGTGGGTCGGCAGCAACTAATTGTTCCACCTGAATTCGAAAACACCACCTTCACATGGACTGATTACATAAAAAACCATGGCAGTGGCATGGCCGCAACAGAAGAGATGTTTTCTACTCGCGATCCAATCGATTTCAAGCCAAATATGAAGTTGGAGGTGGTCGATCCACGAAACGCTTCACTAATACGTCCCGCTACAGTTGTCGGTCGCAAAGGTCATCGTGTTAAGTTACACCTCGATTGCTGGGCTAGTAATTACTGCTTCTGGTTGGAAGATGATAGCGCCGACTTGCATCCGATCGGTTGGTGTGAAGCTACTGGCCATGAATTAGAACCACCACCGGGCTACAAAATGCGCTCAAGCAAGATTGTATGCTCAACTTTCGGTTGCCGCGGCATCGGCAACGCTAAACGTCTTTACCTAAATACCCATACAACGCAAGATTGTTGTCCATATGCCCCCGAAAATTGGCGTCAGAAAGTTGAAAAACCACCGCGCTTGGAGCATGAGGAGATTATACGTCCACTATCTCGCGCTAAACGTGAAATGCAAGAGCAACAACTACCACCTCAACTGAAATGGAAGAAACCACAAACACCAAAACAACAACAACCAAAACAACAGCTGAGCGAAACGCATATTTTGCAGCGCATACAGTTGTTGGACAATATAAAGACACGGCACATCAATTTACAGGAAAAACAGCAGCAGAAACAAACGGTCGAACTACGCGCCCACAGGATTAGCATTGCGACAGCGACAACACAGCAGCAATCATTGATTAAAACAGAACACACTGATAAGCCTAGTGCTTCTGCACTAAGAGCCCACCATCCGGTCGACACTACAAGTGCTGCTGAAGAGTCTACGTCGTTGTTGCTACCGCAAATAAAAATTGCAAAAGAATTTCTTTGCGATTATGGCCCACGCCTGCAGCAAAACTATAATATTTGGCAACGTAATGTCGCCTTCGACATGCAACGCATCAAGCGAAATCCTCTACTCTGGACCACAAAAGACTCGTGTGCATTTGTGCAATGTGTTTTGAGAAACTCTGAGGCAACAGAGTCATTTTTATGTGAAGATATCGATGGCAGCGCTCTGCTTTCGCTACAGCAATCAGACCTTACCGAAATTCTTCGACTTAAGTTAGGTCCTGCGGTCAAGTTGTATTCCTGCATTCTTCAACTGCGAACACTGGCCGTTCTTAAGTTCGATGTAAAGATGGGCAATGCCCCAAACCGTAAATAAACACAAAGGAACTCAATTTATAAACATATATTGAAATGCCAATTTCGCAAATATCGAAGAAAAATACATAACATGTATGTATGTATCTAGATCTTATTGCATTAAACATAGTACAGTAAGAAAATTACTCAATAATTCTACTTTACACATTTGTGGCACTTGCAAAGCAAAAACTGCTAAAAAAATCAGAATACGCTTTTGCGTATGTATGTGTATGTATTTTAAGAGTTGCAAAACTTGTCTTTATTAGTTAAAGTAAGTTACTTTTTAATAATTTTGCCATATTAATGAACTAGTGCGAATGATTGCACATGTAATGGAAAACGCATTTTTTCTCGCGCGCACTTCAAGATGTTGCCTATTCATAAAAATATTCTACGTAATGATTTCTTAATGTTAAGATTACGTTCGCATCATTGCAATCAATGTAAAATTGATCTGTAACTGTATCGGCATGCTACTTGAGCCGGGTTTGCGTTTACAAGATGCGCACCACTCATCTGTACATTAAAATTTACCTTGTGTAGATTTTCTATTGTAAAACAAATGAAATATCATGAGAATAAATAAAAGATAAATATTACTTTATAGCTGTGAAAATGTTTTTACTGTTATCTGTGCACTAGGCAGTTGCTTCCTTTTTTAACTCGTACAAGAAAAGCAATACAAATTTGTGGTGTGTGTGTATAGGAATTATATTTAAAACATCACTGTTGCCTCCATAAACAATTATAATTATGTATAAGTATCTATGTGAGTGTATACATGCATACTATGCAAACCTACATATATGTACTTATTAAACTATAACAATATAGCGCAAAACATTCGAAAATATATTTTGTAGAATATGCAGTATCTATTTTGCTTCTTTCTTATTAAACAAATATGACACGGCAGGACCCGCTTCGAAATCCGCTCTTGATAATTTGTTGAAATCTAGTTGACAGGCCGCATCTACCAGTTTAAAGAATTCCTCAGACTCACGATTTTTATGCAAATTATTACGCCGACCATATTCCTCCAATTGTTGTAAAATTAATTTTGTAGATATGTGAGATTGCTGGGATAATAATATTACTAGTCGTTTCAGATGATTAACATTTAATCGATAGAACGAGTCACCAAAGAGAAGATTTTCGGCAAATTTAGAAATCTCCTGTGTGTTAGAAGTATTATTACACATCGATATACTATTTGAATGTTAGTAAACTAAAAGGTAGTGTTTATACGCACGCGCCATGGTAATTTTTACCGTAGATCCGAATTTTCTTCCATATAACGCATGAACAAAACCTACTTTTATATGGAAGAAAATGCGCAACACCCTCCATAGAAAAAAAATTCGAAAAAAATCAACGGTAATTTGTAGCGACTTGAAACTTGCACTTTATTACATCAAAAATTGAATGGGTTAAAAAACTGCATTTCCAAAGAATCTGATTAAAAAGTTTGAAATTTTGATGACAAATTTTTTAAGTTTGATTAATTTTTTTGAAATTCGTATAAGCTTAGAAACTTTTATTTATGTGGTATCTGATATAGATCGGCCCATATTTATTTATTTATTTATTTATTTATTAAAAAAAATAGCCTACGGCTAATACAATTATTCCTATATACAAATAAAAATTTAAAATTAAAAGCCAGTTGTCTATGACATTATAAATTTTAATTATAAACTAAATTATCCTATTGATTTTTGTTTCAGTCTTGCGAATTCACGAGGTACATGCATATTTATATCACTTACGAAGTATACATACATACATACATACATATATTTATATGCTGCAATATTTCTAGAACTACCAAATACATTAGTTGCGTAGCTGGCGAGGCCTAGTCTCCAGTCTACCTTAATGTGCATCAGGCGAAAAGGCCTAGTTCCTCTGCTAACGAGCTTTCGATCATGGTCGGAAAGGCCGAGTTTCCGATCCATGTTCTCGAAGTCACTCATATGCTACCGCTCCCGCTCTATTTCGTGCAGGGCAAACCGTCTGAATGACCGTGTTCGAGCGATTTGCGTTTTCTTCATTCGTTACTTTCATTGCCACTTCTTCGTCGATGTTAGGCAGGCGGAAAGACCTCGTTTCCGCTCTGCGCTGTGGACGGCTGCTGGACATGGTCGAAAAGGCCTAGTTTCCGATCCATGCTAGCAACAATTTTCGAGTGCTATCCCACATGTACATATAATATCCTGTAATATAATATAATTCCGATGGTTCTTACATGTTTAATTTCCTCCGGGACAGCATTATACATTGCTAGTCCGTTACTAAATACTGATTTCAAGCCCTAACTTAAACGTACAGGTTCCAAGTGAAATTGATTTGCCTGTCTAGTTAAGTACTGGTGAACATCTGAGTTTCGTCTTACTAAAGACTCTAAATATTCCGGAAGCAATCCATTTTCTATTCTATAAATAAAAGTCAACACATCTCTTTTTACTTCATTTGCTACCGATAAATATCCTAATTCTTTTAACATATTGTTAACAACTTTGATATTTCTTTGGTATTCGCCATCGAGAGTATTGTCGAACAATATCTTATATTTGATTTTTCCTACTTTGGAAATAGTTTTCCTTAATCTATGCAATAAATTTACTTTCTTTGCTATTTTACCGTTTATATATTCAATGTTTTTTAAATGTCAAATTGTTATCTATAATTACCCCTAGATACTTATACCTTTGAATCCATTCTAGCGTTGAGCCCGTAAGTAGAACCCTTGTTCTCACTTCGGCTTCTTCCCTAAATCTAGTCTTACCTAATACCATACATTTTGTTTTCTGTACATTAACACATAATTGATTCTTACATAACCATTCGCAGACGGTAGTTAATTCTTCATTAATTTTGCTACTTTGCTTTTCCACTTATATAAATCAGTGTGTCATCTCCAAACATATGTACTTTACAATGTTGCAATACTCCTGGTAAGTCATTTATGTACATTATGAACATTATTTTAAATGAAAATTATTAACTACCATTTTAAATTTTGCTGCTATTATTTTGAACGCTACTATATGTATGTATGTATATGTACATGTCGCATAACCTCGCCCTTTTTTCTTCGAGGTCGTTTAAAAAATGATACTAACTTTTACAGCACATCTACATTAAAAGCTGGTTAAACGCGGTAATTTTTACCGTGGATTTACGGCAAATACACTTACAAATTACCATGGATCTACCGGAAGTTTTTTTTTCCGTAGATTTACGGTATTTTTTACCGTGGTCTACGATAATTTTTTACCGTGGTCTACGGTAATTTTTACCCTGGATATACGGTAATTTTTTACCGTGGATCTGCGTTAATTTTTTTTTTGTGGATCTACAGTAATTTGTTACCGTGGCGCGTGTAAATACACTTCCAAACAAAAACCTGAATATTTACCGCGTAACAAAGCAATAGTAAAGGCAGGTTTTCATGAAGACACGCCAAATCATACATGGGCCACACGTCGCCCGATGTCCAATTATGCTTTCGTTTTAAATGCTCCACCAAAGCATCGGTTAAATCCTGCATCATGTATTTATCCGCTAAATAAAATAATTCACCCAGCTCATTAAGTGACAATAAAGGATCCACTTCAATTTCATATACGTAAACGTAGCGCAGAAAACGTTTAAAACTGGCTGGGCTTACTTCGGTAACCCTCACCGGCCCAACAACAACAAAATCGCTATAGAACATCCGTTCAAAGACTTCAGATGCAGTCGCCAAAATCATCTTATGACAGCGAAAGAGATGTGGTTCTTCGGAAGCTTGATCACCGACTAGAAATTCACAGTCTGCCAGATGATTGTCTTCTTCCAGTAGACGCAGTCTTCGTTCCTTGCTACTAGGCATTCTGCATAAGCAAGAGCATATTATACACATATGTATGTATAAATCAGTTTGATAGAAAATGTATTGCTTATTGTGATTACCGTTTAGTAAACATCTTAACTTTGGTTTTCTTCTGAGGCACTTAAAATAAATACAATCGTTAGCGAATCAAGCGATACAAATTGTTGATAAAATAGATAAAAATAGGGAAAGTACAATCAAAACAAAAACTCGTCTTAATTTCACATTAGTTGCGTTCGATAACAAAATTAGCCAACACCAGCCAACAATCTAAATCAAGAGAGTAAGCGAAAATTCTCTTCCAAAGAGAAGAAAAAGCAAAAAAGTAAACGGACAGGAAATTAGCCTTCACTTGCAAAAACCGGAGGAAGAAGATACACCAGCTGACTTTTTTTATTTGTTATTTGTAAACAAACTGAAATTCATGTTGCCTCCATAGGAAAAAAGGAAAGTGAACGTTCAATGTTCGCCAGGAACATTTCTAGAAGTAAAAACTAGTTCGCGCTATCATAAAGCCACATAGCAGGCAGCCAAAAAGCATATAAACACCAAAACTCGAAAAATGCAATTTTGTTTGTTTACAGAAATTGCAATCATATGTTTTCGTGTTGGATAATTTTTGCTGACTAAAATTTTGCCAGTACAAAATGAACGCTTCTCTTGCATCAAAATGAACGCTTGCTCTCTCAATTTTTGTGTGTTGGATAATTTTTTGTCGTTATCGAACGCCATCCAGTAAAAATTTGGAAAAAACTATTACAAATTTTTGACTTGTCGAACGCACCTATTATTAGGTTCGTTCGCTGAGCTGTTAATTGTTCATGTTTAAACAAAACTTACAAGTTTTTCGTTCGCGTACGCAAAAAACTTGCAAAGTAGGGGAAATTGAGAGAGCAAAGTGACATTTCATTTTGAGGGGAAGCTGTTGGTTTCTGCTGGAAAAATTTTTGCCAACAGTAATTTGCCAACAGGAAAACAGCTGATCAAAAACAGCTGGTTGGCATTTACGCAAACGTACGTCGAACTAGGTTTACGCTACGTCGTTGACTAAGTCCCCTTTCAGACACGTCAAGTCTTGCTTTCAAGTCTGCTCGTTCGTTGGTGAAGGAGGTGAGAAGAGAGGGGTAGAGTACAGATACCTCCGTACCGTCAATTCGTTTCAAGTTTTCTTGTTCTCTTTTGATCTTTTCGTTGCTTCCCATTTAAAAATCCAAGGACTTGAATTCAATAAAACTTGACTCGTGTGGAAGCAAAGAGAAAACATAAAAGAGAATGCGATAAACATTTCTTTCAAGACTTGACGTGTCTGAAAGGGGACTAACTGCGCTTTAAGCCATGTGATATAAGTCCTCTTTCAGACACGTCAAGTCTTGAAAGCAATTTTTTTCGCATTCTCTTTTGTGTTTTCTATTTGCTTCCACACGCGTCAACTTTAATTGAATTCAAGTCCTTGGTTCTTTAGTCCCCTTTCAGACACGTCAAGTCTTGAAAGCAATTTTTTTCGCATTCTCTTTGTGTTTTCTATTTGCTTCCAAACGCGTCAACTTTAATTGAATTCAAGTCCTTGGTTCTTTAAATGGGAAGCAACGAAAAGATCAAAAGAGACAAGAAAACTTGAAACGAATTGACGGTACGGAGGTATCTGTACTAATTTAACTAGCAGAAA
>NW_023458555.1:31223526-31228977 GCF_013731165.1 Rhagoletis pomonella | reverse complement strand
CAATCAAGCAGCAAGGCTAAAAAAGGACAAAACAACAAACCACAAACAGCAACTACACACACACACGGTGTGCTTGTGGGGTCAGTCAGCGAACAGCTGTCAGAAGTTGACACTAAAAAGAAAGGCAGATGGCAAAAAACAACAAAAGCATATAAACGAAAATCAGTGGAAAAGGTGCAGGTCTCGCTTTGTTGTAATGTACTATGTTTGTATGCATATATGTAAGTGCAGTTATAGTACATTGAAAATATAGACAAAAACCTTAAAAATGCTTGCATATTTGTGTACATATGCTTATATATAAAAAACGATTTTCAATTACTGCACTTGTTTCGCTCAATTTATTTAAATTCAAGTTTATCCAATTTTTTACACCAATAGC
Source organism: Rhagoletis pomonella (assembly GCF_013731165.1). Lineage (NCBI taxonomy): Eukaryota > Metazoa > Arthropoda > Insecta > Diptera > Tephritidae > Rhagoletis > Rhagoletis pomonella. Next base: position 31,228,595 of record NW_023458555.1, on the reverse strand, counting down.
ACTCGATGTTGCCACATATGTACTTTTGTACGACCTTTCGCAATAGCCAAGATGGCTGAATAAAAAATTTTCATTTGCTCTTTTTTGGCTCTTTTGTTATTATGCCATTGTATAGTATGGTATTTTATTGTCTCCAATTTCAGGTTTCTATGGCTATTGAACTTTATTTGTTAAAAAGCCGCGTTTACGACAAAAATCTAGCAAGAGCGAATTTTAATTCCTTTCGTTTTATAATCGACGGCAGCGCTGCCATACTGTAGGCAAGTTTATCAATAAAGAGGCAATTTTTATATTGGTAACGGTCTGTTTACACACGAAAATCCCATCGAAATCCCCCTTTTGTATAACTAACAAATATTAGTTGCGTTCCCGTACGAGTCAGAAATAGTCAGAATCAGTCAGACAAAAGAGAGAGATAATACGGTTCTCTCTCTGTCAGAAGTTGCTGCTTTAGTCCGAGAATTTGTTGCTGGTAAATCTGTCAAACGATCAGCTGTAGTGTGTTTGGCAACCAAATTGTAAACAGAAGAAAAGTGCACTCTGCTAATTCATGTTTAAAAGTATTTCATTACTTGTTCAAATTGATACTAGTGAATTTGAAAGTATTTTTAGTTATTTACAAGTGTGAGCTGAGTGTGTTTACATACAAAATAAGCAAAAATGTACAACCAAAATTTGGAGGTTATGTTGAAGTTGACAGAAGTTACCATTTTGTACTAGAAAGCGATCCCGTACTTTTCAATGTTACTCTCTCGCTCTGAGCGAATTCTTTTTGACAGTTTTACTAGTTTTAGTCCGAGGAATACGGGATTGCACCTATTTATATATTAAACAGTTCAACTTTGCAGACTGCTTCGCTTGAAACGTCAAAATTCTTTGCATAAATCAAATGCAAGTAAATGCAAGCCTAGCTTTTGGCAGTTGAAAAATCAAATAAACCCTCATGCGAAAGCTCTATTTTTGTGTGTTGCTAAAATTGTTAAAACTTATATCTACTTATTTATTTAATACATCGGGCCCTAACCGCAAAATAACGAAAGCGACATTTTTCAAAATTTTCTTTTTGATGCAGAAATATTCCTAGAGCATCTAGATGCATTTCTGCTTCAAAACGAAGAGAAAAATGTCGCTGACGTTATTTTGGCGGTTAAAGGCTCTGTTATGCATACTTGGCATTGCTTGAGAGTTGTCACATAAGGAATCTGTTAAATGAGCTTCGCGTGTAAGCGGTTACCCAACGCACAGCATTACATACGTAAAAGTCTGTTGGTTTTTGATTTCTACGTAAAAATGGTATAGCAGTGCATGCAATGCCAAGTATGCATAACAGAGCCTTAAGGCTCGATATAGTCTATGAACAAACAATTCTTACAGGCTACTAATAAAATTAACAAGATTTTCAACTTAAATATCGATATTGCGGGTAAAGTATCGATGTCTTCTATATATCGACTTTGGAATATCGATTGAAAAAATCGATTATAGCACCATGAAATATCGATATTCAGAATAATCGAAATGATATCGAACATTCCTAATTAGCTGTTTTTGCTTACGCGAAAAAGCACATTTAGCGCATTTAGCTCTAAATGTACATTTATCCATACAAAATTCGTCACCTAAATGCAACTAAATGCAACTCCATTTATGCATTTAGAATCTAAATGCTAAAAGCAACCCTGTGATCTTCCAAAATTTCCACGATTCGAACATGGTTTAATGAGAAGAAGTGGCAACATTGCTTTTTCGAGTATACAGTCGCTAGCTGCGTTTCAGTGATCGCCGATCGAGATTTCATTTATTATTTTACATTATTTGGATAAAGAAAAGTTACGCAAATTAAACATCGATATAATGCTGATAGAAATCTGGATTAATTTGTGATCAACTCTGTTTGTTTTGTTTCGTAATTAAGTGTGGAAATTATAATTGACAGCACCGACAAATGAATATATACACAAACAAATGTTTGGTTATGGTTAAAACAATTCAAGTTTTTGTATTGAATTTTCGGTTTAGAATTTATTTTTTCCTTTTCAGTAGGCGATTTTTGGACATTATCTTTTCCGTGAGAATTTATCGTAATAGATACGGATCTGAATAAGCTACTGGAACACGGCTGTTTGTCAAAAGCATACGATTTCGAACTCGCGTAAATGTACATTTGCTAAATGCGATAGCATGAACGCTCTTCGAAAACATATGTTCGAAAGTGCTAAATGTTGCATTTTAAATGCAGCAAAAACGCTGCATAAGGCCCTGTCTCCACAGGAAAACACTGATGTCGTGATAAACATGTCACAAAATATATTCCCAATGGAGACCGCCTATTTCTCATGGGCTGCAACATATGTCAGCGCTTATTGCTTGACATCTATTGCAGGCGATTCGATAGTTTGACAGCCATATTTTCATTTGAAAGAAAGCATGCTGGTGGTAACACCGATGAAATTTTGATATTGAATCAAAATAAAAATCTGTGCCCTATTAGATTATTTATGATTACGTTTTAGGAAATAATTCAGCAATTTTTTAAAGGTTTAAATGTTTTTAAACACCGAAATTGATAGAATGTTGTCTGGTGGCGTCATGCGGCAAATGCTTATTTCAAGACATCAAAGTGCCCACACACAAAAACTTGCAATCATATTTCTCGTCAAAATGACAGTTGGTTGGCCATCGGTGTTTGCCTGTGGAGTTCTGCGGTAAGGTTGGTGTTATGCAGACAAACTTTTGTTTGCCAAATTAAATGGCGGCTGCTTAGTATGCTCGGAGGGGGTTATGTCGAGTTTGGCAGAGGGTTGCGCGTTCATTATGGTTTTCAAGGCCATTGCCAACACGAAATAAAAATTTCAGATGTACATAACGCGCACAATTAATATATTTTTATGATATCGTATAGGCAATTAACTGTGCCCTTATCTTTGAAGCTCCTACAGCATTAATTCTGTTCTCAAGCTTTCGGTATCACGGCAATTTTTGTGTATATCAACAATTGTCTAAAATTTTTGTATGTGACAACACCGAATTTGCTGCAGTTTGACCAAACAAAATTAGTTTGCTGTGAGAGTCGCCAAACTCGCTCTCTCCGAGTTTGCTGCAACAACAATTGCACGCAGTTTTCCAAACAAAATTTCTGCATAACACCGACCTAATTTGTACCAGGTTATGAGAAAAAATTTTGTAGAAGCGGGTTCGTCAGCTTATCATTTGTTTACATCACAAGCACCAATATTTTACTAATTTCTGTAACTAAAGAGTTAATCCAACATGACAACACCTTTGAAAGCTTATTAATGAATCATTTTACCCATGATACAAAAAATAAGTTAGTTTCAATAAATAACTTTTTGATTAAAAAGCAGACCTGAAAGTTGTGGTTAACTTTGATTAATTAACAGCTACGCGAACGCAACTAATTTTAAACAACGAACAAATCGTCGCCTGTGTAAAAGATTGTCGTATTTTACGGCCCGTCTCCACAGGCAAAGGTTTATGCCTACCGATTGTCATTTTTATTGCCTGATAAAAAATTTTCCAGAGGCAATATTTATTTGTGTGTGGGCATTTTTTATCTAGACACAAGCATTGCTAAAATGGCTATTTTTTCCGGATTTAATCACTTAAAAAATTTAAAAAATATGCTATTCACACCCAAGCAAATAATAAAAAATATATCAATAGAAAACATCTCAATTTTGACTTTTATATTGAAATATCAATAATGTTGTCTGCCCGAAGCTGACGCGCAGATGAAAATGTAGCTCTCAAAGTACCAAATTGCTGGCAATATTTATCAATATAAAAGTTCTGATAATTATTGCTTGCCAAGAGCAATATGTGGTCTCCATGGGCAAAATTTTGACTGATAACTTTATCAAGATTATATTACTACGTTTATTATTATTTGCAAGTAACAATTTGCAAAATGGTAAACTTTGCCGTATAAACGCTGAGTTAATTTTTTATTTGCAAATAACTAAATCACGCAAAAAATTATTGATTAGTGGTACTATTTGCAAATAAGCGCAAGACGCCGCCATTATTTTTCTTTTTCGATGGTCATCTTATTGCCTTTTTATAATCAAGACGTTGTCATTTTTAACTTTGTTTTCTTTTTCGATGGTCATATTATTGCCTTTTTATAATCAGGCAATATTAAAAAAGAATTATTCACCAACGAATAAACAGTGAGTTAGGTATTTGCAAATTATTTTTATTTGCAAATAGCTTAAGTATAAACGTAGTATATGTTGTGTAGATTAAGTACATGCAAAAAAAAGATCACGGTACGTATTTTCTTGCCAAATATGTATATAATTCAGAAATCACATTGGGAAATTTTAACAAATAAGAGTGTGACTCTCCTATATTTTATTTTTATTTTACGTTGCACAATTTGGTGCGTTGATTGCTCATGATTGAGTTTATAATGAACCGGTAATATTTGGAGAGGAGAATCGAATGCAGCCCGTTAGAAGTATATGCTTGGAATAGAAAAGATGTTATGAAGAGTCAAAGTGGCGTGACTTCTTTTTTTAATTCTGACACTCGCGACTTTTATAATATACTGTAGCTGTTTTTTTAAATAAACTAAACTAAACTAAATAAACTAAACTTAAAAAGTTACAGAGCGAAAAAGAAATAAGAAAATCCCCAAAAAACAATATATTTAATACCCAAAGGCATTTTTTGTCCATGTCATCAAATATCTGCCGTTCCTTCAATTTTCGAAAATCAGGTGTCAAATGAATGCACTTGGGCTATAGATGCTAGGACTTACCCTTGATTTTTGGCAGTTTATGTTCGAAAAATTTTTTATATGAAAAAAATGCGGAGTACCGCCAACAAAATGTGCCAAAAATCGACGATAAGTCCAAGATACTTAAAATTTGCAATTTGCTTGCTAAAATTTGATGGGCCACAAATATGAATACCAATATGAGTATGAATATGCTAAGAAAAGTTGGTAAGTTTGGTCAAACTTTGCAGATTTTTCATAATTTTTGCAGTTATAAACATTGGCCCGTAGTCATAGTCAAAATAAAGTCGACTTTAAAGTTAGTTGC
>NW_023458555.1:31220023-31223426 GCF_013731165.1 Rhagoletis pomonella | reverse complement strand
TTTTTTGAACTTTGTTAAGCCATTGAATGTACTACACAAGTTGTAATTTGTGAAGTGGCAGATATCAATAAAAGTCATTAAACGGAAAGATGATTTTTTTTTAATATTTTCTTATTACTTTGTTGCTTTAGTTATTATTGCATTTAAAAATTACGCTTTGTTACATAAATACATATGTAATCAGTGTGTTCTTATATATATTATAAACATTTTTTTGTTTAAGATTTCATGAACATATGTTCTTATAACTTATTATTGCAATCATTTAGTATACACGAAACTTGTAGAAATTAATAAACGAAATGGTCACATTCCAACCAATGATCACAGTAACCAGATAGAATAAAAATATGACAGGTAATGGGATGAGAATCAGACGCGTGTTCTTCAAATGGGGGATACCTGGTGCGAATAAAGAATTGTGTCGTTTAAAGGAGTTGTATACATACATTTACTTTATTTACTTACAGTTATAGCCCAAAAATGTTATATAGACATAATAACCCAATGCCAAAAGCCAAAATGTGTTTCCCAGTAATCGTGCGAAAAACCACGGCTGGCTTATAACCCATTCATAGAAAAACAGTTGCACAAAATGCAACAGTATTAATGGAGGAAAGAAAGCATTTAGATGTACATCAAAAGCATAGCCCCATTCGATATCTGGTTCAAGACTACTGCTGCGCAAGTAACGATTCGTCACTAACCAGAAGAATGAAGCAACTATAATGCCCGCAAATATACAATCCACCAAAACTACATATAAAATGAAGGATACACTCTGCAAGAAGTTTAGTCCCATTGTCCATGCGAGCACGACGGAGGTCACTAGAATATTTTTTTATATAAATTGGTTGCACTGACTCTCTAGCAGAGTCCACAAACTTTGCACTTACCGCATAGGCATACCACCAATAAAACTAGGAAGGCAGGATCATCCCTGGCAAATTGTGATTTGGTCTCTGTGTGTTATTGGCAATATGGTTACTAGATTAGGTCAAAGTAAAAGCTGTTACTTACGCTTCCTGTAATTAAAGTTTCTGTATACTTTTTGTGGGGATATAAACAAGTAAATCATTTGCCATACGGCAAACTCGAAGTCCATCTGATTGAATTTTAATAGTCGCCGTAAATATTTGTAGCTTTTGCTTGTTGCAGATAGACAATTTCTTGTGTGATTCGCTGGCGGTGGTAAGGGCGATTGTCCGCGGGACGTTGTATATGACGGGGCATAGCTGGAACCGGTCACTGATGGCGTAGGTGAAGTTGAATGCTTCATTTTGTCGAACCTAACTTTGGTTAAACTTATTTTTGTTTAACAAAAAGTTGTTTTCGCTAAGGCTGCACAAAAACTGACACATCACGTCAAATGTCGTTGTATAGGGATATTTTATAGGGACATTTTTCTAAAATGACCATAAAATTGTTGAACACTGCTTTCCATACGCTTCCCAATAATAGACAGTCACGAAAAGTCCACTGGCGCCATATTTATTTTCTTCATAGAAAATCGCACGGGAAATTTTTGGGGCAGCCGATAATAGAATGTGAAAAATAGTATCAATTCAATAAATTATTCTGAAATTGTTAGAAATTTTATTTTAAACCCTCGCGGTATATTACGCGTTGGAATTCTGTGCGAATATGTCCGTAAAATGTGAGAAAAGACGTGAACGTTTTATGAAAATGGTGTCTAATTAGTGTTGATTTGTGCGGGTACGGTACGGGTGTGCAGCGGAGTTGTGTGGAGGAGTGCGGCGATCTGCAACACATTCGGCAATGGACAAAGAAAATTGTTTGGAATTGTGAAAATGTAAAGAAACCATAATATATATTGAAAACATAGGCCTGCAAAATTAATTAAAGCCGCCAGGCGGGCGTTGTTTGCGTATGGCCACAAGCTGCGTTACGATCAATTGTGCTTAAAAATAGAATTGAAGCACATCTGTGGGTATGGGTATGTGTGTGTGTGGATATAAAAAAGGAAAATAAAAAAGAAGACTGAAAGAAAGTGGAAGAATTTTTCACAACGGCTTGCGAGGGAGGACCTGGAAATCATATACGGACCACAAATTATCCAAGAAAACATTAAAAAAAGAAAGTACCAAAATTAGTACAAAAATTTGTCGGAGCTCTTAATGGACTGTCTCTAACAGAGGACTCCACCCTATAGTACACCCTTGGCTCCTGCCACTTCATATCATTTTCATCACTTCGCTACTGTACACATACGCAGGCGGCTTCAAGTCGTTCTGTATCGCGTTGCGTTAAGTACGCGTTTTGCATCGATAAAACGAGACTTTCATTATAAATCAACGTAGAAGAAAAGTGAAGTTAAGAATATCGGCAAATTGGTTTGCAGTTGCTTTCTGTTGCCTCATTTCTTCGTACACGAATTTTTTCTAGTTTTATTTTATCTTTATATTTTTCCGACTGGACTGGTTGGCGGCTAAGTGTCCGCCTAAATATAGCCGTCAATTTGTGGTCGTCATCTGGATTTGCCTTCTGTGACGGCGACAGCCCGAACGCCGGCAAAGTGGATGCCCGGGGCAACCTGGGTGTGCCCCAGGACTACGCAGGCATGGTGGGCTTAGCGGGTGGAGGTGGTCCCGGTGGTGCTGCAGGTCATCTGTATGGACCAGTGCCGCCACAAGACAGTAAGCTAAATTTATTCTTGCATAATTATATTTTTTTAATATAAGTAATTTATTTTAGCATTAATAGTGCGCGACATGGTGCAAATGCCACCGCCTCCATCAAATGCACCGACATCAGCAGATGCGTGCTTGAGCATTGTTCATTCACTCATGTGCCATCGACAAGGTGGCGAGAGTGAAGGCTTTGCAAAACGTGCTATTGAATCGCTGGTGAAAAAATTAAAAGAAAAGCGTGATGAATTGGATTCGCTGATAACGGCCATCACCACGAACGGTGCACATCCCAGCAAATGTGTCACTATTCAACGAACATTAGACGGCCGTTTGCAGGTGCGTTTGCTTTGTGTTATTTAAAAAAAAAAACTCATTATGAACTTAAAAGAAGCCAATAATTACCGTCGCTAAACTAAAATAAACTTTATTATCTTTCCAACTTCCAAACAGGTTGCTGGTCGTAAGGGCTTTCCACATGTCATATACGCACGCATTTGGCGTTGGCCAGATCTGCACAAAAACGAACTAAAGCACGTTAAATATTGTGCATTCGCTTTCGATCTCAAATGCGATTCAGTTTGCGTCAATCCGTATCATTATGAGCGGGTCGTTTCACCAGGCATCGATTTGTCCGGTTTGAGCCTGCAGTCCGGGCCAAGTCGTTTGGTGAAAGATGAATATTCGGCTGGTCCGTTAGTCGGTGGCATGGATATTGATGGTAATGACATCGGTACTATACAACACCATCCATC
>NW_023458555.1:31213127-31219923 GCF_013731165.1 Rhagoletis pomonella | reverse complement strand
TTTTTAGTTGCCGATTCAAATCATGCAATGAATGCTATGTTCGTTGCGGGTCGCACAATACCAAAAATTGAACCAGGCGATGGTAGCGGTATGCCCCGAGGTGCCTGGATGGCGCCACCACCACCACGGTTGGGTCAACCCCAGCAACTGTCGCAAACACAACCACAACCATCGCAACAGCAAACCCAGCAAGCACAACAATCGCAGCAACAGCGTGTGACTCAAGTTTCCCAACATCCGCTTTGTAAGCGCTTCCTTTATTATATTTTAAGTTTTTCGATTTAATTGCTTTCGTAAATTTAATTTGCATTCTTGATGATTAAGTATCTGGTCAACACAACATAACGCAGAAAGATTAAAAAGCTTTTACTTTTGTACTATTTTTCAAAGCAATAAGAAAATAATTTCGTACTCTTTATATATACATACTTATATGTATACAGTTGTCCACAAAATAATAGGGAGTTCGGTACTGTGCCCGGATTTCACTATTTGCCTTTTGTTTATTTAATGTTTATTTTTTTTTTAAGTCTCCCTGTTTATACAACAAACCATATTACCATTTCAAACTTTGTAAAAAATATAAAAATTCTGCAGGATTTCATTAAAATATCAAAATTTTTAATCAGAATCTTCAGAAGCTGCTAAAAATCCCCTTGAGTTGTGAGAATTTTTTTGGTTAAACGTGTTTCTAATTTTTTTCTATGCAAAGTAAGAAATGCCAAAAAATAAACGGAATTTATTAGCGGCTTGAAACTTGCACTCCATTATACTACAATTTAGTTGGCACCAAACTGCATACCAAAATTTTGTCTAAAGATTCTGATTAAAATGTTTGAAATTTTGCTGAATTTGCATAATTTTAATAATTTATGTAATGTACAAACGTTAATTTATATGATGTTTGTTGTATAACCAGCAAGGTGGTCTATGGGTCATTCCATTGAAAAGAGGAAAACGACAAATTCAAATATGCCCTCATTATCTCTATTTCAGTAGTAACTAACCTCTTTTAAATTACTACATTTTATTAAGTTGTGAGTAAATATTAAAAAAATCAAAAGTTGAAATTTTTGTCTATGGAATCTTTATAATGCATAATTACTTTACACCAGTCACAAGGAGATGTCCCACCAGTCACAACTTTAAATATTTTTTAATATTTCTATGAAGTTCATATAAACCTCATTTTTATTGAAAACAAAAGCGTATAATTCACATTTTACAACACAAATACATCGTTCGAGAAAATTAAGTGTTTTGGCTAAAATTCATCTTTGAGTGCGCAAGGGTAAAATAGAGTTCTTTTCAGTGTCCCACCAGTCGCATTCATTCAAATGATTGTTACATAAAACTAAGAAATCGTTTGATATTTTTGTTAAAGCAATGTTATACATTAGTTATCGTTCTGTGTTAAAAAATATCTTTCGCTGTAAGTTCAGACGTCACGGTTAAATTTCACAATTGATCACATTCTGGAGTAAAATGCCCAACTAGTCACAATGGAATGGCCACGTTCAATAATACCAGATACAGATTCGAATACTTATATGTTTTATTTAATCTAGAAGTAATGGAATCCTGTCATTAATTAAATTACAGCTGTTGCACATGGAATGCCTTTGGCTGGACCAATGAACCCCGGCGGCCCAGTTATGGGCCCACCTCCCCCGCCTCAACTACAGAATACACAAGGCAACGGTCCGAATGGTAACATTTTAGCTGGTGCTGGTCATCATTCTCAAGCCAACTCACCTACAGACGCGTTGCAGCAGGTGCAGAACGCTAGTGGTGGTGGAAGTGGCGGCGTCGGTGTAAATGCTGGCGGCGCAGCAAATACGACTGCGTCAAACCAAGGCACATACTACGGACCACCAACCACATCACAGATGCCCAACGTGGCAGAGGCCAAGTTTAATGCTGCATTAAATAGCGCTGGACCAGGCGGTGGCGTACAACAGCCTCATTCACCACATTTACAACAAAACGGTTACGTAACGGGCGGTGGTGCGCCAGCAAACTACGTTCAACAAGTATCTGGTGCTAGTGGTGCTGGTGGTAGTGGTGCACAGTCAGCTTCGCAAGCCAATGCCGGTGGCCAAGTTGTATCCGGTGGTACAGTAGGTGCCGGCGGCACATGGACTGGGTCAAGTACGCTCACCTACACACAGTCAATGCAGCCGCCAGATCCACGCGCACATCCCACAGGTTATTGTAAGTTAAAACAAAAATCCTTAATTAAATTTCGTTTCTCATTTGCATTTGACATTTACAGGGAATGCACCGTTAAGTGGAGATATGAGTGGTAATCAACAACAACAGCAACAACCCCGTATGCTGTCTCGCCAACCAGCCCCAGAATATTGGTGTTCAATTGCTTACTTTGAGTTGGATACGCAGGTTGGCGAAACGTTCAAGGTACCATCAGCCAAGCCAAATGTTATTATCGACGGTTATGTTGACCCTTCTGGCGGTAATCGCTTCTGTCTTGGTGCACTCAGTAACGTACACCGTACAGAGCAATCGGAGCGCGCAAGGTAGGTCCAATATGCATATTTAAAAGAAGAGAATTTTTTGCAATTGGACTTTGTTTAATATTTCATAGGCTTCATATTGGTAAAGGCGTTCAACTTGATCTACGAGGTGAGGGTGACGTTTGGTTACGCTGTCTCAGCGATAATTCGGTATTCGTACAAAGTTACTATCTCGATCGTGAGGCTGGCCGTACTCCAGGCGATGCTGTGCATAAAATTTATCCAGTTGCCTGCATTAAGGTGTGCTAATTAAAATACAAACAAATTTACGAAACAAAATTCTCAAGAATTACTATTGCCCTGCAGGTTTTTGATTTGCGTCAGTGCCATCAACAGATGCATTCGTTAGCGACAAATGCACAAGCAGCGGCTGCCGCACAAGCAGCTGCCGTCGCGGGACTGCCTAGCTCACAAATAGGCGGTGCGCCACGAAGTGAGTGCAGGAGATACACAAGGGTAGTCATTAAAGCTCGAAAACTTGCATTTTCGTAAATGTAATGACGATTATTAGCACAACTTTTTATATAAAAACATTTCGAGAGTATCCTTAATTTGGTATTCATTGAAACAGTTTATGTAAGCTCGCAAACATAGAGCTATGTAAAGTTGCAGAACTTTCATGAAGACCACTTGTGATGCACCCACAATTGTTAATAAAATTCCTCTTTTAAACGAATCTTATTTCAAAAAATTAAAAATAAATCTATTTTGTAGATATTACTGCAGCCGCAGGAATCGGAGTTGATGATTTGCGCCGCTTGTGTATTTTACGCTTAAGTTTTGTCAAAGGCTGGGGACCTGATTATCCAAGACAATCGATCAAGGAGACACCTTGTTGGATAGAGGTGCATCTTCATCGCGCCTTACAGCTATTGGATGAAGTGTTGCATGCAATGCCCATCGATGGGCCGCGTGCGATGGCTTAAAATCAGTTATTCATCAGCCAAAATCCAAGATTAAAAACTAATACGTTCAAAAAAGTTCAGTAAATAACTAAAGTTCAGCTCAATTCTTGACTGTGAGTCGAGAAAGTAAGGAGAGGAAATTATGGGCAACGGCCATTTTGAATCATCACATTTTCCTGTTTCTTATTTTTTTAGTCTTACAAGTGAATTTTCGAGTTGTATTTAAGTTAGGCGGATAAAGCAAGAAAGGCGGCGGCGGTTTATGTTTGTCTGTTTTAAAAGATTATAATGATGATTACACGTAAAAATTTTGCAAAGCCGTAGAATCATCATATTGGAAACTTATGTCTTTAATTTTAATCTGTTTACTGTCATGTACCCCTCTCATTAAAATGCAATAACTATTAAAAAGAAAAATGCAATCAAAAATGCTAAAGTAGCATAAACATGTTCTAAAAAAAATAAATTTATATTTTATAAAAAAAAAATCTGGCATGTAACTTTTAAACTGTGAAATTACCGTTAAGAAATCGTAAAATTCGAGATTGTACACATTTTTATTTTTTATGAACTTCTCTTTGTCACCATAGTGAATGTTGATGGCTTTGTTTTTTATAGTTTCGTCAAGGCAACCATTTTTTGAGTGTTTCAAATTATTTTTAGGAATGTGTGATTAACCAAAAAAGAATAAAGTAAAAAATATTGTTTAAATTTTTCACTTTAAATGGGTTTTAATGCTTGAACCGGAAAAAATTAATAGGAAATATTAACATCAGTTTGCACACAGAGACGTTAATATTTTTGAAGGTTAACCTTTCCTTGAGCGCATTCTCACAAAAAACTTGTGAGTGTTGACTAGTGGTAGATAAACAACTCCATTAACAAAATTATACAACATATACAAAATTTATAACGATTTATGTTTGTTAAAAATTATGTTTATTGCAGTAAATCCCAAATTTTATATTCATTTATCAGGATTGGTTGATTTTTCCGACAGGGAATTAAGGGATGACGGAAACCCATTCAAAATACATGGATCATTTAGTAGTACACATTTAATTAAAGATCTTACATTTTCTATATCTATAGCTGTGCTCAGAAATGCATCAAGCCAAAGCATGAATCTCTTTTAAAAGCCTTATTTGCGGAACTAGGATCCAATTCGGCATTTAACCATGGTTGCGCATATCGGACTTTTATAGGTTAGAAATAAAACAGACCGATGCTTCGGCTTGATGCACTTCAGAGCACAGGGTATCTTTTAAACTTACATCCTATTACAGTGCGCCAAATGCATATTTATAGTTTATCTATACTTCTCGCAATGGAGCGTCACTTGTGCGTCCAACCATTTAATCCATTCCTCATCAACTATTCGCTCCAAGGTGACTTCATTAAATACCGATGATCGTGCAACTTCCATAAATTGCATTTTATTAAACATGCGCAAAGATTTTTCATTTTTTACACCAATTTTCGCTTCAAATTTTTTTATTTGTAAATTTTGTTGTGCATATTTTATCAGCAATAGCATTGCTTCCCATCCGTAGCCCTTCCCACGAACTTCTAGTTCAGCTATCATAATTTCAGCTTCAGCCACTTGTGAACGTTTCCCATCCTTGTCTTCACCTTCATCGTTTACTCTCAAGAAAATGTTTGTATCACCAACCAAAGCATCTATCTCGTTGCCGGTTTGTTCATAAGCCGATCGACATAATACAAGAAATGTACATTTGTCCTCATCTTCGCGCCAGCAGCGTTGCATCGCATATTCTTCTTCAAGCGTGAGAGGTTCGGAAGCTGTCAATTCCTGCAGTTCTGGTGATTTCATCCATTCATGATATTTTTGCACATGTTCTTCACAGTATGGAACTAATATGACCTTTTTGCCCACAATTTTTGTGTTTTCATTCAATCGCATAATTGAGAATCGAGTGGTGACATAAATGGTGGTGTCTTAAGGAAATATGTAGCTGTTAATCCAGGAAACAGGATATGAAAATAAATAGGAGTGCTCTCGTATTGAAAATTGTCCAAAATAGGTTCTTTCCCGTACAACCCGGACCTGATCCGGTAATTAGAGAATAAGCGAAAAATTTGCTCTCAAAAATGGAACAATGTCCAGACGTACGGGAACGAAGAACATTTCGTGCCCAGAATTTGATTATAGCCGATTCAAGTGGTTTTTGTTATCGACACTTAAGGGCGAAATACACCACACAAGCGGCTTAACAAACCAAGCGAAATATCCCTTTGCTTCAAGCCATTTGTTACTACGTTTATACGTAAGCTATTTGCAAATAAAAATAATTTGCAAATACCTAACTCACTGTTTATTCGATGATGAAAAATTCTCTTTTAATATTGCCTGATTATAAAAAGGCAATAATATGACCATCGGAAACGAAAATAAAGTTAAAAATGGCAAAGTCTTGATTATAAAAAGGCAATAAGGGCCGGTTTTTCAAAGTCTGGTTATCACTACCACTACACTATCGACGATTTCGACATCATGCATGTAACATGTGATCGATAAAGCAGTACTTGTGCTTCACCGGAGCTTCTACCTCCGATTTGTGCTAATCAGACATTGAACAACCGGCCCTAAGATGACCATCGAAAAGGAAAATTAACCTAAGAGCCGGTTGTTCAATGTCTGGTTATCAGTACTTGCCGGTTTAACATCATTATCGACGTTTCCGACATCATACACATAACATGTGATCGATAAAGCAGTCTTTGTATTTAACCAGAACTTCTACCTCCGATTTGTGCTAATCAGACTTTGAACAACCGGGCCTAAGAATGGCAGCGTCTTGCGCTTATTTGCAAATAGTACCACTAATCAATACTTATTTGCGTGATTTAGGGCCGGTTGTTCAATGTCTGATTAGCACAAATCGGAGGTAGAAGCTCCGGTTAGATACAACGACTGCTTTATCGATCACATGTTATATGCATGATGTCGAAATCGTCGATAATGATGTTTAACCGGCAAGTAGTGATAACCAGACATTAAACAACCGGCCCTTAGGGCCGGTTTCTCAAAGCCTGGTTGACACTAATCCCCGGTGAAACATCGTTATCGACGTTACCGACACCGTATTATATGTATGGAGTCGAAAACGTCGATAACGATGTTAACCGGTGATTAGTGTCAACCAGGCTTTGAGCAACCGGCCCTTAGGGCCGGTTTCTCTATCTCCGGTTAACACTAATCCCCCGGTAAACATCGTTACCGACCTTATCGACTCCCTGTTATATGCATGGAGTTAGAACGTCGATAACAATGTTTAACCGGGGAGTAAAGGCTCTGTTATGCATACTTGGCATTGCATGCACTGCTATACCATT
>NW_023458555.1:31211334-31213027 GCF_013731165.1 Rhagoletis pomonella | reverse complement strand
TGCACTGCTATACCATTTTTACGTAGAAATCAAAAACCAACAGACTTTTACGTTTGTAATGCTGTGCGTTGGGTAACCGCTTACACGCGAAGCTCATTTAACAGATTCCTTATGTGACAACTCTCAAGCAATGCCAAGTATGCATAACAGAGCCTTTAGTCTGTCACTGCTGACAGTTGTATAAAAGGCCCTACGCACGCATTGATTTATCGGCCAACTAGTTGACCAACCTGTTTAACGAAATTCCCTACAAACGCACCAACCAGTTGGCCGATTTTATTTGAGTGAGAGCTATGCTAGGAATGCTTCTCATTTTCATGTATTTGTTATTGCTACTGCCCCCGTTTTCACATTATAGGCATTTTCACTAGCGAAACGAATCAAAAACACATGAACCAAAAAGACAAGATCACGCGGGCAGGAGAGTAGCCCGTTAGAATCGCATTAAGGAAAAAAGTTTAACGACTTTGACATTAGCCGTTTATTTACATTTCTTCGTTGTTTACAATTTGGTGGTGGCTTTTTACTGCAATTTTCTTCATTTTCGCTTGTGACAACGTGTGTACACATAAGTTAAAGAATAATTTAACACAACGGCATGATTTTTAGAAGAATTTGCATAATAAAAATTAATTTTTCATGCGTTCAACAATTTCGCAGTTTTCTCCGTTCTCTTCGTTGTTTACTTCTTACAACAAAGATGGCGTCGAGATTTCGGCAGCTAGAAAATAACTTTTTTCGTTCTTTCCTTCCCGCGTGATCTTGTGTCTTTCGTTCATGTCAAAAACACATGTTAACGTTAATGCGCCTTTAAAAAAATGAAATCGCATTTTAGGTTGCCAACTTGTCTACACACAGAGCAACAAGTTGACCAATCTGCCTCTAAAATCAAAAGTTTTTGATTTTACTCCAACCTGACGAAGGTTTGCCAACTTGCCTACACACGGCTTATTTATCACCAACTTCTAGCGGTTGGCCAACTGGTTGGCCGATAAATCGATCCGTGTGTAGGGCCTTTGAACTTGCGTTTACACGAGACAAGACAAATGAGAATATCGATATTTCATGGCACGATAATCGATTTTTTGAATCGATATTCCAAGGTCGATATATCGAAGACATCGATACTTTGCTCACAATATCGATATTTAAGTTTAAATATATTTTTTATCCACAACAAAGTGTATGGGAAAATACTAAAGTAGGTTTAATCAGCAGCTTGTGTGATTTATTTAGCTGTTAAGTTTGAGAAACCGCTTGAGTCGACCGGCATGCTGTTTCAATCCTCAGTGAATATAAAAGATGGAAATAACACAATTAGGTGAGTTGATTGGAAGGTCTAATATTCTATTCAATTGGAATAAGGATTTTCACATCGATTTTTTCGCTATCGATATTATTCAGCCCGATACATCGCCATATCGATTTTACATTCAATGAATTAAATCGATTCATGATATCGATACTTTCTGAAATATCGAACATTCCTAATTGTATGATGCAATAATACCAGAGAACGTTTATTTAACCTCCCCCCTTGAGGTACTGTTGAGAAACACCTTAGTTCTCAACTTAACCTCAAGTTGAGCTCGAACCTAAATGTTTGTTGGGTCGTATGGAAAGGCCTTTTTTAACCGACTTCCAAAAAAGGAGGAGGTTATCAGTTCGTCGGAATATTTTTTTTTTTTTTTTT
>NW_023458555.1:31204536-31211234 GCF_013731165.1 Rhagoletis pomonella | reverse complement strand
AAGATTCTGATTAAAATGTTTGAAATTTTGCTGAATTTGCATAATTTTAATAATTTATGTAATGTACAAACGTTAATTTATATGATGTTTGTTGTATAACCAGCAAGGTGGTCTATGGGTCATTCCATTGAAAAGAGGAAAACGACAAATTCAAATATGCCCTCATTATCTCTATTTCAGTAGTAACTAACCTCTTTTAAATTACTACATTTTATTAAGTTGTGAGTAAATATTAAAAAAAATCAAAAGTTGAAATTTTTGTCTATGGAATCTTTATAATGCATAATTACTTTACACCAGTCACAAGGAGATGTCCCACCAGTCACAACTTTAAATATTTTTTAATATTTCTATGAAGTTCATATAAACCTCATTTTTATTGAAAACAAAAGCGTATAATTCACATTTTACAACACAAATACATCGTTCGAGAAAATTAAGTGTTTTGGCTAAAATTCATCTTTGAGTGCGCAAGGGTAAAATAGAGTTCTTTTCAGTGTCCCACCAGTCGCATTCATTCAAATGATTGTTACATAAAACTAAGAAATCGTTTGATATTTTTGTTAAAGCAATGTTATACATTAGTTATCGTTCTGTGTTAAAAAATATCTTTCGCTGTAAGTTCAGACGTCACGGTTAAATTTCACAATTGATCACATTCTGGAGTAAAATGCCCAACTAGTCACAATGGAATGGCCACGTTCAATAATACCAGATACAGATTCGAATACTTATATGTTTTATTTAATCTAGAAGTAATGGAATCCTGTCATTAATTAAATTACAGCTGTTGCACATGGAATGCCTTTGGCTGGACCAATGAACCCCGGCGGCCCAGTTATGGGCCCACCTCCCCCGCCTCAACTACAGAATACACAAGGCAACGGTCCGAATGGTAACATTTTAGCTGGTGCTGGTCATCATTCTCAAGCCAACTCACCTACAGACGCGTTGCAGCAGGTGCAGAACGCTAGTGGTGGTGGAAGTGGCGGCGTCGGTGTAAATGCTGGCGGCGCAGCAAATACGACTGCGTCAAACCAAGGCACATACTACGGACCACCAACCACATCACAGATGCCCAACGTGGCAGAGGCCAAGTTTAATGCTGCATTAAATAGCGCTGGACCAGGCGGTGGCGTACAACAGCCTCATTCACCACATTTACAACAAAACGGTTACGTAACGGGCGGTGGTGCGCCAGCAAACTACGTTCAACAAGTATCTGGTGCTAGTGGTGCTGGTGGTAGTGGTGCACAGTCAGCTTCGCAAACCAATGCCGGTGGCCAAGTTGTATCCGGTGGTACAGTAGGTGCCGGCGGCACATGGACTGGATCAAGTACGCTCACCTACACACAGTCAATGCAGCCGCCAGATCCACGCGCACATCCCACAGGTTATTGTAAGTCAAAACAAAAATCCTTACTTAAATTTCGTTTCTCAATTGCATTTGACATTTACAGGGAATGCACCGTTAAGTGGAGATATGAGTGGTAATCAACAACAACAGCAACAACCCCGTATGCTGTCTCGTCAACCAGCCCCAGAATATTGGTGTTCAATTGCTTACTTTGAGTTGGATACGCAGGTGGGCGAAACGTTCAAGGTACCATCAGCCAAGCCAAATGTTATTATCGACGGTTATGTTGACCCTTCTGGCGGTAATCGCTTTTGTCTTGGTGCACTCAGTAATGTACACCGTACAGAGCAATCGGAGCGCGCAAGGTAGGTCCAATATGCATATTTAAAAGAAGAGATTTTTTTTGCAATTGGACTTTGTTTAATATTTCATAGGCTTCATATTGGTAAAGGAGTTCAACTTGATCTACGAGGTGAGGGTGACGTTTGGTTACGCTGTCTCAGCGATAATTCGGTATTCGTACAAAGTTACTATCTCGATCGTGAGGCTGGCCGTACTCCAGGCGATGCTGTGCATAAAATTTATCCAGTTGCCTGCATTAAGGTGTGCTAATTAAAATACAAAGAAATTTACGAAACAAAATTCTCAAGAATTACTATTGCCCTGCAGGTTTTTGATTTGCGTCAGTGCCATCAACAGATGCATTCGTTAGCGACAAATGCACAAGCAGCGGCTGCCGCACAAGCAGCTGCCGTCGCGGGACTGCCTAGCTCACAAATAGGCGGTGCGCCACGAAGTGAGTGCAGGAGTTACACAAGGGTAGTCATCAAAGCTCGAAAACTTGCAATTTCGTAAATGTAATGACGATTATTAGCACAACTTTTTATATAAAAACATTTCGAGAGTATCCTTAATTTGGTATTCATTGAAACATTTTATGTAAGCTCGCAAAAATAGAGCTATGTAAAGTTGCGGAGCTTTCATGAAGACCACTTGTGATGCACCCACAATGGTTAATAAAATTCCTCTTTTAAACGCATCTTATTTAAAAAAATTTTAAATAAATCTATTTTGTAGATATTACTGCAGCCGCAGGAATCGGAGTTGATGATTTGCGCCGCTTGTGTATTTTACGCTTAAGTTTTGTTAAAGGCTGGGGACCTGATTATCCAAGACAATCGATCAAGGAGACACCTTGTTGGATAGAGGTGCATCTTCATCGCGCCTTACAGCTATTGGATGAAGTGTTGCATGCAATGCCCATCGATGGGCCGCGTGCGATGGCTTAAAATCAGTTATTCATCAGCCAAAATCCAAGATTAAAAACAAAAAAATTAATACGTTCAAAAAAGTTCAGTAAATAACTAAAGTTCAGCTCAATTCTTGACTGTGAGTCAGAAAGTAAGGAGAGGAAATTATGGGCAACGGCCATTTTGAATCATCACATTTTCCTGTTTCTTATTTTTTTAGTCTTACAAGTGAATTTTCGAGTTGTATTTAAGTTAGACGGATAAAGCAAGAAAGGCGGCGGCGGTTTATGTTTGTCTGTTTTGAAAGATTATAATGATGATTACACGAAAAAATTTTGCAAAGCCGTAGAATCATCATATTGGAAACTTATGTCTTTAATTTTAATCTGTTTACTGTCATGTACCCCTCTCATTAAAATGCAATAACTATTAAAAAGAAAAATGCAATCAAAAATGCTAAAGCAGCATAAACATGTTCTAAAAAAATAAATTTATATTTTATAAAAAAAAAAATCTGGCATGTAACTTTTAAACTGTGAAATTACCGTTAAGAAATCGTAAAATTCGAGATTGTACACATTTTTATTTTTTATGAACTTCTCTTTGTCACCATAGTGAATGTTGATGGCTTTGTTTTTATAGTTTCGTCAAAGCAACCATTTTTTGAGTGTTTCAAATTATTTTTAGGAATGTGTGATTAACCAAAAAAGAATAAAGTAAAAAATATTGTTTAAATTTTTCACTTTAAATGGGTTTTAATGCTTGAACTGGAAAAAATTAATAGGAAATATTAACATCAGTTTACACACAGAGACGTCAATATTTTTGAAGGTTAACCTTTCCTTGAGCGCATTCTCACAAAAAACTTGTAGGCCGTTAAAGATTTTCATCCCTATTGCGAGTGTTGACTAGTGGTAGATAAACAAATCTTAGGGCCGGTTACTCAATGTCTGGTTAACACTGATCTGCGGTTAAACATCGTTATCGCCGTTTTCGACTCCATGCATATAACAGGGAGTCGGTCTTCTAAAAACAAACAGTTGTAGAAGGATGAGCGACTTAAAATATTCACAGTCGCTTATTTGGGCGAGAAAAAGTTATGACTTTTCACAAAGCCGCGTCCATCCTCTTTCGTTTAGTAAGGGTTTGGGGGGCCACGCTCCCTCCCCCTCCTGCCCCACCCCAAAATCGTTGTGCAAGTAAGTAAACATTTCCGGCTTGGCCCAGCATAAAGCTATAGAGCCATTAACAAAATTATACAACATATACAAAATTTATAACGATTTATGTTTGTTAAAAATTAAGTTTATTGCAGTAAATCCCAAATTTTATATTCATTTATCAGGATTGGTTGATTTTTCCGACAGGGAATTAAGGGATGTCGGAAACCCATTCAAAATACATGGATCATTTAGTAGTACACATTTAATTAAAGATCTTACATTTTCTATATCAATAGCTGTGCTCAGAAATGCATCAAGCCAAAGCATCAATCTCTTTTAAAAGCCTTATTTGCGGAACTAAGATCCAATTCGGCATTTAACCATTGTTGCGCATATCGGACTTTTATAGGTTAGGAATAAAACAGACCGATGCTTTGGCTTGACGCACTTCAGAGCACAGGGTATCTTTTAAACTTACATCCTATTACAGTGCGCCAAAGGCATATTTTTAGTTTATCTATACTTCTCACAATGGAGCGTCACTTGTGCGTCCAACCATTTAATCCATTCCTCATCAACTATTCGCTCCAAGGTGACTTCATTAAATACCGATGATCGTGCAATTTCCATAAATTGCATTTTATTAAACATGCGCAAAGATTTTTCATTTTTTACACCAATTTTCGCTTCAAATTTTTTTATTTGTAAATTTTGTTGTGCATATTTTATCAGCAATAGCATTGCTTCCCATCCGTAGCCCTTCCCACGAACTTCTAGTTCAGCTATCATAATTTCAGCTTCAGCCACTTGTGAACGTTTCCCATCCTTGTCTTCACCTTCATCGTTTACTCTCAAGAAAAGGTTTGTATCACCAACCAAAGCATCTATCTCGTTGCCGGTTTGTTCATAAGCCGATCGACATAATACAAGAAATGTACATTTGTCCTCATCTTCGCGCCAGCAACGTTGCATCGCATATTCTTCTTCAAGCGTGAGAGGTTCGGAAGCTGTCAATTCCTGCAGTTCTGGTGATTTCATCCATTCATGATATTTTTGCACATGTTCTTCACAGTATGGAACTAATATGACCTTTTTGCCCACAATTTTTGTGTTTTCATTCAATCGCATAATTGAGAATGGTGGTAGCTTAACGAAATAGCTGTTAATCCAGGAAACAGGATATGAAAATAAATAGGAGTGCTCTCGTATTGAAAATTGTCCAAAATAGGTTCTTTCCCGTACAACCCGGACCGGATCCGGTAATTAGAGAATAAGCGAAAAATTTGCTCTCAAAAATGGAACAACGTCCAGACGTACGGGAACGCAGAACATTTCGTGCCCAGAATTTGATTATAGCCGATTCAAGTGGTTTTTGTTATCGACACTTAAGGGCGAAATACACCACACAAGCGGCTTAACAAACCAAGCGAAATATCCCTTTGCTTCAAGCCATTTGTTACTACGTTTATACGTAAGCTATTTGCAAATAAAAATAATTTGCAAATACCTATCTCACTGTTTATTCGATGGTGAAAAATTCTCTTTTAATATTGCCTGATTATAAAAAGGCAATAATATGACCATCGGAAACGAAAATAAAGTTAAAAATGGCAATAATCGGACAATGATTTGACGTATGCAGACAATAATTTTGACGTCTTGTGAAAGAAAGAAGAGAAATTCATACCAAAATAACTATAATAATTAAAGAAACGCTGATGTATATGTAATTTTGTATCTTTTTTAATTTTTAGTTTTTAGCTCAAATAGCTCGAGAGAAATGCGTACTTTTGCAACTTATAATTCAACGTTCTCGTTCGACATTTTGCTAAAAATGAATTGTCTTAATTATTGTCAGGACGCCACGCCACGGAGACAATTATCAGCGTTTTTGACAACTTATACGTATATCTTTATTGTCTTGACATCATTGTCCAATATAAACGCACCGTTAGTCTGTCACTGCTGACAGTTTTATAAAAGGCCCTACGCACGCATTGATTTATCCGCCAACCAGTTGACCAACCTGTTTAACGAAATTCCCTACAAACGCACCAACCAGTTGGCCGATTTTATTTGAGTGAGAGCTATGATAGGAATGCTTCTCATTTTCATGTATTTGTTATTGCTACCGCCCCCGTTTTCACAAATTATAGGCATTTTCACTAGCGAAACGAAACAAAAACACATGTTAACGTTAATGCGCCTTTAAAAAAAATGAAATCGCATTTTAGGTTGCCAATTTGTCTACACACGGAGCAACAAGTTAACCAATCTGCCTCTAAAATAAAATTTTTTGATTGTACTCCAACCTGACGAAGGTTTGCCAACTTGTCTACACGACTTAAGGGCTAACTAACTATAATATGAATGCGCTGCCGTAACTGACTGTCAGAAAATGAACGAAAAGTCTGTCAAATGCATAAGCAACATAGTGTAGACTTTTAGGTGGCTATATTTTACTTACATGTGTTCAGTGTTGCCACATTTATTAGATATAACAATAGCCACTATCAAGCAGTTTGTTGTAGATAACACAATTATAGTAACCTAGAAACGCCGAAGAACTGTTCGCCTTGCGAAACTTTCAGGATAACCTGGTGTTTCTTTCAAAGGTAAACGCTTACGGCCCACTTCCTAATGTAGAACCAGAACTTCTTTTGACCTGTGTTACATGTAGGACTGAATCGAAAAAGTTACCAAGTTGAAAAATAAGCTACCAAATTACCAAATATGATAAATATAGAAAAAAAATACCAATTTAGGTAAAAAAAATACCAATGCGGCAACACTGCATGTGTTTCATATGTACATACATACGTACGAGCACAAACAGCTGATTCCGTACGGAAGGTGCGATCAGTATCGCTCTTTCCTTACTGCAGAACTCCACAGGCGAACAGCGATGGCCTACCAACTGTCATTTTG
>NW_023458555.1:31202296-31204436 GCF_013731165.1 Rhagoletis pomonella | reverse complement strand
CGAATTGCCTGCAATAGATGTCAAGCAATAAGCGCTGACATATATTGCAGCACATAAGAAATAGGCGGTCTCCATTGGAAATATATTTTGTGACATGGTTATCACGACATCAGTGTTTTCCTGTGGAGACAGGGCCTTAAGCAAGTGACGTTTGGCGAAACTTGACGAAACTTGATGTTAAGCACATTATAGTTTCAGAATAGGATTTATGTGTATTCGCACGTTTGCATACGCTTGCTTATTCATATTATAGTTAGCCCTTTATTTATCATCAACTTCTAGCGGTTGGCCAACTGGTTGGCCGATAAATCGATCCGTGTGTAGGGCCTTTGAAATTGCGTTTACACGAGACAAGACAAATGAGAATATGCAATAGGAATGTTCGATATCGTATCGATTATTCTGAATATCGATATTTCATGGCACGATAATCGATTTTTTGAATCGATATTCCAAGGTCGATATATCGAAGACATCGATACTTTACTCACAATATCGTTATTTAAGTTTAAATATATTTTTCATCCACAACAAAGGACATGGGAAAATACTAAAGTAGGTTTAATCAGCAGCTTGTGTGATTTATTCAGCTGTTAAGTTTGAGAAACCGCTGGAGTCGACCGGCATGCTGTTTCAATCCTCAGTGAATATAAAAGATGGAAATAACACAATTAGGTGAGTTGATTGGAAGGTCTAATATTCTATTCAATTGGAATAAGGATTTTCACATCGATTTTTTCGATATCGATATTGTTCAGGCCGATACATCGCCATATCGATTTTACATTCATTGAATTAAATCGATTCATGATATCGATACTTTCTGAAATATCGAACATTCGTAATTGTATGATGCAATAATAGGTGCGTTCGTTTAAAATCTCCAACAGAAACCAACCAACTGCCAAATTTCGGCGAAATGTCGTCTCTTCTCTCACAAGAGAGAAATATCCAAAATAGTACGCGAACAGAAAATTTGCAGAAACTTGCAAGTTAGACGAATAGCTGATATAATTTTTGGGTAATTCTCTAGGGTGGGGTAACAACCCCTAAAAAAGGTGCGGAAAAGTCGGGAGGGGTACCAAACGACGCGTTTCGGCCCCCCTAATAACAATCCCGAGGGGGTTCGATGAAGAATAGCGCTATTGTGAATTTCGCTCGTTTAGGTTGTTCACAATAGTATATTTTTCACCGCTGAGAAGTGTGCTTATACATATTTATGTAAATTTGTTCTAATTAAAATGAAGTAAAAAAGAAAGCAAGTTTATAACAACGTGGTAAAATGAGTACGAGTTCTGGTTCAACGTTTCGTCAGAGGATGAGAGCTTAGTAAACTGGCCAGGAGTAGCAAATGTTTAAGAGAGTTTAAGTTTATTAGTCTTTCGAATATATTTTGATATAAAATATATTTAAGAAATTTGTCTACAGATTCATTAAAAAGTTCCGACCATCTAAAGAGGCGTTTGTGAACCAAATCTATTTAAAATATTTTAAAACTATCAACAGCGCTACGATTTTGTTCTCAGAGATCGTGCCAACAGAGTATTGGGATTTTCTTTCACAAGTAAAGCAGCCTTTCGAGCTTGTGTTTAGTATTCACGATGTTAGAACTGCATGAAATTAATAAAAATTGTTTAAAATTAGTGTCTAGCCGCCAAAATGTAAGAAAACATATACAAAATCATACATTTTTTCACAATTTCCTAACACTTCGCTACACCATCGAAAGCAAAATTCTGTTCGACATAAAATTCGATACTCAACGAAAATTTCGACACGCTTGCATAGCTCATAATACGAATTTCACTTTCGATCTTCGATTTTCGATAGCCAGCGAAGATCGAAAATCGAATGAGGCTCATAATAAGGGCCATTATTAACCATTTAAAAGTTATGAACAAAAAACTTTTGTTAAATTTCGTTGTTTTCTATGAGCAATTACCACGTCAAAAATGCACTAAATCACTAGTTTCCACTTTTAAAACACTACTAAAACGTTTCCGGTTATTATTTTATGCAAACCAAATCATTTATTCACTTTTATTTTATATATTTCGTTAATAAAACAGAGTAAACAAACTTTGCGCCTGCTAAAATTATTATAACCTCAAATCGCTGGTATTGCCACTTTATTTCACAT
>NW_023458555.1:31176062-31202196 GCF_013731165.1 Rhagoletis pomonella | reverse complement strand
TTTTTTTTTTTTTTTTTGTATGTATGTTACCGCATAACTTTGGACCACGTCAACCGATTTCGATAATTTGCATCGGAAAGGTAGTGTCTCAGAGGTGGTCCCATACTAATCTGGTTGAGATCCGATCAGTGGATCATGAGATATATATATATATATATTTTTTTTTTTATTTGAGTTGAAGTCGGTTTTTTTTTTTGCTAAAAATTACTAGTTAATATTAAATTACTTTTGCTACATTGTCATAATATTAAGTAAAATGAACAATTGACGCAGTAAATAGAGTGACTACTTGCTATAATAAAGTATTCAAATAAATTTGTGATATTTATGTGCTTTAGGGCGGTATTGTCACTTGCGAAGCGAACGGTTTGGCGGACGCAACTTAAATATGCATTAAGAGTGTTCGCTTTTACCAGCTTGTGCAAGTTCTTCGCATCGCGCACACTTTTATTACCTTCTCTGCATTTTAGTTCGCTTCGCCAAACCGTTCGCTTCGCCAAATTCATTCGCTTCGCAAGTGACAATACCGCGCTTAATCTATTTAGGGCCATTTTAACTTAGATTAAGTAAACTGAGTTTAAATCGAACCGCTGGCTGGCATTTGATTGGCTGATCTTGGTTTAAACCAGACAGATAGGGCGTTTAAACTGAGTTTAAACCATGGCCGTGCACTTAAAACAAAACTGTTACTACAGGATTTCATACGACAAACTCAATTCGTAATAGAAAATAATAGAATGCATGCCTTTATGGTGCATGGTACGAATCCATAATAGGGGGGTAAGTAATTTATGTTTTAATGTAATGTTTTACAAAACGAAATTACTCGACTTCAGCATGATTTGGTTATATATTATAAATCAGCCGTAAATTACGATAATGCTTTAATATTGCACACAATTTGAAATTCGATTTGTACGAGTTTTGTTAAAGATTTTGAGCATCGTTTTGCAGTTTGCTAGTATATCGTTTTTTGCGGTTCGCCGGTGAATCGATTTTGCGACCCGCCGCCGACATAGTGTAATACAATATTATTACATTATGGTATTTTCGAGAGTCTAACAGCGATATAATTTTATAAAAATTACCCAACTCAACATAACATTTCACAGAGGACAGCGGCAGACGGGACAATTCCGTACCACATTTCGCTGGCTCTCCTTGTAGCATTTCTCGTGCATCGCATGTCCGCAAGGCAGGTACCTCATTCCAAGATTAGTCATTTCATCTAAGCATATAGGGCATCTTTCCTCAGGCGTGCTAAAATGTTCAAAAGTAAGTCAGTAAGTTAATCATTATTAACGAAAAAAATTCAAAAAAGCTTTCAAAAGATAAACCAACATATTAAATGAATTTCTGCGTTTTTGATGTGCGTTGACGATATCATAACCAATCGGTCGTGGTCGAGTTAGTACCAAGACAACTAGGCCTACACAAGCGCCGATCAGCATTTGCCATACAGGAATCATTATGGGGATCCGATGTTTTAAAAATCTAACTTATACCGCAAGATTTTTTCGTGTTCTACGTACATATATAAATATTATAATGGAGGTAATAACTACGATCTTTAAGCTTAAGGCAAATAGGGATGAAACGATGCGAGTAAATACAAGTACATATAGAGATGAAACGATACGGGTAAATACAAGTACATACTCGATACTTTTTGTTCGATACCAAGTATTAATTGCGTTCCTTACAGTGGCAACACACGACGAACATATCCGCGCACATGCTCGGCTTGCTGTGCATGTTTGTCGTTTGTAGGGCGGTTTGCGAGCATGCTCGCCAAAAATTAAAAAATTTTTATTTTCAGCGAGCATGCTCGTCGTTTGTAGCGTGGTTTGCGAGCATCGCATTGGAAACAAGGGGAAACTTTCCATTATGGCCATTTGTTAAAGGTGCGGTGGGCGAAGGGGGAGTGGGCGTGGCACCTCCAACTGAGCTTTTTGGAGAGGGCATGAACCGCCATTGACAAAAATGCAACCCCCGACCACCTAGGCCCCCTGTGGTTCCCTACGGACCCCTTAGAAAAATGGCCAAAAATCGCAATTTTTACTTGCGTCCACAGTATTTTTTCGTAGAATTCCTTTCTGCGTAGGCGGCCTTCGGCCGCGCTTAGGGATTATAACCCTTACTACGTAGAATTCTCCTTTCTGTGTGACCTAACTGGGGCGGTGATGTAACCTTGGGAAAAGATGAGGTAACTAGAATTCCTTTTCTGTGTGGTAAACCTGGGGCTGCCGCCCCAGTGATGTCTATTTTGGTTACTTCGTGTTTTATAAAAATGTCTTGTGTATAAAAATGTGTATATAAAAATGAATTGTGCAAATGAATATTTAACAGTTTTCAAGCGTATAAACGCAAATGAAAATTGTGATTTTTGGCGACTTTTCTAAGGGGTCCCTAGGGAACCATAGGGGGCCTAGGTGGTCGGGGGTTGCATTTTTGTCAATGGCGGTTAATTCCCTCTCCAAAAAGGTGGGTTACGTGTGCAACGCCCACTTACCTTTCGCCCACCGCCCCTTTAACGAACGGCCATAAAGGAAAGCCAACCCGGAAACAAAAACAACAACCTCATTTTGTGTTGATGCTTGCAGTGTGCACATCGCGGATAAATGCGTCCAAGCCATGTGCGTTAATTGAATTTTTGATAAATGAGGCTAAATTACTATTATATGTACATATATGTATGTACATACATACAAGTAAAATATAAATAAGTTTAAGTAACACATATGTACATAAAAACAACTAAGTCATAAGTATTTCAATTGCATCATCCGCGTCTTTACTCCCCATGTTTACGCTTTGAGTACAAAATCACTGATGAGCCACTCACCGTCTGTAGCAAACGACAGCGAGCATGTTGGCGCACATGTGCGCGGATCTGTTCGTCGTGTGTAGCCAGTGTAAACTGACGAAAAGTTTTGCCTTGAAATAACCGATGCCAGATCAGATAAGGCGTCTTTTTAGTAGTTTTTGGCCAAAAGTTACTTTGCCATATCTTCTACTTAACAAGAATTTTAGCAAAAGATTTTTGATTTTGGTGAAATAAGTCATACATTTCAAAGAAATTTTTGTTTATTTTGGATATAAATCTAATTTGTGGAAAGTGAAGTAAAACGAAGGAAAATGGAGTGAAGGCTTCCAAAGGGAAGTGAACAACTTCAGTTGAAGTGACAGCGGCTCCACATCGAAACCCCGGTTGCCATTTCCAATTTATTTTTCGGACCAAAAAATGGACCAAATGGTAAAAAATGGGCCAATTTTTATTACATCGGGAAATTGAGTGGATTTTATTCCTCTTTACCAAGAAAATATGCCAATTCAGTTTTTATAACGATTTTTTTTTTACATTACATCCAAGGTGTACTAAAATTTTATATTAAAATATATTATTTAAGTTTTAAATTATAATTTGTTTCTTAATTTCGTTTTTACTAATACTAATTCAAAAAATTTGTGCTGAGCTGCTGCGGAACTGTGAGTAGACTAAAAATGTCATGAACTAAATCACACAATTCTTCAAAGGCCGCTTATCCCACTCCATTTTTAATCAAACTTACTTGATTCCAAAAACGTTCTATTGGTATAGTTTTTGAAGTTACCTTCACTCAGCCCCAATTTGCGAAATTAAAATTCAATTATGTCTGCATCATTTACCAATGCAGGAAATTGGTCGAGTAGCGGCAAAATTGATACATCAGTATCAGAAAGAACTTTTTGTGGTGTAATAATTTCAAGATTTTTAAAATATTTTCGATTGAAATCGAATATCATTTTCATGTGCTAAATGCTACGATTTAAGTTTTGCTACCTTTCCATATTATTGCCAGCCCCTTTAATATTGGTCACCGATTAATTGAAATTAGCAAGAAACCTCGATATGTTTTGAAGCGTGTTTTTACAGATAATTAGCCATACCATATTTGAAGATCTGAATATCGTCATCGTCGACGTTCGTCAGCGCATCAGTAACATGGCTGAAGATGGCCGTATCGTCACTTTTACCGGCCGTCTTCACATGCTTGAAAATCTCGCTTGCGTTCTGCTTTTTTCTCTCGCAAGCGAGATAGAGTTTTGTTGACTGGGCATTTGATAGCATACTTTTTCATTTGTAAAATGTCGCCAAACACGAAGGTTCAAGCCTTGCAGGCTCTTAAAAGTTTGAGAAAATTAGAAAATCTGCATAAAGAGATGCATACTATTTTCAAATGAAAAATCGCTGTCTCTAAATTTGCATTTGCCTCCAAGATAAACGATGTTGCTGCTCTGAAGAATTCTGCGAAATAAGAACATAGCTGTCAAACAACAAAAATGACAGTTGGAAGCAAGCGAGAGCTCGCATACCGCTCGCAAGCGAGATTTTCCAGCACGTGAAGACGGCCGGTAAAATGCGTAACTATTGCATGAAGTGAAAGGGTGATAATAACCTAACCAAAGGCTTGTGAAATGGACCATTTTCAAAAGAATTGGACCATTGGACCAAACGAAAATAAATGGATCAAATTTGGTCCATTTGGACCAAAACAGCAACCGTGATCGAAACGTAAGACGTATTCTACGTCAAAATAGAACCATTCGATAGCAATGATAGTACCATCGATAGTTTTACAGCTCTAGCATCGATATCATTTCGGCATTCCTAGTTGTAGTGTTCTTTTCAATTTTTCTGGTATTGGGATTTGTTTACACTACAACAGTTCGATCTTTGTCTCAAAATCGGTAATTTTACACCCTTTACATAAAAAAGTTTGTTAGAATAGAATTAAGTTTTTATGAAATGGAATCCCCAGAATGATTCCTATATGGCAATTCATGCTGGGAGTTTGTGTAGGAATGGTTGCTTTAGTACTGACGCGACCACAAGCACTTAATTATCGTGACGAAAGCCGCGGTGATACTCGTGGAAGATCTAGAGAAAGCTTTATTACGTTAGTATAAACATGTTTTGAAATTTGTTTTCACATTTCCAATATTGGCATAAATGCACAATACTACCAAATCTCGAATTAAAAAAATTCATACGGCGATCGATAGAGATCATTGAGGTGAGTGTAACGATGTAATTTTTTTTTTGGGAAACAACAACTACAACAATTATTAAAGGTCAAAGTTCAAATTAAGCATTTTCTCAAATTAATATTTCTCGAAAACCTCTTCAAGGAATTGGACAATTTTGATATCATTTGATAGAGAATTTAATTCTCTTTAATTTGTATACATATTTATTTAGCGCTTACGCAGAAAGGTGTTCTTTGCAAAAGGTGTTCAGCGCCTTTTCTTCACAACACAGAAAGAGAATTCTACTTTGTGAGGGTTATAATCCATAAGTGCGGCCGAAGGCCTCCTACGCAGAAAGGTGTTCTGTGCAAAAGGTGTTCAGCGCCTTTTCTTCGCAACACAGAAAGAGAATTCTACTTTTTGAGGGTTATAATCCATAAGTGCGGCCGAAGGCCGCCTACGCAGAAAGGTGTACTCTGCAAAAGGTGTTCAGCGCCTTTTCTTCGCAACACAGAAAGAGAATTCTACTTTGTGAGGGTTATAATCCATAAGTGCGGCCGAAGGCCGCCTACGCAGAAAGGTGTACTCTGCGAAAGGTGTTCAGCGCCTTTTCTTCGCAACACAGAAAGAGAATTCTACTTTGTGAGGGTTATAGTCCATAAGTGCGGCCGAAGGCCGCCTACGGAGAAAGGTGTTTATACACAAAAACCCTGTATACCTTTTTTCCACATTAATTCCATTTTCGTGAAAACTATAAAAAGGTATATGTATAAGTATGTATATCAAATTAAAGAGAATTAAATTCTGACATCATGATCAATGACATCAAAATTGTCCAATTCCTTGAAGAGATTTTCGAGAAATATTAATTTGAGAAAATGCTTAATTTTAACTTTGACCTTTAATAATTGTTGTAGTTGTTGTTTCCCAAAAAAAATAAATATACCGTTATGTTCACCTCAATGGTCTCTATCGATCCTATTTTTTTTTTTAATTCGAGATTTGGTAGTATTGTGCATTTGTTCCGAATTCAAAGTGGCTTCGGTTGAGAACCACTCTGAAGTGAATTTCTGATTATCACATTTTATTTATCGTTTTAGTAAGCCCGGAGATGTCTGCGTTATATGCGTGAAGGTTATGCAGATTGATAATATGACCAAGCTCCGTTGCGGACATGCGTTGCACGACGCCTGCTACAACAAGTGTAGATGTCATTCAAATAATTGCCCGGTTTGTGGAGAGCACATGTGAAATATATTCGTCATGGTCACTATTTCTGAAAATTTGTAATACTTTACTCGACCACAGAATTTGTTTTAAAGATAAGCATTGTTTTGAGTTGAGTAAAAGCTTAAACAGACGGCTGCGTTGATCGGGATTAACTGCGACTTAATCCGGATCAACTGCAGTTAATTCCCGAGTTGATCCGGATCAACGCTGCCGTCTGTTTAAGCTCTAAGTTTACGACAATTAATCCTCAAATAAAAATTAAATTCACTATGTAGTAGACTGAATTTATACATATCTAGATTTATTGGAATCCTAATACGATTTATGTATTGAAGTGATTACTTCAAATGGATTGATTCAATTGCAATTCTTTACTTTATGTGCATATTCCATTTTAGTAAAGGTTATCCATCCGTTCACATTTTGGCGTCTTAGGATTAACAAAAAAACATCGGCTATTTTAATTATTTTATTTCAAAAATGTTTTTAATGGACATTTATAACTTTCATTTTCTTTGCAAAAAGCAATAAAGAAAATTTAATTAAAGTTTAATAAAATATAAAACAACAGACTTGTGGGTGTACATAAATATTATACATGTATTATATACTATATACAGTTTTGGCGTGGTGTTTTTAAGTAAAAGAGTTAAAAACAGGCAAAGCATTATTTTTCCAATTCCCATGCCAGCGCAATGATTGAAATTCATGCAAATTTTTCCGAAAACGCTCCTTGGTTTCTAGTAAACGCGGATTACTTGGGAAATTTTCAAACCAAAATATCAGTTGATCCGCCAGTTCCTTTTGATTTTCGAATATGAATCCATTTTGTCCGTGCGTCACCAATTCACCGAGGCTAAAAGAAAAATAGAAAACCACTTGAATTGCGTACGTCCAGGTAGGTAATATTTAATTTAATTTTTTAATGCTTAACACTTAATGCCAATCGGCTTTGTACTAATATAGCAAATTAAACATTGCAAGATAATTACAGTACAAGAACAATTCAATGTAATAAAACTAGTATAACAAATGCATTATCGTATAGCTGTGTGTGATATCTCAAGCAGGTAGTTGATCCGAAAAAATTAAATTTTTGGTTGTAGCGGCTAGGTAGTTACTTTTCGGCTTGTTGTTTTGAGTTGGCGGTTTATTCTGAGGCCTACAAATGAAACCGAATTGCTCAAGAATTTCAGGTGAAACAATGTGACCATTGATTACTTTTTAGGACAAGTCGGCAAATTGGCTTCTGCTCATGCGGCTACTATAGTTACATGGTTGCATCGAAGAGCTTAAAAATATTACAGATTTATATCTGACCAAGGGCTGTCACTCCAACAAACACTCCCAAAAAATTCTTTGGGCAATTTGTATGATCTTACAACTACAATATGAACATATTCAAAAAGTTAAGGCTCAGATGTGATCCTTGCGGTACTCCAAAAGTAGAAATAACAAGTAAGAAAGTCTAAGTTCGGGCGGAGCCGAACATTAAATACCCGGCGCAAGTATTAAATATATGTTTTCCACCTTTCCTAAAGCTACCGCTACATGATAAGCCGGGGTGTATAAATTTTAAGTAAATTAGCGTCCTTATTGCTTAGTAAACCACAAGGGGTATTCCTTATGCCTTATAAATAATTTATTTACAATACAAAAAATGTGCGTACTTACCATTTAAAATTATATGCGCATACCGGCAGGCCGCAGCCAAACATATCCACCACTTTCATAGGTAAGTCTAAACCACTGCTGCTCCAGTGTAAACACACGCCTAAATCGGCTGCCGCTAAAATTAATGGGTAGTCTTCTACTTCCAACCATGGCGTAATTATAGAAACTTTCGACCATTTTAGCTTAGCAATTTGTGTTTCATACTCTTGCTTCTGTGGTCCCTTTCCGGTAATGATACACAATAGGGAAGGAAAGTTTTTTGGGCGCGCTGTAGCAGTGTTCTCATAATCTAAAGATGTTATGTGTATGTAGATATAGCAAGTAAAAAATGATTATTTAAAATACCCTCTAATGCTTTTAGAAGTATACTAAAGTCTTCATCTGGTGTCCAACTAGTGCTAGATACCACTATAGCCGCTCTTTGTGGTTTGTGTGAAACGTTTCCATTAATTAATTTTTGGGTAAGAGCTGTTGTTTCAATAACACCTGACTCCTTTAAATCCAAATAGCATTTTGGCAGAAACTGTGGATACACCTTGGATAATTTCATGAATAGCTCGTGTTTCTGTGCCAACTCAATGGGATGGAATTGTGTAGGGGGGCGGTCGTATAAGACAACAGCTGGACTATAGAGAATAAAGTAAATAGAAATATGGATATGAATCAAGAATCTGCGTCGTGGATATGAATGCATGTAGTTTTTATGTAAATAAACTTTCTATGTTATATGTATGTTTAAAATAAAAGTTTACCCAATATTCCAATTTAGAATCAAATCCTGCTGCATAGCTTTGGTTACACAAAAATTTGCATTTGCTTTGCTTCCAAACGAACGTTCAATCCATTTTGCTAAACGACAAAATCCACTCTTTTCTCCATTCACATTGCCTAAAGCTAATATGGTGTACGTGTAATTATGCCAGTCGATGACAAATTTTGTTCGAGTAAGCGCACAATAAAGGTAACAAACTATCAATGTAGGTACGCCTGGCGGGTTTTGTACAAGCAAACAATTTGGGCGACGTATTGAAACTAGCGCTATCAGCAAGCTCAAAGTCTGCCAGAATGTTTTGAATACAAGCTTTAATTTGGGTGTCAGATTTGTTACAGGCACTGGTGACAATTCATGTATTTTGCATTTGGGTGCATTAACTAACACATCCAACGGCTTTGTTTCTACATAGCCAACGACATCAACATTAAAATTTTCTTCGAGTAAACTAACAGCGTGATATTGCATGCGTGGACTGCGTCCAATGTCGCCCAATACTACAATACATGCATTTCGTCGACCAATTTGCGCTTCAGCCATTTCTTAAAATTATGCTTGATATAGCATTTATTTTTGATATGCGATTGGTTTGTATTTTAGTTAATATGGAAAAAGGAATTCACAAATTTGCTTGCTAACAAAATGATCAATAAAAGCCAATTTATTTAAATCACCAAGAAATGATGACAACAGATTTTTTCCTTTACTGTAATAAAACATCTGATTAGTTGCGTTCGACAAGTCAAAAATTTGTAATAGTTTTTTCCAAATTTTTACTGGATGGCGTTCGATAACGACAAAAAATTATCCAACACACAAAAATTGAGAGAGCATGCGTTCATTTAGATGCAAGAGAAGCGTTCATTTTGTACTGGCAAAATTTTTGTCAGCAAAAATCATGGATAACTAGATATGAAACTCTTTTTCTCGTGAGAGCACTGTCAAAGTGTGTATTTTTTATAACATTCTCCAGTAGAGCCACTGTGACGTAAACATGTATGGGCATTTATAGAGAAATTTATGGAGAAACTTTTGATTAAACACAACGAACAAAAGTTGCAATAATTTTCATATCTATTTTATATTTCAGTGTTTATATTGCCAGTAAAATCGCGTTTAGTTACAAATACAGTTTTATAATAATATTAAAAAATGCGGAAAGAAGAAATCCACTGAATTCAATGTGATGCATTTTCCACACATCTAGTGGTAGCTAACCACTTCGCGTGTCAGCTGTTTATCTGCCCAGGGATTGGCAGTGCTGCCAAGTACGAAAACGAGTTCCTGGGCGCGCTCTCAGAAAAAATGAGAGTTTCATATTTAGTTATCCATGGCAAAAATTATCCAACACGAAAATATATTATCACAAAACATATGGTTGCAATTTTTGTAAACAAACAAAATTGCATTTCTCGAGTTTTGGTATTTATATGCTTTTTGGCTGCTGCTATGTGACTTTATGATAGCGCCAACTAGGTCCCCTTTCAGACACGTCTAGTCTTGCTTTCAAGTCTGCTCATTCGTTGGTGGAGGAGGTGGGAAGAGAGGGGAAGAGTACATACACCTCCGTACCGTAAATTCGTTTCAAGTTTTCTTGTTCTCTTTTGATCTTTTCGTTGCTTCCCATTTAAAGATCCAATGACTTGAATTCAATAAAACTTGACGCGTGTGGAAGCAAAGAGAAAACACAAAAGAGAATGCGATAAAAATTGCTTTCAAGACTTGACGTGTCTGAAAGGGGACTAGTTTTTATTTCTAGAAATGTCCCTGGCGAACATTGAACGTTCACTTTCCTTTTTTCTTCCATGGAGGCAACATGAATTTCAGTTTGTTTACAAATAACAAATAAACAAAGTCAGCTGGTGTATCTTCTTCTTCCGGTTTTTGCAAGTGAAGGCTAATTTCCTGTTCGTTTACTTTTTTGCTTTTTCTTCTCTTTGGGAGAGAATTTTTGCTTACTCTCTTGATTTTGATTGTTGGCTGGCATGAACCAATGTGCAAATGTGTCTTTCGTTCATGGTTGGCTGGTGTTGGCTGTTATCGAACGCAACTAATATTAGAGGTGGAGAAAACATCGTGGCACTATCAATGCATCGATGTTTTTGCATTTTTGCTTTAAAACTTCGATAGTAGCAACATCGATGTTTCTCCATCTCTACTGATTATTCCAACCAAACTACAGGTATATCTTTTTACTCATAAATTTGCAACCAAACAAAAAATATGAAATCTTAAAACAAGAGGATTTTAATAATCAAAATAACCGCAACATTTAAATTTAATGTAGAAGTAAGAAAAAAGATCATTCCCTATTATTTATTATTATTATTATTTTTTAATTTGACCAAATATACGGAGCTCCAATCTTTTTTAACCGACTTCCAAAAAAGGAGGAGGTTATCAGTTCGTCGGAATATTTTTTTTATGTATGTTACCGCATAACCACGTCAACCGATTGCGATAATTCTTTTTGCATCGGAAAGGTAGTGTCTCAGAGGTGGTCCCATACCAATCTGGTTTCGATCCGATCACTGGATCATGAAATATATATATATATATATTTTTTTTAAATGCGAATTGGAGTTGGTTTTTTTTTGCTAAAAATTAATTATTTTATTTATTTATATTTTATATGTAGGAATGTCCAAAAACAAGCAAAAAACTCTGCGTTAATATCTTTAAAAAAATATGTATAATTACTACCTAAATTTCATAAATTAGGTACTACAAAATCAACACAGATAACGCAACAATTTCTTAAAAAATTAATTAAATATACGATGTTTAGATTACCATAGAAATTATTTATAAATTTTTTATATTAATAATAATAATAGATTGGCGCTTGCACATATGTTGGTGTTTGGCCGAGCTTCTCCTCCGACTTGTGGTGTGCGCCTTGATGTTTTCACACATTTTTTATATTAACATGATTTAATGTTATTATTATTAAACTAAATTATTCATAATTCGTTTATTTGCTATTTCTCAGACAGGTGGTACATTATTCACACGGTGACCCTGTCTGAAGTGCCCCCATCAGCGTTGCCACATTTGTAATTATTACAAAAATTTGTAGAAAAAATTAGGGTTGATATTTTTTTTTGGCTGATTTTTGTTAAAGTATTTTGTTTGAAAAACAATAAAAAACTTCCCGCTCCCGCTTAATTTTCGGTAGTTATTTTTATATTATCAATTTCCAACAAAAAGTAGAGTCTACTATATTGCATTAAGTTTCAAACGTTTTAATGTACACTCTTTATATTCATATATATGTACATATATACAAACATATTTGATATTTGATTGCCTATTTAATAATAATAATAACTCCAGTTGAAGTGTTTTTAAATTATGAAGTTTCGTTGTTGCTTTTAATTTCATCTCTTTCGCTTTTGGTTGAAGGAAACAAGAGGATGGTAAGTACTTTTTTTCGTAATTGGCAACCCTGACGCACATATTTTTAAGGGACGGGGCAATTAAAGCTAAAATAGTATTTATTTAATTAATATATTTATAAATACATATATGTATCAATATATAATTTCAACTATTACCAAAACTTGATTTTATATTTCCTTTCAGTCTTTTAAAAACGAAAATTGCTTAAAATAGAAATAAAACACAAAAGTAATACCAATACAGTGGCACCACTGAATTGGTTTTTTCGTTTTAACAAGCGATAATTTGTAGAAAAATTATCAAAACTCCACACTAGAAAGTGCGTATGAAAAAAAAATATAAATATATAAATCAGTCTAACTTTGGGGCAATATAAGCGAAAGAGAACAATTACGTTAAAATAAACATTTTGTCTATACATAAGAGAGACAAAGAAACGCAGATTAAAATACAAAACGCAACATTTTGATTTTCTTAGTTTTGTGTCTGCATAAAATTATTTTATCATGACGGGCAGGCGAAAGCGTGGACGCCCACGTCGCGGTGAAGGACCAGCACTTGATGATCTTGATGTAATGCTTGCACGTGAATTCCAGCAACGACCAGCCTTCTATGACCGGACCCATCCCCAATATAGAAATAGAGATTATCTGGACGGCATGTGGATGGACATGGCCGAGAGTGTGGGGCAAAATGGTGAGTTACTTGCCCTGAATGAGTTTGATTCATATGCATACGTATCTATATACGTAAATTATTTTTATGATAGAGAAAATATTTACAAATGCAATTAGTTAAAAAAAATACGAGTTACTGCGATATAAAGCCTTTAATGAAACGTAGCCTTTTAAACAATAGTATTTATTAATTTCAACAGTTGCTATTGTAAAAAATCGTATGGTGCAGCTACGAAATCGTTATAATCTGGAGAAACGAAGAGTGGAGATGTTGCAAGATCAATACAACGACCCAAGTATCACATCCCAATGGCCAATGTATAACTATTTGACATATTTAGGCGGTCACATAAAAGCCCGTCGGTCGTTTACGAAAGAAGTAGTTGTAAGACCGAAATCAGCGCCTTTCTCAAATTCAAGGTGAGCATTTAAATGTTGTATTTATTTGTACGGCTTTAAATAATTCAAAACATAAGACCTGTGCGCTTTGCATATTGCAGTGATTCTGATGGCTGTGATGAATCAAATCAATATCCACCGTAAGCTACCTAGTACATATTCATCTAGGAACAAAACATAAAATTTATCTATATTTTATCTAAATTTGTAGATGCCCGCCAGTTGCTGCCGCGGCACCAGAGAGACAGCTAGCTTCGGATTTGCCTAACAATTCTAACCAACAAAATCGAAATATCAACTATAATGAAATGCAACCAACAACTCCTGACAAAGAAGAAGATCTCAACTTTAATCCCAATCCAAACTTTTGCAAATTCAGAGCATTTGGGCAGTTTTTAACTTCATCATTGATAGAAATGAATCAATGCGATGCATTGCATTTGGTTGAAAAGTTCACCACCGACCTGGTAAAGTCATTGTTACTTGAAACACACAATAAGACGTCTGTGGAAGGCATTGTAAATGGACATATGTAATTAAAAAAAAATCATTTATTAATGTTTATATGTGGGTAATGTTTATTTATGTACGTAAGCATTCGACTAATTATATTAGTTGTGTACCCTCTCTGAGAGTTAGATTAGGTGCCTAGATTCTAAAATATTACTTTATTAAATACACGTCGTTTTGAAAAACAAAAATATATAAATGTCAATAGTTAAATGCAATTCAACAGATTACAGTTTTAACGAACTCTATACAATTATGTATATGTAAGCCAACTTTCGCTTTCGCCATTCCTTGAAACCTTTTAACATATATGAGTAAACCTAAACTTCTATATTGTTTACAACTATTTGAATTCTTTGTAAAAGCTTGAGATTTTTGGAGCGTGTAACCGTATCTGTTAAATATGATTGTGTATTGAAATATTTTAATAAACTGCAACATGTAAAATGCTTAAATAATTTTGGGTTAATCTAAAGGAAATTCCGGCTTGCAACAACTACTTCCCATATACACACTATATAAGATGTTATGTTTGACCAAACAGGTACACAGTATATTTATATACTAAAAACGTTCACAATTACTAGAAGACTCAACTAAAAAATAATTCGTATTTTCAGAGACGTGATAAAAATATAGATTGAATTTCACAATGTAGAAAAGGGAGATGATTTTATTTTTAATATTTTTATTGAGCTTTGTAGCACGATTGTTTATTAGGAAAAATTGAAAAACAAATATTTTGAAACGAATTTCCGATAGGTTGTTGTTGTTGTAGCGGCTACAACAACCCCGCCCGGCTTGGTTAGTATCTCAGTCATTGTCGTCAAGCTCAACTAACGGAAGACCCAAAAAGCTTGCAGCTTCTATAGGGTCTGTCGGCGGGGACAGAGGCGTTAGTTGTGTGGGGTTGTCCGGACATACGAAGAGATGTTTCGAGTCGTGGGGTGTCTCCGCATGCCGGACATTCATTCGGCACATCTGCATCTAATCTGGTCAGTTATGAGTTTAACCTGCTACAGTAGCCAGAGCGAAGTTGGGCTATTGTGGTTCTAGTCTCCCGAGGCAGACGAAGTTCCGTCTCGTCGATGTCAGGTGGTTGTGTGCCTAGAACGGCATTCACAGGTCTGGAGTCTTTATAACTCGAGACTGACCAGAGGTTGCTTTATGGACCTCTGGACTTCGTCCGTCAGTTCGTATAGAT
Source organism: Rhagoletis pomonella (assembly GCF_013731165.1). Classification (NCBI taxonomy): domain Eukaryota; kingdom Metazoa; phylum Arthropoda; class Insecta; order Diptera; family Tephritidae; genus Rhagoletis; species Rhagoletis pomonella. The sequence goes on along the minus strand of NW_023458555.1, from coordinate 31,187,318 downwards.
GCCTTCTGATGTGCCTTGGCGAGGGCTCCTCTGCAAGCAAGTGTCTGTCCGGGTGCCCACGTCTGTGACTGCCTTCTAAGGATTGCTTGCAGAGCATTGTGTTGTGCTCCTTTAGGGGGAGCATTATCGCCTCGTCATTCAGGTGGTGTTCTGGCGACATCAGAAGACATCCAGTAGCTGTCCGAAGTGCTGTGTTCTGTGTCGTCTGTAGCGTCCCACTAGTCCCCGGCGACCACACTGGTGCTGCGTTATTTAGAACCGGCCGACCAATTGCCTTGTATGTTGCCAGCAACGTTTCTTTGTATTTGCCCCAAGTACTGCCGGCTAGCGACTTGAGGACCTTGCTGAGGCTCTGTACTAGGGCGCCCATCGAAAATGTTTTTTTTTAATTTCAAGACCCTATCCCCTAATTTTATTCTATTTTATGAGAAATATTATTGCCTATTTTTATAGATTTTTTAAAGGTCATTTAGAGGTCGCGACAGGTCGATTTAAGTGAGAAAATACGATTTTGTGGATTTATGAGTTTTTAATAACTATTTTTGATTCAATTTCAATGATCGAATATGATCTGATAAGAGGATATATAGGCCTTCAAAATGGTATATAACAATCTATTGTCGGACTTGGAATATGTTAAGATTTTTTATAGGGTAAAATTTATTTTGACCATCGATAATTTCTACAATTTCAAAATATGTAGTACTATCTAAAATTAAATCTATTTTCAAAAAAATTAGACCTCATTTATTGTAATCGCATAAAAATTGTCGAATTTAGGCGACTTTTCGCAAAAACGGCCTTGAATTTATATGTGTGTACCATCTTGAATATTTTTAAATCGGGCAAAAACAACGGACTCCACCAACGTAATGGTAATTTAAAAAAACTCAAAGCTAGCTATATTTTAGGAGTAGTAGGTTTTGTCCAGACGCGATAATGATTAAACCAGCAGAAGGACATAGCTACGCTGACGTACTAAAAACCTTACGTAGCAAAATGAACCCGGACGATGAAGTAGGCGTGCGGAAAATCCGGAAAACAAAGACGGGCGCTATCGTACTTGAACTAGAAAAAGGTCCTTAAGTCGGAGACCAGTTTTGCAAGAAACTGAAAACTGAGGTCAGCGACTCAGCAGAGGTGGAAGGACTCAAAGAAAAGTCAACGATAGAGTGTGCACCGAAGTAAAACTGCAGATGAAATATTGAGTCAGATAGCGGTGGAAAAAAGTATATATATATAGCGAACAATACAAACAACGAAACGATGGAGCTTGGCTGGAGGACAGCACCCGCACAGCGGCTCTGTGGTTACCAAACATAAGCAACCACACAGTTTTAATAAAGGGATCGGGATAATCCTTTGTGTTGATAAAAAATAACCAATATACACTCATGAGTTGCTAGCTAACACCAAACTACGCCACTGACATTTTTCAAAGAAAGTTAGACCTCATAGAAGATGAAGCCATAGAGATCGGCGGAAACATTATAATGGCAGGCGACTTTAACCCGAAAGCGGTAGAATCTGGAATGACATCAACAAATTCCAGAGGAAGACGAATCCTAAATACAGCAGCCCGGCTTGGACTGGTTGTAGCAAACAGGGGAAATACTCCAACATTTAGAAGAATAGGCTGCGTAGGTACCATCGCGGACATTACTCTGGTCTCCCAAGGATTAATAAGAGAAGTGAGGAACTGGAACGTACTGGAAGAATTTACCGTCAGCGACCACCAATACATACGTTTCGACATAGAGCAAGGAAATCGGCCAGGCTCCTTAGGAAATAAAAGTACAAGGAAGTGGATGACTTCCAAGTTAAACTCAGAAAAGTTATTCTACAACATCTGAAAATCTAACCTATCAGATCAAGACATCGATGCCAAAACCCTTGTAAACAAAACTATGGCAAATATTGTCAAAGCCTGCAACGCATCCATGCCAAAAGCCAAACCATTCAGAAAAAAGCGGTATACTGGCGGACGTAGGAAATAGCTGCTCTTCGACTACTCGTGTCTCCAGAAAAGGAGGAAGCTTACTAGAGGAAGACACAGAGGAGTTACAACAGACACAATGGAAGAGTACAAGACAGCTAAAACAGACTTGAAAAAGGCAATTCGGCCAAGCAAAGCAAAAACCTCTGAACCTCTGGGGTCTAGGGTACAAAATAGTCGTGCAGAAACTTGGGACTCTCGGGAAATAGTCCTACTGGCAACACTAAATGGGAGAAACGCCTTTAATAGCGTTAGATGGACTGACATAATCGATACCGTAGAGTCCCTCTATCACGTACACAGCCAGTTGATGAAGGTAATACGCAGTTACTTGAGTGACCGCATGCTTCTCGACGATACTCACCTAGTAGCTTTCGCAGATGATGTCGCGTCGGTAATCAAGGCCAGGAACACTATAGAAGCACAAAGAAAACTCAACCAAGTCATGCTACGCACCAAAGAGTGGCTAGATAACCATGGTCTAACGCTAGCCACCGAAAAGACAAATACTCCTGCTAATATGAAGACATATCCCTGTTGAAGTTGAAATGGTGACACAGTAACTCTCTCCAAGAAATCTGTGAAGTACCTAGGCCTAATATTGGACCCCCAGCTGACATATTGGGCACAAATACAGCACGCAGAAGAAGAAAGCACAACTAGTGGCAGCATCGATCAGCAAACTGATGGCAAATATTGGAGGACCAAAACAGAGCAAGAGAAAACTACTAATGGATATAACCACGTCAATCCTTCTCTATGACAGCGAAATCTGGGCAGACGCACTGGCAATAGAAAAAAGAAGGAGAATACTATCTTCGGTACAGCGCACAGCTGCTCTTAGAGTGGCATCATCTTACCGTACCGTATCTAAACCAGCGATTTAAGTAATAAGCGGAATCCTACCCATAGATCTAGCGGGTAAAAAAGGCAAAATGAAGTAGGAACTACCACGGATACTTTCTGAAATATCTCCACCAGATGGGCAAGGCAGAGAGCCCGAGCTGTTTCTATGATGCCGAGCTAGACGACGCAGAACACACATACTCCAAATGCCGAAGATGGCAAAGAGAAACGGATGCGCTTGAGCGACAAATAGGCAAAATCACCGCAGGGAACATGGTCAAAAAAATGACGAGCTGCGAAGAAAACTGGAATGACACCGCAACGTACACAGAAAATATCTTGAGAGTGAAAAAAGGGAGGCTAGAAACGCATAGTGAGCTACAAGTGGCGGTCCTGAACGCAGGAGAGTAGAAGAGTCTGAAAAGACCTCTGGACCTCTACCCCGAAGCAATGCGAAAGCGCTGCCAGGGTAAGGGTAGCGAAGAGTCCAGGGAGAGGGAGTTTTTTTAGTGGCCACACCACATACGTAACAGCGACGAATGTTATAGATTCGAAGGGGTTTTTCGCCCGCCTCTCCCAAAAAAAGAAAAGAAAAAAATTTCATTTGAATTTATTTAAATTTTCTTGAAATTATCGCTTTTTTTAATTCATTTTAATTTTTTAATTTTATTTTAATTTATTTCATTCGAATTTATTTGAAATTACTTGAATTTATCGTATTTTATTTCAATTTATTTATTTTATTTCATTTGAATTTACATACGTATTTCAATATGTTTGAATTTATTTTCAATTTATTTTATTTCATACGCATAAATTTATTTGAATTTATTAAAATTTTCTTGAATTTTTCGTATTTTATTTCAGTTTATTTCATTTGAATTTATTTCAATTTACTTGAATTTATGTCGATTTATTTTGTTGTATTTCAATTTAATTGATTTTATGTTATTCTCCTATTTTCGACATGTGGAAAACTACAAATCTATTTTAGACCCATGGTTTCTTTGGCATTACACATAGAATTCTTCTGTGCTATACGCGCATAATCGAAAGAATTTCCCATACAAATTGACTCTCCCTAATGCATACATAAAAATGTACATATATGTAAATCTACCACTTTGTTTTGGAATCTACCACAATTTTCAAGGCTTATCTACCACTAACAAAAAATTGACAGTCCGCACACTGAATACTATATTTATCGCGCTCATACATGTCCGAATACATACTTGTCCGAAGTGTATAACAGTTACATTGATGCCGGCTCTACTCATTTCCGCTAAATAATGCAACTTCTCTACGCGTCATTTCGTGTGTTGCAGTTTTCGTGTGCGGTGTTGATGACGGAAGTTGTTCAGTGTCAATAATTGTATAAAGAAATTTACAATTGCATATTGTGTATTTAACTGAGATTAAAAGTGATAATGGATATTAATTTGTAATTGATTATAAAGTGTAAACAACTATGGAATACTGATAAATTTGTGTTTAAATCAAGCGTATGAAAGAAAAATGAAGTGTTTCAAGTGAGACAAGTGTATCAAGCAAAACAATAACGAATCGTTAAAGTAATTGAATTGCGTCTAGCGAAAATTCATCTGCATATATGTGCATACATACAGACGGAACAAACATGCATCCATGCAATTGAGGAAGTGCGTGTAAAATATTTCTGCAAGAAAATTGCGACGCAGGTACATACATAGATCTATATAAACAAAAATGTACAAATTATGTATGTAGTATGTCAACACGCTTATGAAGTGATTTATTGATCACAAAGTGAAGAAATTATCAGTAATATAAAAAAAAAAATTAAAATTAGTAGAATAAAAAACTTCACTATCAAAGTATTTCGAAAATAATGAGTGTTACGAAGGAATAGCCTAAATACATCATTGTACATATAATTAAGTGAAATTACGAAAAAAAGTGTGTGGAAAAAATTATTTTCTTATCAAGTGGTAGTGTAATTACATACATAGATGTTAGTAAAGCAGGTGAATATTATATCGAAAAGTGTTTTATTGCAACAATTTGGAAATTGGTATCAATAATTTTTGCTTGTTGAAAAACTTAAATGTTAAATAAAGAGAGGTAAGTTTCGAAAGTAATATGTTTAATCTACATGTTTATGTATTTAAGTTATAAATTTAATTAAATTTTATTTAATGAGAAAATATGTACCTACATTTAAATCTGTAAAAGTGGCACAAATGTCAAACTACTTTAATGTACGAAAATGTATGTATATTATGACGGCAATTAAAATCAATAAGAAGTTGAGTAGAAATCGTATTCTTTTTTTTTGTTTTTCCAAGAAAATAATCAATCGACTAATAATCTCTTGTATAGAAAATAGTCAAAATTTGTTTCATATTAGGGGAGTTCACGTTATGTAGCATTTTAGGTGTAAAGTAGCTACGTGGCAATCTTTCCAGCAATCTTTCTCTACTTTACTCTTAAAATGCTACAAATCATGAACTTCACTATTGTTTTAAAGGGTCAAACTAATACCTAATATTTGATGGAAAATAAAATAGTACTCGTAGTGTACCTAGAGCCAACTGTGATCCTTAATGGTAAAAAAAAAGTTGTTTAAGTAAAGAAGTTTAAATTTAAATAAAATAAAGAGATTACATAATGTCAAACCGAAAATTGACTTTGTAACAAAGATAACACAGGCCGACATTTTTTAGACCCTATGAATGCTGATACTTTTCCAAAGGACTTTGATGAACTGAATCTGAATCCGGAATCAGGTTTTCGAGATAATCGCTCCCAAAGTTGCGCAAAACACGATCTTTTACTATTTTCGCAATGTATTTTCATCAAAAATATTTTTTTTTGTTTTTAGAAAATTGAATAATATTGAATTGAAAGCGAAATATTTTCCTTTAAAAATGCTATTCCACTTAACCGGATATCTTTGTTTAAACCTGAGATGTTGCCCATTGAAGTACATATCGTCACCTGAAATGTAAAATGACGTAACAAACATCGCCGCTGAAATGGAAAAAGTAGTAACTAATAAAAAATTCAAAATTCACTTTTTGATTGTTTTGATGGATTTTATAGCATTAAGTACAACTCAACACATCGTTTTATAAAAAAAAATTTTTAGTCATAAGTTCATTTCGGTGGCGATGTTAGTTACCTACGTCTTTTTGCAATTCAGGTGACGAAATCGAACTGAAAGAGCCTCGAGACACTAGTATTTTCAGACCGTCTGAAACCAGTTTTACATAGGCGAGAGGTGGAAGACAGTAGTATTATATCTCAGCAAATTCAGATCGAAAAAAAATCCCTGCAGGAAAACCGCGAACTAGTAAATCAAATTTCTAGTTCCGTACTAGATCTTTATCGGCAAAAACGAACCAGTCCGATACTAACTAGATCCCCACCAGTTCTAAATCAGCGAAATGTGGTGCTTTTAAAAAACTATTTTGTTTCACTTTTTTCATTAGAAATCTATCTAATCTAAGGTGACTAATTTAGAACTGCTTCGGAACTATAGAAAAAGGGATGCAGAACGAACTAGATCGTATCTGTCGAATTTAGAACTAGTTCGGAACTTTCATTTCAGATACTTTCAAATAATTTTCGTACACAATTGACAGCAATAATAGATTTCAAGTAATATTTATCCAGCAGAAAACTAACATCACAATTCGCAACAGCTTGCACATTTTATGAGCAGCAGCTGAGTGACTTTTTGTTTAAATTCAAAAGCATTAAACCTGGAAAAATAAATTTAACATAAAGAGCTTTTATAAAGCAATTTACTAACCAAACGTGAGAAACTAATATTTTCTTATTTGGGGCATCATTGAGTTAATTTTAACTTATGCCAAATTAGTTTATCGAACAGTTCCAGACCCGATTAAGTAGGAGTTCAACAAAGAATGCCAGTTGTTGTTTTTACGTAGGAACACCGAGTGAAGCTTTCCACTTGATTTTTTGAACAGAAAGGTGTCCTGCCCCTTCCTCTGTCACCCGCTGGCGCATCGAATACTTTTAGGGCTGGAGCACTTGCATGACAGAGCCGGCTGTGTCGTAAAGCTCGTTGGTATTTGTCGCCACAGAAGCCACCATAAATCTGCCGCAGAATATTTCTCTCGAACACTCCAAAGGTCGCCTCATCAGATCTGCCTTACAATAATTGTTGACATTAAGAGCAAAAAAAAATAATAATAAGTAATTCCTTTAAACTGTATATAAATTAATAAATACATAAATATGTACATGCAGACATTAATCCAAACATATGTACATATGTATATACATACGTACTATGATATACATACTATGTTCCCGCATATTTTCGAATTTATATGCACTTTGTACTTTTCTCACTGGCTGACTTCTTTTGCGGATGCTTTTGCTAAAGCTGAGATCACACGATTTGTACATTTGGCTAAAAATTTGTCAAATTCATAGACAAATCATGTGAACGCTAAACTACATTTGTCATTTATCAGAGAAGCCAAATATTTGCCTTCTTGTGGCAAATTAAAAACAACCCTGGCGGCCAAATCGTGTGAACGCAATGCTGCTACATAAGCCAAATAAAAATTACGCAAATGACCAAATATGTGATTTGCCACTTGATGACAAATGCCAGTGACAAATATACAAATATTGTTGAGCGGTATTGCCATGTCGTGCTTGTGAACCTTTGTATTTTTTTTGGTAAAATTTTAATATTTAATAAAATATACGTATCCGAAAACTACGGAAAAATATTACGTTATTTGAAAACAATAATTTTAAAATATTTGCTCAAACTGAACCTTTGAAAACATGTACATATACGTATTCGACAGTAACTGAGTGTGCAGAGAAGCGTGCGACTATTTGTAAGCTTTCATGAGGTCCCAGGTTCTTATGCCGACAGGAGAACATATTAAAAAGTATTTATAAAAGTATAATTAATTTCTGAGTATAATTAAGTGAAGTTCAGAATGAAAAATTTCAGTAAACCAACCGGAAAAGTATTCGTTTCACAACCCTTCGTGGCACTTTACTATTCACCTTTCTTTCAGTTTTCGGATCTCTTTCGGAAGTTTTTGCAGGCTATACACATATACATACATGCATATCGTCGTAAAAAGTACAAAACCGCGTATCGTCATTCTGCAAAATCGCGTAACTGACATTTGCTGCCAAGAATTGGATTTGCTTACAGAAGCTGTTGGCTCAATCCTTATCCATTCGTCCTGAAATATACTATCCAGAAATGCGACTGCTTTATAAAAAGAGAACCATTTTGAAATATGAGTGTATTTACTATCTAGATAATAATTTATGCAACCTCACATAGGCGGCTTTGCATTTTGTTGATACGCGATATTGTACTTTAAACAACGATATACAGATTATTAAAGACGATCTAAATTACACTGTGTGACAAAAAAAAAGTATATAGTTTTTTCGAGGTTCACACTTGTTATAGGTCTATTCAAGCAGTAAAATCTGCATACTCAGAATTTTAAATACACTCTCAAAATCTGGGCTTAAGTTCGAAACCCGCGTTTTTCAAAGGGTGACGCACAGGTATACTTGCTCGTAACTTCATTTCTGTTTACCCGGTGAAAAATACGTATATATGTATGTGATTCAAGATAAGACATTTCGGTGCTTACAGCAATGTTTAAATTGATAATTTATCTTAATAAATGGCAAAGGGATCGGACTTAAAAAAAACTTTGTATGGTAGAATCCTGAAAAAAATGTTTTAAATTTCAAAAAAATGTGGTAGATCTCAGGTTTTGGATCAAACTTTGTACAAAAATTGCAAACATTTTAATTAAAATCTAAAACAAAATTAATTTTATTATAATAAAGTGCAAGATTGAAGTTGATAAAAATTGCGTTGAGTTTTGGCAATTTTTTTCCTTGACAGTTTCGAACATATTTTGAAAGATTTCTGCAACCTTGCGGAGTGCTGCCAGCTTTTATTTTTATCACGTCGCGATGTAGCGAACAAATGTGGCTCGTTCCAGAAATGCTATTTGGGATTTGCCGATTTCGACAATTCTCAAGTAAAAGTAAACAACGCTTTAGAAATTTGTGATGCACTGAAATTTGCTAATCCTTCCACAAAAATACCCGTTTTTTATCATTTTCGCTATTAATTCTTTTTATAAATCATATATTTTGCAATTTAACACAATAAAACCACGTTTGATGTCGAAAAATTGAATATTGACAAAAATTTACTATTTTACAGTTTATTTTATCCTCCCATTCTCCCTGTTGTTAGTGTTTAGTGTTGGACAATTTTTGTTCTTAAAATTAAGAAAATTATGTTGAGCAAAACTAAAACTACTCAAAAACGCGAATATGAGGTGGATTTCAGACCTGGTGCGGTAGATGTGCTCAAAAATGTGGCAGATCTACAACTATGTGGTAGAAGTCCGATCACTGAAAGGAATCTTACAGAGTATATGCAAAATTTTAATTTTTAACATTTTTATACCCGAGCGCACTTGTGCACAAGGGTATATTAATTTTGTTCACATAACGGTTGTTTGTAACAGCCAAAACTAATGGAGATAGATATAGACAAATGTATACATAAATGATCAGAATGAAAAGAGAAATCGATTAAGCGGTGACTGTCTGTCCGTCCGTCCGTCCGTCCGTCCGTGTACACGATAACTCGAGCAAAAATTTAGGTATCTCAACGAAATTTGGTATGTAGGTTCCCGTTAATCCAAGGTAGGTTGGTATTGGGCTGTAACCACGCCCACATCCCATATAACGGTAATTTTCGGAAATACGAAAACTGCTATATTTTAGTAACTACTGAAGATTATTCACTCAAAATTGATATTTACATCAATATTTAGACGAAAAATAAGAATAATATAAATTTTTGGAAAATGGGCATAGCCACGCCCACTTATGGTTACATGTGTATATCTTGGTAACCGCTGCACCAATTTCTTCCAAACTTGGCACAGTTGTTCGCCTTGGTACAGCATACTAAATGGCCGAACATTTAAAAAATCGGACAATAACCACGCCCATATCCATATAACGGTAATTTAGAGATATACAAAATCTTCAATAAATCAGTAAATATTAAAGCTAATTTATTCAAAATTGATGCTTGCAACAATTCTTTACCAAGAAATACGTTATGGTAAAATTTTGGGAAATGGGCGTGTCACCGCCCGTTTATGATCACATATATGTATATCGGTAACCGTTCTACCAATTTGTACCAAACTCGGTACTTTTATTGTGCTTGGCACATAAAAGCAAAACGTTGAAAATTATTGAAATCAGACTAAAATTACGGACGCTTTTCATATAACGGTAAATTTCAGAAATGCTTGAAACTGCAATATTTCGAAATTTAAGGACGCTAATTTACTCAAAATTGATACACCATGGCTTACAATCTAGCGGTAGCTTTCGGAAAGGTGAAAAATCATATATTTAATACTTGCACCGGGTATTTAAGGTTCGGCTCCACCCGAACTTAGACTTTCTTATTTGTTTCATTTTAAATTACGACGTGTCCGACTATTTTGTTTACTAGTATTCATACCAAGGGTGCCAATTCTCAAGACAAATTAACCATTTATAAATGGTTGTAAACAACGAAATGTTTTCTCTTAAATGGCATATGTAAGTATTTTTCATCGGGCAAACAGAAATAAAGTTACGTGCAAGTATTATCTTCAACCCATGATACAAACATAGCAAGGTAGAACCGTTCTCTCAATTTGTCGGCCATGATTTTTTTTTAAGTTTTCCAGCATTTTAAAATTATATAAAATTGAAAATAAAAAATTGAAATTGTTCGAAATTGTTGTTGCTTGAGATTGAAAATGAAAATGTGTGTGTGAGTTTATGAGTAAATTTAAAAATTAAAATGTTTGGAAACGTCAAGAATTTTAAAAGTAACTCTCAGCGGTTCTACCTTACTATATTTTTATCATGCTTCAACCTATGAAAAACGCGTTTTTTACCTTCAGCCCAGATTTTGAGGGTGTATTCAAAATTCCGAGTACCTGTGCGTATATATTATTTTTGTTTATTTCACTTCAAATCTTACGAAATCATAAATTTATTTAACCAAATGGTTAAATCGTGTGAATGAATGTGGACAATATTTGTCACTTTACTGCTGTGCGCAAATGTGTGCCAAATCATTTGGATCTTTGGCAGCCAAATCGTCTGATCACAAAACAAATCATTTGTACATCGCTATCCAAATGCGCAAATGTGGACAAATCTAAATTTGGCATTTTGTGTACAAATGTACAAATCGTGTGATCCCTGCTTAAGCAAAACTTTCCAGACGACGCAAATCGTGATTTGGCACAATGCATGTAACGGGTGATTTTTTAAGAGCTTGATAACTTTTTTTTTAAAAAAAACGCATAAAATTT
>NW_023458555.1:31151858-31175662 GCF_013731165.1 Rhagoletis pomonella | reverse complement strand
ATACTAATGCATGAAAATCCTAACCTCAAAAAAATCACCCGTTACTTACATACATATGTATGTATGTCCATATATCTCGCTACTACATGAATCGGTTAATTAAGTCCGCATTTTTCTGATATGGAAAATGTGATGCAGTTCAACAGAAATCCTTTAAACGAGCCGAACTGCATCAACAGTGTTATATCGAAAAAATTCCGACTTATTCTCTTTGGTAATTAATCGATTCACATAGTACGCTTATCGTAAATACGCTGTATAAGTTCTCTGAATACGTTGGCGTATGTGTAGAATTTCGTGTTGTAGTGCGTCTCACCGAGAGGCGGTTAGCGTCACCAACCGTCATATTCTGCCGTTGGTTTGTTTGTGTTAATTTTCGTCATGGCATTTTGCCGGTAAAAAACAAAAACAGAAAACAACGTTGCGAAAGCAGCCAACAACAACCCCAAACGTTAGCTCCAACTAGCAAAGCCAAGCCGTCTAGATGATTTTGCCATCCAACGTCCAAGCTAAATTGAAACAGAGAAAGAGGGAAACACCAAAAAGCATGAAAAGGGCATTTAAGTAAATCTGGTAGTTCTGTCAAATTTATATATTTTATCATTTGGTGCAATAAACCAAAATACTTACCAAGTTTGACAATTCTTCCTCCCGAGATCTTTAATAAGATGGAAAGGCAGGGGTGCGTTTTCTTTTTCTTTACTCAACATTAAATTTGATTTGACAACACAGAACAGTTGATGGTTTGACATTTCATCAGATTTTACCAGCAAAAATTCTTCGGCTATATTCTTGCAACTTCTGACAAAGAAAGAGCCTCATGTAGTCGTATCATTTGCCAGAGAACAGAGTACGAACACGCTTGCTGGTAGGTTCTGGCAAAAATTTTGCAACTTCTGGCGAGTTGGGGAGCACAACCAATCGTTCAAACTTTCAAACTGCCTCCATGCAACGACATTTCGACCAACTCGTTGCCATCGAGCCGAGCAAAACCATCGAACCAAATACACCCCAAAACAGAAAGTCACCCAGTGCCACCCACTCATACATATACATATGTACATACATATGTATGTACGTAGATATGTACATACCTGTCCGACCGTGTGTGAATAGCTTCCCAGTGGGAAAATGGGAATCCATTACCTTTTTCTACCAAGAAAAGATTAACAGCTACGGTTGAACGAAAAGATGCATCGCAATGTAAGCGAGCGGATGATGTGTAGCTTTGAAGCCACAAACAAAACAAAAATTTTGAAAACTAACTCAAGTATTTTTTGTTTTGTTATTTCAACAGCTGCTGTAGCCGAAGGGATGCGTGTTCCACTGCGCCGAGTTGTTGGTCACGGGTTCTAAACCTGTGGCACGGACTTTATTTTTTATTCTTTAAATTCTTTTTATAGATTCTTTATAGATTTATAGTTTGGCATACACATTACTTTCGTATGACATCGCTATGGAGAAATTATTGCATCTTTTCGTGCGTAGGTTATAGGGGCTATCCATTACTTTTTTTCATACCAGACGTTAATTACCTTTTCCCACTGGGTTGTGTGTTGCGTACTTAATATATATAAATATGCGCGTATAAAAGTTTAATTTGTTGGTTGTGTTTGTGTTCTACGCTGATTTTACGTTTGAAAGCAAAAGCAAACATTTTTCGAATGCAGACGCGACGACATGCCCCCGAAATCGTTAAATAGGAATACCTAAAACAATATATAGAGTATGTACAGTAGGGCGGGTTGATTTGTATGGATAAAAAAGAATTAAAAATCGTATAGCAAAAACGTAATCTACATTAAATTCTAAGAAAATTCTCTGAAGAAACCATGGGTCTAAAATCAAACCCTAATCCGCGCCTCTCGACTTGAAAATTTTTTACTTGGGTGAATATTTTTTTTTTTAATGAAAACAAATTTTGAGTGTAGAAAAAATATAAAGTACAAAAGAACTACCTTACTAAACATTTTTATTCAGAAAATTCGATTTCTTTTTGGAAAAACCTATTTTTTCTAACCATTATTTTTTTTGGCAAAGGCGGCCATATAAATTTTCAAGTCGAGAGGCGCGGATTAGGATTTTATTTAGATACATGGTTTCTTCGGAGAATTTTCTTAGAATATTATGTAGTTTACGTTTTTGCTATACGATTTAAAACAAAAAATCAACCCGCCCTAATGTACAGTGTACAATGAATGCAGTTTGTTCGCAAACGTTTCAAACGAATTTGTAAAAAAAAATACATATGTAGGTATGTAGTTGATTGCGGGTCAAGCGCTATCTGGTATGGTTCGAAAGTCCATTACCAAGTCCCATGTTACATAAAACCTAGAATACGTAAATAAGTTTAGGCGGACAGAGCTGGGCAAGGCCAAACTTTCAACTTAGTTTTCACTACAGGTTAACGAACCTTCTTGGCTTCTCCACCTATTATCCAGTCAGTAAAGATTCGTCAATATGTGAGTCCGGGCTCACTGTTGGAGTCCAACAAACACATTAACTCCTGTACTAACTTTTTCCCAAATAATAAAAAACTAAAATAATGAACTAAAGCACTTCAAAATCAACCGAAGAGATTTGAGTATTTTCTTCATGCGAATGCTCACTTTAAAGACACGGCATTGGTGAGAGACACCTAGGTAACTAGAAGAAACGAATGAATTGAAAAAAAATAAAAGTTTCGAGAATTCAAATCGGTTATACTACAATAAATCCATGCCATAATAATGGTATGACGGTGGCGTATATCTTTCAGATCCTTATAGCGTCTTTTAGGTTGAAGTAGCGATTATACTACAATACTATTCGCACACTGCATCCGATCCGATAGAACGAACGACTTCTTAACCAGATTATCATCCGATCGCATTTGTACGAATATTTAAAAATGTAATTTTGAAGATAATTTCTTGATCTGCACGCTTCTTCTTATTTGGCACTACAACCGTTTGTCGGTTTGGGCCGAAAAAACTTCGCTAGTTGCCTCTCTCCTTTGCGGATTTGCGCTAGTGGTTCATCTCAAGTGCGGAGAGGTCCTTCGGCACTTTGACCTTCCATTGTGCTCATGTGCGCCCCTGCTTTCGTTGTCCACCCATAAGTGCGAATTCGAAGGATCTCTTCACCGTAGCATCGATATCCATGCGTACAACATGTCCAAACCAGCGCAATCGTTGTATTTTTATGCGCTCAACTATGTTCATGTTGTTAAAAAGCTCGTACAGTTCGTCATTCCATCTTTTTCGGTATTCGTCGGCCACGCGAACGGGCCATATATCTTGCGTAGACTAGTTCTCTCGAAAGCTCCCAAAGCTTTCTCATGCTTGTTAGACTTTTGATGAGAGATTTCTAGAGCGTGATTTTTGTTCGTCGGGATAGCGCTCTGCTTTTCAACTGCCCACCGAGCGCAAAGTAGCACCTTTTGGCAAGAGCTCTTATTCGCTTTATCTCTAGACTGACATTATTGGTGGCATTGTTGGATGCTAAGTAAACAAAGTCCTTTACTACTTGAAAGTTATGATTGCCAACAGTGACGTGTGTCCCAATACGCGAAGACTTTTTATGTTTTTGCCAGGAGGTACTTTGTCTTGCCCTCGTTCACCGCTAGACCAACCGCGTTAGCTTCCTTTTCTAAGCTGCAAAATGCTGTGCTGTCATCCCTGTGTTTCAGGCCAACGATGTCAAATATCATCTGCATACGCCATCAGCATCATGCTTTTGCTGTATGCGGTGCCGCTGCGATTCAGATTGACAGCTTTTTTAACGCTTTCTGATGCTGGAAAGCATTATAAGAGCTTGATATTTTCAGTTTAGATCGGGCGAGAAATACCGATAAACACAAACATGCTTGGATTAGTCGTCATTGTCGGACGTCAACCACCTGCACCGATTCGATTATCAGATTATATGTGTTTCTTCTTGTAAGATACCGGTTGCAGTGTTCGCGTAGCTTAAGAAGCCATTGATTGTCTAAGTTTTTCAGCTTTAACCAATGTTGCAGATCCCTTGACATGATCGCTTTTCATCTGATATGGCAACCAGCAGTGGGATTCTGATAGTCGCTGTCGCTAATTTTAATAGCCAAAAATATCTCAAAAAATAGCAGACGAACGTCTGTTCAAAACAAAAAAGAAACGAAAGGCTGAAAGACCTGAGTTCAAAAGCTTGAGAGGCTGGCAGACAGGCATGTCTATCAAGAAATAATACAGTAATAAAACGGTTTCAAGTTCGGAGCTAGTTGCTGTAGAGACGTTAATGGAAATTTGGTACCAGATGTTGGAGTATAGTTGCGCGCTTTTGAATGGCGCGTGTGATGAAACACCCGAACCAATGTTTAGGGACGAAGCTCACCTCTCTTCACTCGACCAGAACAGCAATAAGGCGACTAAAGAACAACACCATCCCCGCCGACGGTGTACCGGCTGAGCTGTTACGTATGAACAAATCACACACTTTTGCCCTTCTTTGGCGGTAGTGTGCCTGATTAATTCCTACATATCTATTATTGTCCGTATTTCCGTACACACATAAATATGTAAACTCCATCAACGGTTTTTTGTATGGATGTACATTAGGGTGTAGGTTTGGTCCAAAAATGCATGTGAAAAAGTAAAATCGGATGGGGGTGAGAGCACCCTAGGATTGCCCAATGCCCAAAACATTATACTCCTATTTTTATTATTTGTTTTTTTGAAATCAAAAAATATTTATAGGTCGCTCAAAGCTTTCCATGTATTTTATATGGGGGAAAAACAACTTTTCGTAGAAATGCTATAGAAACGCTTATATGCCTCGTAACCATGTAAACCTCGAAAATTTACTTAATTTTTTATGGAAAATCGATTTATTTACGAGACTTACGCGGTTACGAGGCATTTACGCGTTTCCATGATTACCCACAAAATTTTTCGATCGGAAAACCCTGTTTATCTCCACGAGATTTTCCATAATAAAATATATATAATATAAAACATTGATTTATAAGAATTTTATATCATTTCTACGTAAAGTTTTTTCCAATATAAAATATATGGAAAACTTTGAGCGCTTTGAGCGGCCTCTAAATATTTTTTTATTTCAAAATAAAAAAAAATTGGGTATATTTTTTTCGATGTAGAACAATCTTAGAGGGTGAGAGCATTAAAATTCCCCACTTTACGTTTTGGACCACCCTAATATACATATGTAAGTACGTAGTTGGATGGATTCGATGGAACAACTAAATTATTAATTACAAATTTAATATTCATTGTAGGCGTTGAAAGCGAACACTGTGCAATTTGTTGTAAAATTATACACGTTGCGTTGCGTTGTTGTGTCTGCGTGCCGATGCTGTTAGTAAGAATGGGTATAAAGGGTGGTGATATACTAACATATAAATTTATATATGTAGATATTAATGTATGTATTGTACATATGTATTAATGTCAATAAAGTGTATTGGTTTTCCTTGTTAACTGCCATATACTGCAAATAAAGGTTGCTTTTGATTTTAAAATCAAAATTCGAATTTATAACAAAGGAAAAATACCTCGATTCCGTTTTGCTGGAGAATGGCTTAGTTCTCGAATCGAATAAAAATCTATTCCACATTAGTTATCGAAAAAAAGATTGATTTTCCAATCATTTTCGAATTGATAATCATGCCCAATGTTTATTGGGATGCTTCAATCAATCAAACAGAAAGCTTTTTATTTATATACGTATGTATAGTATAGACATACATACATAGTTGGTAAGTGAGTCAGCCAGCCATTCGAATAAATAAACGGCCAACCGACCGCCGAAGGAATCAACAAACGAATGTAACAATAAGCAAATAAATAAACCATTTTGCCGGTTGTTCAGTGTTATCGATTTTATTTTACAATACATACATACATACATACATATGCACATACATACGTATCAGATATAACCCAACTTTACTAAGAGAGTTGGGTGCGAGGGAGGCGTTAGATGGTTGCTTGTACGGATTGTATGAAAATTGAATCACGCGCCAATCGTAGATACACTGTACACTATAAATTTACGCAATATACCAAAGCAAATAACAGCACAGGGACTATGGGAGAGTTTCATGCCTTTGCAACAGTACACCGTATTAACCACATTCGTTTGTACAATCGTACATATGTATGTATGTACAGAGCATGCCTGCATATAACCACAGTAATGCCGCTGTTTTCCATTCATTGCCACCCAGCGTCTGTTTAGCAAATATTCGTTTGCCGCTAGTTGCGTTTATCCTACATAGATACTATAATGGCCCCTTATACATGTTGCTTTTTTATTGTAGTAGAGGAAAAAATAAACCTGAACTAAATCATTTCGCTGCTGCTATTGTTCGCCTTCTGTTTTGTTGTTATTGTAAATATGTACTAAAAGTCGGTATTTTTGGTAAAAGTTGCAATGTGATTATTGCGAGTGTGAATTTTCCGAACTCGTTGTTTGGTTTCACCACATACATACATACATATGTACATATTCAAATGCATGAGAGTTCCAAAATGGTATTCTGAAAATTAGAATACTGTAAAAGTCGTATATTTGCGCTCCATTTGTTTATATTTTCATTCATTTATTCAGTTTTCCACAAATATTAAGGTACGGCTTGCCTGCTATATGAATTTTATAGAGATAGATAGATGCACATGCATTTTTGTCATATGAATATTCATTTAATTAAGAACTCGACTGCAAGTGGGACAATTTAAAAAAATTTTATAAGAAAAGTTTTTCTAATAACAATCACGTCTCAGCAAAGAGTAGTGAGACTTCAGAAGTATTTCGGATATGAAAAAATCTTTATTTGAACATTTCTACTCTTTAGGGATATCATGACTGCTTAGTTCTTAAATTATATATGTATAGCGCTTATCATAACTATACGACACTCATATTGACACTTTTTAACTATTTATTTTATAATTTTTCAATATTGATAATATAATAATGAAATAAATTCAAGAAAAAAAAAAATCAACAAACTTTCGAATTTTTCGAAAAATTTTCGGTCTGTTAATTAATTAAATTTGTTGGGAAGATTTGATTTTTGGAAATTAAATTTTGTCGAAGGTGTTGCACTTTATTATTCCAAAATTGAATGACGAATTACGAAAGTTTGTTAATATTATTTTTTTTAATATGGCATCTAATTTGAAACTAGGATTTATACGCGTTTTGTTAAAGAATAAACCATATTTTTATAAAGGATATAATTAAAATTAAACGATAATAAAATCAGTAGTCAAAACTTGTGAATATGGGGGCGTCGCATGGTTATGATAAGCACTATACTTACATAACGGTGAGCCGGGTAAACCTGAAAGATAAATTTTCTAATTAAATACAGGTATACAAAATTCGCAATAACCAATATGTAGTGTCAAAAAAATAGCCTTTGAGGAAGAATTATAAACATAAATATTTTAAATACAATTGCCACCCGTCAAAAAGAAAAAAAGAATAGTGAATAATTTAAGCCTTAACAAGTAAATTAATATTCAACGACAAAAAAAAAGAAGTATGAACAAGTTTTGGTAACGAAACTTTTTTAATAGAGTAGCCAGCTCTCCCCAAATTAGAAAGTGAATCAAATATGCACGGTAGTAAAAAAATAAAACAATAACCGCGTCAAACAAAAGTTTTAAAATACATATTTTTTGATAGGGTTGCTATTTAGACAAAAAAGTAAATTGGTTAAAAAAATAGAGAAGTACTTTGTTCAATAGCATTTATTTAAAAATGGTTGCCAAATATCGCGAAATTAAAATCGACATACCAGCGATAAGCAAAGTGGTATTTTCTAAATACTAAGTACAGAAGTACTTACAACTCGTAACCCGCCGGTGGTAGCAGAGCAAGAGGGAGGCCCCCCTCTGCGATGGAAAGACCAAGTGAAGAAGGACTTGGTTTCATTTGGCATTTCCAATTGGCGTATTTAATTACTTGAAGAACCTGTATTTACTTGTTTTCCCAAAATTAAATACTGAGTATAAACAAATTTAGTTATTTTTACATAGAAAAGTACGCGAACAAAAGCATCTAGGTTTCACTAAATACTGAAAAAAAAAGTTGGTTCATACTAAGTATTTTTGAGTTCACCAAATACTAGATACAAAAGTTCTCGGGATGGTCCTGAAAATCCTGAAATCCCGAAAAGTCCCTGAAATCCCAAAATACTCCCGAAACCCTGAGAAGTCTCAAAAAATTCCGGAAAATCTGGAAAGATACCAAAATATAACTCCTAGAATCCCAAAAGATTTCACATTTTACATGGAATTCAAGCATGTCTACTTATGAAATATAAGAAATATTTATTTGCAGAAATATTTTTCTTATCAATGTCTTAACAGAATAAATAAAAGCTAAAGTTTCCTATGTTAAATATGTAGTTTCCTAACTTAAAAGAATGGAAAGAATGATACAAGAAATTTGGCTCAATTGAAATCATCGGTATTTTTACTTTTTCCAATGACAGTTGAGAATTCACAAACGAATTGGAAACGCAAAATGCAAAAGAATCACAAAATTCTAGCAGCGTAAATTTCAATATCAAATGTGAACTTGTCAGACTTTTATGTGGATTCAAACACACATTAGCAAACAACATAAGCCGCAAAGTGTGCGAATTCCTATGCAAAAAATTCTACTTTCTTCTATGCGATGCATACTCGTACATAACCTCAGATATTTACATATGTACATACTTATGTGTTTGTATTAGTTCTTATATGCAAGGGAAATTTACGAGTATGTACAATAGGGTGGTCCAAAATTTAATGTGCAAAAGGTAAAGTCCGAATTTTAATGCTCACACAGCACCTAGGATTGTTCTATATAAAAAAAAATAATAATAATATGACCTTTTTTTGGATATTTGCGAGACCTATAAAATATAGTTAATATTACAAAATGTTAAAAAAAAGGAATTGGGTTTTATTATTGGAAGTCTACTGAAGAGAAACAAAGTTTTCAGTTAGAAAAATATTGATCTCCAAGAATTTCATGCCATTTCGATGAAACAATTTTTTCCATATAAAATACATGAAACAATTTTAGCGACATTTAAATATTTTTTCATTTCAAAATAAAAAGATATGTTTTTTTATATAGAATAATCCTAGTGGGTGAGAGCATTGAAATTCCGACATTACTTATTTTGGACCAGTCTAATGTATTTCATGTGAACTTGCAATGTTAGATAAATTATTGCAGGATATGTAGTGTTTCTTCCATTACCAGCACGTAAAATATACATTGAATTTTCCTTCCCACCTTACCTAACGTTTTGTCTAGCATAGAGTCTGTACGCGTACTCCGACTGTTCGTCGACAAAATGCCGCAACCAAATAGGCAGCGAAAGGCAAATGAATGAAAGGACATGCAAAATGTTTGGCGTATGCGACTATTTTTTTGAGGTTAGGAGTGGTTAACGAAGCGGTGCTGGGGGTAGTTGTCAATGCTGTATTTTGGTTTGGTTGTCTGAAGGTTGAGTAAAAGCAGCAAAGTAGTATTAGTCGGCAAAGAAGATGTGCGGAAATATTTTACGAAAAGATTTTTAGATATAAGTACATAAACTACTATGCAATTATATCTGTTCAGTATATACATACGTACATATAAATATGTACGAAGATATTTGCATATTTTATAAATTCTTTTGTTCGTTGATAACCTCCATTTCATGTCGAAGTAGTGGTCGCTCCAGGTGGCAGGTTAGGTAGGCTAGCATTTTCTTTATCTAGTCTACGCAAGATGTATTGTGTGGCCCTGCTTTCCTTCGTTGAAAATTTATTTTAAAGTCGTTTATCTCTCTGGCAGCTCGTTTAAAGCAGATACATATGTCTGCACTTAGTGACTATTTTCGATGTGGACAAGCAGTTAAGGAGCACAATCGATTAGCTTCCGTAAACCTTCGCTGATAGCTGTCAGTTCAGCTTGAAAAATTACACAGCTCTGAGAGCGAGTATACCAAACCTTTCACTATGAAATTTAGTCAGGAACCATCGATTAAAATGTGTCTGTAAGTATGGTCTTAGAATCAGAAAAAAGTTTCAAGACTAGATCTTCATCCCATACGCTCCTTGAGAGAATCTTTGTGCATATATAATTTCTTAGAGCCAAAAAATTAAAACAAGATATTTCAGCATCCCGAAGGATCCAAACCTTTTACTGAACTTTTGACATATTTAAGTGCAATGCAACTCGCCTGTAGTAAAGCAAGGCCCCCAGTTCCTTTGACCCGTGGCACGGCAAAACCGCTGTGATAATCATGCATGCTACCGTCTGTACCTTGGTCATCGCTTTCGTTCTTTTCGTTTCTGCTACATTTTATTATCACTTCTAAAGTCCACTCATACGCAAATTAGAGGAGTATTATCAACTTAATATTCTCTCTAAGCTGAGGTCAAATACCTCCGAGTCATTCTAGACAAGACGGGAAGCGAAACATCGAAGACCGCTTCAGGAAGGCCAATACCGCGTTGCAGGATAAGAGTTTTACTTTTCGACTGGGTCACTGTATGGTGGCCGACGTTTAACAAGACGGCTTCCATGCTTGTCACGGGAGCTCTACCCGATATACCCACCAAATATCGGGAAGGAATGTTAAATCTCCCACCGGTAGATCTCCATGGTTGATTTCTGGCCGGCTGTAGTTCGGCCACGTTAAATGCGATCAAGCCGTGGAGAGACTTCAGATTCAGACACACAAAGGTCTTGGAAACGCTGCCGGATAATCTACGACAGCTAGATTATACAATTCCTGTATCCTGTCTAGATAACAAATTCTCCATAAGAATTCCAGAGAGGACCAAACGGGAAGATACCACAGACCAGTACCCTGAGTCGTCGGCGACATATAAAGATGGTTCGAAGCTAAACGAAAGAGTCGGCAGTGGGATTCACTCCAGTAAACTTGCATCATAAGTCACTCTCCGATTACCGGGCCATTTAAGCGCTTTTCAAGCAGAACTAAACGCCATAATGGATGCTAAATGGTGGCTCATAACCTCTGCCCCTCCAGAATGTCCTATCACTATATATGCTGACAGCCGAGCTGCTATTCTAATCTTAACAATATAACGCAACAACGTCCAATGTAGCAGAAGGATTCTTGAATGCTGGCACCACTATGCTCCTTGACTGTTGTATGGGTCCTTGGATACAGTGACATTCCTAGCAAATGCATAGCTAACGAGGTAGCTACGAGAGGAACGGATACATCCGAAGTCAACTCAGCTCAGGACGCGGCCATAGATGCAAACATAGATTCAAGCTAAACCGGGTGGGTTGTGGAAAACACCTGCCATATTACCTGGTAAATTTGGCCAACAGTCGATGTAAACCGATGCTTAACTCTCACTTGGCTTGACCGCTCTTCTCTTAGGTTACTCGTCGGGATAATCACCGGACACACTCTTATGGGCACGCATGGAAAGAGGGTGGATATTCAACCAACGACTTTTATATCTAGGTTAGAAAAACATCGTTGCCATTCGACAGAGATTGCTCTCGAAAGAGGTTATTCTAGCAGTGAACGCGAACAAGAAAAATCGCCTCATCCACGACATTTTTGGTAGTTATAACACAGAAATTGAGGATGAGTTGCGGAACCAGTATAAACTTCACCAACAATATCAGGACAACTATCGCTGAACTATACACTGATAGCGAGGTAAATTCACCAAGGAAGCTGCTTTTAAGGAAATTGTGCCGATGAAAGGTGTACAGATTTCCCTATAAGAGATTAAAGGGTGCAAGGTGTCTAGGATTATTTGCAGAATATAAGTAAATACGATAGCAAGCTCACAAAGTGTCTTTTATTTCTCAAAAGGCTTACTGATTGTTGTACTAATAGGCCACGAACCCAAGTGCCTAAACTGAAATCTGGGCAGCCTAGGAGGAAATATTGAGATGATTCCCCTTCATCGTCCCTCATGCAGCTGCGATGACAAAAGAGGTCCGCAGTGATATTTAATCTCACTGTGTGAACCCTGATAGTACGGTGGCCTATCAAGAGCTTAAGGAAAACCCTGGTCAAAATGTCCTCCCAGTATCACAAAGCTTGGTTTCCCCCCGATTCGCTGAGCTGAGCCGACTACTACCATCCTTCCAAGAGAAGTCCACAAGTAGTCAAGGGAACTCCCGCTCTTTATTTTTTGGCGATATTACCTCGAGACGCTGCCGTCTCTGGCCGCACAGTTTCCTGAGATATCACTATGGCGTACCACCCATAAAAATGTGACACGGTAGTAATTAGACGCGTCCGAATACGAGCAAGCTTTGAGCGTACAGTTAGTGAGCGCGGGACTCTGTTTCCCGCTTGGCTGTCTGAGTAGATGTTAACTTGGCTCTGCAGGAGATAAGGAATAAATACGCCGTCAGTAGAACACATTCTGTGCGAGTGTGTTGCCCTAGAAAGGCTAAGGATTAGTCTCCTGGAAGTAGGCTTTCTGCCGAAACTACCTTTGGGCCAAGAATATTTAAAATTACTCAACCAAGTGCATTTTTCTGAAGAATTATTTGTGTGTCGAGCTCAGTGTTACGAGATTTTAAACTTTGGTGAGGAGCTTGTGCCCTAAAGCACAATGTGGAAAAAATTGATATGAAATAAAGTAGTTGTCTAGAAGCCAACCCTATCGTTATGCGAAAAGTGGGAGTGAAAATTATTTGCTGGGAAGATTTCAGCTGGATTCAGACGGTGAATGATGGAGATAAATATGTACATACAAATGTAGATGAGCACAACAAAAACATGAAAATCGAAATGTACGACGAGAAAAAGGCGGGTGACTAACCGAAGCCGGAGGTAACAAACGCTATTAACATTGCTTTGACTTCGGGCAAACGCACGCAAACGGGGAAACATGAGCCTGTGGCGACGACATTGGCGAGGAAAATATGTATGCACATATATGTATGTACATATGTATGTAGTGAAATATGAGTACGAAGCGCCGTCGGGGGTTGAATGAAAAAGGAACCAAAATAAGTAAATGAGAAGCATCGGGACTGAAAGCTTGTGAGTTTTTGATTTTTAATTTTGGCGAAACTGACTTTCCCACAGACAGTTTAGCTGTCAAGGCGTTGGTTTAGCGCGAAGGAATAGACGACTGCCAGGCGATAGTGTAAAGCGAATGCAGGCTGAGGGTGGGGGTGGTGCAAGGAAGTGGGTAAAAAAGTGGGTGAATGGCAAGAGGCGATGTCGGCAGAATAACGGTTGATACGCCCGCAAATATACACCAAACTGTATAACGTACATTTTTGTATCGGTAGACGATATCACATGTGCATACAAAGTTATGTGAAGATATGCACATACAAATGTATGTATGTATGTACATTCCTATCGCTACTGCATTCAATGTGTTGCTCCTTAGTCACTACGCCTTGGATAGATGAAACGCGGCGCTGCACTGCAACTGCGGTCGTTGGCGTTCATTGTCACCAAATGCGCGACTTTGTGCATTGTTGTCTGTTTTAATTTTTTTTCTTCAATTTATTAGTTACTCGCTGCCGGTGCTCCTCTACCTTGTAGGCACATACATACATACATACACTGCAGTTCTGTGTCACTTATTCATGCAGCACACGCATCACATGCCAAAAACGTGCAACAAGCAAGCAACATGAAACGTAGTGCAGTCGAGCGTACGGGTATGTGGCGACTTGTAGAAATGTAGTGGAATGCAATTTCGTGCAGCGCATTCGACCGGCTAAGATTTGAAAGTTTATCTAGTTGACATATCAAACGGGAATGTGTGTATGTATGTTCATACAAATACTTAGCTTGCAAAAGAAGGGTGAAAATCGTTGCAACGTCTAACACCAGCAGCGATATTTGTAAAAAAAAGAAGATATTTTTTTGAAACGCCGTGGAGGAATTCCTTCATATATTAACGGAACAAAATGTGCTTGCAAAGTTAGTGCATCTCTACACACGCATAATTATATACGTACATACATATCTATAAAATAAGTTGGTAATGGGATAAGTCAGTTTCTAGACGCTGAGTTCATCGCACTTAAAATTTGATCTAAAGATTCAAGAGGAATTTAAGGAAAAGAGATTAACTCTTACTCAGCCATACTATATGTATATGTATGTATATTAACCCACCTGACTAACTTTGCCCTCTTACTTGACCTCCTGTTTACCAAAGTTCCCCGATTAGGTCAATAGCGAAGCTCCGATTGCTGGCTAATCTGTATAACGTGACCGATGCACCTTTGATATAGCGTAGATTACTTAGCTTGAAGCATCATTTGAAGTAAGTGTTGAACGTGAATTTTCTTCCTGTTCCATCGGGAGCCTTTGCAACCTAGCCTCTTACGCCAGATTCGGTCGACTATCTAAACATCCTAATACCATGTCCCCACCAAAATGTTGACCATCTCAAATCGAACTTAACCACATCACTAACTATTGCTGTCCACACTGCGGTTTGAGGTTTATAAAACAGTACAAATGTAGAGAACAGTGTTCGGACCTCCAAAACTCGATTCTGGACTAAATCGCTGCAAAAATCGGAGCAAAAACAAATTTCCCGTACTAAATTGAATTTTTTATTTTTGTTTCTGACATTAATTGCTTGACTAAAATATTTTCGATTCATGCAAAATAAGAACGCGAAGCAATGTAAGGATAATATGTTACATATTTAGGTAATTTTTAGCATTTTCTATAAAGTAGAACGTATCTAACACTTAATTTTTTAAAAAGCAAACCTTTTCTACTTTAT
Organism: Rhagoletis pomonella; assembly: GCF_013731165.1. Classification (NCBI taxonomy): domain Eukaryota; kingdom Metazoa; phylum Arthropoda; class Insecta; order Diptera; family Tephritidae; genus Rhagoletis; species Rhagoletis pomonella. Next base: position 31,160,915 of record NW_023458555.1, on the reverse strand, counting down.
ATAAATTTCATTCTACATATCGTGGGGTGACAGGTAAAACTCATTAAGTACAGTTTTTGGAAAAACCCCGTTTTTTGCATAAATCACATTATTTTTCACTGCCCTTTTTGAAAAATGATTTAATATTTGCCCAACTTAGAGCAGGCGGCCTTTACAAAAATTAAAATATCATTATCTAAAAATTTGTATAAAACTTGGCCAGGTAAAACTCATTACCGTATTTAATGAATTTTTCTTGCCATCGATATTGGCTTTTCATTGTAGTTGGTGACATTTGACAGACAATTTTTTCTTGCTAAAAAATTTAAAAGCTAAATCAATGAAAGCAATTTCAACCTTCAATGGAATAATTGGTGACCGCAATATTCTTATACTTCCGGAATAAGCTATAAAGGAAATATTTGCAAAATTAAACATTGACAAGGTTCATCCCTAATTAAGTAAAAATCGGAAAGAGCAATTAATAGGTAAGTAACTGCTCACAAAATAGAACTTGGTTTAATAACACAGCCCCACAAACAAAAAAAAAGTGTCGGGGGTGGGGGATCAGACCACCCCTACCCTATGTATTTTGACGCGCTGAACACGAATCCAGTGTCCGTTTTGGTCTAGCACGTCTGGATTTCTTTCTAACCTACAAAAACATGTCAAATATTCCTATACCCCTAAATATTTGACATGGTTTTTGAGGTTAGAAAAAAAATCCAGACGTGCTGGATCAAAACGGACACCAGATGCGTGGTCAGCGCATCAAAGTACATAGGGAAAGGGTGGTCTGATCCCCCACCCCGACACTTTTTTTTGTGGTGCTGTGTAATTAAAAAGATAATATTGCATGCATACAAATTTCAATAGAAAATGGATAAGACTGTTCAGCTTGTGCCATATGAATGCGAAAGTGATGAAACCTTCAGTCTATACTCTGACACGAGCTATTCACCATCAAGTAGCGGATCTGAATTTTCGGATTATGAGGTTAGTAGTGCCCATAACTTAACTAGGCGAAAAAAAGCAACAAACGCGCCTGGAAGGTAAATATTGTTAAGTCACGACGGTCCAAATGTCTACCCTATAAAAATAAATACAAACAATGTCTCGCTAAAGTACCAAGGGAAGTTAATTGCTCGAATTGCGCCTTTAAATGCAATAGCAACTTCTCAGATAAAGACAGATTAGATATTTGTAAATCGTACTGGGGGCTTGCTAATTATAATCGACAAAAGGACTTTATTCTCAAATATGTTACTATGAAAGAGCCGAAACGGCGAAAAGTATCTATTGATAGTAAGCGAGCCCGTTCCGTATCTAAGTCATATTATTTAGAAACCGATAAGGGCAGAAGACGTGTATGTGCAAAATTTTTCGAGAAGACATTGTGTATTTCCAACGGACCAATAAACACAGCCTTCAGAGGCCGTAATAGAAGTGGGTGTTATGATAACGGCGATAGAAGAGGTCACAAAGCTCCTGGTAATAAAACCAGCGAAAACGATATTGCCCTTGTAAAAAAACATATTGAGAGTTTTCCTGTAATGGAATCCCATTATTCAAGACAGTCTACCAAAAAATTATATCTAGATTCAAATTTAACTATTTCAAAAATGCATGACTTATATAAAAACGATTTTTGCACAGAAAATATGATTTGCTCTCCAGTTAACGAAAAAACATATAGACGGATATTTTGCGACAATTATAATTACTCATTTTTTAAACCCAAAAAGGATCTTTGTGCTTTGTGCTATAAGTATGAGAAGGCGACTACTATTGAAACAAAAAAGGAACTTGAAACCGAATATTGCTTGCATTTAATTAGAAAAGGCGAATGCAATGAAGCAAAACGCTTTGATAAACAAAGATGTAAGGAGGATCCTTCATTTCTTACTTGCACCTTTGATTTGCAAAGTGTTCTCCATATTCCCAGCTCAGATGTTTCATTATTTTATTACTTTACTCAGATGTTTCATTATTTTATTATTTATTACATGGCAAACGTGGAAGCAACGAAATAGGCTCAATCTTGTATAAGTTTCTTCTAAGTCTGCCTGCCACGGTAAAGGAAATATCTTTATTTTGCGATACTTGTGGCGGCCAAAATCGAAATCAGCAAGTAGCTGCAGTATTACTACACGTCTTACATGTTGCCAGTAATTTAGTAAAAATGGAACTTAAGTTTCTAGAATCAGGACATACATATATGGAGTGTGACTCTATGCATTCAGCAATAGAGGTCGCTAAACGGCATAAAACTGCATTTTGCATGAATGATTGGGCTGAAATTTTCAAATCTGCTAGAAGAAAGCGAACAAATAAGTATCAAGTACATATGCTTACGTATAACGATTTTTACAATTTACACGAATTGGCATTAGCAACAATAAAAAACCGTAACAAGGATAAAGAGGGCGTAAAAGTTTCTTGGCTGAAAATTAAATGCATAAAAGTGGAAAAGTCCAAACCTGACACCATATATTACAGATATGATCACACTAGTGACTACAAAGAAATAAATATCAGTGCAGGGAGAGGTCGACCTCGAACGCGTTCTGCTAATCTGAGCCCGGCGTATGAAGCGATGCTTCCGATATCTGCAGCAAAAAAAGCAGATCTTATAAAACTTTGAAATGCCGGACAAATACCAGAGGAAATGGTGCCATGGTATAAGAACTTGCCATCAACAACATTTACCGGAAGGGAATCTTTGCCTTTATTCGAAAGAAGCGATAACGAATCAGATGAAAATTTAAATTGTGCACATGTATTTACATTAATAAAGGGAATTCTGAATGCTAAAGTTGTTTATTTTTTAATTTTTTACAAAGCTATAACAAATTTTTGGACAGGAAAAAGTCACTAAATACAGTTTTGTTAATAACGAAGATTATGGCTGAGTTCTTAAAAAAATAAGCTTGCAGCCGTATTGTCACCTCTCTAGATTTAACGCCATGAAAATTTGAAGATATTAGAGCGTCTGGTTGAATTTTGACGTTAAAAAGTGTTTAAAACCTTAATATTTCAAATTCTTTGTTAGTGTACTTAATGAGTTTTACCTGTCACCCCACGATATATTTTTTAACAACTTAAGTAAAGTTCTGCATCCACCAATTTGTACAGCCGTACATCGAAAAATAACGAAGTTACTTTATTGACGCATTGCTATGAAAGAGTTACTTTTTAACAGTGAGATTTGGCTAACTTTCAATTTTTTTACTGAAACCGGTGGTGAACAATCAAAAAACGGCCCCGAGAGGGGCATAACATGAATGAAAAAAATGGATTAGATTTGAAGTCAAGCGGAGTAGAGGAGTAGATTTAAATTTTTTTCAAAAACCGGAGTAAATCTAATCTGATCTTAGTTGAGTCCAACCACTAGTAGGGAACGAATACTTTACATTTTAACGCTAATGACCCACAGATGGCGGGAAAACACAGGGTTGTATCAGACTTTCGACGTGGTTTCGAGTTGGTTAGCTTTTAACCATCTAGTGAAATGGTTAAGTGCTGTCATTTTTATATGGCGAAACTACGCAAAATCAAGTGGGTTATCGGGATAACCAACTCAATAGCCATAACTACGTGGTTAGCTCCGGTGGGGACATGGTATAAGCATCCTGTGATAGACAATGACTTCGACAATCCCAATACAAAGTATCGATATTACCGTTACTTTATCGTTAAATGTGTCGTCAATAATGATGAAAATAATCTATAGATAAATAGAGAAAGATTTACATGGATAATGTGTTCGATAAACACAATGCAAATGCTAATTTGAAGAACAATGTAATGATATTGCCATTGGTATCGATACTACCGGTAACTGTATTTCTCGTTAAAAATTACGATAATAATTGAGTTAAAGTTAGTTGGATTTACTAATAATATAAACCAATAGCGATATATCGATAAATGAATCGAGAATGATTTTTTTTGAAGAAAAATCAAATGATAGGATAACAATTACCGACATTACCGATAATTGTATCGATAAATTTATCGTTAATATAGATTAAGTGATAGCTATTTACTTAAGTAAATCCATAACCATTGAAACCAAAATAATTTATATACATAGATATTGAGTTTTACATCCACATTATCGATAACTTTATCGATAAATTTATCGTTAAGGCCAAGTATTATGGTAGCATTAATTATTTGCTTAGACATACCAATAACGTTATTGATAACAATCGATAAATTAATCGAGAATGATTTGTGTCGAAATTGACTACGGTAAGCCCACTAAAAGTGCTAATTTTTGGAAAATACCGAATGATGCGATATCACCGAAAGCTGTTTCGATAAACTTATGGTTACAAACAATGATGGTGATAGTGATAAATATTAATACAGGTTTACTGACAGTAATGAGCTGCAGTATAACGATAACGATAAATCGAGAATGATGCCAAAATTTTCCTTTTTATTTAAAAAAAAAAAAACCAAGAAAATCAAAAACGCTGAGCTACAGTTGCTAATCTCCTCTTTTAATTGTAATTGTTGCCGCTTTGCGAGTACTATCGGAGAAGCAATTAAGTCTAATTAAGTTGTACGTCAGCGCAAAGAAAATGGCTAAACTTTTTGCCTCAGTATTTTTTGTTTCCATCCAAACTTAATTTATTGTGTTGCTGTTTCGCGCTGAAATCTTGGGAACACAATTTTAGAAGTGAAAATCTAACTTCTGAAGGCCTCATTCATGCCACTCACTACCTGCGCCACGCAATCAGTGAGGAGTTAGTGAGTAAAGTGAATGCGAAATCAACTTCCTCTTAGATAAGTATGCTTTGTACATTATGAACGTGTTGTGGCAATTTAAGCCATTTCCGCGCAAACAAAATATAAAAAAAAAAAAAAAAAAAAATAACAGATTTTCACAGTCCGCGTAAAGTTTGACTTGACTCGAAAACTTTTGCAAAGTTCGAAAACATTTAAATGCAAATTTTAAGTTAACACAAGAGAACCGTTAAAACAATAATAATCAACTATACATACATCGAGTGTGCAACATCTTGCGGCGTAATAAATAACGGTAACCACCGGCTAAAGTGGAGTGAAGCAAGTGGCTAGAAAATTATGCTAAAAAGAGGATATGCACAAATTCTTTGTAGCCGGTTACGTTGAAATGATGTACATATGTACATTAGGGTGGTCCTTAAAAAAATCAAATGAGCGATTTTTTTCAGTCTCACCCCGTCAGTCAGTAATAAAACGATCACAGATATCACATATACATTTTGGTCCCGATTGGAGACGGTTAAGGCGTGTCGCAAAGGGGTCAAAGGCAGAAAAAAGCCTCTATGGAGACTCAAAAAATTAAAAATATTTTTTTCATTTAATACCCTGAATCGATACTACTTAAGTCGAAGATACCACATATAAATTTTGGTCCCGATTGCAGTCGGTTAACACGGTTTCCTAGGGTATTCTGATGTTTGACCCCTGTGCGGCACGCCTTAACCGACTCTAATCGGGGCCAAAATTTATATGTGATATCTTTGACTAAGGTAGTATCGATTATGGGTATTAGGTGAAAAAAAAAAAATTTTAATTCTTTGAGTTTCCATACAGGAATATGAGCTTTGCCCCCTGTGCGACACGCCTTAACCGGGACCAAAATTTATATGTGATATCTTCGACTATAGTAGCATCGACGGGGTTGGGGCTTAGGAAATCTGATGTAAAAATTTGCTTCCTACATTTAAGGACCACCCTAATGTACATATGTACATACACAGATAGAGTGGAGAACGCCATGATAAGAAGAGGTGAAGGTTCTTGCATGGCCACAACAAAATGGCCGTTTTACTAAATCTCGCAAAGCGGTGTTATTTTGCAAAGGCGTCGTCTACTTTGTCTCAGCGCTGCAAAGGACACTATGCCTTGTGGCGGCTGCTGCTAGAATAACCTTTACTTTGTTTACGGTTATTTTGCTTTGCTTTGCAGCGCTGTTGCTTGGAGCTTTGTTTGGCTTTTCGCTACTTTTTTACACATTTCTTTGTCCTAGTCCTTGTCCGTTTCCTGCCTTGTCTTTAACTGCCCTCTTGTTGGCATATAATATATGCACTTTAAGCATTATCCTTTATCTTTTATGCATCATATTTTATCGTTTACTTTTTGTTCTTGTACATAATTTATATGTTTCCGTTTTTTTCTTTGGTTTCTTCTCGCCTATGTCGCACACACACACACACAAAAGATTCAAATAACTGGCAAACAAGACAATTTAAATCTGGACACACGCCATACACACTTCAGAAACTAATAGTGTGTGAAACATATGCATGAAAAAGGATACACCACTGCAGCATAGATGAAAGAGAGTTGAATGAAAATCGAGAGCAAATCTAAGTGTGTAGGAGAAAACAAAGGAACTCCAAAGGGCCCGATTGCTCGTTCGAATTTATTGACATTTGAAATCTCAGCATTGCCATAGAACCCTGCTTACATATGGACATATACATATATTTCGTTTATGTAGGTACATACATTAGGGTGCATCACTATCCATACAAAAAAATTCGGTTTACACGACTTTTTCATAACCACTTCGGGAATAGTTCAGGGTTACTTCAGAATTATTTCGTGTCTAGTTTCGAACTACCCTGAAATTATCCCGTGCAAGTCCTTTAATTATCCTGAAGTGGTTCTGAAAAGTCGTGAACTCGTCCCTAAATGATCTTGAACAAGTCTTAAAACAGTTCCGAAATGGTCCGTTACTAGTCCCAAAATGATACCGAACTAGCCCCGAAATGTTCCAGAAATAATCCCAAAATTATACCGAACTAGCCCCGAAATGTTCCGGAAATAATCCCAAAGTGGTCCTGAAACAGCCCTGAACTAGACTAAAATGGTCCAGAAATAGTCGTGATCTAGCGCCGAAATGGACCTGAACAGGTCCCGAAATGGTCTCGAAATGATTCTGAGCAAGTCACGGAATGTACAGTTACAAATTTTCTGCTGGGTCAACGCAAATTTTCCCCTTACCGAGGGCTAATATGCTTACATGTCAAAAATCGGTATTGGTTTTCCAACTGGGCCGGCTTTAGGAGCAATGATGCCCGGGACGTAAATGGAACGAAGCGCCCTTTGATAATAACGGTTATTAACTAGGTTTCTTTTTCTTATAAAATAATAAATCGCAGAATTAGTCGAAATAAAAATATTCCAATTTTTACTATAATCAAAATTTCCAGGTATCAATTAAAATAAGTTTACTTTGCGTGCTTTGACTTGAGCAAATTTTTCGTTAGTTTTGGAGAAGTCAATCTGAGAAGCGATCTCGTTTGCAATAGATAAGATAGCTAAAGCTTTTAATCTTTCTTGGGATATAGTAGATCTACCACATTTTTTTGAAATTTACCAAATTTTTTCCAGATTCTATCTCATAGAATTTGTTAAGTCCGATCACTGCTGACAATAGGCACTGGCAAAGTCAAAAATATCCTGAAAGAAACTGAATTATTAGGAAATACATCGCAGACATTTTTCTTGACGAAATTGAAGAGTCAATAAAAAAGTGTCATCTTCGATTGAATCTGGGAATTCTTGCGATTGTGAGTAAGAAGGAAACACCCACAGATTCTTATGACTTTTCAACTGCTCAAACGTTTCCTTGACAGCAGCCAAAAATCAGTTCTAAACTGACCTTCTGGTTTGAAAATTGCAGAGTCATCTTGACTTTTGTGGTCGAACATCTTTCTTCTTTTCCGAGATGAGCATCTTGTAGCAAATTCGAAGCCGTTATTTCTGTAGTTGGATAGAAATTCAGCGCAATTTCCTATCGACTTAGTGGTTGATTGCAGCGATGTCCATGGTTGTACTCTGCATTGATTTACTTATGAGATTGGCCTGGAATAGGTGTCATACCAAACAGCCAGAGAGGTGAGAACTTCGAATCAGCAACGCCCTTCACCAATTTCAAGGAATGCTATGCCCATGGTAAAAATGGTGCTCTCGCATTTAGTTCGAGGACCCCGGCTTTTGATCTCCTTTGTTTTGTAAATAATTGTTATTTATGTTGTTGTTTTCAAGAGTTTCGAGTTGAAGTCAGTACTTCACCCATCGATGTGAAAAAAATTTGCATTCGGAAATTTTATGCAATAAAAAAATTAATCGCGCCATCCCAGAATTTTGCGCCCCTCCTCAATTTGGCGCCCTAAAGCCAGCCCTGATTATATTTTAAGACTTCCGCCAAAATATTTCGAAAATGCCTCCAAAGATCTCATTATTTTGATATCGGTGATAAAATGTTAAAATATTTTTATGTAGACCTTTTAAGCTTACGCTCTTGTATCATCTGAGGTGAATTTTTGGAAAAAATATTTTTAAAAACTAATTTTACTAATAAGAAACTCGAGGTCTTTTCAAATCTTAGTATTCTTCCGTAATATGTACATATTTTATCAAAAGTCCTAAAATATAATAAGTTTTATAATTCCATTGGAAAACCGCGACTTTTTTGGATGAGGCACCCTTATAGAGTTAGATATGGAAAAGTGTGTAAGTATGTATGTATTTGGAATACAATGGAGTTTACTTCAATTCAAAAATAGACAATACCCAAATAGATAATAAAGCCACATACATATGTACATACTTATGTATGTTTGAGTGAGTCGATGTGTACATACATACATATATCTACAAGTTTTCGTTGAGGACCAGATAGAGCGTGAAATTTGATTACAATGCATATCATTTCTAATATCCTTTTTCACATAAGCATATAATAACTACGAATATCTTTACAAACTAACATACATATACATACATATGTGCACATAGGCATCTGGCTGCTGGGGGACCTGCTTGCTTGTGCATTCAAGTGTGTTAACTAAATAAGTGAGGGTAAAGAAATAGATTAGCTCAATATTTTTTTGGAGAATATCGCACGTGTATGTGATACGTATGTATGTATGACCGGGAATTAAGGATACATTATAAAATCAGAAATACAACCATAAGTTTGCTAATATAGTACTTATCATAATTATACGGCACTATTTTATTATTTTATTATTTTTTTTTTATTTTAACTTTTTTTAACAAAAAAAA
>NW_023458555.1:31140292-31151758 GCF_013731165.1 Rhagoletis pomonella | reverse complement strand
AAAAAATTATTAAGTTGCTAATCCTACGCTAATTTTGTCGGCTTAACGAATGAACGTTTGCGCTTATTGCGCTTACGTTGCAATTCCAAATGATGTAGCTGCGAGTGCACCTCTGCAAATATTTCTTTTTGTTCTTCTTCCGGAATTGTCGCACGATATTGTTTCATTATATCGTATTTTTCCCAAGGTTTTTCATGTGCCAGTGCCTGGCGACGTTGTTTGTCAGTTATATACTGATCAACGTTAGCAACGCCTTGTAGATTTTGTCGTTCCCATCGTTCTAACCATGGACGAGGGCGCAAGACTACTTTAATATCATTTACAGGCACCTCTGTATTCTCATCCAAATATTCTGCTTCCATATTCAAATCAACAGTGCTATATTCAGGTAATGCGTCTCGTAAATATAACAAATGATCGTCCAGACGCTTTTCTAGACGCAGTACCTCAATTTTATGTATAGTCGGGTCGTATAGTTCGTAGCGCACCTCAACGCCTTGATGATCAATAACATTACGCAATATAAAACGGGTACGGAGGCCGCAGCGATCGCGATGTATGCAAATGCCTTAAAAATAGATATACAATAAGTTTATTAGTTTATGGACCATAACTTTCACCCACTCACCAACAAAGCGACTGACTTTTCCAGCTGCGTGTGGATCGGAGCTTGTCACCGCTAATATGGAGCCAACATAAAACTCTGGGATGTCGATTTTCGAGCGACGGTCTAGCATGTCCATTCGTTCTAGTTTCTCACGTACCGGGTTACGCCATTCCACTTTTGGGTCGGGTAGAAACTCAGGGTATATAAACCTATAATTTGGTGGAATCACGGATTTGCGTCCCTCTGCACTGCCGGATGCATTTTGCTGGCCGTATTTTTGATGGGTTCCTGGAAAATCCTTTGGTTGCGGCTTTGTGGAAAATGTGACTGCATAACAGATGATGGATCGATTTTGTATACATATTTGTTGCAAGAATAAGTACTTTAACTTACCGATCCTCTTGAAGCTGCACCTTTTTATCCAACTAGGTATTAATAACCGGTTCGATACATTCATTTTAGTTAGTTTTAAAGAGATATATAATTTTCTTCGATGTATTAAATAAATTATAAAAATACAATCCCAATTAACCAAAAGACCAACAAGAAAACGTCAAACCGAGTCAGCTGTTTTCTGTTCCCTTTTCTAAGCCAGTGTTGTAACATGATGCAAGGTGTTATCGGTTTGCAACATGATCGGTTTGCAACTTCTCGCTCTAATTCCGCCATATTGACTGCCAAGAATGATCAGAATGAGAACAAGATTGCGCCGATCAGAGAGGATTTTTGAGAATAACTTTTGTGTGACGTCACGCTGGTGCAATTGTGAGAGAGAAATGCCAAAACGTTAGCAAGAATGGAAAGGAAAAAATGTTGCAAGGAAAATGTAAACAAGTTGCACAAGTGTGACGTCATGCAAACAACGATTCTGTCAAATTCGTTAAGAGAGGAATAGCGGTCCGAGATCGGGGCAACCTTTGCATTCTCTCAATCGTGATTGACTGCCTTAGATGAAACAGTGTTACTTCTTTAACAATTCTATGCCTAAAAATATAGTTGAATTTTTTTATTTTTTTTCTCAGTATGCAAATTTTGTTTTCTTAAAAAGGAATTTTATCTTATTTTATTTCATTTCCCATTCAAGCTGTCACCACTGATACCACCTTGTATTATTGCAACATGGTGTTGTAATATAGAATTGGACCGAATAGGCTTATACGATGTTTCCACGTTTCGTAATTCGCGGCGACAAAGGACGTTGAAGAAAGAGTGACGGTGATAGAAATAAAGAAATGAAATAACAAAAAAGATGGCCGCGACTCTTCGTTTATTTGCCATCGGCATTCAACATACGCATTACCATGATTCAATAATACAAGGTTCGATAAATTGACAGTTGTCTCTCTCGCACCGCTCCCTTAGCGGTGGCACCGTGTTGCTTCTTTGCAAATTTACATGGAAACAGTGTAGCTTTGGTGTGAAATAAAAGTATAAGCTTTTGTGCAATATGTTTATTTGTATATGCATATGAAGCATATTTAACTGATGAAAACATAAGCATTGGATGTTTATATCAATCTCATAGTAGCCTTATTTTAATTTTGAGTCATTTTGCAGTTTTTAAACAGCTAAATAGCATATAAATTACGTAATTCACGTAGATATATAAATATTACGTTCAACATTTCGTTTAAAATGCCAGATTTCCTGCAAATACTTTAGAATTTACAAAAGGAATTTCACTACTAATTGCCTACTTTGCGTACTTTTCTACTACCATTTTCGCAACAAGGGATTGCATTCTTGCCCTTTCTCTGTCCTTCGCAAATGCAACCTTTTGTAAGGGAGTGTCAAACCGCAGCTGTCAATAATTATCTAACCTTGTATTATTGAATCATGACGCATTACCTTCTTTGATAGAATCTGTAGCTCGTTTCTGTAACAATTCTCTACCAAGGCGAATTGAGATATGAATTCGCCGTCCTGTTCTCTACTGCTAATGAGAAGTAGAGAATGACGTATATTCTCTACCAGTAGAGAAATAATCGGTAGAGAAGAGTTACAGAAACGAGCTACTGATGTTCTCAACCAAGAATGATAGAATACAAGATTGCGCCGATCAGAGAGGATTTTTGAGAATAACTTTTGTGTGACGTCACACTGGTGCAATTGCGAGAGAGAAATGCCAAAACGTGAGCAAGAATGGAAGAAGAAGAAAAAATGTTGCAAGGAAAACGTAAACAAGTTGCACCAGTGTGACGTCATGCAAACAACGATTCTGTCAAATTCGTTAAGAGAGGAATAGCGGTCCGAGATCGGCGCAACCTTTGTATTCTCTCAATCGTGGTTCTCAACTTTCTTAACTTTAATTACATAAATGCCTGGCATCCCTTTTATTGCTCTTCACCCCTTTTCTTTCCGATATTTGGCAACGCGGTTATTTACGTGTGTGCCCACCATGCATAACATGAGAAATAGGCAACAATCATCAATGGCAACAAATTGGCGACTCACCGATTTATTGATGTGGTGACAAATCGGCAACATCACTTCGTTCATGCCAATTTTCAATAAATAAGTTCTCAAAAATTCCGAAACTTATGAATATGGCGTCAATAGTATTGTCCGAAAGCATCTAAATTATGCCCAAGGACAGGATTGAAAAAATAGGAAGCCCCATAGCGAGAAAAGGAATTAATTCCGATTGTAAGTTCCAATTTTGTATACAAAAAATAAATGAAGTATTAAAAAGAGAATAAAATTATTCCAAATATCGCCTGAAGCGATAAGAAAACGACTCATTCAGGTAATAAGAAAATGACTCGCCCAGGCGAGTTGCCTTCGGCGGACGTTTTAGAGCGACTGGTAATAGGAAATCGATTCGATGGCAATATTACCGGCAATAAATTTGTTTCCGAGGGCGAGACGTTTTCTTATTGCCGGCAACAAAAATTGTTTGGTGGGTGGGTTGGTGTAAGACGGACGCAAATGTGTGCGTGCACTTGAGGCCGATGGCTTTCACCTTTGTTTTGAATTTATTAGTTCTTAAATAAATTTAGAAATATATATAGTGCTTGATATTTATCGACCTTTTATATGTTAAACTATCAGTGATAATTGCAAAGTCCAATTCTATACAGTTGCGTAGTAACGTAGACTACATGATGCCCATTTACACGTATGAGCGTCCATGTGCAGTACGCTTGTGTGCGTTCATAAAATCTTGATGAAAGTATATAAAGACCGTCATTTCACCAACAGATTCGGCTTCGTGTTGTGTTGCGCGAAGCCTTTTCTGGTGCATATGGAGTCCATGTGGGTTGCTAGAAGAACGGAAAAGCCATGCGCTAGGACAATATGCATTCAAACCGATAAGCACTACCCCCACAGGGGGCAAAGGATACTTTTAAAATTCTTTGCTTTGTCACAGCAGGGCCGTATCTATAGTGCAAGACGGCAATTGGCTACGTGTTAGCGACCATTTGGCGTTTATGGGAGCGTGAGCAGGATAGATAGTTTATTGAGAAGGTGGAAACTGTCAAAACAGGCAATTTTTGCGACAGTAGTGGGAATTTCTTGACACGACTTTCGACGAATCATTCGAAAAGTGCGATTTTATGTGAACAGACGTTGGGAATATTTTGTGGGTTGATGTTGAGTTTATAATTAAAAATAAGTAATTCACTCAGTTAGAAGCAGTTGTACACCACTCCCGATTCGGCTATAATTATACGTACTACAAAAATAGTGAAATCGATTCCGCATATTGAATGTTTTTTTTTTTTTGGATCTTGTAACTTGTGCTCTCGTGACGTTCCGGTCGTAACCCCACCACAACCATCGTACATTTGTACGCACAGATCTGCCGTGCCAAGTAGCTCGCGAAACGTATTTGGTGGCTACGGTCGACGCCACTATCTGCACACTTGTACTTGCTACTTATCAAGTGGTTTGTCTTTTCAGCTGAAGCACCACTTTTATTGTTTTATTTCAACTTTGGGCTAGTCTTATTTTGTTAGTAAAGTCAGACAACAGCCTCAAACTGGCGGAGAGGAAGGTGGCACTGACACTGTGCCAGACGTCTGTGGTAAGTTTGCTTAATTTTGGGTTAACATCTACTGTTGCTTTTAAATACCGTGATGTTGTGATTGGGTCATTGCTGTTCAGCTTATACAAAATAGATACATGTGTATAGGGAAATTGCAGTGTGAGTTTATGCAGGTATTCTTCTCTTAAATAACAATAACCAATCTTTAAGTCATTCTCCGAATATTTTTTAATTGATTGTCAAGGGATTGTTATGATAAAATATTTACTTTCTTCGAACAGTAAAGGATATTTGTTGCAGGTACGTTTTTTAAGGCACCACTTAGGCAGTTGAGTCCATATGCTGCAAAAGACTGTTGAGCACAACCTCTTCGTCACCCCTCTGCATACCTTTATAGGACGATTTAATAACGACTGCATAAGTATACCCTGGCGTTTTTACGATTTTATTTATTTACATATACCAAATTTCTCTTATTTATTTTTTATAAAAATACATATGTACATACAGTTGTCCACAAAATAATAGGAGTGGGATATTTTAACCTGTTTTGGCTATTTGTCTTTAGTTTATTTAATGTTTCGTATTTTTTTGTAAAAGCCTAGCTGGTAATACAAAAAACACCATATAAATTTACATTTTCAAGTTTGTATATAATTATAAAAATTCTGCAAATTTTCAATAAAATTTCAAACTATTTAACCAGAATCTTTAGAAAATATGTTGGTATGCAGTTTTGTAGCCCATTCAATTCTAGTCTGAAGAAGTGCAATTTTCAAGCTGCTAAAAAATTCCGTTGATTTTTGAGAATTTTTTCGGTTGAAGGTGTTTCACGTTTTTTCCATACAAAGTATGTTCGACAATTTTCTTTTATATGGGGACATGCCAGCAAAAAAAATTGCCAAAAATCAACGGAATTTTTTAGCAGCTTGAAACTTGCACTTCTTCATGTCCCCATATAAAAGAAAATTGTCGAACATACTTTGTATGGAAAAAACGTGAAACACCTTCAACCGAAAAAATTCTCAAAAATCAACGGAATTTTTTAGCAGCTTGAAACTTGCACTTCTTCAGACTAAAATTGAATGGGCTATAAAACTGCATACCAGAATTCTCTCTGAAGATTCTGATTAAAAAGTTTGATATTTTGGTGAAAATTTACAGAATTTTAATAATTTTTGTACAAAGGTTGAAATCTGAATTTATTCGTTGTTTGTTGTATACCCAGCTTGACTTTTGTATAAAAATAATAAACATTAAATAAACAAAAGACAAATAGCAAAAACTGACCAAAATAACGCACTCCTATTATTTTGTGGACCACTGTAGGTATCGTCGTCTAAAGTACTACACCGCGTATCGTCTTTCTGCAAAACCGCGTAACTGTCATTTTTTGCCAAAAATTGGATTTGCTCACCGAAGCTCTTGGCTCAAGCCTTATCAATTCGTCCTCAAATATACTAGCCAGAAATGCGATTGCTTTATAAAAGAGAGAACCATTTTGATATATGAAAGTTTTTACTGTCTACAAAATAATTTATGCAATCTCACATACGCGGTTTTGCATTATCATGATACGTGGTTTTGTACTTCAAACGATGATATACATATTTAATTAATGGCGGCCGCTGTTGGGTAGTGGTTAGTTACCATTCCGCAGGGCCTGGGTTCAGCTCCGGTTTCCAAACAATACGAAAGGAAGCATGGAAAAACGCGCTGAATCGATTCTTGATTTGGGTATCGACTTCCATGTTTTCATTTTCGAACGTCTGCAACAATGTTTATTGGGGCAAGAAATACTTTTTGTTCACACAAACTTTAAAATAAAACAGTTCGACGGCTGAGTGAAAGATTGTCCTAAATATCTCGGCAGCCGGCTAGAAAGCGGCCTTTCTCATAATTTGGTGGAAAAACGCTCTACCTCTGAATTTGCATCAAGAATGCCCTATCTCAACTGAAAATATGTATATGTTGATATAGGGAATTTTTGAGGTAGCAGCGGAGATAGGGCATTTTTGAACCGAACTCTGAAATTTGGGGGTTTTCAAGGAAATTATGAAATAGGCCGTTCTTGATACCTGGATAGGTATTCTATCGGAATCTGCAATAAAATTTAAATTCTTGCAAAAACTCGATGTTTAACACCTTACTAAAAATATCTCAACATAAGTTTTGGAATACAAATTACAAAAATCAACTTCAAAAAGCTGAACTGTTAATAGCTAAGTTAGCTTTAGGACAATCTTGCCCATTTTATATATAAAAATATTAATCCGAATTCTTTAGCTTTAAAACGACTTTAAAAAAATTTATACTTTGACAGATCATATCTCCAAAGAAAAAAGCCAAAAAAAATTCCTTGAACACGTGTTAGCTTACATGATTAGTCAGAATCACGAAAAAATTGATACTTTGACAGATCATATCTCCAAAGAAAAAAGCCAAAAAAAATCCTTGAACACATGTTAGCTTATTTCATGTATAGAACCCAAAAAAAATTTTAAGCCAATCGAAAGTGTGACACCAAATTTGGGGTCCGATATGAAAAAGAATGTCTCATATGTATACATAAATCTGCTTTTGCGTAAGGTTATATTTTTTGTATTTTTTCTATCTAGATCGCTAACAAAATCGATAGTAACATCCAACAAAATACGATTTCAAATTCGATACAAATTTTCGATAGTAATATTGGAAGCAAAATCGATAAAAATATCTAACAAAATCGAAAATAAATAATCGTTAACAAAGTCAATAAAAAATATAGATATCAAAATCGATAAAAAAATTGATAACAAAGTCCCAGACTGAGTCTCTGTGTCTCTATCTACATCCTTTTCTCTATAATTGCCTTTATTTTAATCTCTCTTCGTCTATCTTCGTCTTTACTTATAGCGGTATCCTCATCCTCATTGTCATCTTTTTCTTTATATTTGTCTTTGTTTTTACCTTTATATTTACCATTTTCTTCATTTACATACATATTCCCCTTTTCCCTATCCTCCCCCTCCCCTTTGCTCCATCTCAAAAAAAGTTTCAATAATGCCCTATTTCGGAATTTGGTTGAAGAACGCCCTATCTCAGAATTTGTTTCAAAAACGCGCTATCTCAGCTGCCGATTCAAAAACGCCCTATATCAGCACATTTTCAATACATTTTGAAGTGAGATAGGGCAGTTTTATACCGAATTCTGAGATAGGGCTTTCTTCAACCAAATTCTGAGAAAGGGTGTTTACATTAAAATTCTGAAACAAGGCGTTCTTGAAAAGGTTTTTGAGATAGGTCGTTTTCGAACTAGCTGCCGAGATAGGTTGATTATCCACTCAGCAGTCGATATACTGTCCAACAATCTTTTGTATAGCAAGCGACACACAAATCGATAAGTTTCAAAATACGCAAAATAGGGCTATGCGATTTATCTTGAACAAGCGATACGACACACCCAGGCAGGAAATGATCGCAGAATTAAACTGGCTGAGCGTGAAACAGAAAATTTTTTTTCACGCTATGAAATTCGTGTTTAACATAAAACAAGGTAGACTTCCAGAATATCGTGAGTGATATCCTACGATATAGTAGTGAAACCCATTCATATTTACTCAGGGAAAATAGTAGCTTCAGGCTGCCGCGGTATAAAACGGAAATAGATAAGAAGAATACCTTTTATAAGGGATTAAAATGTTGCAATGAATTTCCAGCTCAAATAAAAAATTGAGAAAACGTTGGTACATTCAAAAGGCAGCTGCACATTGGCTATTAGATAGAAAGGTCCGGCATGGAAACTAGTCCCTTCCATCCGTACTAACCGGGTGACTCTGGATCCCGTTCATTCAGATTGCCCATAATGTATGAAATAGAAAGGTCGGCATGGAAACTAGTCCTTTCCCTCCGATCAAATTGCGTGACTCTGGATCTCGTCCATTCAGATCGCCTGCCCGTAGAGAAGTGTATAAGAGGCGGCTTGGAAACTAGTCCTTTCAACTGCCCAGTTGTGGCAGCTCTAGAAATAACACTCTAGATCGTATGTCCTACACGTGATATATTTACGGTACTGCTTGGAATAACGTCCATTCCAACAGCATCGAGAATATGCTATCTTAGTTAATTATACATAAACTATGTATTTTATGGCTTAGAAGGAAAATTGTAACAGGTTAACTTATATTAAGCTTTAATTTTACTTTTATTAATTATTGATTTTGCAATACATATTACAAATGTATATAGGTCAAATGACTGTAATAAATAAATAAATAATTACCTAAGGAATTGTTCAATGGGAATTATTGCCATTTGTTTTTGAAGTCCTTATACATAAATACATGTGCATGTATGTACACATGTGCGTACATAATTACATAACTTGTTGGCCTAAATTTTTTGATTAACTGAAATTACTACTCATATTCAATTGGTTTAATGTTTATTTTTTTACTACTGCCATCTGACCTGCATACACTTTTAGATTTCCCATAAGAATAACACAGGAAAATTTTTTTTTTTTTTACTTCTGATTTTTATATTTAAAGCACGATACGTTGTACTGTAAAGGTCTTGAAGTTTAGTTGTAGAGAATTGAACGCTTTACGAAAAAGGTCTAAAGTCATTTTTCGATAAGTCAACTCGGTCAAAAGTTATTAAGAGGTCAAAGTCGAACTCATGGTTTTAGGCGATATTTCAGGTTAGTTTGCGATTTGACCTTTTTCTCGTGATATACCAGTTTTAATGTGCAGTACTTCTGTATTACTTCGTAGCTATGAAATCGAAAAGTGCGAAGCGGAAATTCTTAATATTAATATCATATTTCTGAGACTTATTTTGGCGTCTAATCGAAACTTCTGAGCATGGTTCCGTGAGAAAAAAAACACATTTTTTTTCTGAATCACCCTAATGTAAAAAGTAAAATTAAACCTTAATATAAGTTAACCTTTTGCAATTTTGCTCTAAGCTATAAAATGGTTTATGTATAATTAACTAAGAATAGCATATTCTCGATGTTGTTGAAATACCGTAAATATATCAGGTGTAGGGCATGCGTCCAGAGCCGCAACCACTGGGCGGTTTGAAAGGACTCGTTTCTAGGCCTAGCCTTTATATTTATTAGCCAACGTTATGCAGTGCTTAAGTAGCATCCTCTTGAAGGTACCAACGTTTTCACAATTTTTTATAACTTTTTTATCCCTCTTAAAAGATATTCTTCAGCCTGACGCTATTATTTTCCCTGAGTAAATATGCATTGGTTTCACTACTATATCGTAGGATATCACACAAATAATCTGGAAGTCTACTTCGCTTTATTATGTTATTTATCAAAATAAAATGCAAGTTTACAAATCGGTAAAAATTACCGTCAATTTTTAGTTTTTTTTTTATGTATAAAAATAGAATTTCATCATATATGGAAGAAAAATAAATAAATAAACATAAGTTGCAAACAATATCATTTTGAATTTTGGTGCTAAATCTCTGACCATGGCTGTAGTGGGTCATTCCACGTAAAAGAGAAACACGAAATAAATTTGACTAAATGACTAAAAATGACTGAATTACTTTAAACCACCCGCTGGACCTTTCCCACCATTCACAATTTTAAATATTCCTTCGAGGATTACATACATACATACAGGATGTCCAAGACCACCCGTCTACCCCTTTTTTAAAAAGAAGGAAAGTGTTTTTTATTGGAAAACGCAGGAATATGTATAGACCACCAAGTCAAGGATGCTCCTACCTTTTGGTCATATTACTTACTTCCGGTTTCGACCGAAAGTGTGGATTAAACGGTCCGGAAGTCCATTTGTAAATAGGATATTCTTCTTTTACAACAAATTCGGATTCTGCGCATAAAAACACTTTACGTTTATTAGAAACCTTTTCATCGGAAGTGCCTTTTTCAACCTTTAAGTTATCTTTGAACTTCATTTGGAACAGTTCATTTTGTCCTGCTAAATTACTTCAGGTAGTATTTAAGCTCTTACGCTTCATAGTCAGTAAGGATTTGTATTCCATTTGATTGATTAAAAAAAACAAACAATGCCAAATCGCCCTGGACTTCTAAAAAATGAATGGACTTCCGGGGTCGAAACTGGAAGTCGGTATACGACCAAAGCATATCTAAAGCATCCCCGACTTGGTAGTTCATATTTTTGCGTTTCAAAAAAAAAAAAAATATTCCTCTATTTTGAAAAGGGTGGACTTTTAATGGTGCCAGGGATACACCGCGTGAAAGCGTAACTTCTCGCTAGGTGTCACACCCGTTTCTCAATACATAATATTTCCAATTCCAGTTAGTTCAGTAACGTTGCATTGATAAAATACCACATCTCAGTACCTCGACCGCATTTTCATTAAGTCACTATTTTCTGTCAGCGCGATATTGATAACATACATAAATCACCCCAAAAAATTTCAATATCCTGCCTAAAATTTTTCTAAAGATATGCGGTATGAAAATTCTACCTGCATGATAGAGACAGAGACCACACCCCTTTTTCAATTCCGCAGATTTGTCTCTTTGAGTAAAAAATTTTACACCCAAACTTTTCTCAACATGTTATGTACATGTGTATGTAAGTGTTCAAATAAGACTCACACGCTAAACTTTTTTCTTTCACATATCGGATTCGGCTTAATGTACATACATATCTAAATATGACATATACTTAAGTATTATACTTAATTACATGTGTACGTGCTACATACGTACAAAGTAAAAATGTACATACATACATAAAATCGTTTTTAGCGGTTAAGCCACAAAATTATAACAACAAGCAGCCGTCTTTCGGCACACACTTCACAACAAAAACAACTTTCACTTTTGTGTTGTGGTTCAGTTGGATTCTTTACCTGTGAATTTTTGATTCGCTTG
>NW_023458555.1:31114591-31125292 GCF_013731165.1 Rhagoletis pomonella | reverse complement strand
CATGCAGTTCTAACATCGTGAATACTAAACACAAGCTCGAAAGGCTGGTTTTACATGTGAAAGAAAATCCCAATGCTCTGTTGGCACGATCTCTGAGAACAAAATCGTAGCGCTGTTGATAGTTTTAAAACATTTTAAATAGATTTGGCTCACAAACGCCTCTTTAGATGGTCGGAACTTTTTAATGAATCTGTAGACAAATTTCTTAAATATATTTTATATCAAAATATATTCGAAAGACTTAAATGTTTAAGAGAGCATTTGCTACTCCTGACGAATCGTTGAACCAGAACTCGTACTCATTTTACCACGTTTTTATAAAATTGCTTTCTTTTTTACTTCATTTTAATTAGAACAAATTTGCATAAATATGTATAAGCACACTATTTAGTTTGCTCGATTTGTAAACAAAGCTTCTCAGCGGTGAAAAATATACTATTGTGAACAACCTAAACGAGCGAAATTCACAATAGCGCTATTCTTCATCGAATGAGCGCCATAATAGCAAATGAAAATTCGTTCGCTCAGCACTTTCGACCACAGTCGAAAATCGAATGCAACTCATAATAGGGGTCTTAGTTTAAACCAGACAGATAGGGCGTTTAAACTGAGTTTAAACCATGGCCGTGCACTTAAAACAAAACTGTTACTACAGGATTTCATACGACAACCTCAATTCGTAATAGAAAATAATAGAATGCATGCCTTTATGGTGCATGGTACGAATCCATAATAGGGGGGTAAGTAATTTATGTTTTAATGTTATGTTTTACAAAACGAAATTACTCGACTTCAGCATGATTTGGTTATAAATTATAAATCAGCCGTAAATTACGATAATGCTTTAATATTGCACACAATTTGAAATTCGATTTGTATGGGTGTTTTTAAAGATTTTGAGCATCGTTTTGCAGTTTGCTAGTATATCGTTTTTTGCGGTTCGCCGGTGAATCGATTTTGCGACCCGCCGGCGACATAGTGTAATACAATATTATTACATTATGGTATTTTCGAGAGTCTAACAGCGCGTTTCTTTATTGTTCGATATAATTTTATAAAAATTACCCAACTCCACATAACATTTCACAGAGGACAGCGGCAGACGGGACAATTCCGTACCACATTTCGCTGGCTCTCCTGGTAGCATTTCTCGTGCATCGCATGTCCGCAAGGCAGGTACCTCATTCCACGATTAGTCATTTCATCTAAGCATATAGGGCATCTTTCCTCAGGCGTGCTAAAATGTTCAAAAGTAAGTCAGTAAGTTAATCATTATTAACGACAAAATTCAAAACAACTTTCAAAAGATAAACCCACGTATTAAATGAATTTCTGGGTTTTTGATCATAACCAATCGGTCGTGGCCGAATTAGTACCAAGACAACTAGGCCTACACAAGCGGCGATCAGCATTTGCCATACAGGAATCATTATGGGGATCCGATGTTTTAAAAATCTAACTTATACCGCAAGATTTTTTCGTGTTCTACGTACATATATAAATATTATAATGGAAGTAATAACTACGATCTTTAAGCTTAAGACAAATAGGGATAAAACGATGAGAGTAAATACAAGTACATATAGGGATGAAACGATACGGGTAAATAAAAGTACATACTCGATACTTTTTGTTCGATACCAAGTATTAGTTGCGTTCCTTAAGGCCCGTCCACATACAACTTTGGCGTTGCGTTGGCGCTGGCGTCGCTTTGACAGCGGCGCGAATAACGCCCGTGCTTGCTACAATGAACGCTTAGCAGAGAATACTTTGGACACTAAATTAACATACTAGCGGCAGATAAATCAAAATTTTATATCAATAATTGCATTCAAAATTATATTTCTTGCCCGCATTTGATTAAAAATGAAAATGAAATGACATAATTTTGATTATTTGGAACAGCTGACGAACGACGCGCGCGAAAAGTTGAGAGTTGGCCATCTTTCTGCGTTGTGCTGGCGTTGGCGTTGCCCAACTTTGGTTATGTGGAGACTTTCATTTAAATGCATGTATTCATAGTCAGCTGTGAAAGCGACGCCGACGCTAACGCAACTCCAAAGTTGTATGTAAACGGGCCTTTACAGTGGCTACACACGACGAACATATCCGCACACATGCTCGGCTTGCTGTGCATGTTCGTCGTTTGTAGGGCGGTTTGCGAGCATGCTCGCCAAAAATTAAAAAATTTTTATTTTCAGCGAGCATGCTCGTCGTTTGTAGCGTGGTTTGCGAGCATCGCATTGCAAACAAGGGGAAACTTTCCATTATGGCCTTTCCTTAAAGGTGCGGTGTGCAAAGGGGGTTGGGCAAAAATGCAACCCCCGACCACCTAGGCCCCCTGTGGTTCCCTACGGACCCCTTAGAAAAATGGCCAAAAATCGCAATTTTTACTTGCGTCCACAGTATTTTTTCGTAGAATTCCTTTCTGCGTAGGCGGCCTTCAGCCGCGCTTAGGGATTATAACCCTTACTACGTAGAATTCTCCTTTCTGTGTGACCTAACTGGGGCGGTGATGTAACCTTGGGAAAAGATGAGGTAACTAGAATTCCTTTTCTGTGTGGTAAACCTGGGGCTGCCGCCCCAGTGATGTCTATTTTGGTAACTGCGTGTTTTATAAAAATGTCTTGTGTATAAAAATGTGTATATAAAAATGAATTGTGCAAATGAATATTTAACAGTTTTCAAGCGTATAAACGCAAATGAAAATTGTGATTTTTGGCGACTTTTCTAAGGGGTCCCTAGGGAACCATATGGGTTCTAGGTGGTCGGGGGTTGCATTTTTGTCAATGGCGGTTAATTCCCTCTCCAAAAAGGTGGGTTAGAGGTGTCACGCCCACTAACCTTTCGCCCACCGCCCCTTTAACGAACGGCCATAAAGGAAAGCCAACCCGGAAACAAAAACAACAACCTCATTTTGTGTTGATGCTTGCAGTGTGCACATCGCGGATAAATGCGTCCAAGCCATGTGCGTTAATTGAATTTTTGATAAATGAGGCTAAATTACTATTATATGTACATATATGTATGTACATACATACAAGTAAAATATAAATAAATTTAAGTAACACATAAGTACATAAAAACACCTAAGTCATAAGTATTTCAATTGCATCATCCGCGTCTTTACTCCCCATGTCAACGCTTTGAGTACAAAATCACTTATGAGCCACTCACCGTCTGTAGCAAACGACAGCGAGCATGTTGGCGCACATGTGCGCGGATCTGTTCATCGTGTGTAGCCAGTGTAAACTGACGAAAAGTTTTGCCTTGAAATAACCGATGCCAGATCAGATAAGGTGTCTTTTTAGTAGTTTTTGGCGAAAAGTTACTTTGCCATATCTTCTACTTAAGAAGAATTTTAGCAAAAATTTTTGATTTTGGTGAAATAAGTCATACATTTCAAAGAAATTTTTGTTTATTTTGGAGATAAATCTAATTTGTGGAAAGTGAAGTAAAACGAAGGAAACTGGAGTGAAGGCTTCCAAAGGGAAGTGAAAAACTTCAGTTGAGGTGACAGCGCCTCCACATCGAAACCCCGGTTTATTTTTCTGACCAAAAAATGGACCAAATGGTAAAAAATGGGCCAATTTTTATTACATCGGGAGATTGAGTGGATTTTATTCCTTTTTACCAAGAAAATATACCAATTCAGTTTTTATAACGATTTTTTTTGACTTTACATCCAAGGAGTACTAAAATTTTATATTAAAAAATTATATTATTTAAGTTTTAAATTATAATTTGTTTTTTAATTTCGTTTTTACTAATACTAATTCAAAAAATTTGTGCTCACCTGCTGCGGAACTGTGAGTAGACTAAAAATGTCATGAACTAAATCACACAATTCTTCAAAGGCCGCTTATCCCACTGCATTTTTAATCAAACTTACTTGATTCCAAAAACCTTCTATTGGTATAGTTTTTGAAGTTACCTTCACTCAGCCCTAATTTGCGAAATTTAAATTCAATTCTGTCCGCATCATTTACCAATGCAGGAAATTGGTCGAGTAGCGGCAAAATTGATACATCAGTATCAGAAAGAACTTTTTGTGGTGTAATAATTTCAAGATTTTTAAAATATTTTCGATTGAAATCGAATATCATTTTCATGTGCTAAATGCTACGATTTAAGTTTTGCTACCTTTCCATATTATTGCCAGCCCCTTTAATATTGGTCACCGATTAATTGAAATTAGCAAGAAACCTCGATATGTTTTGAAGCGTGTTTTTACAGATAATTAGCCATACCATATTTGAAGATCTGAATATCGTCATCGTCGACGTTCGTCAGCGCATCAGTAACATGGCTGAAGATGGCCGTATCGTCACTTTTACCGGCCGTCTTCACATGCTTGAAAATCTCGCTTGCGTTCTGCTTTTTTCTCTCGCAAGCGAGATAGAGTTTTGTTGACTGGGCATTTCATAGCATACTTTTTCATTTGTAAAATGTCGCCAAACACGAAGGTTCAAGCCTTGCAGGCTCTTAAAAGTTTGAGGAAATTAGAAAATCTGCATAAAGAGATGTATACTATTTTCAAATGAAAAATGGCTGTCTCTAAATTTGCATTTGCCTCCAAGATAAACGATGCTCTGAAGAATTCTGCGAAATAAGAACATAGCTGTCAAACAACAAAAATGATAGTTGGAAGCAAGCGAGAGCTCGCATACCGCTCGCAAGCGAGATTTTCCAGCACGTGAAGACGGCCGGTATAATGCGTAACTATTGCATGAAGTGAAAGGGGGATAATAACCTAACCAAAGGCTTGTGAAATGGACCATTTTCAAAAGAATTGGACCATTGGACCAAACGAAAATAAATGGATCAAATTTGGTCCATTTGGACCAAAACAGCAACCGTGATCGAAACGTAAGACGTATTCTACGTCAAAATAGAACCATTCGATAGCAATGATAGTACCATCGATAGTTTTACACCTCTAGCATCGATATCATTTCGGCATCCCTAGTTGTAAAGTCCTTTTCAATTTTTCTGGTATTGGAATTTGTTTACACTACAACAGTTCGATCTTTGTCTCAAAATCGGTAATTTTACACCCTTTACATAAAAAAGTTTGTTAGAATAGAATTAAGTTTTTATGAAATCGAATCCCCAGAATGATTCCTATATGGCAATTCATGCTGGGAGTTTGTGTAGGAATGGTTGCTTTAGTACTGACGCGACCACAAGCACTTAATTATCGTGACGAAAGCCGCGGTGATACTCGTGGAAGATCTAGAGAAAGCTTTATTACGTTAGTATAAACATGTTTTGAAATTTGTTTTCACATTATATTAGGGTTACATTATATTTTTAACCCTATTTTATAGTGAACCAAGTGCCGATAATAGTCCCAAAAAGAGATTTCAATCGTTAGTATACATATGATTTAAAATTTGAATGAACATGCAGACAGGTTTTGCAACTCACTGCCGAGTGAATTTAAACCCATTCAATTTGAATTCAAAGTGGCTTCGGTTGAGAACAACTCTGAAGTGAATTTCTGATTATCACATTTTATTTATCGTTTTAGTAAGCCCGGAGATGTCTGCGTTATATGCGTGAAGGTTATGCAGATTGATAATATGACCAAGCTCCGTTGCGGACATGCGTTGCACGACGCCTGCTACAACAAGTGTAGATGTCATTCAAATAATTGCCCGGTTTGTGGAGAGCACATGTGAAATATATTCGTCATGGTCACTATTTCTGAAAATTTGTAATACTTTACTCGATCACAGAATTTGTTTTAAAGATAAGCATTGTTTTGAGTTGAGTAAAAGCTTAAACAGACGACTGCGTTGATCGGGATTAACTGCGACTTAATCCGGATCAACTGCAGTTAATTCCCGAGTTGATCCGGATCAACGCTGCCGTCTGTTTAAGCTCTAAGTTTACGACAATTAATCCTCAAATAAAAATTAAATTCACTATGTAGTAGACTGAATTTATACATATCTAGATTTATTGGAATCCTAATACGATTTATGTATTGAAGTGATTACTTCAAATGGATTGATTCAATTGCAATTCTTTACTTTATGTGCATATTCCATTTTAGTAAAGGTTATCCATCCCTTCACAATTTGGCGTCTTAGGATTAATAAAAAAACATCGGCTATTTTAATTATTTTATTTCAAAAATGTTTTTAATGGACATTTATAACTTTCATTTTGTATGCAAAAAGCAATAAAGAAAATTTAATTAAAGTTTAATAAAATATAAAACAACAGACTTGTGGGTGTACATAAATATTATACATGTATTATATACTATATACAGTTTTGGCGTGGTGTTTTTAAGTAAAAGAGTTAAAAACAGGCAAAGCATTATTTTTCCAATTCCCATGCCAGCGCAATGATTGAAATTCATGCAAATTTTTCCGAAAACGCTCCTTGGTTTCTAGTAAACGCGGATTACTTGGGAAATTTTCAAACCAAAATATCAGTTGATCCGCCAGTTCCTTTTGATTTTCGAATATGAATCCATTTTGTCCGTGCGTCACCAATTCACCGAGGCTAAAAGAAAAATAGAAAACCACTTGAATTGCGTACGTCCAGGTAGGTAATATTTAATTTAATTTTTTAATGCTTAACACTTAACGCCAATCGGCTTTGTACTAATATAGCAAATTAAACATTGCAAGATAATTACAGTACAAGAACAATTCAATAATATAAAACTAGTATAACAAATGCATTATCGTATAGCTGTGTGTGATATCTCAAGCAGGTAGTTGATCCGGAAAAATTTAATATTTGTTGTTGTTGTAGGTAGTTACTTTTCGGCTTGTTATTTTGAGTTGGCGGTTTATTCTGAGGCCTACAAATGAAGCCGAATTGCACAAGAATTTCAGGTGAAACAATGTGACCATTGATTACTTTTTAGGACAAGTCGGCAAATTGGCTTCTGCTCATGCGGCTACTATAGTTACATGGTTGCATCGAAGAGCTTAAAAATATTCCATGTACTTGCAGAATTTGTGCTGAGGTACCTTTCTATATATTTTTTAGTCATCTGCATAGAAAACATTCAGACTTAAGTTTGTCACCGATGTAATTTATAAAAATATTAAACGTTCCCACGACAGTCGGGTCTACGTAACCGGAACGACCCAGATTTATATCTGACCAAGGGCTGTCACTCCAACAAACACTCCCAAAAAATTCTTTGGGCAATTTGTATGCTCTTACAACTACAATATGAACATATTCAAAAGTAGAAATAACAAGTAAGAAAGTCTAAGTTCGGGCGGAGCCGAACATTAAATACCCGGCGCAAGTATTAAATATATGTTTTCCACCTTTCCTAAAGCTACCGCTACATGATAAGCCGGGGTGTATAAATTTTAAGTAAATTAGCGTCCTTATTGCTTAGTAAACCACAAGGGGTATTCGTTATGCCTTATAAATAATTTATTTAATACGTTGAATTCTTAATACTTGACTGAAATAGCTTCATTATGTTTAAACACGCTCATGCATACAAACCATGACAAATTTTTTAATCAAACCACGCAAAAGTAATTAAGAACACAAAAAATGTGCGTACTTACCATTTAAAATTATATGCGCATACCGGCAGGCCGCAGCCGAACATATCCACCACTTTCATAGGTAAGTCTAAACCACTGCTGCTCCAGTGTAAACACACGCCTAAATCGGCTGCCGCTAAAATTAATGGGTAATCTTCTACTTCCAACCATGGCGTAATTATAGAAACTTTCGACCATTTTAGCTTAGCAATTTGTGTTTCATACTCTTGCTTCTGTGGTCCCTTTCCGGTAATGATACACAATAGAGAAGGAAAGTTTTTTGGGCGCGCTGTAGCAGTGTTCTCATAATCTAAAGATGTTATGTGTATGTAGATATAGCAAGTAAAAAATGATTATCTAAAATACCCTCTAATGCTTTTAGAAGTATACTAAAGTCTTCATCTGGTGTCCAACTAGTGCTAGATACCACTATAGCCGCTCTTTGTGGTTTGTGTGAAACGTTTCCATTAATTAATTTTTGGGTAAGAGCTGTTGTTTCAATAACACCTGACTCCTTTAAATCCAAATAGCATTTTGGCAGAAACTGTGGATACACCTTGGATAATTTCATGAATAGCTCGTGTTTCTGTGCCAATTCAATGGGATGGAATTGTGTAGGGGGGCGGTCGTATAAGACAACAGCTGGACTATAGAGAAGAAAGTAAATAGAAATATGGATATGAATCAAGAATCTGTTTCGTGGATATGAATGCATGTAGTTTTTATGTAAATAAACTTTCTGTTATATGTATGTTTAAAATAAAAGTTTACCCAATATTCCAATTTAGAATCAAATCCTGCTGCATAGCTTTGGTTACGCAAAAATTTGCATTTGCTTTGCTTCCAAACGAACGTTCAATCCATTTTGCTAAACGACAAAATCCACTCTTTTCTCCATTCACATTGCCTAAAGCTAATATGGTGTACGTGTAATTATGCCAGTCGATGACAAATTTTGTTCGAGTAAGCGCACAATAAAGGTAACAAACTATCAATGTAGGTACGCCTGGCGGGTTTTGTACAAGCAAACAATTTGGGCGACGTATTGAAACTAGCGCTATCAGCAAGCTCAAAGTCTGCCAGAATGTTTTGAATACAAGCTTTAATTTGGGTGTCAGATTTGTTACAGGCACTGGTGACAATTCATGTATTTTGCATTTGGGTGCATTAACTAACACATCCAACGGCTTTGTTTCTACATAGCCAACGATATCAACATTAAAATTTTCTTCGAGTAAACTAACAGCGTGATATTGCATGCGTGGACTGCGTCCAATGTCGCCCAATACTACAATACATGCATTTCGTCGACCAATTTGCGCTTCAGCCATTTCTTAAAATTATGCTTGATGTAGCATTTATTTTTGATATGCGATTGGTTTCTATTTTAGTTAATATGGAAAAAGGAATTCACAAATTTGCTTGCTAACAAAATGATCAATAAAAGCCAATTTGTTTAAATCACCAAGAAATGATGACAACAGATTTTTTCCTTTACTGTCATAAAACATCTGATTAGTTGCGTTCGACAAGTCAAAAATTTGTAATAGTTTTTTCCAAATTTTTACTGGATGGCGTTCGATAACAGTTGCGTTCGAAAAGTCAAAAATTTGTAAAAGTTTTTTCCAAATTTTTACTGGATGGCGTTCGATAACGACAAAAAATTACCCAACACACAAAAATTGAGAGAGCAAGCGT
This sequence comes from Rhagoletis pomonella, assembly GCF_013731165.1. Taxonomy (NCBI): domain Eukaryota; kingdom Metazoa; phylum Arthropoda; class Insecta; order Diptera; family Tephritidae; genus Rhagoletis; species Rhagoletis pomonella. The sequence continues at coordinate 31,116,059 of NW_023458555.1, read as the reverse complement.
TCATTTAGATGCAAGAGAAGCGTTCATTTTGTACTGGCAAAATTTTAGTCAGCAAAAATCATGGATAACTAGATATGAAACTCTTTTTCTCGTGAGAGCGCTGTCAAAGTGTGTATTTTTATAACATTCTCCAGTACAGCCGCTGTGACGTAAACATGTATGGGCATTTATAGAGAAATTTATGGAGAAACTTTTGATTAAACACAACGAACAAAAGTTGCAATATTTTTCATATCTATTTTATATTTCAGTGTTTATATTGTCAGTAAAATCGCGTTTAGTTACAAATACTGTTTTATAATAATATTAAAAAATGCGGAAAGAAGAAATCCACTGAATTCAATGTGATGCATTTTCCACACATCTAGTGGTAGCTCACCACTTCGCGTGTCAGCTGTTTATCTGCCCAGGGATTGGCAGTGCTGCCAAGTACGAAAATGAGTTCCTGGGCGCGCTCTCAGAAAAAAGGAGAGAGTTTCATATCTAGTTATCCATGGCAAAAATTATCCAACACGAAAATATATTATCACAAAACATATGGTTGCAATTTTTGTAAACAAACAAAATTGCATTTCTCGGGTTTTGGTATTTATATGCTTTTTGGCTGCTGCTATGTGACTTTATGATAGCGCCAACTAGGTCCCCTTTCAGACACGTCAAGTCTTGCTTTCAAGTCTGCTCGTCCGTGGGCGAAGGAGGTGGGAAGAGAGGGGTAGAGTACAGATACCTCCGTACCGTAAATTCGTTTAAAGTTTTCTTGTTATCTTTTGATCTTTTCGTTGCTTCCCATTTAAAGATCCAAGGACTTGAATTCAATAAAACTTGACACGTGTGGAAGCAAAGAGAAAACACAAAAGAGAATGCGATAAAAATTGCTTTCAAGACTTGACGTGTCTGAAAGGGGACTAGTTTTTATTTCTAGAAATGTCCCTGGCGAACATTGAACGTTCACTTTCCTTTTTTCTTCCATGGAGGCAACATGAATTTCAGTTTGTTTACAAATAACAAATAAACAAAGCCAGCTGGTGTATCTTCTTCTTCCGGTTTTTGCAAGTGAAGGCTAATTTCCTGTTCGTTTACTTTTTTGCTTTTTCTTCTCTTGGGGAGAGAATGTTCGCTTACTCTCTTGATTTTGATTGTTGGCTGGCATGAACCAAAAATAATGTGCAAATGTGTCTTTCGTTCATGGTTGGCTGGTGTTGGCTGTTATCGAACGCAACTAATATTAGAGGTGGAGAAAACATCGTGGCACCATCAACGCATCGATGTTTTTGCATTTTTGCTTTAAACTTCGATAGTAGCAACATCGATGTTTCTCTATCTCTACTGATTATTCCAACCAATCTGCAGGTATATTTTTTTACTCATAAATTTGCATCCAAACAAAAAATATGAAATCTTAAAACAAGAGGATTTTAATAATCAAAATAACCGCAACATTTAAATTTAATGTAGAAGTAAGAAAAAA
>NW_023458555.1:31092926-31114581 GCF_013731165.1 Rhagoletis pomonella | reverse complement strand
GTTTTTTCGTTTTAACAAGCGATAATTTGTAGAAAAATTATCAAAACTCCACACTAGAAAGTGCGTATGAAAAAAAAATATAAATATAAAAATCAATCTAAATTTGGGGCAAAATAAGCGAAAGAGAACAATTACGTTAAAATAAACATTTTGTCTATACATAAGAGAGACAAAGAAACGCAGATTAAAATACAAAACGGAACATTTTGATTTTCTTAGTTTTGTGTCTGCATAAAATTATTTTATCATGACGGGCAGGCGAAAGCGTGGACGCCCACGTCGCGGTGAAGGACCAGCACTTGATGATCTTGATGTAATGCTTGCACGTGAATTCCAGCAACGACCAGCCTTCTATGACCGGACACATCCCCAATATAGAAATAGAGATTATCTGGACGGCATGTGGATGGACATGGCCGAGAGTGTGGGGCAAAATGGTGAGTTACTTGCCCTGAATGAGTTCGATTCATATGCATTCATATCTATATACGTAAATTATTTTTATGATAGAGAAAATATTTACAAATGCAATTAGTTAAAAAAATACGAGTTATTGCGATATAAAGCCTTTAATGAAACGTAGCCTTTTAAACAATAGTATTTATTAATTTCAACAGTTGCTATTGTAAAAAATCGTATGGTGCAGCTACGAAATCGTTATAATCTGGAGAAACGAAGAGTGGAGATGTTGCAAGATCAATACAACGACCCAAGTATCACATCCCAATGGCCAATGTATAACTATTTGACATATTTAGGCGGTCACATAAAAGCCCGTCGGTCGTTTACGAAAGAAGTAGTTGTAAGACCGAAATCAGCGCCGTTCTCAAATTCAAGGTGAGCATTTAAATGTTGTATTTATTTGTACGGCTTTAAATAATTCAAAACATAAGACCTGTGCGCTTTGCATATTGCAGTGATTCTGATGGCTGTGATGAATCAAATCAATATCCACCGTAAGCTACCTAGTACATATTCATCTAGGAACAAAACATAAAATTTATCTATATTTTATCTAAATTTGTAGATGCCCGCCAGTTGCTGCCGCGGCACCAGAGAGACAGCTAGCTTCGGATTTGCCTAACAATTCTAACCAACAAAATCGAAATATCAACTATAATGAAATGCAACCAACAACTCCTGACAAAGAAGAAGATCTCAACTTTAATCCCAATCCAAACTTTTGCAAATTCAGAGCATTTGGGCAGTTTTTAACTTCATCATTGATAGAAATGAATCAATGCGATGCATTGCATTTGGTTGAAAAGTTCACCACCGACCTGGTAAAGTCATTGTTACTTGAAACACACAATAAGACGTCTGTGGAAGGCGTTGTAAATGGACATATGTAATTAAAAAAAAAAATCATTTATTAATGTTTATATGTGGGTAATGTTTATTTATGTACGTAAGCATTCGACTAATTATATTAGTTGTGTACCCTCTGAGAGTTAGATTAGGTGCCTAGATTCTAAAATATTACTTTATTAAATACACGTCGTTTTGAAAAACAAAAGTATATAAATGTCAATAGTTAAATGCAATTCAACAGATTACAGTTTTAACGAACTCTATACAATTATGTATATGTAAGCCAACTTTCGCTTTCGCCATTCCTTGAAACCTTTTAACATATGTATATGAGTAAACCTAAACTTCTATATTGTTTACAACTATTTGAATTCTTTGTAAAAGCTTGAAATTTTGGGAGCGTGTAACCGTATCTGTTAAATATGATTGTGTATTGAAATATTTTAATAAACTGCAACATGTAAAATGCTTAAATAATTTTGGGTTAATTTAAAGGAAATTCCGGCTTGCAACAATGTACACACTATATAAGATGTTATGTTTGGCCAAACAGGTACACAGTATATTTATATACTAAAAACGTTCACAATTACTAGAAGACTCAACTAAAAAATAATTCGTATTTTCAGAGACGTGATAAAAATATAGATTAAATTTCACAATGCAGAAAAGGGAGATGATTTTATTTTTAATATTTTTATTGAGCTTTGTACCACGATTGTTTATTAGGAAAAATTGAAAAACGAATATTTTGAAACGAATTTCCGATAGGTTGTTGTTGTTGTAGCGGCTACAACAACCCCGCCCGGATCGCTTAGTATCTCAGTCATTGTCGTCAAGCTCAACTAACGGAAGACCCAAAAAGCTTGCAGCTTCTATAGGGTCTGTCGGCGGGGACAGAGGCGTTAGTTGTGTGGGGTTGTCCGGACATACGAAGAGATGTTTCGAGTCGTGGGGTGTCTCCGCATGCCGGACATTCATTCGGCACATCTGCATCTAATCTGGTCAGTTATGAGTTTAACCTGCTACAGTAGCCAGAGCGAAGTTGGGCTATTGTGGTTCTAGTCTCCCGAGGCAGACGAAGTTCCGTCTCGTCGATGTCAGGTGGTTGTGTGCCTAGAACGGCATTCACAGGTCTGGAGTTTTCATAACTCGAGACTGACCAGAGGTTGCTTTATGGACCTCTGGACTTCGTCCGTCAGTTCGTATAGATGCCTTCTGATGTGCCTTGGCGAGGGCTCCTCTGCAAGCAAGTGTCTGTCCGGGTGCCCACGTCTGTGACTGGCTTCTAAGAATTGCTTGCAGAGCATTGTGTTGTGCTCCTTTAGGCGGAGCATTATCGCCTCGTCATTCAGGTGGTGTTCTGGCGACATCAGAAGACATCCAGTAGCGTCCCACTAGTCCCCGGCGACCACACTGGTGCTGCGTTATTTAGAACCGGCCGACCAATTGCCTTGTATGTTGCCAGCAACGTTTCTTTGTAGTTGCCCCAAGTACTGCCGGCTAGCGACTTGAGGACCTTGCTGAGGCTCTGTACTAGGGCGCCCATCGGAAATGCTTTTTTTTTAATTTCAAGACCCTATCCCCTAATTTTATTCTATTTTATGAGAAATATTATTGCCTATTTTTATAGATTTTTTAAAGGTCATTTAGAGGTCGCGACTTGTCGATTTAAGTGAGAAAATACGATTTTGAGGATTTATGAGTTTTTGAATAACTATTTTTGATTCAATTTCAATGATCGAATATGATCGGATATATAGGCCTTCAAAATGGTATATAATAATCTATTGTCGGACTTGGATTGTTAAGATTTTTTATAGGGCAAAATAAAACAAGAACCATATTTCTCTTAATTTTATAAATTTTGACCATCGATAATTTCTACAATTTCAAAATATGTAGTACTATCAAAAATTAAATCTATTTTCAAAAAAATTAGACCTCATTTATTGTAATCGCATAAAAATTGTCGAATTTAGGCGACTTTTCGCAAAAACGGCCTTGAATTTATATGTGTGTACCATCTTGAATATTTTTAAATCGGGCAAAAACAGCGGACTCCACCAACGTAACGGTAATTTCAAAAAACTCAAAGCTAGCTATATTTTAGGAGTAGTAGGTTTTGTCCAGACGCGATAATGATTAAACCAGCAGAAGGACATAGCTACGCTGGCGAACTAAAAACCCTACGTAGCAAAATGAACCCGGACGATGGAGTAGGCGTGCGGAAAATCCGGAAAACAAAGACGGGCGCTATCGTACTTGAACTAGAAAAAGGTCCTTAAGTCGGAGACCAGTTTTGCATGAAACTGAAAACTGAGGTCAGCGACTCAGCAGAGGTGGAAGGACTCAAAGAAAAGTCAACGATAGAGTGGCCAGACTTAGACGCCTTTACAACCCGAAAAGAAATAAAAGTAGCACTAAAGAAAATTGCCCCAGACACCGGAACTATGAGCGTTACCCTCACGAAGCCAAATAGCCGAGAACAAATGCGCACATTCGTCAAATGCTTCGGATTAGGCCACATGCAGTACAACTGTAATGGCAAAGATAGAAGAGCTAAAGGCCTATGAATTCGCTGTGGTGAAGCAAACCATAGCATAAAAGAATGCCGAAATAAACCGAGGTGCTGTCTTTGTCTAAAACCGGAGAAAACACAGTTGATCATATACCTGGAACAAACAAGTGCATGACATACAGAAAACAAATATGCCAAATGACACGAATACAATACAAACAACGAAACGATGGAGCTTGGCTGGAGGACAGCACCCGCACAGCGGCTCTGTGGTTACCAAACATAAGCAACCACACAGTTTTAATAAAGGGATCGGGAGAATCCTTTGTGTGGATAAAAAATAACCAATACACACTCATGAGTTGCTAGCTAACACCAAACTACCGCACTGACATTTCTCAAAGAAAGTTAGACCTCATAGAAGATGAAGCCATAGAGATCGGCGGAAACATTAATCCGAAAGCGGTAGAGGAAGACGAATCCTAGATACAGCAGCCCGGCTTAGACTGGTTGTAGCAAACAGGGGAAATACTCCAACATTTAGAAGAATAGGCTGCGTAGGTACCATCGCGGACATTACTCTGGTCTCCGAAGGATTAATAAGAGAAGTGAAGAACTGGAACGTACTGGAAGAATTTACCGTCAGCGACCACCAATACATACGTTTCGACATAGAGCAAGGAAATCGGCCAGGCTCCTTAGGAAATAAAAGTACTAGGAAGTGGATGACTTCCAAATTAAACTCAGAAAAGTTATTCTACAACATCTGCAAAACTAACCTATCAGATCAAGACATCGATGCCAAAACCCTTGTAAACAAAACTATGACAAATATTGTCAAAGCCTGCAATGCATCCATGCCAAAAGCTAAACCATTCAAGAAAAAAGCGGTATACTGGTGGACGTAGGAAATAGCTGCTCTTCGACTACTCGTGTCTCCAGAAAAGGAGGAAGCTTACTAGAGAAAGACACAGAGGAGTTACAACAGACACAATGGAAGAGTGCAAGACAGCTAAAACAGACTTGAAAAAGGCAATTCGGCAAAGCAAAGCGAAAACCTCTGAACCTCGGAACCTTTGGGGTCTAGGGTACAAAATAGTCGTGCAGAAACTTGGGACTCTCGGGAAATAGTCCTCCCGGCAACACTAAACAGGAGAAACGCCTTTAATAGCGTTAGATGGACAGAAATAATCGAGACCGTAGAGTCCCTCTATCACGTACACAGCCAGTTGATACGCAGTTACTTGAGTGACCGCATGCTCCTCTATGGATGGAGTCATGACAAAGGCGATAACTTCGGGGGCAGCGCAAGGCTCTATATTGTGCCCCGACCTTTTAAACACAAATTACGACGGAATCCTAGAAATAGACATGCCAGACGATACTCATCTAGTAGCTTTCACAGATGATGCCGCGCCGGTAATCAAGGCCAGGCACACTATAGAAGCACAAAGAAAACTCAACCAAGTCATGCTACGCACCAAAGATTGGCTAGATAACCATGGTCTACCGCTAGCCACCGAAAGGCAGAAATACTCCTGCTAATACGAAGACACATCCCTGTTGAAGTTGAAATGGTGACACAGTAACTCTCTCCAAGAAATCTGTTAAGTATCTAGGCCTAATATTGGACCCCAAGCTGACATATTGGGCACAAATACAGCACGCAGAAGAAGAAAGCACAACTAGTGGCAGCATCGATGGCAAATATTGGAGGACCAAAACAGAGCAAGAGAAAACTACTAATGGACATAATCACGTCAATCCTTCTCTATGACAGCGAAATCTAGGCAGACGCACTGGCAATAGAAAAAAGAAGGTGAATACTATCTTCGGTACAGCGCACAGCTGCTCTTAGAGTGGCATCATCTTACCGTACCGTATCTAAACCAGCGATTTAAGTAATAAGCGGAATCCTACCCATAGATCTAGCGGGTAAAAAAGGCAAAATTAAGTAGGAATTACCACGGATACTTCCTGAAATATCTCCATCAGATGGGCAAGGCAGAGAGCCCGAGCTGTTTCTATGATGCCGAGCTAGACGACGCAGAACACACATACTCCAAATGCCGAAGATGGCAAAGAGAAACGGATGCGCTTGAGCGACAAATAGGCAAAACCACCGCAGAGAAGATGGTAAAAAAAATGACGAGCTGCGAAGAAAACTGGAATGACACCGCAACGTACACAGAAAATATCTTGAGAGTGTAAAAAGGGAGGCTAGAAACGCATAGTGAGCTACAAGTGGCGGTCTTGAACGCAGTAGAGTAGAAGAGTCTGAAAAGACCTCTGGACCTCTACCCCGAAGCAATGCGAAAGCGCTGCCAGGGTAAGGGTAGCGAAGACTCCTGGGAGAGGGAGTTTTTTAGTGGCCACACCACATACGTAACAGCGACGAATTTATTTTGAATTTATTTAAATTTCCTTGAAATTCTCGTTTTTTTAATTAATTTTAATTTTTTAATTTTATTTTAATTTATTTCATTCGAATTTATTTGAAATTACTTGAATTTATCGTATTTTATTACAATTTATTTATTATATTTCATTTGAATTTACATACGTATTTCAATATGTTTGAATTTATTTTCAATTTATTTTATTTCATACACATAAATTTATTTGACTTTATTTAAATTTTCTTGAATTTTTCGTATTTTATTTCGGTTTATTTCATTTGAATTTATTTCAATTAACTTGAATTTATGTCGATTTATTTTGTTGTATTTCAATTTAATTGATTTTATGTTATTTTCCTATTTTCGACATGTGGAAAACTACAAATCTATTTTAGACCCATGGTTTCTTTGGCATTACACATAGAATTCTTCTGTGCTATACGCGCATAATCGAAAGAATTTCCCATACAAATTGACTCTCCCTAATGCATACATAAAAATGTACATATATGTAAATCTACCACTTTGTTTTGGAATCTACCACAATATTTAAGGCTTATCTACCACTAATAAAAAATTGACAGTCCGCACACTGAATACTATATTTATCGCGCTCATACATGTCCGAATACATACATGTCCGAAGTGTATAACAGTTACATTGATGCCGGCTCCACTCACTTCCGCTAAATAATGCAACTTCTCTACGCGTCATTTCGTGTGTTGCAGTTTTCGTGTGCGGTGTTGATGACGGAAGTTGTTCAGTGTCAATAATTGTATAAAGAAATTTACAATTGCATATTGTGTATTTAACTGAGATTAAAAGTGATAATGGATATTAATTTGTAATTGATTATAAAGTGTAAACAACTATGGAATACTGATAAATTTGTGTTTAAATCAAGCGTACGAAAGAAAAATGAAGTGTTTCAAGTGAGGCAAGTGTATCGAGCAAAACAATAACGAATCGTTAAAGTAATTGAATTGCGTCTAGCGAAAATTCATCTGCATATATGTGCATACATACAGACGAACAAACATGCATCCATGCAATTGAGGAAGTGCGTGTAAAAAATTTCTGCAAGAAAATTGCGACACATTCCTTCGTTAGCAACGAGTGTTGGTGGACGTGTTTCGGCGCATAATATTAACTACTTTGCTTTTTGGCGCAACGGCACATGTGTATGTGCTTTGTAAAATCACCATTTTGATTTAAGTGGATAAGAAAAAACCTAAAAACTATAGCCTTTTTCAAGGCTGACGCTTTTAAGTACAGACGGTGCTTCGCTTTTGGCGTCACAGCGTACTTTTGTGGACAAATCTGTGAAAAATTTTTAATTCACCGGAATTGTGTGGGAGCACCCAAGGTTCAGGTGAGTGATTGTGACTTTAGTGTGGGGTTGCGAAATCTCTTGTGCTTTTGTTTTAACTTTTTTGACTTAATAAAAATCAAGCCTGCCCTCTACGGCAGGAAAAAAACACAAAGCCGCTATGGCGTCCTCACTAACGAGGACGTCATCGGCAGATGACTTCGAAGCTTTCGCGAGCAACAATTTAGTTAGAGGCAAGCGCCTAAAAAAAGAAAAAGAAATTAGAATAGCAAAAATGCTAAAGGCTCATGACATGGCAAGAACTAGTCTTGACATGGGTGTAACCGGTAAGGGAAAAAACGTGGAGAAACCAAGTGAAAATGAAATGAGTATAGATATACAAGAAGGTAACGGGACAACGACGAGTACCGATAGCCCGCTTTTGGCTACGGATAACGGACAGCAAGCAAGTACAGTGACTGCAAAAGATGCTCACTCAAACTCAAATTCAGACATTACTTTGTATCCCCACAATTTTTCCGGCGTTTACATTGTCTTAGTTGACTCATCCCAATGTAACGACATGATAACCGATAGAATCACAAACGGTCTTACACTTTTTAACAAAATTAAAAATTTTAGAATTAAAGATATTGACCTGATTTTTGCTATTGGCAAAAGTCTATATAAGGTTACCTTTAAAAACGCGGCTGCAGCCAACAATTTCGTCCTCAATGATAAAATAAAATCTATTGGTCTCAGAGCTTTTGTACCTAAAACGGCAGTAGAAACATACGGTGTAGTGAGGGGCATTCCGACATGGTGTGAGGAAGCGGAGATCAAGGCCGATGCCATCTCTAGCGTACCTATTACCACAGTCAGGCGCTTCACGCGTAGAAACCAGGATAACGAATCCTTTACTCCCACAACCACTGTCAAAATTGGATTCTCCGGAAAAGAAATACCTGAGTTCATTATACTCAATTATACCAAACTTTACGTGGATTTCTACGTCCCACCCCTAAGGCAGTGCTTAAACTGCGGTAGGCTAGGACATACTCAGTTTTCCTGCAAGTCAAAAAAACGTTGCATCAAATGTGGCCTTGTTACCGTGATATTAACTCATGTGATAAAAAATGCATTCTATGCGGCAGCTTAGAGCATGTTTCTACTGACAAGCTCACCTGCTCGGCATGGGAAAGAGAACGTTCAATCAACCACATAAGAACAGTTAAAAAACTGTCCAGGCGTGAAACAATAAAAACCTATTTCTCCGAGAGCCAAAACCGGTTTGACTTACTCGCTACTGAGGACTTAGATTTCCCGAAGATTTCTGAAAAGGAAGAGAATCTTAAAAATAGGGATTCGAATGTTAACAAAAAACTTACACGAGCAAAATACAGTACAATTGTACGAAAAACAATGCAAACTATCAAGGCACCAGCAGAACAAGCAGCCAGTAGGGAAAACAGGGTTAGAGCACCCAGAGAGTCTGTTCTTAATAAACCAGAATACCTTAAAGGGAAAGTTACTGAAATGGAAAAGCTTATCACTGAATTATTCAAAATCATTCAGAAGGCCTGTGCTGGTGAGCACTTTGGCGATGTTCTAGGGGAGGTACAAAACGTTAAGCAAAAATTTGATGAGGTTATGATCCAGGAAGATTTACATGCGATAAACAGGGGAACTAATCCCCTGGCCCATGCATAAAGTAATGAAGATATTGCAATACAACTGCCAGTCCTTAAAATCCAATATAAACACCATAGAGTACTATTTAAACCATTACGATTACGATCTTGTATGTCTAAGCGAAATTTTCACTTGTAACGAACCACAACATAGGAATATTATAAATTATAATATAATAGAGAAAAATAGAGTTGATGGCTATGGCGGCGTCGCCATAGCTCTGAAAAAAACAAATTAAATTTCACAAAATTAACTACATAACTGATGCTGATGTCTTAATTATTAAAACTAAAAATCTAAAGCCAAATCTTGTAATTTGTGCGGTTTACTTTCCCCCAAGCGTACTCACTAATGACTTCAAAAACGAAATAACCAGGCTCCTTTCATTTTTAGAACACCAAGAAAATGTCCTACTACTCGGCGACTTTAATGCCAGGGCGAGAGTGTGGGGTGACCAAACTCAATCCTGTAGAGGCAACAATCTGTACAGAATAACATCTGAATACAATTTTTGGCACTTGAATGATGGCTCAATTACTTTTAAAAATGATACCTTGTCTCCCAATGGGTCAGTGCTTGACCTGTCATTCACAAATAGCTCGATCCCTTTTGAGTGGAAGACTGACCCCACTCGGTTGGGTGGAAGTCATCATTTCCCTATCTCTATAGAAACCACTATGGTCACCCACGAAGGACATAGGTTCCTGGCTCAAAAAAAACTACTTGATAGTTTACAGAAAACCATTCTTGAACCAAATTTTTACGACATACACTCGCAACTCCAAACTGAAATTGAAGCAGCCACATACACTCTCAGCCCAAATAGAAGTCCAAAAGCCTGGTGGACTGACGAGCTTGACAAAGCCTTCCGCTTTCTCAAAGCAGCATACAAAAAATGCAAATTATCACCCTCACCGCAAAACTTTCTGGATTTAACTGAAATCAAGAAAAAGTGGAAAAACCAAGTAAAAGAAGCAAAAAAGAAAAATTTTGAAAATAAAATAAGCGAACTAAATGAGGCCCCCACTACAAAGAATGCTTGGAAATTTGTAAAAGCTCTAAGGGGCGATTACAAAGGTTCCAATAACTCACCTTGGTCAAGTGACAACAACAAAGACTTTCTAAATTTATTAAAAAATCAAGTACCTGTTCGAAATACCCCTTTACCAATCAACGAAGAACTTATCCCTGCAAATAGACTAGCGATAACTTTTGACGAATTATACCAAGTATTACACTCTAAAAATAGAAGCTCAGCCGGTGGCGTCGATCAAGTCACATATAAAATGCTAAAAGCTCTACCTGATGAATCTCTCAATAATGTGCGAACTGCTCTAAACGATGTTTTTTCTAACCAACCAAATTCCTGATAAGTGGCGTGTGATAAAAATAGTACCAATCCCCAAAAAGGATAAAGATCTAAATGACTACTCTAACTTCAGGCCCATTGCCTTAATTTCTGTATTTTTAAAATCCATTAACCTATGTATCAAAGATAGAATTTCCAACTTTCTTGAAGACAATAACACGTTACCTAAACACTCTTTTGCATATAGGAAGCACAGGTCAGCCACCATATGCGTCAACTATATTTTACATGAAGCTGCAGCTCTTAAAAAACAGAGTCGTAAGGTCATTGTTTGTGCCTCTGACATCAGCAACGCGTATAACTGCGTTAACATTAGTAAACTAAAAGTAGTCATGACCCAAGCTGGCTTGCACAATGCTTATACGGAATGGATAATCAACTTCTTAGCTCATAGAAAGCTACAACTTGGCAAAGATTCTATTGAAATACACGATGGACTTCCACAAGGTAGTTGTCTCTCGCCTTGTCTCTTCAACTTATATACAAAAGATCTACATTCCATCCAGGATGGCAACACCAAATTGTACCAGTTTGCGGACGATTTCTTAATCATGTCGTTCCATAACAGCCTTGAGCAAGCCACTGCAAATTTGAAGCACAAACTAAATGACTTTGCGCAACTATGTTCGGATCTAAACCTCTCCTTCAATGCTGACAAAACCAAAGTTATGCATCTATGTAAGGGCAAACGTACATCTATCGAGATCCAATACCTAAATCAAGTTATTGAGCAGGTGCATTCTATTAAATTTCTAGGTAGGAACATCAGTTCATCACTTTCGGTCCAAGAACACTATACAGAAGTAATTAAAAAATCACAGAATAACTCTAATCTTTTTAAATGCCTTACCACAGTTAAGTCTGGACTACATCCACAAATCGCTCTGAACTACTATAAATCAGTGGTACGGAGTAAGATTGAATATTGTCGCACGTCCACTTCAAATTGCCCTAAAACCGTCAATAAGAAGATTCAAACCTACCAAAATAGTTTTCTAAGGAGAAGCCTCGGCCTCACCCCAGCAACCCCTATCCCCATAATTTACGCGACTGCAAACGAATTGCCACCGGCAGAAAGAGCTAAATGGCTAACAGCCAAAGAACTAGTCAACAATTTCATTGTTGACGAAGAGTTCAGTGAACATATGTACAACTCATCCAATGTGAATTCTAGTTATAGTGCGGTCTTTAATGAATTTAGGAATGTCTTTGATAACCTTTGCATTGTAAGAGAATCAGCCACCGCCCCTAATCTACATATTATCACCAGAACGCTAACTGGAAAAAAAACTAATGTAACTACTGACGAGATAAAATCGACTTACGCGGCGATGGTAAATGACTACAGAAACTCTAATTTCTGCATCTTTTTCACTGACGCTTCTGTAGGCCCTACGACCACTGGGTGTGGAGTCTACAACTACACTAACAAAGAAGAACATACTTTTAAAATCAATTTTAGTGCCTCATCTACCTATGGCGAAACCATAGCCATTCTCAACGCGCTTCAACTGGCCAGAGAATCAGACTATAATAAGATCGTAATTTTTACCGACAGCCTTATCGCCTGCAAATTACTGGCAAAAAACAACACTCAGAACTACTATATCTTTGAAATACACAAATTAATCCAAAATTCTGATTTTTTTAATGTTACCGTCATCTGGACGCCCAGTCATGTTGGCATTCCAGGCAATGAAAAGGCTGATTCTCTGGCAAAAACAGCCGTTAACTGTGATAATAATTTAAATGTGAAGTTTACCATAGATGAGGCTCTAAGAAACATCCGCAATCATATCCATAACCGATGGTATAACGATTTTATCAACTTCTCCCACACCAAACACAACCTATTCGCGCAAATTTTTACACAGAAGCCACAAAAGACTTGGTTCTACAAATTCAAACTAATTCCAAAAGGAATTAAAATTTTAAATAGAATACTAACCGGCTACACCTATGATAATGAATATCTGCATCGCATAAATGTAATAAGCTCCAATACTTGCAGCTGTGGCGCTACTGATAATTATGTACATCAGACGTTCCACTGCAGCTTACTTGCAAATGTTCGGGAGGGCTTCGAAGTCGTCCACAACTGCACAGATTTTACAGAGATTTTTCGCGGCTTAGACTATCGTAAAATCACTCAACTGGCGAATTTTCTGACAAAAGCTGAAGCTAAATTTTGAAGCATACATAGCTCCACAGGTGTCAATACCGTCCACCTCACTCAAAACCCTCCCCATCCCTAACACAACCCAACTGTTACACCAACAAACCCTGCTTTCGAAATTCCATCATACTTATATATACCGAACATACAAACGCAACGTCAACATCATCAAGTCTACTCCCACATAACCATCGTTATCATCTACTACGTTTGATTACCTGCCATTCAACCGCATAAACCAACTCACACTTTCGTCTTCACTGTGGAACCATCATTATTCAAACGATAACACATTCAATTGCAGAAATCTGCTACCGTTTTAAAGGACACATCTCCGACCAAATCGCAGTATACACACATTGTGCTTAGATGCACTCTCGTGTAACATTGCTACAGATCTATTAAAGCAGAGGGATAACCTGGCGTTGGGGAAACCTGCCAACCTAATCAAATCTCAAAAAAAAAAAAAGAAAATTGCGACGCAGGTACATACATACATCTATATAAACAAAAATGTACAAATTATGTATGTAGTATGTCAACACGCTTGTGAAGTGATTTATTGATCACAAAGTGAAGAAATTATCAGTAATATAAAAAAAAAAATTAAAATTAGTAGAATAAAAAACTTTACTATCAAAGTATTTCGAAAATAATGAGTGTTACGAAGGAATAGCATAAATACATCATTGTACATATAATTAAGTGAAATCACGAAAAAAAATGTGTGGAAAAAATTATTTTCTTATCAAGTGGTAGTGTAATTACATACATATGTAGATGTTAGTAAAGCATATTTATAACAGGTGAATATTATATCGAAAAGTGTTTTATTGCAACAATTTGGAAATTGGTATCAATAATTTTTGCTTGTTGAAAAACATAAATGTTAAATAAAGAGAGGTAAGTTTCTAAAGTAATATGTTTAATCTACATGTTTATGTATTTAAGTTATACAATTAATTAAATTTTATTTAATGAGAAGATATGTATCTACATTTAAATCTGTAAAAGTGGCACAAATGTCAAACTACTTTAATGTACGAAAATGTATGTATATTATGACGGCAATTAAAATCAATAAGAAGTTGAGTGGAAATCGTATTCTTAAACGTTTTTTGTTTTTTTTGTTTTTTCAAGAAAATAATCAATCGACTAATAATCTCTTGTATAGAAAATAGTCAAAATTTGTTTCATATTAGGGGAGTTCACGTTATGTAGCATTTTAGGTGTAAAGTAGCTACGTGGCAATCTTTCCAGCAATCTTTCTCTACTTTACTCTTAAAATGCTACAAATCATGAACTTCACTATTGTTTTAAAGGGTCAAACTAATACCTAATATTTGATGGAAAATAAAATAGTACTCGTAGTGTACCTAGAGCCAACTGTGATCCTTAATGGTAAATAAAAAATGTATTTTGTTCAAGTAAAGAAGTTTAAATTTAAATAAAATAAAGAGAATACATAATGTCAAACCGAAAATTGACTTTGTAACAAAGATGACACAGGCCGACATTTTTCAGACCCTATGAATGCTGATACTTTTCCAAAGGACTTTGATGAACTGAATCTGAATACGGAATCAGGTTTTCGAGATAATCGCTCCCAAAGTTGCGGAAAACACGATCTTTTACTATTTTCGCAATGTATTTTCATCAATAATATTTTTTTTTTGTTTTTAGAAAATTGAATAAGTTGTTTGAAAGCGAAATATTTTCCTTTAAAAATGCTATTCCACTTAACCGGATATCTTTGTTTAAACCTGAGATACTGCCCATTGAAGTACATATCGTCACCTGAAATCTAAAATGACGTAACAAACATCGCCGCTGAAATGGAAAAAGTAGTAACTAATAAAAAATTCAAAATTGACTTTTTGATTGTTATGATGGATTTTATAGAATTACAACTCTCCACATCGTTTTATAAAAAAAAAAAAATATTAGTCATAAGTTCATTTCGGTGGCGATGTTAGTTACCTACGTCTTTTTGGAAGTCAGGTGACGAAATCGAACTGAAAGAGCCTCGAGACACTAGTCTTTTTAGACCGTCTGAAACCTTTTATTAGTATTTTATCTCAGCAAATCCATCGACAAAAATCCCTGCAGGAAAACCGCGAACTAGTAAATCAAATTTCTAGTTTCGTACTAGATCTTTATCGCCAAAAACGAACCAGTCCGATACTAACTAGATCCCCACCAGTTCTAAATCAGCGAAATGTGGTGCTTTTAAAAAACTATTTTGTTTCACTTTTTTCATTAGAAATCTATCTAATCTAAGGTGACGAATTTAGAACTGCTTCGGAACTATAGAAAAAGGGATGCAGAACGAACGTATCTGTCGAATTTAGAACTAGTTCGGAACTTTCATTTCAGATACTTTCAAATAATTTTCGTACACAATTGACAGCAATAATAGCTCTGTTCGATAAGATTTCAAGTAATATTTATCCAGCAGAAAACTAACATCACAAATCGAAAAAGCTTGCACATTTTATGAGCAGCAGCTGAGTGACTTTTTGTTTAAATTCAAAACCATTAAACCTGGAGAAATAAATTTAACATAAAGAGCTTTTATAAAGCAATTTACTAACCAAACGTGAGAAACTAATATTTTCTTATTTGGGGCATCATTGAATTAATTTTAACTTATGCTGCCAAATCGAATGCCATATTTGTTTATCGAACAGATCCAGACCCGATTAAGTAGGAGTTCAACAAAGAATGCCAGTTGTTGTTTTTACGTAGAAACACCGAGTGAAGCTTTCCATTTGATGTTTCCAACAGAAAGGAGGCCTTCCCCTTCCTCTGTCACCCGCTGGCGCATCGAATACTTTTAGGGCTGGAGCACTTGCATAACAGATCCGGCTGTGTCGTTAAGCTCGTTCAGTGCGTTGGTATTTGCCGCCACAGAAGCCACCATAAATCTGCCGCAGAATATTTCTCTCGAACACTCCAAAGGTCGCCTCATCAGATCTGCCTTACAATAAAATTGTTGACATTAAGAGCAAAAAAAAATAATAATAAGGAATTCCTTTAAACTGTATATAAATTAATAAATACATACAGACATTAATCCAAACATATGTACATATGTATATACATACGTACCTTGATATACATACTAGGGGTATTCTCTGAGTCTTGCAAAGCCCTTGCACGGTGCACGGGTTGCACGGTTTGCAAAGCTGTCCCATACGAAAACCGGTTTTTACCGTGCAATCCGTGCAATCTGTGCACCATGCAAGGGCTTTGCAAGACTCAGAGAATACCCCTACTATGTTCTCGCATATTTTCGAATTTATATGCACTTTGTACTTTTCTCACTGGCTGACTTCCTTTGCGGATGCTTTTGCTAAGCAAAACTTTCCAGACGACGCAAATCTTGATTTGGCACAATGCATGTACTTACATATGTATGTATGTATGTCCATATATCTCGCTACTACATGAATCGGTTAATTAAGTCCGCATTTTTCTGATATGGAAATGTGATGCAGTTCAACAGAAATCCTTTAAACGAGCCGAACTGCATCAACAGTGTTATATCGAAAAAATTCCGACTTATTCCCTTTGGTAATTAATCGATTCACATAGTTCGCTTATCGTAAATACGTTGGCGTATGTGTAGAATTTCGTGTTGTAAGTAGTGCGTCTCACCGAGAGGCGGTTAGCATCACCAACCGTCATATTCTGCCGTTGGTTTGTTGTGTGTTAATTTTCGTCATGGCATTTTGCCGGTAAAAAACAAAAACAGAAAACAACGTTGCGAAAGCAGCCAACAACAACCCCAAACGCTAGCTCCAACTAGCCAAGCCAAGCCGTCTAGATGATTTTGCCATCCAACGTCCAAGCTAAATTGAAACAGAGAAAGAGGGAAACACCAAAAAGCATGAAAAGGGCATTTTAGTAAATCTGGTAGTTCTGTAAAAATATATATGTATATTTTATCATTTGGTGCAATAAACAAAAATACTTACCAAGTTTGACAATTCTTCCTCCCGAGATCTTTAATAAGATGGAAAGGCAGGGGTGCGTTTGCTTTTTCTTTACTCAACATTCAATTTGCTTTGACAACACAGAACAGTTGATGGTTTGACATTTCATCAGATTTTACCAGCAAAAATTCTTCGGCTATATTCTTGCAACTTCTGACAAAGAAAGAGAGTCATGTAGTCGTATCATTTGCCAGAGAACAGAGTACGAACACGCTTGCTGGTAGGTTCTGGCAAAAATTTTGCAACTTCTGGCGAGTTGGGGAGCACAACCAATCGTTCAAACTTTCAAACTGCCTCCATGCAACGACATTTCGACCAACTCGTTGCCATCGAGCCGAGCAAAACCATCGAACCAAATACACCCCAAAACAGAAAGTCACCCAGTGCCACCCACTCATACATATATGTATGTACGTAGATACATACCTGGCCGACCGTGTGTGAATAGCTTCCCAGTGGGAAAATGAGAATCCATTACCTTTTTCTACCAAGAAAAGATTAACAGCTACGGTTGAACGAAAAGATGCATCGCAATGTAAGCGAGCGGATGATGTGTAGCTTTGAAGCCACAAACAAAACAAAAATTTTGAAAACTAACTCAAGTATTTTTTTTTTTTTTGTTATTTCAACAGTTGCTGTAGCCGAAGGGATGCGTGTTCCACTGCGCCGAGTTGTTGGTCACGGGTTCTAAACCTGTGGCACGGACTTTATTTTTTATTCTTTAAATTCTATTTATAGATTCTTTATAGATTTATAGTTTCGCATACACATTATTTTCGTATGACATCGCTATGGAGAAATTATTGCATCTTTTCGTGAGTAGGTTATAGGGGCTATCCATTACTTTTTTTTCATACCAGACGTTAATTACCTTTTCCCACTGGGTTGTGTGTTGCGTACTTGCGCGTATAAAAGTTTAATTTGTTGGTTGTGTTTGTGTTCTACGCTGATTTTACGTTTGAAAGCAAAAGCAAACATTTTTCGAAAGCAGACGCGACGACATGCCCTCGAAATCGTTAAATAGGAATACCTAAAACAATATATAGAGTATGTACAGTAGAGCGGGTTGATTTGTATGGTTGAAAAAAAAAACTAAAAATCGTATAGCAAAAACGTAATCTACATTAAAGTCTAAGAAAATTCTCTGAAGAAACCATGGGTCTAAAATCAAACCTTAATCCGCGCCTCTCGACTTACTTGGGTGAATATTTTTTTTAATGAAAACAAATTTTGAGTGTAGAAAAAATATAAAGTGCAAAAGAACTACCTTACTAAACAATTTTATTCAGAAAATTCGATTTCTTTTTGGAAAAACTTATTTTTCTAACATTTATTTATTTTTTTGGCAAAGGCGGCCATATAAATTTTCAAGTCGAGAGGCGCGGATTAGGATTTTATTTTAGATACATGGTTTTTTCGGAGAATTTTCTTAGAATATTATGTAGTTTACGTTTTTGCTATACGATTTAAAAAAAAAATCAACCCGCCCTAATGTACAGTGTACAATGAATGCAGTTTGTTCGCAAACGTTTCAAACAAATTTGTAAAAAAAAATATATATATGTAGGTAATTTTATGCGATTTTCCGCTTTGCTGAAAGTTGATTGCGGGTCAAGCGCTATCTGGTACCAAGTACTCCCATGTTACATAAAACCTAGAATACGTAAATAAGTTTAGGCGGACAGAGCTGGGCAAGGTCAAATTTTCAACTTAGTTTTCACTACAGGTTAACGAACCTTGGCTTCTCCACCTATTACCCAGTCAGTAAAGATTCGTCAATATGTGAGTCCGGGCTCACTGTTGGAGTCCAAGCAACACATTAACTCCTGTACTAACTTTTTCCCAAATAATAAAAAAACTAAAACAATGAACTAAAGCATTTCAAAACCAACCGAAAAGATTTGAGTATTTTCGGCATGCGAATGCTCACTTTAAAGACACGGCATTGGTGAGAAACACCTAGGTAACTAGAAGAAACGAATGAATTGAAAAAAATAAAAGTTTCGAGAATTCAAATCGGTTATACTACAAGAAATCCATGCCATAATAATGGTATGACGGTGGCGTATGTCTTTCACATCCTTATAGCGTCTTTTAGGTTAAAGTAGCAATCATACTACAATACTATTCGCACACTGCATCCGATAGACTGACAAACTTTAAAAATGTAATTTTGAAGATAATTTCTTGATCTGCACCCTTCTTCTTATTTGGCGCTACAACCGTTTGCTAGTTGCCTCTCTCTGTTTTGCGGATTTGCGCTAGTTGTTCATCTCAAGTGCGGAGAGGTCCTTCGGCACTTTGACCTTCCATTGTGCTCATGTGCGCCCCTGCTTTCGTTGTCCACCCATAAGTGCGAATTCAAAGGATCTCTTCACCGTAGCATCGATATCCATGCGTACAACATGTCCAAACCAGCGCAATCGTTGTATTTTTATGCGCTCAACTATGTTCATGTTGTTAAAAAGCTCGTACAGTTCGTCATTCCATCTTTTTCGGTACTCGTCGCCCACGCGAACGGGCCATAGATCTTGCGTAGAATAGTTCTCTCGAAAGCTCCCAAAGCCTTCGCATCTTTGTTAGACATCATCCATGTTTCTGCGCCTTATAAAAGGACGGACTTGATGAGAGATTTGTAGAGCGTGATTTTTGTTCGTCGGGATAGGGCCCTGCTTTTCAACTGCCCACCGAGCGCAAAGTAGCACCTTTTGGCAAGAGCTCTTATTCGCTTTATCTCTAGACTGACATTATTGGTGGCATTGTCCTTTACTACTTGAAAGTTATGATTGCCAACAGTGACGTGTGTCCAAATACGCGAAGACTTTTTATGTGTTTGCCAGGAGGTACTTTGTCTTGCCCTCGTTCACCGCTAGACCAACCGCGTTAGCTTCCATTTCTAAGCTGCAAAATGCTGTGCTGTCGTCCCTGTGTTTCAGGCCAACGATGTCAATATCAGCTGTATACGCCAGCATCATCGTGCTTTTGCTGTATGCGGTGCCGCTGCGATTCAGATTGACAGCTTTTTTAACGCTTTCTGATGCTGGAAAGCATTATAAGAGCTTGATCTTTTCAGTTTAGATCGAGCGAGAAATACTGATAAATACAAACATGCTTGGATTAGACGCCATTGTCGGACATCAACGACCGGTACCGATTCGGTTTTCAGATTATATGTGTTTCTTCTTGTAAGATACCGGTGGCAGTGTTCGCCTAGCTTAAGAAGCCATTGATTGTCTAAGTTTTTCAGCTTTAACCAATGTTGCAGATCCCTTGATATGATCGCTTTACATCTGATATGGCAACCAGCAGTGGGATTCTGATAGTCGCTGTCGCCAATTTTGATAGCCAAAAATATCCCAAAAAATAGCAGACGAACGTCTGTTCAAAACAAAAAAGAAACGAAAGGCTGAAAGACGTGAATTCAAAAGCTTGAGAGGCTGGCAGACAGGCATGTCTATCAAGAAATAATACAGCAATAAAACGGTTTCAAGTTCGGAGCTAGTTGCTGTAGAGACGTTAATGGAAATTTGGTACCAGATGTTGGAGTATAATTGCGATATGAGGGAACACTTCTCAACGCTTTTGAATGGCGCGTGTGATGAAAACCCCGAACCAATGTTTAGGGACGAAGCTCACGTCTCTCCACTCGACCAGAACAGCAATAAGGCGACTAAAGAACAACACCATCCCCGCCGACGGTGTACCGGCTGAGCTGTTCAAAGCCGGCGGCGAAAAGCTGGTCGGAAGCGTGTAAATACTACCGGTATGGCGCCATGTATAAATAAGTAAGAAGAAGAAGTGGTTACGCATTTAGAACGTATGAACAAATCACACACTTTTGCCCTTCTTTGGCGGTCGTGTGCCCGATTAATTCCTACATATCTATTATTGTGCGTATTTCCGTACACACATAAATACGTAAACTCCATCAACGGGTTTTTGTATCTATGTACATTAGGGTGTAGGTTTGGTCCAAAAATGCATGTGAAAAAGTAAAATTGGAATATTTATGCCTCTCACCCCCTAGGATTGTCCTATGCCGAAAACATTATACTCCTACTTTTATTTTTTTTTTAAACCAAAAAATTTTTAGAGGTCGCACACGGTTTTCCATGTATTTTATATGGGAAAAAAACATTTTTTCGTAGAAATGGTATATAATTCTTGAAAATAAATAGGACAATTCATGGAAACGCTTATATGCCTCGTAACCATGTAAACCTAGAAAATTTACTTAATTTTTTATGGAAAATCGATTTATTTACGAAACTTACGCGGTTACGAGGCATTTACGCGTTTCCATGATTACCCATAATATTTTTCGATCGGAAAATCCTGTTTATCTTCAGGAGATTCTCCATAATAATAGTAATAATTTTGGGGATTATAATTGTATGTCTCTTAAAGAGAACCAGAGTTGTCCGATCGAAAAATATTGATTTTTAAGAATTTTATATCATTTCTACGTAAAGTTGTTTTTTCTAATATAAAATATATGGAAAACTTTGAGCGCTTTGAGCAGCCTCTAAATATTTTTTTATTTCAAAATAAAAAAAAAATTGGGTATATTTTTTCCGTTGTAGAACAATCTTAGAGGGTGAGAGCATTAAAATTCCCCACTTTACGTTTTGGACCACCCTAATATACATATGTAAGTACGTAGTTGGATGAATTCGATGGAACAACTAAATTATTAATTACAAATTTAATATTCATTGTAGGCGTTGAAAGCGAACACTGTGCAATTTGTTGTAAAATTATACGCGTTGCGTTGCGATGTTGTGTCTGCGTGCCGATGCTGTTAGTAAGAATGGGTATAAAGGGTGGTGATATCTTCTTCTTCTTCTTTTTTGGCGCTGTAACCGCCTAAGCGATTTTG
>NW_023458555.1:31047609-31087926 GCF_013731165.1 Rhagoletis pomonella | reverse complement strand
AACTGTAACTGCATACCCAGCGCAATGACTATACCCCATTGCACTCCGAGGTGGTGATATACTAACATATAAATTTATATATGTAGATATTAATGTATGCACTGTACATATGTATTAATGTCAATAAAGTGTATTGGTTTTCCTTGTTGTTAACTGCCATATACTGCAAATAAAGGTTGCTTTTGATTTTAAAATCAAAATTCGAATTTATAACAAAGGAAAAATGCCTTGGTTCCGTTTTGCTGGAGAATGGCTTAGTTCTCGAATCGAATAAAAATCTATTCCACATTAGTTATCGAAAAAAAGATTGATTTTCCAATCATTTTCGAATTCATAATCATGCCCAATGTTTTTTGGAATGCTTCAATCAATCAAAGAGAAAGCTTTTTATTTATATACGTATGTATAGTATATACATACATACATAGTTAGTTAGTGAGTCAGCCAGCCATTCGAATAAATAAACGGCCAACCGACCGCCGAAGGAATCAACAAACGAATGTAACAATAAGCAAATAAATAAACCATTTTGCCGGTTGTTCAGTGTTATCGATTTTATTTTACAATACATACATACATACATACATATGTACATACATACGTATCAGATATAACCCAACTTTACTAAGAGAGTTGGGTGCGAGAGAGGCGTTAGATGGTGGCTTGTACGGATTGTATGAAAATTGAATCACGCGCCAATCGTAGATACACTGCACACTATAAATTTACGCAATATACCAAAGCAAATAACAGCACAGGGACTATGGGGAGTTTCATGCCTTTGCAACAGTACACCGTATAAACCACATTCGTTTGTACAAGCGTACATATGTATGTATGTACAGAGCATGCCTGCATATAACCACAGTAATGCCGCTGTTTTCCATTCATAGCCACCCAGTGTCTGTTTAGCAAATATTCGTTTGCCGCCAGTTGCGTTTATCCTACATACTATAATGGCGTTTTACATGTTGCTTTTTTATTGTAGTAGAGGAAAAAATAAACCTGAACTTAATCATTTCGCTGCTGCTATTGTTCGCCTGCTGTTTTGTTGTTATTGTAAATATGTACTAAAACTCGGCATTTTTGGGAAAAGTTGCAATGTGATTATTGCGAGTGTGAATTTTCCGAACTCGTTGTTTGGTTTCACCACATACATATGTCCATATTCAAATGCATGAGAGTTCCAAAATGGTATTCTGAAAATTCTAAAAGTCTGCGAATTCGTATATTTGCGCTCCATTTGTTTATATTTTCATTCATTTATTAAGTTTTCCACACATATTTGGCTGCTGTTGCAGACATTTTTTTTCCTTAAGGTACGGCTTGCCTGCTATATGGATTTTATAGAGATGGATAGATGCACATGCATTTTTGTCATATGAATATTCATTTAATTAAGAACTCGATTGCAAGTGGGACAATTAAAAAAAATTTTTAAGAAAAGTTTTTCTAATAACAATCACGTCTCAGCAAAGAGCAGTGAGACTTCAGAAGCATTTCGGATATGAAAAAATCTTTATTTGAACATTTCTACTCTTTAGGGATATCATGACTGCTTAGTCCTTAAATTATATATGTATAGCGCTTATCATAACTATACGACACTCATATTGGCACTTTTTAACTATTTATTTTATAATTTTTCAATATTGATAATATTTTTTATAAAAGTAAAGTTTACTCTTGAACAGAAACCAAATAACTTCAAGGTGCAATTTGGTGAAATATTAAAAAAAAAATCAACAAACTTTCGAATTTTTCGAAAAATTTTCGGCCTGTTAATTAATTAAAATTTTTTTGTAGATTTGATTTTTGGAAATTAAAAAGGTGTTACACTTTATTATTCCAAAATTGAATGACGAATTACGAAAGTTTGTTATTTTTATTTTTTTAATATGGCATCTAATTTGTAACTAGGATTTATACGCGTTTTGTTAAAGAATAAACTATATTTTTATAAAAGATATAATTAAAATTAAACAATAATAAAATTAGTAGTCAAAACTTGTCAATATGGGGGCGTCGCATGGTTATGATAAGCACTATACTTACATAAATGTGAGCCGCGTAAACCTGAAAGACATATTTTCTCATTAAATACAGTTATACAAAATTCGCAATAACCAATATGTAGTGTCAAAAGAATAGTCTTTGAGGTAGAATTATAAACATAAATATTTTAAAATACAGTTGCCACCCGTCAAAAAGAAAAAAAAGTAGTGAATAATTTAAGCCTTAACAAGTAAATTAATATTCAACGACAAAAAAAAAGAAGTATGAAAAAGTTTTGGTAACGAAACTTTTTTAATAGAGTTGCCAGCTCTCCCCAAATTAGAAAGTGAATCAAATATGCACGGTAATAAAAAAAATATTAAAACAATAACCGCGTCAAACAAAAGTTTTAAAATACATATTTTTTGATAGGGTTGCTATTTAGACAAAAAAGTAAATTGATTAAAAAAATAGTGCATTCAATAGCATTTATTTAAAAATGGTTGCCAAATATCGCGAAATTAAAATCGACATACCAGCGATAAGCAAAGTGGTATTTTCTAAATACTAAGTACAGA
The DNA here is from genome assembly GCF_013731165.1 of Rhagoletis pomonella. Lineage (NCBI taxonomy): Eukaryota > Metazoa > Arthropoda > Insecta > Diptera > Tephritidae > Rhagoletis > Rhagoletis pomonella. The sequence goes on along the minus strand of NW_023458555.1, from coordinate 31,085,353 downwards.
AGTACTTACAACTCGTAACCCGCCGGTGGTAGCAGAGCAAGAGGGAGGCCCCCCTCTGCGATGGAAAGACCAAGTAAAGAAGGACTTGGCTTCATTTGGCATTTCCAATTAGCGTATTTAATTACTTTAAGAACCTGTATTTACTTGTTTTCCCAAAATTAAATACTGAGTATAAACAAATTTAGTTATTTTTACATAAAAAAGTACGCGAACAAAAGCATCTAGGTTTTACTAAATACAGAAAAAAAATAGTTGGTACATATTAAGTATTTTTGAGTTAACCAAATACTAGATACAAAAGTTCTCAGGATGGCCCTGAAAATCCTGAAATCCCTAAAAGTTCCTGAAATCCAAAAATACTCCCGAAACCCTGAGAAGTCTCAAAAAATTCCGGAAAATCTGGAAAGATACCAAAATATAACTCCTAGAATCCCAAAAGATTTCACATTTTACGCGGAATTCAAGCATGTCTACTTATGAAATATAAGAAATATTTATTTGCAGAAATATTTTTCCTATCAATGTCTTAACAGAATAAATAAAAGCTAAAGTTTCCTATATTGAATATGTAGTTTCCTAACTTAAAAGAATGGAAAGAATGATACAAGAAATTTGGCTCAATTGAAATCATCGGTATTTTTACCTTTTCCAATGACAGTTGAAAATTCACAAACGAATTGGAAACGCAAAATGCAAAAGAATCACAAAATTCTAGCAGCGTAAATTTCAATATCAAATGTGAACTTGTCAGACTTTTATGTGGATTCAAACACACATTAACAAACAACATAAGCCGCAAAGTGTGCGAATTCCTATGCAAAATTCTACTTTCTTCTATGCGATGCATACTCGTACATAACCTCATATGTACATACTTATGTGTTTGTATTAGTTCTTATATGCAAGGGAAATTTACGAGTATGTACATCAGGGTGGTCCAAAATGTCATGTGCAAAAAGTAAAGTCCGAATATTAATGCTCACACAGCACCTAGGATTGTTCTATATAAAAAAATAATAATAATATGACCTTTTTTTGGATATTTGGGAGACCTATAAAAAAAAGTTAATATTAAAAAATGTTAACAAAAAACAGTTGGGTTTTATTATTGGAAGTCTCCTGAAGAGAAACAGAGTTTTCAGTTAGAAAAATATTGATCTCCAAGAATTTCATGCCATTTCTATGAAAAAATTTTTTCCATTTAAAATACATGAAACAATTTTAGCGACATCTAAATATTTTTTCATTTCAAAATAAAAATAATATTGTTTTTTTTTACATAGAATAATCCTAGTGTGTGAGAGCATTGAAATTCCGACATTACTTATTTTGGACCAGTCTAATGTATTTCATGTGAACTTGCAATGTGAGAGAAATTAGTGCAGGATATGTACTGTTTCTTCCTTTACCAGCACGTAAAATATACATTGAATTTTCCTTCCCACCTTACCTAACGTTTTGTCTAGCACAGCGTCCTCACGCGTACTCCGACTGTTCGTCGACAAAATGCCGCAACCAAATAGGCAGCGAAAGGCAAATGAATGAAAGGACATGCAAAATGTTTGGCGTCTGCGACTATTTTTTTGAGGTTAGGAGTGGTTAACGAAGCGGTGCTGGGGGTGGTTGTCAATGCTGTATTTTGGTTTGGTTGTCTGAAGGTTGAGTAAAAGCAGCAAAGTAGTATTAGTCGGCAAAGAAGATGTGCGGAAATATTTTACGAAAAAATTTTTAGATATACATAAACTACTATGCAATTATATCTGCTCAGTATATACATACATACATATATGTACGAAGATATTTTATTATTTTGCATATTTTATAAATTCTTTTGTTCGTTGATAACCTCCATTTCATGTCGAAGTAGTGGTCGCTCCCGGTGGCAGGCTAGCATTTTCTTTATCTAGTCTACGCAAGATGTATTGTGTTGCCCTGCTTTCCTTCCTTGAAAATTTATTTTAAAATCGTTTATCTCTCTGGCAGCTCGTTTAAAGTAGATACACATATGTCTGCACTTAGTGACTATTTTCGATGTGGACAAGCGGTTTAGGAGCACAATCGATTAGCTTCCGTAAACCTTCGCTGATAGCTGTAAGTTCAGCTTGAAAAATTACACAGCTCTGAGAGCGAGTATAGTAAACCATGAAAATTAGTAAGGAACCATCGATTAAAATGTGTCTGTAAGTATGGTCTTAGAATCAGAAAAAAGTTTCAAGACTAGATCTTCATCCCATACGCTCCTTGAGAGAATCTTTGTGCAGATATAGTTTCTTAGAGCCTAAAAATTAAAACAAGATATTTCAGCATCCCGAAGGATCCAAACCTTTTACTGAACTTTTGACATATTTAAGTGTAGTGCAACTCGCCTGTAGTAAAGCAAGGCCCCCAGTTCCTTTGTCACGTAGCACGGCAAAACCGCTGTGATAATAATGCATGCTACCGTCTGTATCTTGGTCATCGCTTTCGTTCTTTTCCTTTCTGCTACATTTCATTATCACTTCTAAAGTCCACTCATACGCAAATTAGAGGAGTATTATCAACTTAATATTCTCTCTAAGCTGAGGTCAAATACCTCCGAGTCATTCTAGACAAGAAACTTGACGGGAAGCGAAACATCGAAGACCGCTTCAGGAAGGCCAATACCGCGTTGCAGGATAAGAGTTTTACTTTTCGATTGGGTCACTGTATGGTGGCCGACGTTTAACAAGACTATGTCCAGAGCCAAGTAGGAAATCGTTCAAATGACGGCCTCCATGCTTGTCACGGGAGCTCTACCCAATATACCCACCAAATATCGGGAAGGAATGTTAAATCTCCCACCGGTAGATCTCCATGGTTGATTTCTGGCCGGCTGTAGTTCGGCCACGTTAAATGCGATCAAGCCGTGGATGACATCATATCTAGACACAGAAACGCTGCCGAATAATCTACGACAGCTAGATTTTACCACTCCTCTACTCTGTCCAGTTAACAAATTCTCCATAAGCATCCCAAAGAGAAATAAATGGGAAGGTGCCACAGACCAATACCCAGTGTCGACGGCAGTGGGATTCACTCCAGTAAACTCACATCATATGTCACTCTCCGATTACCGGGCCATTTAAGCGCCTTTCAAGCAGAACTAAACGCCATAATGGAGGCTAAATGGTGGCTAATAACCTCTGCCCCTCCAGAATGGCCTATAACTATATATGCTGACAGCCGAGCTGCTATTAAATCTTTACAATCTAACGCAACAAAGCCCAATGTAGTTATAGAATGCAGAAGGATTCTCGAGTGCTGGCATCAATATGCTCCTTGACTGTTGTATGGGACCTTGGATACAGTGACATTCCTAGAAAATGCATAGCCGACGAGGTAGCTAAGAGAGAAACGGATATATCCGAAGTCAACTCTGATCGAGACGCGGCCATACATGCAAACATAGATTTAAACTGCACTCAATGAGGAGGTAAACACCAGGTGGTTTGTGGAAAACACCAGCCATATTACCAGGCATATTTGGTCAACAGTCGATGTAAAGCGATGCTTAACTCTCACTTGGCTTGACCGCTCTTCTCTTGTATTATTCGTCGAGATAATCACCGGACACTGTCTTATGGGCACGCATGGAAAGAGGGTGGGATATTCAACCAACAATTTTGATATCTAGATGAGAATAACATGGTTGCCATTCGACAGAGGTTGCCCTCGAAAGAGGTTATTCTAGCAGTGAACGCAAGCGAGAAAACCCGCTTCATCCACGACATTTTTTGTAGTTATAACACCGAAGGTCGAGTTGGTTTACTGCGGAACCAGTATAAACTTCACCAACAATATCGCTGAACTGATAGCGAGGCAAACTCACCAAGGAAGCTGCTTTTCAGGAAATTCTGCCGATGAAAGGTGTACAAATTTCCCTATAAGAGATTAAAGGGTACAAGGTGTCTAGGATTATTTGCAGAATATAAGTAAATACGATAGCAAGCTCACAAAAAGTCTCTTATTCAAAAGGCTTACTGATTGGTGTACTAATAGGCTACGAACCCAAGTGCCTAAACTGAAATCTGGGCAGACTAGGAGGAAATATTGAGATGATTCCACTTCATCGTCCCTCATGCAGCTGCGATGACAAAAGAGGTCCGCTGTGATATTTAATCTCACTGTGTGAACCCTGATAGTACGGTGGCAGTAATGTGACACGGTAGTAATTAGACGCGTTCGAATACGAGCAAGCTTTGAGCGTCACTAGAACACATTCTGTGCGAGTGTGTTGCCCTAGCAAGGCTAAGGATTAGTCTCCTGGAAGTGGGCTTTCTGCCGAAACTACCTTTGGGCCAAGAATATTTTAAATTACTCAACCAAGACCATTTTTCTGAAGAATTATTTGTGTATCGAGTTCAGTGTTACGAGATTTTAAACTTTGGTGAGGAGCTTGTGCCCTAAAACACAATGTGGAAAAAATTAATATGAAATAAAGTAGTTGCCTAGAAGCCAACCGTATCGTTATGCGAAAAGTGGGAGTGAAAATTATTTGCTGGGAAGATTTCAGCTAGATTCAGACGATGAATGATGAAGATGAATGTACATGCATATGTAGATGAGCACAACAAAAACATGAAAATCGAAATGTACGACGAGCAAAAGGCGGGTGACTAACCGAAGCCGGAGGTAACAAACGCTATCAACATCGCTTTGACTTCGGGCAAACGCACGCAAACGGGGAAACGTGAGCCTGGGGCGACGACATTGGCGAGGAAAATATGTATGCACATATATGTATGTACATATGTATGTAGTGAAATATGAGTACGAAGCGCCGTCGGGGGTTGAATGAAAAAGGAACCAAAATAAGTAAATGAGAAGCATCGAGACTGAAAGCTTGTGAGTTTTTGATTTTTAATTTTGGCGAAACTGACTTTCCCACAGACAGTTTAGCTGTCAAGGCGTTGGTTTAGCGCGAAGGAATAGACGACTGCCAAGCGATAGTGTAAAGCGAATGCAGGCTGAGGGTGGGGGTGGTGCAAGGAAGTGGGTAAAAAAGTGGGTGAATGGCAAAAAGCGATGTCGGCAGAACTGTACAAACTGTATAACGTACATTTTTGTATCGGCAGACGATATCACATATGCATACATAGTTATGTGAAGATATGCACATACAAATGTATGTATGTACATTCCTATCGCTACTGCATTCAATGTGTTGCTCCTTAGTCACTACGCCTTGGATAGATGAAACGTGGCGCTGCACTGCAACTGCGGTCGTTGGCGTTCATTGTCACCAAATGCGCGACTTTGTGCATTGTTGTCTGTTTTAATTTTTTTTTCTTCAATTTATTGGTTACTCGCTGCCGGTGCTCCTCTACCTTGTATGAACATACATACATACATACACTGCAGTTCTGTGTCACTTATTCATGCAGCACACGCATCACATGCCAAAAACGTGCAACAAGCAAGCAACATGAAACGTAGTGCAGCCGAGCGTACGGGTATGTGGCGACTTGTAGAAATGTAGTGGAATGCAATTTCGTGCAGCGCATTCGACTGGCTAAGATTTGAAAGTTTATCTAGTTGACATATCAAACGGGAATGTGTGTATGTATGTTCATACAAATACTTAGCTTGCAAAAGAAGGGTGAAAATCGTTACAACGTCTAACACCAGCAGCGATATTTGTTAAAATTTTTTATTTATTTTTGAAACGCTGTGGAGGAGTTCCTTCATATATTAACGGAACAAAATGTGCTTGCAAAGTTAGTGCATCTCTACACACGCACAATTATATACGTACATACATATCTATAAAATAAGTTGGTAATGGGATAAGTCAGTTTCTAGACGCTGAGTTCATCGCACTTAAAATTTGATCTAAAGGTTCAAGAGGAATTTAAGGAAAAGGGATTAACTCTTACTCAGCCATACTATATATGTATGTATGTATATTAACCCACCTGACTAACTTTGCCTTCTTAATTGACCTCCAGTATACCAAGGTTCCCCGATTAGGTCAATAGCGAAGCTCCGATTGCTGGCTAATCTGTATAACGTGACCGATGCTCTTTTGTTATAGCGTAGATTACTTAGCTTGACGCATCCTTTGAAGCAAGTGTTGAACGTGACTTTTCTTCCTGTTCCATCGGGAGTCTTTGCAACCTAGCCTCTTACGCCAGATTCGGTCGACTATCTAAACATGCGGCATTCTGTGATAGATAACGACTTCGACAATCCCAATACAAAGTATCGATATTACCGTTACTTTATCGATAAATGTATCGTCAATAATGATGAAAATAATCTATAGATAAATAGAGAAAGATTTACATGGATAATGTGTTCGATAAACACAATGCAAATGCTAATTTGAAGCACAATGAAATGATATTGCTATTGGTATCGATACTACCCGCAACTGTATTTCTCGTTAAAAATTACGATAATAATTGAGTTAAAGTTAGCTGGATTTACTAATAATGTAAACCAATAGCGATAACAATCGATAAATGAATCGAGAATGATTTTTTTGAAGAAAAATCAAATGATAGGATAACAATTACCGACATTACCGATAATTGTATCGATAAATTTGTCGTTAATATAGATTAAGTGATAGCTATTTACTTAAGTAAATCCATAATCATTGAAACCAAAATAATTTATATACATAGATATTGAATTTTACATCCACATTATCGATAACTTTATCGATAAATTTATCGTTAAGGACAAGTATTATGGTAGCATTAAATATAAGAACAGATCTGGTGATAATTATTTGCTTAGACATGCCAATAACGTTATTGATAACAATCGATAAATGAATCGAGAATGATTTGTTTCGAAAGTGACTACGGTAACCCACTAAAAGTGCTAATTTTTGGAAAAGACCGAATGATGCGATATTACCGAAAACTGTTTCGATAAACTTGTGGTTACAAACAATGATGGTGATAGTGATAAATATTAGTACAGATTTACTGACAATTATGAGCTGCAGTATAACGATAACGATAAATCGAGGATGATGCCAAAATTTTCCTTTTTATTTTTTTTGAAAAAAAAAACCAAGAAAATCAAAACACGCTGAGCAACAGTTGCTAATCTCCTCTTTTAATTGTTATTGTTGCCGCTTTGCGAGTACTATCGAAGAAGCAATTAAGTCTAATTAAGTTGTACGTCAGCGCAAAGAAAATGGCTAAACTTTTTGCCTCAGTATTTTATGTTTCCATCCAAACTTAGTTTATTGTGTTGCTGTTTCGCGCTGAAATCTTGGGAACACAATTTTAGAAGTGAAAATCCAACTTTTTTTCTAAAGGCCTCATTCATGCCACTCACTACCTGCGCCACGCAATCAGTGAGGAGTTAGTGAGTAAAGTGAATGCGAAATCAACTTCCTCTTAGTTAAGTATGCTTAGTACATTATGAACGTGTTGTGGCAATTTAAGCCATTTCCGCGCAAACAAAATATAAAACAAAACAAAAATAACAGATTTTCACAGTCCGCGTAAAGTTTGACTTGACTCGAAAACTTTTGCAAAGTTCAAATACATTTAAATGCAAATTTTAAGTTAACGCAAGAGAACCGTTAAAACAATAATAATCAACTATACATACATACACCGAATGTGCAACATCTTGCGGCGTAATAAATAACGGTAACCACCGGCTAAAGTGAAGTGAAGCAAGTGGCTAGAAAATTATGCTAAAAAGAGGATATGCACAAATTCTTTGTAGACGGTTACGTTGAAATGATGTACATATGTACATTAGGATGGTTCTTAAAAAAATTAAATGAACGATTTTTTTCAGTCTCACCCCGTCAGTCAGTAATAAAACGATTACAGATATCACATATACATTTTGGTCCCGATTGGAGACAGTTAAGGCGTGTCGCAAAGGGGGCAGAAGAAGCGACTCAAAAAATTAAAAATATTTTTTTTCATTTAATACCCTAAATCGATACTACTAAAGTTGAAGATATCACATATAAATTTTGGTTCCGATTGCAGTCGGTTAACACGGTTTCCTAAGGTAATCTGATGTTTGACCCCTGTGCGGCACGCCAAAATTTATGTGAAAAAAAAATTTAAATTTTTTGAGTTTCCATACAGGAATATGAACTTTGCCCCCTGTGCGACACGCCTTAATCGGGACCAAAATTTATATGTGATATCTTCGACTATAGTAGCATCGACGTAGGGGTTGGGGCTTAGGAAATCTGATGTAAAAAGTTGCTTCCTACATTTAAGTACCACCCTAATGTACATATGTACATACACAGATAGAGTGGAAAACGCCATGATAAGAAGAGGTGAAGGTTCTTGCATGGCCACAACAAAATGGCCGTTTTACTAAATCTCGCAAAGCGGTGTTATTTTGCAAAGGCGTCGTCTACTTTGTCTCAGCGCTGCAAAGGACACTATGCCTGGCGGCGGCTGCTGCTAGAATAACCTTTACTTTGTTTACGGTTATTTTGCTTCGCTTTGCAGCGCTGTTGCTTGGAGCTTTGTTTGGCTTTTCGCTACTTTTTTTGCACATTTCTTTGTCCTTGTCTTTATCCGCTTCCTGCCTTGTCTTTAACTGCCCTCTTGTTGGCATATAATATATGCACTTTAAGCGTTATCCTTTATCTTTTATGCATCATATTTTATCATTTACTTTTTGTTCTTGTACATAATTTATATGTTTCCGTTTTTTTCATTGGTTTCTTCTCGCCTATGTCGCACACACACACACAAAAGATTCAAATAACTGGCAAACAAGACAATTTAAATCTGGACACACGCCATACACACTTCAGAAACTAATAGTGTGTGAAACATATGCATGAAAAAGGATACGCCACTGCAGCATAGATGAAAGAGAGTTGAATGAAAATCGAGAGCAAATCTAAGTGTGTAGGAGAAAACAAAGGAACTCCAAAGGGCCCGATTGCTTGTTGGATATTATTGACATTTGAAATCTCAGCATTGCCATAGAACCCTGCTTACATATGGACATATATATCTCGTGTATGTAGGTACATACATTAGGGTGCATCACTATCCATACAAAAAAAAATTCGGTTTACACGACTATTTCATAATCACTTCGGGAATAGTTCAGGGTTACTTCAGAATTATTTCTTGTCTAATTTCGAACTACCCTGAAATTATCCCGTGCAAGTCCTACAATTGTCCTGAAGTGGTTCTGAAAATGTTCCTGAAATAGTCCCAAAATTATAACGAACTAGCCCCGAAATGTTCCAGAAATAATCCCCAAGTGGTCCTGAAACAGCCCTGAACTAGACTAAAATGGTCCAGTAATAGTCGTGATCTAGCGTCGAAATGGACCTGAACAGGTCCCGAAATGGTCTCGAAATGGTTCTGAGCAAGTCACGGAATGGTCCTGTACAGTTACAAATTTTCTGCTGGGTCAACGCAAATTTTCCCCTTACCGAGGGCTAATATGCTTACACGTCAAAAATCGGTACTGGTTTTTCAACTGAGTGATAAAATCTATTATATTCAGGGCCGGCTTTAGGAGCAATGATGCCCGGGTCGTAAATGGAACGAAACGCCCTTTGATAGTAATGGTTATTAACTCGGTTTCTTTTTCTTATAAAATAATAAATCGCAGAAATAGTCGAAATAAAAATTCTCCAATTTTTACTATAATCAAAATTTCCAGGTATCAATTAAAATAAGATTATTTTGCGTGCTTTGGCTTTAGGAAAATTTTTCGTTAGTTTTGGAGAAGTCAATCTGAGAAGAGATCTCGCTTGCGATAGATAAGATAGCTAAAGCTTTTAATCTTTCTTGGGATATAGTAGATCTACCACATTTTTTTGAAATTTACCAAATTTTTTCCAGATAGAATTTGTTAAGTCCGGTCACTGCTGACAACAGTCACTGGCAAAGTCAAAAATATCCTGAAAGAAACCCAATTATTAGGAAATACATCGAAGACATTTTTTTGACAAAATTCAAAATTTTTTTGACAAAATTCAAGAGTGAATTTGGAGATTCTTGCAATTGTGATTAAGAAGGAAACACCCACAGATTCTTATGACTTTTCAACTGCTCAAACGTTTCCTTGACAGCAGCCAAAAATCAGTTCTAAACTGACCTTCTGGTTTGAAAATTGCAGAGTCATCTTGACTTTCGTGGTCGAACATCTTCTTTCTGCTTTTCCGAGATGAGCATCTTGTAGCAAATTCGAAGCCCTTATTTCTGTAGTTGGATAGAAATTCAGCGCAATTTCCTATCGACTTAGTGGTTGATTGCAGCGATGTCCATGGTTGTACTCGGCATTGATGTACCCATGAGATTGGCCTGGAATAGGTGTCATACCAAACAGCCAGGGAGATGAGAACTTCGAATCACCAACGCCTTTCACCAATTTCAAGGAATGCTATGTCCCATGGTACAAATGGTGCTCTCGCATTTAGTTCGAGGACCCCGTCTTTTCATCTCCTTTGTTTTGTAAATAATTGTTATTTATGTTGTTGTTTTCAAGAGTCGATGTGAAGAAAATTCACATGCGAAAATTTTATGCATTAAAAAAATTTATCGCGCCATCCCAGAATTTTGCGCCCCTCCTCAATTTGGCGCCCTAAAGCCAGCCCTGATTATATTTTAAGACTTTCGCCAAAATATTTGGAAAATGCCTCCAAAGATCTCATTATTTTGATACCGGTGATTAAAGGTTAAAATATTTTTATGTAGACCTTTTAAGCTTACGCTCTTGTATCATCTGAGGTGAATTTTTGGAAAAAGTATTTTTAAAAACTAATTTTACTAATAAGAGACTCGAGTTTTAGAGGTCTTTTCAAATCTTAGTATTCTTCCGTAATATATACATATTTTATCAAAAGTCCTAAAATATAATAAGTTTCACAGTTCCATTGGAAAACCGCGACTTTTTTGGATGAGGCACCCTTATAGAGTTACATATGGAAAAGTATGTAAGTATGTATGTATTTGGAATACAATGGAGTTTACTTCAATTCAAAAATAGACAATACCCAAATAGATAATATAGCCACATACATACATACATACATACTTATGTATGTTTGAGTGAGTCGATGTGTGCATACATACATATATCTACAAGTTTTCGTTCAGGACCAGATAGAGCGTGAAATTTGAGTACAATGCATATCATTTCTAATATCCTTTTTCACATAAGCATATAATAACTATGAATATCTTTACAAACTTACAAACATATATGTACATATATAAACATAGGCATCTGGCTGCTGGAGGACCTGCTTGCTTGTGCATTCAAGTGTATTAACTAAATAAGTGAGGGTAAAGAAATAGCTCAATATATCAAATTAGCTCAATATTTTTTTGGAGAATATCGCACGTGTATGTGATACGTATGTATGACCGGGGATTAAGGATACATTATAAAATCAGAAACACAACTAAAGGTTTGCTAATATAGTACTTATCATAATTATACGGCACTATTTTATTATTTTTTTTTTATTTTATTATTTTTTTTTTATTTTAACTTTTTTTAATAAAAAAAACCGTATATAGCCAAGTTACAATCTTTGTGCAATATTTAACAAAAATAACAAACAAAAAAAATGTTCCGACGAATTGATACGCTTCTCCTTTTTTTGAAGTCGGTTAAAAATCAACGAACTTTCTTACAAATTTCGAACTTAAAGAGCAACCAACACCTTCAACAAAAAAAAATTGCCAAAAATCAATGGTAAGCCCCAGCTATTTCAATCATGCACTTTGTTTGACTACAAAACTGCACACTCAAAATATTTCCAAGAACTCTAATTAAAAAGCTCGACATTTTTACAAAGTTTGTCGTATAGTTATGATAAGCACTATACATAGTTTCATACATGCACAGGTAAGCAGCTTAATATACTAATTTATTTAATTATGTAATCAGTTTTGATGCGATGCCTTAAGCAACGACTTGCTAGATTACGAAACTAAATTAGTTTCGTTACGTTGCTCATATAACACTTCAAACCTTGGTCCTTTATTGAATGCTTTAGATGGATAGATAATTAAAAGATGTGCCTACATATACACTGCGACCTTCAGATCAACTTATACTGTGCTATCTACTTATCACAATGCCTCGTTTAGTCCTACAATACTCAGAAAGTTTATACGAGCTATTTTCGATTTCGAAATTCTAAGACATTTTCCAAGCGCCTTAAAGTCTTGAAAAATTTCTCAAATTATGTTTATTTTTCATATTTTTTTTTTAAGTTTTTCTAGAAATATTCAACAATTTTATTGAGCTTGAAGCAATTTTTGATGAAAATTTTATGGAATAACTACAATAATTTACATTTTGGTAGAAGTTATAGCTGATATTTCGGATATCACCACATCTCCTCTTCATTGGAATTCAATACAGCGACCCCAGATTTTCTAGAAAGTTTTTCCGTACTAAGCATGTTTGTGCATTACTTTTTTTTAATGGAAGACATTTTCAGCAAAAAAAAAAAATCCAAAAATCAACGTGATTTTTAGGCAACTTGCACTTTATTTTACCAGAATTTAACTGGCTGCAATACTACAAACTTTAACGCTCTTGGCGCGACCGTAACTATTATCCTATCGGCAAGCGGCCATAAAAGCGACAGATATCATTTGATCAGATTCCTAACTTATCCTTAATATGTCCTCCTAGATCGATATATGTATCTATGTTGGTTGTGGTATGCATTGCGGCCAGGACATCTATTGTGGCCGCTTGCTTCTTACAACAACTCGCTCAGTCCTAACTACTACTAGGAAATCAAACAGGTTGTTTGGTGACATCGAGTATACATATAAATGCGATTCGGCAGAGGGCTTAATGACCAAAGGAGGAAGACTCCGCCGCACGTAGACTAATGGCGTTGCCTTCCCCTGGGCATAAACTAGCGAGTCTACCCAAGGGAACTGAGATCACTGTTGTTGGCCCACAAATTCTAGCTCCAATGTCGTAGGGTGTTTTTAAGTCATTTGAGTATCAAATTGGAGCGTGCAGCTGGGAGATGCCATCTTAGCCTGCTGTAGCGCGGAACGATGCCCATGATAATCCTTAGTCTTTCCTTAGGAAGACGACTAAGAAGCCTACACTAACCCAAAAACCCATCTTCATTGTACAGCCCATTAAGCTTTTGGCTGGGCGAAGCCCTATGGTGCTTGCCAGTGCTGTTCTTCCGCTCTTATTTTTCGTTTCCTACTGCAAGGAATGATTTGGACCTCTGAGAGCTCTTAGCTGCTGCTTTTCTAACTAAGCCCTCTGCTATTTCATTTGTGACCCTTGTGACTTGGTAGAAAAATTAGTTGAATGACATTTAAGAGATGACGCTTGGCTTCCTGTTCTTTAGTGATCTTCAGCTGCTCAAAGTCGAGAATCACCACTAGTCCTGCCATCACGCCCTATTGTATGAGTGCATCGCTCCCGTAAGCCAAAGCCATCGCCCCATAGGTATTTAGTGGTGTACACTCATATCAAGATCAAGTACCACTCTTAGCTTTGTAAGTGGCGCATCATCGTGACACTTTCTCAGAACTTTAAACCTCAGGATTAGACCTAGATACTTAACCTCCGCGCGTGTTAAACCCATTGGGACTTCCCAAGGAATTTAAATCCCTCTCTAATAAGTGGAGTTATTGAATTCAGCAACGATTTTTGTAGTTCCGCGCGGAATATGGGGAACCAAGGCTCTCTGCGTGTATTACTGTATTACAAAATTATGTAACCTGCATATACCTACTCTGTTTTAAATAAGGGACTCTAGAGTTCTTTTCATATCCCTTACCGGACACATGAGTTTCTATTTCTGTTTACCCAGCACAACAGGTCGATTCGGTCTTCGCCGCACCAACTTCGGTCTTTTCCAAATTTTTATTAGAGGCGACACAATCCTTTCGAGTGCCACCGTCTCAATAAAAAAAGACTGTAACAGGCAAAGTGTACAACCTTCGTGGGCCTCAGTCTTTTATGGATCTATATAGTAGCAGAATGGGGTGTGCCGAGTACCAAACAGGGGTGCCAGTGATCTACTTCCGTTTCGCTCTGATTACTCTCAGCTCTTTTCCCTTTGCCTCACGCAATCAGTAGGAAGTTGTTGGAATATAATTTCTTCTGTACCTGTGCCCACTGTTAGTGGATCTCGAGTCTAATTTCCACATACTCGTTTTAATCTGCCTCTTTTTGTAAGTAGCATTCATAATGGTTTAATATTTCTGTTTACATTACACACAAGTCAAAAATAATCCAATCCAACCCGTAATTAAAACAATATTCAATCCCCTTCATTAGACATAATTTATTTTTATAAACAATGTCAGCAGTGAAGGTTAAAAATGTCTTTGTATCTGAGAAGTCTAGAGGGTTGTTAAAAATTAATCGCTCCTAATGAGAAGTTATTTTCATCAATTGTGAAGGTCAGTGCACTTTTCAGTTGCTGTAGTACTTCAATAAGAACAAGGATGAATGGCATGAAAGACGAAGAAATTTTCATTACTTTAAGAGATATTAAAAATGAAAGGAGAAAATTGTCACCAAAGGCACAAGTTGGATTTACTTCACCGCACAGAATTAGATGTACATATATATCAATGTGTCTATGCATGCACATTAGGGTGGTTCAAAATTGCATGAGAAAAAGTAAAGTCGGAATGTTTATGCTCGCGCCCCCTAGGATTGCTACAAACCCAAAAAATAAGCCCCTATTTTTTATTTTGAAATCAAAAAATGTTTAGAAGTCGCTCAAAGCGCTCAAAATTTTCCATGTGTTTTGTATGGGAAAAACAAATTTTCGTAGAATTTGTACGAAATTCTTAAAACTCAATATTTTTTGATTGGAAAACTCTGCTTCTCTGCAGAAGATTCCCTCTAATAATACCCAATTTTTGATTTAACCATTTTTTCATTGTAACTATAATTTATAGGTCCGCCAAAAAATCCCAAAAACGCCAAAAAATGCAATGGGGGCAGCCATAAAAAATCCTTAGTATTAAAAAGTGGTTTAGTAAATAATTGGGTATTATTGTTGGAAGTATCCTGAAGAGAACCAGAGTTTTGCGATCGAAAAATATTTATTTTCAAGAATTCTCTATACCATTTCTGCGAAAAGTTGTTTTTTTTTGCCATGTAAAATACATGGAAAACTTTGAGCGCTTTGAGTGACCTCTAAATATTTTTAGATTTAAAAATAAAAAATAAAATATATTTTTTGACATAGAACAATCCTGGGGATGATAGCATTAAAATTCCGAGTTCACTTTTTGGACCACCCTAATGTACATACATACGTTTGTATGTGTATGTGTCTAAGGCTGCACGTTCGTCTTGTGTTTGCTTTAACGATGCCTATAAATTTTACAAACAATTATAAACGATATCCAGGCGGTCGGAGTGTCGCGATAGAATTTATGCAATTTAGCTAGAATCAGGCTGTGTGTTAGTTGCTTGTTGTTGTTGGTGGGTTTTTTTTTTACAAGATTGTAGTGTTGCAAAAGTGTTGCAGCTATTGCAATTTTGATAGCCCGATTGGAAAGATATGAAATGTGTCGCCATAAAATTTCTAAGGATAAGTGGCACAGTGGTTAAAAGGGGTAACATTTCTAGATAAAGGAAAAATTGTTTACTTTTAATCTTAGCCGTCTCTCTGACCTTCGAAGACTTACACCCAGCCTGCATTTTCACAACATAAAGTGAAGTAGAAGCTCGGCCAAACACTTGGCAAAAATGTAAGGTGCAGTCCAGACCGTTGTGGTTTGATATCGATTTCGGAAAGCAGTGGAGTGGAAAGAAGATACTAAAAACTCCACCTGATAGTATTGACATCCATATAGATGGCTCGAAACTCGACTGTAATGTGGGAGAAAGCGTTTTCGTACGAAACCCCCCTCTTAAAAATTCTTTTGAGTTACAAGAATACTGCAGCAGCTATAAAAGAGTCTGTATAGAAGCTTGGAATCGAAATTCTAGGAAGAGACGTCTTTATTTGCAATGATACTCAAAGCTTGCTTTGGCCTGCCGCCTTTCTCTTGGCCACAAAGACTTAGAGGTAAACTGCATGGCATATGTAGGTACTTACAAGGCCAAGCACGACCAGGCAGATTCGTCTTGGTAAAGAACGTATTGCTATGCCATTTGTACATACTACTTACATACAAAGATGGACACAAAGTACCACTTTTCGAATTTCCATGTAGAGGTGGCCTAAATGAAAGGGGCTGCCACTTCTACGAAGGTACCTACATATCCAATGCAGAATAATTCAAAGAATGCACACACTTTTTCACAAAAATTAAAAAAAAAATTTTTTAAAATGCCCTTTAATGCACTGCCGTAAATTTCTTTTTCGAGTTGGATAAATGCATGCGGCAAGTTCTTCGATTGTGTGCATGCGGCTGGGTGTGAAACCTGCACATTTACAGCTAATTATAGACATTGAGTTACTTTTTCTACCCAGCTCATCAGCTCACCCGGCTACCATCTATGCGCCGAACTGCTGCCTTTCTTGTTGTCATCATATTTTATTTTTCTCTGACTGCAGTTGTAACATAGCTGAAAGCGCCCGAGCGCCAGTCACGAGTTAACGAGCTGCCATTGCAACGTGTTGGGCCGCACAAGTGCATAAGTGCAGTAACTTAATACTTATGTACGTACATATGTAGCGTAAAATCTGCGATGGAAACAATGTGCGGCAATAAGCAGACGTTGCATGCAACGCCGCGGTGATTGTACGTAGTTGGTGCTGCCAGTGCTACTGCATACTTACTGCTTTTGTTGTCGCCGATGCCGATGCCGATGCATGTGATACTGGTGCTGCTGTTGCGGAAGCTGAATGTGTGGCACGAAAGTGCAATGACGTATTTTGTTGGCAATAAAGATGCGCAGCACGACTAAAAAAGCCAAACCAAAAGCCATAAAAATTGAGCGATTTCAAACAAATGTAATTTTAATATTTGTTTTTTTTTTTCTTCTCCGTTTTCATTCAAAAAACTGCTGCGGCAGCTGTAAATGTGAGCTTTATGCATTTGCATCTTTCCTCATTTACAAATACATGTACATTACACCGTACCCGAAAAAAAGTTCACCCGAAAGAGAGTTCATGAGTTTAATGGATTTTGGATTTCAAAAAAAAAAAAAAAAAAATAAAATAAAAAAAATATTTTTGTTCGCCGAACGTACGGTTTACCTTTTTACATTTTTCCTTATATCTGCGGCATATATTTACGATCCGACTGAAAAGTATTAAATGCCGATGTTTTTGTCTCGAGGACACAATTTTTCTGTTCCAAAGTACATTTCAAGTACCCCTTTCTGATACTTACCCACCAGTTCTCAGTTCCTGCCACTCTAACTTACCACCGTAAAGTCAGTAAATTAACAGGGCAATTCTGGCCACTGTCATTCAACTCATCACAGTCTTCGAAAGACAATTCTGGCAAACTATATTAAATGTTTTTTTCTGTCCTTCGGTAGATGAATTACAAGATCTGCTAACGAGGAGGTCTTAGCGTTATTCTGTTAACCTTTTAGCAATAGAAATTCTAAAAACTAAATAAAATGTAATAATGTATTCTTGTATACATAATTTTCTTATTAAAATAATAAAAAATTAAAAAAAATTAAAAAAAGGAAAAAATTATTGAAAAACATAAAATAAATTCCTAAAAATTAAAAGAAATTAAATAAAAATAATTTCGTTTTTAAAATAATATAATCTAAAAATCATAAAATATGATCTAAAAAGGGACAAAAATCATAATAAAGGGTATATACTAAAAAAAAATGAAAAAAATTAAAAAAAATTATTTTTAAAACAAAATTTTAAAATTAAAAGTAATTTATATTAAGTAAAAAATAATAAAAAAATAAGAAAAAGTGCTCCTAAAAATTGAATGAATTAAAAAAAATGTTCTTAAAACAAAAAAAAGCTAAAAATAGAAAAAGATAAAATAAGTTTCTGAAAATTATATGAAACTAAAAAATTTAGTTTCCTTTCTAAAATAAAAACTAAAGATCAAAGAGAATTACATAAAAAAATAAAACCAATTCCTAAAATTAAGTGAACTTAAAAGAAAAATATCTTTCTTTTAATTAATGTTATAATCTCAAAATAAAAATAAAATAAAAATAAAAAATTATGAAAAATTAAAATAAGAAAAAATGAAATTAAAATTAAATGAAATAAAAAAAATAGTTTTAAAAGAAAATTCAATTGAAAAAAGAAAGAATTTAATTATAAACAAAGAAAAAAATATAAAAAGAATAAAAGAAGTTTCTAAAAATTATATAGAATTAAAAAATATAGTAGTCTCTTTAAAACTATGTGTGAATTATGAAAAAAATTAAATCAATTCCTAAAAATTACAACAAAATATTTCTTTTTTTTTATAAGAAAATAATATAAAATTTTAAATAAGGGAAAAATTAAAAAAGATAAAAAAATTATAATTAAATGCAACGACAAAATAGTGTTAAAACAAAAAAAAAAAAACAAATACAAAAATTAAAAGAAAATTAAATTCAGGAAAAGAAAAACATGAACTAAATAAATATAAGCTTTTAAAAATTAAATGCAGTAACAATAATATTTTTCTTTTTAAAACAATCTAAAATCTAAAAATAAACCAAAAAAAGAAAAAAAATTAAATAAAAATATTTCTAAAAATTTTATGAAATTTTTTTCTTTTTAAACAACAATCTCTTAAAATTTAAATAAAACTGAATTGAAAAAAGAAAAAAAGAAAAAACATTCCTCTTCTTCGAAATTGCCTTGCAAAAACACTTTAAGACTCTGGGTGTACGGCCAACTTTTTTTGTTTACTTGTAAGGTGGTGCGGTCTAATGTACCTGCACATAATACGAATAGACAGTTCGACAAACGTTTATTTTGGGCCGCAATAAAACTTGGAGCGTTCGCTTCTTAAATTTTTTTTCAGCCAGCAAGCCACATTTTTTTTGGTAGCCACTCGGGCTGCTGCAGCCAGCAGCGCATCTGCTGCAAGTATTGCTAGAAGGCAATGAGACAATCGTGTGTTTTTTTTTGTTCACTGTTACTGTCTGCCAGCCGACGCATTGTGTCTGTGCCACAGACAGTTTAGCTATCTATGGCACTGACAGTGGCAATGTGAAAATAATTTTTGCCGGTCTTTTTTCCAGTTTATTCTATGCTAACGAAAATTCACATTTGGAAATTGCAAATTAAGTGCAGTGCGACTAGATATACAAATATGTACATATGTACTATAAGGCAATGGCTGCAATCGCGGCAATGTTGCAACTGTCATTCAACTGCCACTAGCAACAACAGCAGCAGCAGCAGCAGTTGCAGTGAGTTGCCGCGCCACTGCACGTTGTGTGGCAGCCATTAAAGTTTGTTAGCCGAAAATTGAGAAATCGTGTTCTTCTTATGGACTTGTGGTTGTTGTTGTTGTTGCTGGGTCGGCTATTGCAAGAAAAACGGAAGGAAAGAAGGAAGTAATAAAAGAGTTTAGGCCACGGCATGAAGTTTGATAGTTGCAGCATTTCATTCATTAAAATTTTAAGAGCTTTAAAGTGTATGCAAAATTTGCTAAAAAGATATCCGTTGTGTAAACTTGCAGTAGCGCACTAGAGCTATTGCTATGCCTTCGCCTCGTTGGAGGAACTTCATATTGCATTTGTGGTCGTAGCTTAGTGCATATCTCTGTAGCTACAGATCCTTGTACATATGTACATAAATAGTTGGATTGTGGTATAACATCTTTAAGTAACTTGCCAGCAGTTGAAGTTGACGAAGTAGCAGAATGGCTATTGAATGCTTTACGTTGCCTGCAAAGCTTCAAAAATCAATACTACAAAAATAATTGCAAACTTTCTAAGTAAAACTTCAAGTACTTGCAGTAGTTGAGTAGGGTGAAGAGGTTCCTTGGGCGGCCATTCGTAGATTTGTGTGTGCATAAAGAGTTAAATGCGCATGCTCTGCGTTGATAGTTCCGTAGTCTCTGTCCGTTGAACTTGTTTCCCAAAAAAAATTTGATTTTCTAACTAATTTGCCGGTACTAGCAACTGTCTTTCAACTCAACAAGGTCTTTCGGAAGGCAGTTGCCAATTCTGGCAACTATCTTGAAAGTTTTTTTCTGTGATTCGAAAGACTAACTGAAAGATTTGCTAACGAAGAAATCTTAGCATTTTTCTGTTTGTTTTAGCAATAAGTTTTCTTAAAATTAAAAAAGATTTAAACAAACTTTCATTTTTGTTTTCAAAGAATATATTTACATAACACTGTGAGACAAATGGTAGGGGTCAGTGATCGGGAAGAGTTCAAACTACCGGGGAAAGTTATATCGGTAAAAAAGAAGTTATACGTGGCCCGAAGTTTCGCTGGGTCACGTCTAGGAATCGAGATATATCGATTTGAAGTTAGTAACTATCATATAGGGGAAATTGTCACCTTTGGTGGTCTTTTTTTTGACATAACTCGAGAACCACTAGTCCGATTTTGCTCAAACAAATTTGAAAAAAATTAAAAATTACAATTCCTTTAATCTGTTCATATAACGTTTTTCTATATAATCAACAGTTTTGCCGGTAAAAATAAATGTATGAGGAAAAAAATTATTTTTTGCCTAAAATATAAAATTTTTTTATTTTTTAAATTCATAAAAAATCCAAACCGGAAAAAAAGGCAAGTCGTATTACTTTCACGCAAAGTCACATAACTTTTAAGCAAAATGAGACATATATCATGAAAATCGATGGACGCGTTTCGCTTTTATTCACAATTAAGTGAAGGTATCTCATTTTAACAAGAATATTGATTTTATGTTTGAATGAATTTGGATAATATTTATTATATATTATATGAAAGTAATACGACTTGCCTTTTTTTCCGTTTTGGATTTTTTATGAATTTAAAAAATAAAAAAATTTTATATTTTAGGCAAAAAATATATTTTTTCTTCATACACTTATTTTTACCGGCAAAACTGTTGAGTATATAGAAAAACGTTATATTAACAGATTAAAGGAATTGTAATTTTTAATTTTTTTAAATTTGTTTGAGCAAAATCGGACTAGTGGTTCTCGAGTTATGTCAAAAAAAAGACCACCAAAGGTGACAATTTCCCCTAACTCCAAATCGATATATCTCGATTCCTAGACGTGACCCAGCGAAACGCCGGGCCACGTATAACTTGTTTTTGACCGATATAACATTTCCCGTTGGTTTCATCCCATCCCGATTTTGACTGTCGCATAGTGTAATTAAAAATACAGAAAATATTAGTAACTCAAATAATTTTTAAGCAGAAAAAAAAACCGACTTCAATTCCCATATAAAAATTTAGGATAACCGTTAATTTCTTCAAGATCCAATAATCGGATCTAAACTAAATTTGTATGGGACCACCCTTGCGGCACCACCTTCCGATAGGAAAAAATATCGAAATCGGTTGACGTGGTCCAAAGTAAATATTCCTACAAATTGATAACCTTCTTCTGTTTTTTGGAAGTGGGTTAATAAGTTTCTAAAAATTTATTGATTATAATAATATATGTTTCTTTTTAAATTAATAACATCTAAAAATTAAATTAAAAAAGAAAAGAAATTAAAAAATAAAATAAATTTCCAAAAATGAAATAATATTACAAAAAAAATTTTTTTCTTTTTTAAATTAGAGATATGATATAAAAATTGAATGAACATTTAATTTAAAAGAGAGTAAATAAAATAAGTTCCTAAAAGTTAAATGAAATTAAAAAAAAAAAAAAAAACATTTTTCTTTGTAAAACAAAATCTAAAAATTAAATGAAAATTACATTTAAATGAAAAGCAAATTGAACTAGAAAAAGAAAAAAAAATATTTATACTAAAACAATATTTTCTTTTCAACAAAAAAAAACCTAAAAATGTAACTGAAAAATTAAAATAGGTTGCTAAAAATTTAAAAAATTATAAAATATTGTTCTTTCTAAAACAGTAAGCAGGGCAATTTTGGCTAAGATAGTTCCAAGTCGTCAGTAAGACAATTGAAAGACAGTAGGCAAGAGAGTTTGAAAGATTTGGTTTATTCTGGCACGAAATTCTTAAAAAATATTTCTTTGCCAACTTTCAGGGAAAAGCATCTTTGACAGAAACCGCTTGAGCATGTTCTAAATGGAATGTACATATATACTAAATATTTTACTCGCGATACTCCAACATTTGCAATGGCGGAGTGAACAAAGCACTGGCGTGCCATTCGCGAGTTCCGAGGTTCGACTCTTCGGAACTTTTACTTAAAATTTTTATTTTTTTGATTTATTTTTCTTTAGTTTTTAGGTTTTCTTGTTTTAAAAAGAAAAATATATATAATTCTAATTTAATTTTTAGAAATTTTTTTTTTCTTTTTTTAAATTTAGTTTAAATTTAAAGATTTTTTTAGAAACTTAGGTATGTATCTAATGATTCTTTTTATTTTTTTTTCTGTTTTGTTTTATTTATTTATTTTGTTTATTTTTGTTTGAATTTAATTGTTCAGAAGGGATAAATACTTTTTAATTGAATATAATTTCTTGAAACAATGTTAATACCTAACTTTTTTTAATTTGATATTTTTTAATGTAATTGAATTAAAAAAATATGTATTTTTTCCATTTCACTTAATTTTTAGGAACTTTTTTTAGTTTATTTTTTCATCTAATTTAATTTTCTTCTAATTTTTAAATTTTATTGTTTTGAAAAGAAAAATTTTTGTATAACTTTATTTAATTTTAAGAAAATTATTATTTTTTAGTTATTTTTTTTGCTTTTTTTAATTTAATTTTTCTTTAATTTTTTTTTTAAGAAACATTTATTTTTTATTTAATTTAATTTTTAGAAAACTTGTTGCTATAAGACTAAAAAAATAACGCTAAAACCTTCTCGGATTATCTCGATTATACTACCAACAAGTGCTTTTGTCACTTTTCAGTATTTAAAGCCTGCGTCTTCTTCTTTATTTTTATACCCGAGCGCACTTGTGCACAAGGGTATTATAACTTTGTTCACATAACGGTGGTTTGTAACAGGCAAAACGAATCGAGATAGATATAGACAAATGTATACATAAATGATCAGAATGAAAAGAGAAATCGATTAAGCGGTGACTGTCTGTCCGTCCGGCCGTCCGTCCGTCCGTCTGTGCACACGATAACTCGAGTAAAAATTGAGATATCTTAACGAAACTTAGTACGTGAACTTCTTTTGGGCGTGGGACGGATGGTATTGAAAATGGGCGAAATCGGACAATAACCACGCCTACCTCCCATATAACGGTAATTTTCAGAAATACGAAAAGTGCGATATTTTAGTAACTACTGAAGATAATTCACTCAAAATTAATATTTACAATGAATTTTAGACGAAAAATAAGAATATTAAAAAATTTTGGCAAATGGGCGTAGCCACGCCTACTTATGGTTACATGTGTATATCTTGGTAACCGCTGCACCAATTTCTTCCAAACACAGTTGTTGGTCCTGCTACAACATACCAAATGGCCGAAAATTTAAAAAATCGGACAATAACCACGCCCACATCCCATATAACGGTAATTTAGAAAAATACGAAATCCTCGATAAATCAGTAAATATTAAAGCTAATTTATTCAAAATTGATGGTTGCAACAATTTTTTACCAAGAAATACGCTTATGATACAATTTTGGAAAATGGGCGTGGCACCGCCCACTTATGATCACATATATGTATCTCGCTAACCGTTCCAGCAATTTGAACCAAACTCGGTACGGTTATTGTGCTTGCCACAATTATTGAAATCGGACTAAAATTACGACCGCTTTTCATAGAACGGTATGTTTCAGAAATGCTTGAAACTGCAATATTTCGAAATTTAAGGACGCTAATTTACTTAAAATTTATACACCCCGGCTTATCGTGTAGCGGTAGCTTTCGGAAAGGTGGAAAACATATATTTAATAATTGCGCCGGGTATTTAATGTTCGGCCCCGCCCGAACTTAGACTTTCTTACTTGTTATTCATAGAAATGTATGCATAGTGTAAAACACCCACTTTGCCTTGACTTTGCATGCGGTCCACTCCATGACACGTCTTTTCATATATTTGCAACACAAGTTTCATTGACTTAAATACCATCACGTGCCTGGTAACTAGCTACGTTTCAAGATACGATAAAGAAGCTATGAAGCTACTTCACTTACTTCACACTACAAAGCCGCTACATGTCTTTCGCTTAATAATGGCATGTGTGCACATACACTTTTGGATAGCTTGCCTATTTTTATGAGGCAAACAATTCATTAATGTCAAGGGCTAATCTTCACTTTAAGGCCTGGAAAAAAAGTGTGCAAAAATAGACATGCAAATGAGAAGAAGCACAGCGTGTGTGCAAGCATCCTTTGGCAACTTGCCTATAGTTGCAAACAAACACACACGCTCACATGATAAGTACACATGTATGTATTAATCCATGCACATATTTTCATATGCCGCTGCATGCATTTTTTCTGTTGCAATCGCTTTGGTTACGCTAAGCCATCAGCAGCGGCGCGCGCATTGACAAGGATATTTAGGAGGTTGTAGCAAAGAAATGCATAGCGCCTGTGTGCGTAGTGCTTTACTGCACAAAAGCGGATTGTTGCATAAAAATAACAACAATCTCATTGAGTAGGATAGCAAAGGTTGACAATGGCGTATGAAAATGTAAGTGAAGTGTGGAGGAAGAACCAGCAACAAGGATGAAATGGAGTGCCTTATGGACTATTGTATATAAATACAGCGCTGCGACATGTGCGACAAGCTATTTATAAGCGCTCTATTATTGCACACTTTGAAAGGGATATGTGCACAAACATATGTACATATCTATAATGCATTCATAGCCTATTATCGCTAACACTTCGTTGGTTCGGAAAATTCACTTTGCCGCAGCGGCTGAAAAAATCCATAAACAAATGCGCCGCCACGTTAAACAACGCCTTCCTAGTTTTCCTGTGCGCCTACACGCGCTGTGCGGGAATTACATACATATACACTCATAAGCCGATAATGTGGCTCTTTAATATTTCCACGCACACGCGCCACTCTGCACACCTTTTTCGTTGGAGTCGTCTCCTGAATCACTGCCATTGGCGGCACTGTCGTTGTGCAGTGGTTCTCCTTTAGGCGCATATATGTATGTATGTACATATTTGATGCTTGATTGTTTGGTCGTCAAATTGCTGTGCCTATCTCAATATTTGCATAAATGATTTGACATAATTTCAAAACACATTGCCTTAATTCGCCAAAGAGTTTGAGTGAGAGAAAAAGTGGAGAGAGAGAGACACAGAAATATGCTGCAAGCTATGTACCCCAACTTTTTAGAATCGCATTTCCTATATGCCAGTGATTATTAACTAAATGATTATAATAGCAACATCAGCTGCAACCACAGCATCATCAAGAGCAATAACAACAACAATGCTCTCAGCATCTTCGATACCAAGCAAATCATCATCGACATGCTGTTATCGATGCGCTGCGGCGCCATCAATTTTATTTGTAGTATATTAGCCTTACTGCCTGCCTTAAGTGTTCGCGTGAATGTGTTCTACTTATGAGTATGTACTTATTTACTCCTCCTGCCTTGGCGCAGCTTTGGCTCAACATACTGGTTGCCGCATAATTTCTCACTTGCACGCTTATTGCTTGACTGGCTGCTTCATTGCTTCCTCGCTCGGCTGCTTTGGCCTTGTTTCGCTCACTTACTCAATGAGCCGGTTTATGGTTGCCTTTTGGCCATATTGATACACCGTTCTATTACTTGTGTAGCAAGTATTCGTATACATGAATGTTGATGCATATCTCTCCACAGATAGCCCACAAACGAGACCCCAACACCCAGCAGTCATTCATTAGGTGTAACGGCTGTTTTGCGCAGGCAAAGTGGCAGTTTTCACTGTAATACAGGCGTTAACATATGTAGGCACCTTTGTATGCCGCCTGAATATATATGCGTAGATATACATACATACATACTTGCAAATATTCGTACATAGATATGTATGTAAATATATTTCAGGAATGCATACACACCCTGATGGGATTGGCGCGAAATTCTAGTGCTTTTGCACAGAGTCAATCTGTTGGGCAAAGGTCTAATTAACTGAAATGAAAATCAGATTCAACAAATTCCTCATCATCTCCGTTCTTTTATATATCTTAGAAACGTGGACGACGTCGAAAAAAGATGCGAAGGCGTTTGGGGCTTTCAAAAGAAAAACTCAGTGCCAGATTTACGGTACCGTTCGCGTAGGCGAACAGCTTCACCAAAAGGGGTCCAAAACGATATCAAACCGTACCGCATGGTCTCCTAATGAACAGTGCCTGGTGTTCCGCACCTGTCAGAGTTGAGCGTTTGCGTTTAGCGGACGACTGCCGTCAAAAGGTATTTTTTGCAACTGTGCGTGCCGGGTTTTCGGTCAGCGTTTCCTAAGTTAACTATAAACAAATCTATCTAAATGCAGAATACAGAGCTTGCCACGCCTATGCTCGCTATGTCAGTGTAGAAGACCCATCCGATTTATCAGTCATGCAGTTTAATAGTAATCCACCTAAGATCATGATCTATTGGAATAGACTGTTGAATAGATGTGTTGATTCATCTGTGAAGAATTTATTGGACGCCTACTCCAGAGTCTGCCGCACTCCTGCTTACCGTTTAGAGACATGTGTGTAGAGAAGGTTCCATTTGCAGCCAGCTTCGGTACGGACTGATTCAATTTTTCATGTATGAAATCGTACTTTACAAAAAATTCCGTGTGCTTATCGGGTTGAACGGGTTGAAGGAGTTGCCAAGACCTCTTAGCTTGCAATGTCTACGGGCAGTGTTCTGAAGCTACTATAACCTTTTACTTAATGTACACTTTTCTATTGACATTCCGCAGACAATAACCCCGTACAACATAATAATACATAACATAATAATTGCTCTGACTATGCAGCAGTATAGAGCAACTCGCGCATTTTTTACCCGCTCTTCTATATTTGGCTTACATGATTGCTTTCTATGAAGTTACATGTCCAATTAACTGAAATATTCAGAGAGCTCAAGTGGAACGCCACTGATCGAGGGAAGCTGGGTAATAGACATTTTATATTTCCTTGTAAACGAAATAAGCTCCATTTTTCCGAGATTAATAGCAAGTTTGCAGCAAGCAGACCCATTTGTGACCACGTTTAAATAGCCCTGCACGAGATCGCTTGGAGTGTCAAATCATTTTTCTCTGGCGATAAGTGACCCGCCATCAGCGTAAGCGGTAATCCAACCCCCCTCTCCCTTCCAGCTCTTACAGGCCGTAATTTACAAAGGAAGAAATGGCGAACTGAAGAGCTGTACTTGACTTTACTAGACTTAAACGGCACTCTGTTGAAATTGCCTAGAGTCAGTTCTTTAATTTCTGAGTGTAGAAGTCTAGCTTGGAATAAATAGGGCTTTCTAGATTCGTCTTTTCGGGTGTACTTAAAGTAGCTATCCTCTCTACATTACTATAGAACCACACGGCGAAATCGGCACGAACCAAATCAGAAATTTAAGACGACCGTTTGTCTTGCGATTTTGGTAAATTTTTCGGTTCACTGTACCCTTGTATTAGAGAAATAGAAAAATATAGTGACTAAATTTAGCGATCGCTCCTGAATCTATACACCGGTCACTAGATCTCTTATGTGGGGTTGCTAACTCTAATCTACTTTCTAAAGCACAAATAGCTTGTATGATATGCAGAAAAAGGTCAACAAGGGCGGCACCTAAAAGGCTCTAAATGGAGGCGCTTGTTGCTTTTAGACCTGTCACGACTAAAGACATAACCCACGGGGGAAGCTTTTAGGTTAAGAGAAATATTCCTATAGCCAAATAAAACCGTTGACTACTTGAACAGACTAGTAGTTTTTAACTTCCTGCCAAGTAGCACATACCAATTTGCTCAGGTCAAACTTCTTTAACGCAACTCCAAAACCAGAACTCCAAGCCGGAAAGATAGAAGAGGAAAATTTCCAAGACATTCCTTTGAATTTTTAATCCTAGCATTTAATTGCAGCATCTTCCTAACTAACCGTACAGCGGTTATGGAAGCTCTGGAGAACCTCGGAACCGATACTTTACAAAAAAAGATGTCTACATATTTTGTGATGCTAGACTGCAGCTAAGATTATGTTGCAGTGGCTGTCTCCATCGCACACTTAGGTCCAAAGAGCCTGTTGCGATATCGTTGTGGCTCATGTCCGAAAGACTGGCGCGGAAGTGGTTATAAAGATAACGCTGCCTGAGTCCCGTCAATCCCGTACTTTGTCAAAGAAAGTGTGCGACGCGTTCGATTTTCTCTTAGTCTCGGCAGCATGGAAAACCCCTTCTTCCCACATGATTTGCATTAGGCAATGAGAAATGATTGCAATAGTTATCCTAGTCCAGATTTGACGAGTCACCCCAAATGTTGGTGCTGTACTCGAATTTCGGTTTGCCAGTTCGATGAAATAGGTTTTAAGCAACTGTTTGCTGTATTGAAGCTCTATAATTGGAAAGTATTTAAGACAATTCTGGCCAATTAATTTGCTTCGTAATTACCAAACATATACATATCCGAGTCCTCGAACCTTAATCGCCCTTGTAGTGTAATTGGTTGCCACATAGTTTAGAATCTGTGTAAACTCGATAGAGCCAGTTGAGCAACATTCCAAATTTATTTTAAAAGCGGCTTGACTGGACGTAGGGGAAGATTAACCCAAACCGGCCACAGTCCAGCTTCTTTAATGAGTCTCATTTTAGCAAAGAATGCATTGTAATGACGAATAAAACTGCTGCAATGGAAATATTATCTTGTACATATATAACCGGTTTCAGACCACGATTGAGAGAATACAAAGGTTGCGCCGATCTCGGACCGCTATTCCTCTCTTAACGAATTTGACAGAATCGTTGTTTGCATGACGTCACACTGGTGCAACTTGTTTACATTTTCCTTGCAACATTTTTTCTTCTTCTTCCATTCTTGCTCACGTTTTGGCATTTCTCTCTCGCAATTGCACCAGTGTGACGTCACACAAAAGTTATTCTCAAAAATCCTCTCTGATCGGCGCAATCTTGTATTCTATCATTCTTGGTTTCAGACGATATTGTATCTAGAGCTATAGGAGTTCTCACAGGGCATTGCGAAATATGCAAGCACGCAGAGAGGCTAATGCCTAGGCTGTTCCAAAAATGAACAAGGAAGGGTTATTTAGTGTCTTCTCACATAACTGCATAATCTAAATTGTGGTATGTATCACAACCGCACTACAGTTTTAGGCACAAGAGCGTCACTGCGCTGGCGGTTACAATATCTTAACTTCAAGAAACCACTTTCCAATTGGGTTGCCAGGTGTACTACAAGACGTACGTATTTAAGTATGTGTATGTATGTACCTACATATGCATATTTTTGCCTGTAAATATTCGCACATTGCCTGCTTTTGGTTGGCTCATTGGTTGCTTACGCTTATCAACATTCATAAATATAATGGATTAAATTGCCTTGTGGGCTGTCTAGACACACAAACACACAATCATACATACGCATTTATAGATACGAATATTTATGAGTGCACTTTTTATGTTTGTTTTCATGTTTACTCTGTGCGTGGCGGAACAGTTATAGGATATTAAGTACGGTAAATATTATTGCACAGGTGCGTTCGCAAGCACAGCTTTAAGTGTTATTGAAGTTTAACGTTATTTACTCTATTTTCGATTTAACATATGTATAAGGAGCTGACGAATAGCGCAAAAGAAGATATGCACTTAAGCAAAATCTTTACAGCTTCATTACGATTTAAATATTTTAAATTCAAACTGATTTACAAATTTCATATCTGGTTGCAGCTAAAGCAATAACGAATGTACGTGAAGGACGACAGCAATATCGTTGAGCAATTGCAATAGTAATATACAGCCGAGAGTGCTCTCACTTGACTGCCGTTCCTTTTGAACCAAGTGACTGCCTGTCGAGCCGATTAACATTAAAAACGCTTCTAAAAACTTACAAAGATCGTTCATCTATTTAAATCACTGCGCCCAGATGGCATATGCCCTGAGCTTCTAAAAAAGAGGGATACTGTGTTGATCTAACAAGGACTGCATTCATACTGGAAATAGGTAACAACAGGCACTTGTATCTGAAAGGCTGTCGAACTATAACCTTCACCTCGACCTTATTGAATGTATATATGTAAGAGACTTTTAAACCCATAGCAAACCAACATGCCTACACGAAGATATAGTTAATGATAAGTAAAATAAGGCTCCACAATACCGTGAATCTACAATTGGAGTTTCTTTGACATATCCGGAGCTCCGGCGCATTATTGGAGGGTTTCTGCTCAATCGCAGTTAATCCTGTCATATTTCACTGGATTGTCAATCTTTTGAATTGCCTTTCAGTGATAGTAGTGACGATGTCAAGGAAAGTAGACAGCGGCGCTCCCTACAGAGGTGTTCTGTCTCTATTGATGTGGAAGCTTGGTAAGGCTGCTATATTAACAGCTTATGCTTCATCAAATGGTCGGCCGGTAGTATAGTGTCTCTGTAGGACATCTGCTTAGGCATGCCGGGCTAACTTTCTGCAACATCCGGAATCTTTACTGCTTCCACTAGAGCAGTAGTCGTATGAGAGAGGCCTTTGCTTTCTTGGCTACACGTCCAAGGTCCGTGGGTGAGCAGCTGGTGGCCTTGCTCCGCTTCGAGGTGCTAGGCCCGTCTTCAACTGTATCGTTGGCCTTTAGCTCCTTGACCTTTTTGTAGCGCTCCATCTCCATCGTCTGATAGGTTCACGATGACTGCGTGCCGTGGTCTTAGCTATTGCCCTCCGTAAAAGGTTCGGTACGCCCCTGATCAACAGGCGCTAATTTAGTGCGTGCACCAGCTGAATTTACACGGAGTGAAGCATTAAGTCTCTGCTCAAGGTCTTCCTCAGATCTGGTGGGTGAACGGAGTAGAGCATATTCCTCTGACACCGTGTTAATTTTATTCGTTTTCAAATATATATATATTTTTTTTTTTTGTTGAAATGGGAGGATTTCTCCATTTCTCTTATTGTGTAATACATTTTTCATTTCCCACTTACACTTCCTAATACCCCATAATGAACTTGTGTAAAATTGCAAAGTTTTCTCTAACAAGTGTTTATTAGCGTCATAATCACAGCGTGTGTCCGTCTGCGCGGATTCACCAGCTCTGTCATAAATACCCGCATGTCGTCCTGATGCCAATTGTAAAGCTAAGTACGTAAATACAAGCATCCTTTACCCGCCAACAACAGCTATGCATTACTGTTATAAAACATCTATCTAATACAACTTGCATTAGAGGCAATATGGCTGGCATATGGCAGGTTATTCCTTCATTGTTCTTTTTTTATTTCTTCGTGCGTAACGAACTCCTGTGGCTTAATATACATCCTTAGTGTTTTCGACAGCATGAAGTGGATAAATGTTGGTTTTTGTAACTTTTTTTATATGTACTAACTGATTACGTTTGATTTACTTTATTAGAGATTTATTAACCTTTCTTTCCTTTAATCTAAATACTAAGTTCTCATAGTCTTAGCTGCATTATGAGAAAATATAAATATTTTGGAAAAAAATTTCTTTGTCTTGTTTTCCCTTTAATTAAATAGAGTTGGAAGTTTTAAACTGGTGCAACATTTTCAAAAATATTTTAAAAATAAAGCTTAAAAAGTATTTTTGAAATAAAGCTTACTTCAGCCTCACTCGCACCCATATTAAAATATTTAATTAAGTTGATTTTGAATTTGTAACAAGGTGGCAGCTCTCGTCAAAAATATTTCCGAAATAAACCTTACTTAAATCTCACTCGTTTGACACCCATGTTAAAATATTTCAGTTAACCTGTTAATTAATTTGATCATGAATTTTTAACCAAGTGGCAACGTTCTCTAAAAATATTTCCGAAATAAAACTTTCTTCAATCTCTCTTGTTTGACAGCCATATTAAAATATTTCATTAAACTTGTTAATTAAACTGATTTTGAATTTCTAAACCTTTTTCTTGCTCCCTAGGAGCTACTCGTCTTCATATTTAAACAACTAAGAGTTTGCAAGCCATTTTTTGAGCATCTTTTGAAGTTTTGACCCTTCATACTCGTAATATCCTTGGATTCGATGTTGGTATCTTAATGCAGAGTGGAGAAATTCTCTTTCTGGCTGTAAATAAAGATTTCAAGCTCTTCGAACTCTCATCCCTCGACATCATTTCTTTTCTAAACTTCCGGTTTTCATCGTCGACCTTTCCTTGTAATGCTTGGCGGAATTTCTTTGCTGGCTCGAGACCTGTGCACGTTTTGATCTTAATCAATGTTTGGTCCTCGAACAGTACATACGTCTTGGACACTGGAACCGTGCCTTCCTATCCGTCTATTACAGTATGACCGACTTATCATCTTTCGATCTGTAGACAGCTATGTAGCCTGATGAATTATTTTATGCTGAAACAATTTTTTGACATTGGCAAAGACTATTAGCAGTCCGTTATCGAACGTTTCGTCGTGGAAGCTGACTTGGCCAAAGACCCCTTCCTTGCCCACCCTGGAGTTGAAATCGTCAGAACGATTTCTTATATGCGCTCCACGCATTCATAGAAGAGATCTTTGTACACATTGCCCTTCTATTTCTTCGTTGCGTGGGCGCAAATGAGCAAGAGTTTGAATAATTTCTCTTTGATACGGATTGTGCCGAGATGCTCGTCCACCTACCACAAATCTAGCACCAAATTTGCTCTCCTTAACATGGCAGCTGTAGTAGATGTCGGAAGGTTCTACGTTTTCCTTACATGGCCCCATTCAGCGCGTTTCTGACATGGCAGTGATGCCATTCTTTTTCGTCTAAAGGGCATCAACCAGCTGTGCAGAGACGCATTCCTCATTAGGACACTGGACACTGAAGGTGTGTACCCTATAATTATGATTCTTTAAGTTGTTCGCAGCCGTCGTCATCGTCTCATTCGAGGCATATTATTCCTTTTATGGGAACTTTATTTTACGTGGAGCGTTCCAAACCAGGCGCACAACCACAACCTATACTACCAAACCTATACCTAACCAATCATACACATCAGTGCTTCTTTTCTTAAATCTTAGTTCCTCATTATGGTCAAAATCTCTTTTTCGTCCCTTTTTATAAAAATTCTTCTTTTTTAAATGGACACAAAAATTGAATGGAATGCCATTTTCTCGGTATCATTGTGGATGGAATTAGAAAGATTCAAAGCATTCGATGTGTACGAATTCTCATTTCAATTTCCAACAAGAAACAAAAACAAGAAAAGCGAACAACTTCATGATATCCCAGGACAACGAAAAATACCAAAAACATGAACAATAATTACCTGAGTGTTTCTGTTGCGTACTTGCGTTCGGATGGGCATACAAAGGACACACGAAAATAAAGATGTGAGCAAATTTTTGGAGACGGCAAAATAAATATGCTGACTGAGCCCGAAAATACCAAAAAATTAACGACAAATTGCGCATCATTAGAGTATGAAATCGTGTAAATATGTCAGCGAAATGAAAACAGGACCGGTGCAAGGTACAACTGATACAAAAAACAAAAAGCAATGTGGAACGACACTGCCATTGGAGTGAGAAAGCGGTGTAACAACCACTAAACAAAGATAAGCGCGGTAACAAAACATTGTGTTGGCATAATAATGTGAATGACAAAAAAAAGTCAAAAGCTCGAGGAAATAAATTTCGAAAGAGGCGGAAGACGCCAAAGCGCAAAGTAACAAGAACGACAACAACAAACACAAGCAATGCACAATCGCGAGAAGAAGACACTAACAAAAGCTGTAAGGCCTGAAAGGAGGTACGAAGTATTGGCTCAGTGAAATGAGCTGAAATGAAGCCAACAGGAAGCCTAGAAGCCTATCACCATCTGCGCTGCGGTTGCCTGTAGAATTGGAGCAGAAGAAATGAGAGGGGGAGATAGGGTGGGATACACCTGCCAAACCGTGTCGCAGCAATAACTGTGCAAGCAGGAACAACCCGGTGAGGCGAGTAATGCCAGAGGAGAAAGAAACACCTGCCGTTGGTTGGGTGGTGCCTAAAAATACACACCTGGGTCTCATTTCTCGTCGGCTAGCCCAACATCTGCCTGCACTGTAAGTGCTCGTGTGCAATCATTTAGATAATCACGCAACCATTCAGTAGCATTCAACTGAATGAATGAACAACTAAAGCAACTAAAGGAATGAGCGGGCTGGGCTGGTAGCAGCTTAAGCGGCAGCTTAGGTGGCATGCGAAAAGGCAGTAAAGATATTTGCGTCACAAGAACGATTTCTTCGCTAACACACACCCACAAAATTGGTATCATTTATGCATATATATGTACATATAAAAAGATAAGTACATATATTCATTAGACCGCACCGGATAAAAGTTCAGCGAACAGCCCTGAGTCTAAAGTATTTTTGACAGAGAAGTTCGGAAACAATTTTTGTGAAGTAAATCTTCTTTGCGTTTGTGGTTGGGCATGATTAAGATTTAGATTAATATTAAGATTAAGATTTACAATAAAATTAAGATTTCGATTGAGATTCAAATTGAGGTTCAGGCTAAGATTGAGACTGTGTCTGATTAAGATTGAGAGTAAGATTAAGATTAAGATTGAGATTAAGATTAGATTAATATTGAGATTAAAATTATGGTTATGATTAAGATTGGGATTGAGATTAATATTAAGATTAATATTGTAATGAGATTAAGATTGAGATTAAGATAAGATTAATATTGAGATTAAGATTAACATAAAGAATAAGATTAGGATTAAGATTAAGGTTAGGGTAAAGAATAGTATCAAGATTAATATTAAGATAAAGATTAGGATTAAGACCAATATTGATATTAATTTTAAGATTAAAGTTAAGATTAAGAATAAAATTGAGATTGAAATCATTGGGATTAAGGTCCATATTGGGATTAAAATGAAAGTTAAGATGGAGATTAAGATTAAAAATTAGATTAGGATTAAGATTAACGTTAAGAATAAGATATGGATTAAGATAAAGATACGGATTAAGACCAACATTAAGATTAAAGTGAAGACTAAGATTAATATTGAGATTTAGGTTAAGATTTAGAATAAGATTGCGTTTAAGATAAAGATTAGGATTAAGATTAAAAGTAATATTAAGATGAAGATTAAGATTAAGATTAATATTAAGATTAAGATTGAGATTAAGACTAAGACTAAGATTAAAATTAAAATTAAGAATAAGAGGAAGATTAAGAATAAGATTGAGAATAAGATTAGTAATAAGATTAAGATTAAAGTTAAGATTAAGGTTAAGATTACGATTGAAATTTAGGTTAATATTTAGAATAAGATTGTATATTTAAGATTAAGATTGATTTTAAGATTAAGGTTAAGATTAAAATTGAGACTGAAATCAGATTGTAATTGGGGTTCACATTGGGATTAGATTAAGATGAAGATTAAGATTAAAATAACTTTTCATTATTATGCAGAAAAGTACTCATTTAATACGGTGAGCTATACGGTTAATAGAAAGATGAAGTTTCACTTCAGTCGCGCGGGGTATCTACACGCAACTTTTCTTTTTTGGCGTAACGTAGGGGTCGCTTTCTTACATTTTTCGGTATTACTGTCGGATATATCGATGTTCTTGTCTCGAGGAGAATTCGCAAATAAACTTTGCACTCAGGGGTATACGGCGAAAATTTATTTGTTTGCTTACAAGGTGGTACGGTCTAATGTATGTTTAATGTACATACTTATGTCGTTGTTCAATAATGCAATGTAATGCTGCTCGTGCTCGCTGCCATTTAGCTGGTTTCTGAAACATAAGTTCACTTTTTTGGGTGATTCGATGACTGAGGATGACAGCATTGGAGGGAGCAGGGTATGGAAGGAATTTAAATTTCGCCAAGGGCACTTTGATGGCGCATTTGCGTTTGTTTTGCCATTTGACACGCTGATTTAATAAAAGTGCAAATAACCAATCAAAAGGGGGAGGGAGGAAGTAGAAAGTTAGAGTATCGACGCAAATACGTAGGTGATAACTTGGCGCTTGAGGCGGTTTAGTTGGTGTTATTGGAAGATAAATGTCAGTCGTATTGAAGGAAGATGCGTGCGAGGAAAAAAGTGTTTTTGTTTGTTGCCTCTGGATGTATGTATATGGCTTGTAGTAGGCTCTTTCCTTTCGCTCGTAAACTTCAATTAGATAAATGAGCGAATGCTGTAGGTTGAATTTTAAACGGGAAATTACTTGTAATCAGGGATCGAAAAGAAATTTTCAAATTGCACCTAATTTAAAGATACAAGTTGTACGTAAAACCAGGAAAATAATGCTTAAGGGGATGAGGAACTTAGCCTTGGATGTGGTCGGGATCAATGGAATCAGTCCAGTGAAGTACCTGGATCATATTCTGGACTACAAACCACCATCTAGGTCAGGAAAGCGCTGATAGCGTGCAAACGTTTAGCGGGAAAATCTTGGAGACAGGTAGTAAAGCAAATTCTAAAAATTTCGCGAGAGAGGGCTTTCGCAAAGGTAAGGTCTTATCGTCAGGAATGAGCCCAAGCGAGGCTACCGGCTACCAGTTAGTTCTGTTCGAAAGAGGCTTTAATGTTGATATAGTTATAACAGCAAGGGGACCAGTAGTACCTCTATTATGGAGAGACACGTCCGGGCGAGCACACTACAATGGTTCACAGACGATTCTTAGACCACTGAGAGTATTGGTAAGTTATCCAACTGATATGAGTACTAGTGCATGGGGAAGTCGATGGAAATGTGGAAGCCGATCCGTTAGCCAGAATGTCTGATGCCTCAGCAACGATAGGACCTGAGCCCTTCCTTCCGGTAGATCCGAACTCTATAAAGAAAACTCGCAAAAACTGAGGGTGATGTATTGTTGAAACATCATAGGTCTTCGTCAAGCTAGTTGCTAACTAGGGGGGTACAATCTAAGGCTAAGAGGCCACTTGCATAAGCTAGGGATCTGTATATGAGATCTATGTCACTGTCAGCAGAAAGGACTTCATTGCGCCACCTCGTGGAGTGTGATTCCGTTTCACGGAGACAGGAGAGGTACAAAGGACATCTATGTCCAAGACGAGAGAATTTACGCTCCCTATACCGGGATCTATTTTGAAATTCATAGAGCCTTTGGGGTATATGGAGTGTTGTGATGAACTGAGGACACAATAGATCTACTGGTCGCAGTGTTTAATTAATTTATAAATATCTATCTAAAGGCGCGGACTACCACTAGGTAGGACCTAGTTTCAATGCCTCATCCGAGCAATATCCTTAAATTAAGGAAAATTGTTTTTACCTCATTAAGGCGCCCACAAGTTTTCTTAGTTATCAATGGAATTATCGGTCGTTGATATCACTGTCAATAAATCTACATTTCGATAAAATAGTAGTAACACAAGTTTATCGATATTGCTATCAACAGATGTATCAAATTAACTTTTTAACTACGACATCGAAAAATGTAGCGGCAATAATTTCGGTCAATATTTGCCTATACACAACGATAAACAAATACAACGATTTACAAATATTTTAATAACGAATTTAATACCTTTATTTATATGAAAAGATCGCTGTTGTCAATAGTGGTCTATAAATAACTCGATAACGAAATCTGCAGCGATACTGAAGATGGAGGATCTCTACACAAGAACGAAATAAAATCATATTTATGTATTACAATAGGGTGCCACCCCAAGA
>NW_023458555.1:30940102-31042609 GCF_013731165.1 Rhagoletis pomonella | reverse complement strand
CAAATACTAATGCATGAAAATCCTAACCTCAAAAAAATCACCCGTTACATCTCCTGATGAATAAACGAAATCTCCAGGTAGTATTTTCGTTGACAAACTAGTAATTTTTTTCGTTTAAATTAAGTTTCGCAAAAATTCGCCCATTCAAAAAGTTAACAACTTAATTAATTTTCTGAGAACGGAAATTGTTTGGTTAATGTTGATGAAGTGTTAAAACTAGCGCTGGGAAGTTGAAATTGTGTGAATTAAAAAAAAAATTACGAAAGTTAAATATTTAGTAAAATTTCTAAAACACCTACATATAATAAAATGTGTTTGCAATAAACAAATGGGCAAATGTGTATGTGCACACATTTTCATACGAGTTTGACAAAATTAAGTGCAAAAAAAAATCTTTAACGTCATAGTTGCTTTTACAACGTTCGACTTATTAGATGGGAATAACTAAAAACAAGTTTTATTTTACTTAGAATGTCCTCGAAGAAAATCCAAAAATAATTAAAATGCAAATAAGCAAATCGGAAATTAAGCAAACGATTCGTGCTCCAAACAGCCAAAAGTGACAGTTGACAAATTAAAGCCCACGGAGTGGATGGAGTGCGAGCTGGTCAGAAATTTGCTGCGATGAATAAATATATTTCAGTTCATTGGCAACTTCTTGAACTACGAGAATGAGCTAATAAGTCACTAATGGTATTAACTTCTTCATTTGACCTAAATCTCCTACAGAAGATATAGCTTTTAGTGTAGTGTGACGTCGCTACAAATGATTACGCTGGCTTTTTATAAAAATACCTTTTCAGATTTACGTCTCTTAGGAAATGATAGCGTGTCTTCCCATGGGCGTGTAGATCGTGGCGTTAGTACCATACACATACTCCTGCCCCTGTAACTTTGTCGATTTGCAACCATGTGTGGACTATCTCGGAGGTCAAAGTTGACACTGACATATTTGATTTCCGAACCCATTCCAATCTCTACTCCTCCTAGTGAGGGTCTGGGCGATTTCTCATCCTGATGAAAGGTATCATGGTCTTTTCGACGCGTTGATATTTAGCCTTGCAGTGCAAGATCGTCTCTTAGCAATGGTAAAGTGAATTTTAAATTATGTCATGGTATTTGTCTGTTATATTTTTCGAATTGTCTCCCAGATATTCGTCGAAATCCCAGATATCGTCCGCTTATGCTTAACACAGTTGGCCAAAATCGAATAGAATCTTAAGTAGTTTTTGTATTAATACGCTCTATAATAAATGAGCCATTATACACCCTTGACGGCAGCCTTTCGTGATCTTTATCTGCATGATTTTATTTCTTACTAGCGCTTCCGACAATTTGATTCGTATCACTGCTTCTATGCGTAGTTGGATTTTTTCTATGGCTTTTCTCCGGAACTATATCACCGCCACGCTTAGGGGGTCATATGATCAACTGGGTATCAATGCTCTCTTGAAAGGTGAAATAACACATCTATATATATTTATGGGAAGTTGTATGGAAGCTAGTTCCGCTATTTTTTTTAATTTCTCATAGACTTACTGAACCACTCTCGTAGGTGTGAAAATCGGCGACAATTCATGTCGCCTGCTGCCCTCGCCGTACCTTAAGGAAGAAACACAAAATGTATGCCTTAATTTTGGGGAAAAGTAAAGGAAAATTAAATGTAATTATGCAAAAAGACTGAATGTCCTATGAATGACCGCATATTTCCGGGCACGCTCGCCAGTCTGCCCGCCCGCCTGCACGTTTTCACACGAATCAGGTCGATAGAGCGTAGTGAATCATTAACGCCTTGCATACTTATGTTTCATTTTGAAAAGCAGCGACGAAAACTTTGTCTTTACCTATAAATTTACATACATACATACATATGTACAGGGTGAATCAATAAGACCGCAAATGTTGGCAATAGGATCATTGTTTTATGCGCTCTATGTTCAACTGAGTATCGCTCCATGACTTAGTTTGCCAAAGCCTGTAGTACCAATTGTCTGAAAAAATAAAAACAACATTAACATATCTAAAATAATTACTGTCAAAGCTCTACATCACCCTATACATATATATGTCCCAGTGCCTATTCTGCAGCAATGAGCAATGAAGCGCGCAGCTATAATAAAATTGTATTGTACATTTCCGGTAAAGTTGCGCGCTGAAGCTCTTACTAATGGCTGTGCGAGTAATACTAAGTAAAGCAAGGCACACCCGCTAGTTCCGACCGCCAGTGGCTGCAGGGAATTTCGATAGAAAATGCCAACAGCTGTGCGTTGAAATAAACTTAAGGCAAAAGAAACGAAACGAAACAAAACCATACGCAAATTTTTATTCCAAACAGGGATAGCAGTGGCAGCAGCAGAAGTTTGAAGCCGTTGAAGCAGAAGACATACTTCCAGCAATACTGTGTGCGCGTTGTCTTCCTTTTTTTTTTGTTTTAATGTGGCAATCGTTGCGTAAATGTAATTATGGGCGGGATAACATCAGTGGTTGTCACTTGCAAAACTTTAAAGTGGGTTCGTCACAACAGCAATCTTTTCCTTTTTTATTTTTTTTTTTGCTTATCATGCTCCTCCGGCATTCTTCACATTAGGGGTATTCTCTGAGTCTTGGAAAGCTCTTGCTCGATGCACGGATTGCACGGTTTGCAAAGTTGTCCCATAAGAAAACCGGTTTTTATTGTGCAATCCGTGCAATCTGTGCACCGTGCAAGGCCTTTGCAAGACTCAGAGAATACCCCTATAGATTCGTGAACTATTTTAGCAAGGGTGTACATATGCGTGTGTTTGTGATTCTGCGTGCTTGTTACCTTCATTTAATTTTCAATTGATGTGAAAGGAATCGATAATTTGTGGGGCTGCAATAGTTGGGGCGTATGACTGAGTTGAGTTTAGTTGAGCAGAGGCTGTATATACCGCGGTTTTGTTATATTTCTGTACTTGAGTGAAATTTGTACTTTTTGGAAATTCCATGCTGAATTTAGGAAAGCCAGTAGCGAAATTACTCTCTAGGTATACATCGAATCCCCCACAAATGAACGCGAATGACCGGTTCATTATGAACATATTACAGCTCTAAACAATTTAAATGCAAAGAAGCACAAATTTAGAATGAATTCAATACTCTCCGAGTCAATGACTTCATTAGAGAAAATAATTGCCAGCTGACTATAGAAATTTACAGACAAACTTCTGACTATTGGAGCATTATTTTACTTACATAGCCACATAAAATGGTAATGGAACCCACAAAGAAATACGTACGTATATTCGACTACTGACCACCAGCCAGCCTGAGGGCTTTCGCATGGGATTTTGCTGCACAGTCCAAATAAACGTTGTCAGGGTCATTATCGAGCTGTGCGCCGAATTCAGAGCAGATTTGTATTCGATGTTTGTCTCGATATCGGAAAGGCTTTCGATAGTGTCGTGTCCTGGCGCATCTGTCTGGAGACCTTTAAAGTGCGCAGTGGAGTTCGACAAGGCTGCATACTCTCACCCCTTCTCTTCCTTTTGGTGTTTGGGAATGTGTAAGATGTTGCCCTGAGGCCCTCCTCGACGGCGGACTTCGGTGGAGCATGTCTAGTTCAACTGAGCACATTGACCAAGCGGACGACATACATATGTAAGTCTTTTATGATCAGCCCAAGGATCGACCTTAATGAGATCAAAGTTCTAAGTACGCCAGCGTAGGCTTATGGTGTCGTGACAGTCTCCGACCAAATACTTGAGACTGTGAGGAATTTCACATACCATCGCAGCGAAGTTGCCCCTGCTGGTGGCACCGACGAAGACAATGGCCGCCGCACACGTTATGGCGAAACTAGAATCTGCCTTCTAGTTTAAATACCACGA
This sequence comes from Rhagoletis pomonella, assembly GCF_013731165.1. Classification (NCBI taxonomy): domain Eukaryota; kingdom Metazoa; phylum Arthropoda; class Insecta; order Diptera; family Tephritidae; genus Rhagoletis; species Rhagoletis pomonella. The sequence continues at coordinate 31,038,761 of NW_023458555.1, read as the reverse complement.
CTTTCAAGTCCAAAGAGCTGTCCATACTGCTGTACGGTTGCAGTTCTATGTGCCTGCAAGTTTTCCTAAGCCGATGTCTTAAAATAATGCTCCGAATTTTTCTTCATCAATCAACCTCAAATGAGGAGTTGCTTACAAGAGCGCCTTAACACCTGGATCCAAGGACGGAAATGGAAGTAGATAGGTCACATTTTGCGCAAAGAAGACAGCTGTAAAGCAAAGAAGGCTATGTAGTGGAACCCTCATGCTGTTCGTATTTTGGTAAGGTTGTGCTGAATGGTAAGATGTGCTTTAGCAGAAGCGGAACAATTGCAGATATAGAATGTAAGTGAATTTTTAATAAACTTTTTTTTTTGGAAAAAAGCGGTCTCTTCCTCAACAATAACTTCTTTAAGCTCAAAACATTTAGTCCAGTGTTTCCCAAATTTTGTTTTACTTTCAAATGTTATTATCCCTCAGGGTCTTAAATACACGTTTTGCTGTAGTGAGGATCTCAACCGCTGTGCAATTTCTTCAGGCACTAGAGGGAAGGAGCTATGTTAGGTTAGATTGATGTAGCAGTCGGTCCAATCGCTAACCCACTTAGGCCTTGCAGGTTCATTGTGATACCTGAAGTGAAACATGGGAACTTCAGTGACTATTCTGCAGATAACCAATTTAAAGCTTTTATGAATAGTAGGTTTGGTTTTATTCCTACAAGGATAATTCCATAAGAGAGCTAAAAACTGGTCTACCTAAAAAGCCCGCTACTACAGAAGAAGTGCTTAATTCTTTTTCTTCTTCCTCATGTCTGAAATTTCCGCAATACTATTCATGGAAGAATATTCCTAGTCTCGAAGCGTGCCTACTAAAGAACCAATGACCGGTTACACAAGCCATGATATCGATGGTCCCCTTGAGAGGCTGAACTGTTCTTCAGTTTTTTTTTTTTCTTATCAATTTGGAGCGGTAGTAGTTTAGTTGTTGTACAAGTGCTCTCGTCTAACCATGACACCTCCCTGAGGAGTGCCTCTGCAGACCTGTCTGCTTAGTGTAGTGTTGCCTAACCTAGCAGTTATCTTCCGTCTGACGAGTAAAGTATCAATCAGAGCAGCCACGTTAGGGTCAATACCAAAATCTTCTAAGGCATCTGTAATGGTGCTTGTATTGATGTTGTTGAAGATGCTTAGTATGTCTACAAAAGCAACCAAAGCATACAACTTACTGGATAAGCCCGACCCGAGTTATATCCAAAACTTCTTTGGTTTTTGTTAAGAAGATCGGCTCGGCGCCTAAATTTATAACAACAAATTCGTTTTCTAGAATAAATTCTAGTAAAGACTCAGCTCTATTGTTAGTGTGGGTGCTCCGCGTCACAGGAGCCAACCAGTTGGTCATCTGGCGGGTTTTGTTCAGCTCAATGCTTGCCGATATTAAGTTACCTTGTTAAGCCATGGAAGCTAAAAGATGATGATGCTATTCCTTGCTAATATGCAATCGCGAGTTATATCTGTGTTTTGTGCGACATTCAGTTTAAAACTCTACGCTGGAAATTCTAAAACTCGCCGACTTATTGAACTGCCCTTTTATACATTTCATTTTGAATTACTCTTTCAAAATGCTCAATAATTTCGATGATTTTTATCGAAAATATTAGATTTTTGATGATGCTTTTAAAGGCCAAGGCGTTAGTTGTTAATAAAACACGAATTCATTTAGTTTAGATACACTCCATAAACTGTCATGAAGTAGTTCATGCAAATACATACGTATATTTATTATATATTTTATTATACGTACATATATATTTAGGAAAATTTTATTTTCTATTAAATTTCATAGGCTTAATACTTTTGTATGCGAGTCATCATCGTTGACATTATCTTAAGCACCACTTGTGCAATACTTAAACACATACATATCTACACATTACCTAGTTGAATTCGAAAAGAAGTGTAGAAATGAAGAAACCGCTCTCTCTCTTTCTCTCTTAGCATAGCTGTCATCATTTCAAGTAGCAATTTCGAAAATGGTAATTGTAGCAGAAAAAGCCGATTAAGATTTCATACCACTTAAGCTTTAGCATTATTCCAAAAGTGTCTTTAACCACAAACAAACAAAAAGTATTGTTGTGAAGTTAGAAATGAAAGCAACCACTTCGCTGGGGAAGGATGAAAAGCGAAAGACTATTAAAATTGCAAATCATAGAAAGTCAGACAAAACCCAAAGCAGAAGAAAATGTGGACGAGAGAATTGTGGAATGATTTATGGATTTACTTGTTTGTTATTTTGTACTCGTAGGTATTTGGCATACGAAAAAAGACACCCACGAAAAAAAAATATAAAAAAAAATAAAAAGCATTTTTTTAATTCTTTAAAACTCGACAATTTGACTTTGACCAGCTATATTTAATTCAGCGAGTTTATGAATTTTACGGATGGTCCATATATTGTTTTTTTTTTAATCATTTGTTTTTTAGACAGTGACAGCTCTTTCCCGCTGCAAATTTCGGCTGCAAGTCAATATCGCATCTCCGCGGAACGAAATGAATCGCTTTATGCTTAAACAACGGTGCGAAATAATGTAAACGAAATGGACAACGATTTTGCTCGAAAAATCCAATTTTGTGACGAAGCGTATTTTCGTCTCGGCGGCTACATTAGCCAGCACAACTGCCACATCTGGGGATCAGAAAAGCCGCACATGATCGTCGAGAAGCCAGTGCTTTCTCAGAGATTGACAGCTTCGTGCGGATTTTGGGAGCGGTGGCATCGTTGGCCCATTTTTCTTTGAAAACGCTGCTGGAAACATAATTTCTGCCCACTGTGAGAGCTACAGAGGCATCATGGACGATTTTTGTAGCCGGCAACCGAAGGCCTTCAATGTTTTTGAATAAAAAAAAAAATGTTTAAGTTTCTTCGTCTTTCATATTAGAAATCGATAAACCTGTCAGTGTATTAATCGATAGATTTTTAAAAAAATTTATCGTTATTGTTTTCGTTAAATTCGTGAACATATTTATCGATTGCATTATCGATATCACTGTTATCGTAAGAGCCATGCTAAACGTTGTTCTTACCAGAATATCCGCCTCAGTGCATCTACTCGTATGTGAAATCGGAAAGTGTAGTCAATATACAAAATAGTTATCGATATGTTATATTTATCGATAAAATTGTCAGTAAGATTATACCGTGCGTCAGTTAATTTTACGCACAAAGAAAAATCAATATATGTATTCGCCAAACTAGGGACCAAAAATAGTAAAATTGCGTTTTTAGTGTTCCTCTCTGACAACAGGGTATTTTTTAAAAAAGCTTTGAAATTAGAGAGATGTGATTATTGAAAAAAATATTAAAAAAATCGTATCGAATAAAGAAGAAAATTCTGTAGAGTTAAAAGGTTACAATTATGATTTTGCCTGAGGACGAATAGGTATTGAAGATGTCCTTTTAAAATTTCATCCCTAAATATACTTGAAATTTTGCAATATTTATTTTTGAAGAAATTACATATTAAGGACTAATATACACACAACCACATCCTAGAACCTCGTCATTTTCTTAAAAAAAAATCCTTACTTAAAATGGAATTTCCAATATCTATTCGTCCTATGAACCAAATAACTTTAATTTTTAAATCCTACAGAATTTTATTTTTTATTTAGTACCAATATTGTTATATATTATTGAGGCATTCCAAGCTATTTCAATGATACTTTTATGATCCTTTTTTCGATTTTGATATAAACTGAGTATAATGTAGAAATACTGCCAAGGTATGGCAAACGCGAGGAATGTAAAAAAAAAATAATAAAATAATACCTATAGGTGTCTAGGCGAAGCCATTGTTTATCACATCATAGCTCGATAAATACTGGATGTATCAAAAAAATCAATTACTACTTTTTTATCGACAAAGAGATTTAAAATAAATATATATGTATACTTATGGAATGTGTTATCGATGTCAGTATTTTATATATATATTTCTTTTGATTTTTGTAATAAAAATCATAACTCAATCGTTATTATGTGATTTTTATTTTTTCGATTATCTCTAAACGTTATTTTGTGAATTGTTTTCGATCAATAATCTTTATTTAGTATTTTTATTTTATTCGATAATTTTTAATCGTTATTACAGAGACTGCCGTTTTATAACCGATTTAAATCTTTTATTAAATACCGATTAAAAGTGATAGAAAAACTAAAAATTATCCAATTTCGATTAAAAATTATCGTAAAAATATAAAGAAAAAAAATAATGATTTTAAAATAAACATCCTAACGGTTATTTTCGGTCCCTGATTTGGTTTGTATGTGTTTACGTCTTTTGTTTTTTAAGTCTTATTTAACCACCTAAGTACCGATATGCTTTTATTGATATCGTAAGCGGTACAATAATCGATTGAGAAGGATTCACAACGGTGTCGTAAGTGTCGTATTGTTGTATGTCGTAAGCTTTAAAAGCTAAACTAAATGTTAAGAGAACTTGAAACGACAACCAACTATTTTTCAACACTGCAAAAATTCATAATATGACTTTGATGGTATTTTGCGAACTCCCTTAATATATTTTTTAGGCGTTTAAAGTTTACGACATACAACAATATGACACTTACGACACCGTTGTGAATACCCCAGACGTCTTTATTCCAATAACCGTATTAGTACTTGTATTCATATTCTAAATCGAAAAAAGTCCATGCAAAATTTTTATCGATAAAATTTTTAGGATATCAATCGGTTGCATTTTTCACGAAATATATCGATATTGTTTTCGATAAATTTATGTATATGTATATTTATCGATTGCCTTTAAACATCACTGTCAATATTTTTTGATGTTATTATCGATACATTTATAGTCATAAATATGTATGTATGTAGTAAGTGGCTTAGATAACCTAATTAGAGATATCACCAATTAGTCCGCCAAATGAAAGCGATAGTAAATATTTATTATCTAGAAACTGCCGCAGCTAGCTGGAAGGATTAGGCAGTGTGCTCACTACTATTAGAATATATGGGCAAAACGTGTAACAACTTAAAAAGAGTAAGAAAGTGGAAAAAATATAAATTTACGAAGAACCAAGGTTTGTCAGCATAGTCAAGTGAGTGCGCAGCCAAGCAGTCAAACGGCAATAGTGTAAAGTGTTGTAAGCGGCTTTTGTCACACAATGCCACCGTTATTGACGACAGCTCGGTCAATATTACAGACAGTAGCGGAAACATGTAACCGTGTAACGATGGCAACAAACGCACAAACACATACATGCATATGCACATACTACCTATGGAAGGAGTGCAACGCTGCGCAACAATTGACAGGAGGCCAATAGCGGATGAAGCTTTTAGGTATGTATGTACGAGTACCTACATACATAGTTGCAATGCGACATAAACGAGAATGCCATAATCCTCATGTAAACACAATTCACTGTCCTTACGCTCGACCACTCATGTCACACATGCACCTACATACATACATACATACAATCAACTACGAGTAATAATGCACAACCTGCGACATTAAGCTTTTTGACGCAAAGCAATGCTGCTACTTTCGTGGCGCACCTACATATGTATGTATGAACGAACATAACACACGCGCGCATACTTTGACTTCCGTTATACGCCGGTAGTTAGTACAATATTTGTGCGCTTTTTGAGCTGATATGTAACTCTCTGACACCCAGTGAATGTCAAACTGTTGCAACTAACAATGAACGGGGAAGAAGAGGGGCGAGTTGAAAGGAGTTTGGAGAGTATGGCAGGCTGTCGCACAAGATAGTTTTGTACGATAACAAAGTAGTACTGACAGGAATGTCAGTGGGTGGAAAAATAAAAACTGAAGCGCATAAAAGTAATGCAAAGTCAAGAGCTCTATAAAGTAGACACGCGCTTGTGTGCAGTGGGAATGATACATAGATAATCTCGCTAAGAAGTGCTTGGGAGCAACAGCTTAATTGCGCCCGTCGGGCAGCTGACACATGAGGCCTACATGTGAGTGGTTAAGTGGGAGCGCGTGCGCGGATGAAGCTTTACGATTACAATGTTTTAAATAATGTTCGTCTATTAAGGTGAAAAACGAAAATGTGTTTTTAAGCATTTTTGTATGAGAAACATCTTTAATAGGTCTATAGGTCTCTTATTTCTCTTATGTGCCAACTGGCGCCAAACCTAAAAAAATAATAAAAATTGTTCATCTAAATCCGTCTAGCAGTTTCACGTGTCAGTTTTTCATTTCATCAAATGTCAAACAAAAAAACCAACAATATTGCACATCTATGATGATTTTCACTTACCTATGTATGTAGTTAGATAGATATTACTTTCGGAATAGGTGGCAACTCTTATCAAAAATATTCAAACTGAAACTTCGCTAAATATCTTTCGTTCGAAACTCATATTTTAGTATTTCATTTAAGTTAAAAAATTCGACTTTTAAAACAGGTGGCAACTCTCTTTAAATGTATTTTAAAACTGTACTTTTTTCTAAATCTCTTTCGTCTGTCATTGTGACCAATTTTCCAATTAACTGATGAATTAAGTTGAATTTGATTTTCTTAACACGTGGCAACCCTCCTCTATATACTTAGTTCAAAATTAAAGCCTCTTCAAACCCATTTAGATTCATACCGATCTTTTAACTATTCATTAAACTTATGAAATCATTTGAATTAAACCTTTTAACCCAGTGGCAACCCTTTTCAAACAACTCACAAATATAAATGATCAAACTAAAGATTTTTTAAACCTCTTTCTTTTGACACTCATATTTTTAATATTTCATATGACTTAGGTAAAATTTAATGAAACTTGACTTTTAGAATAGTTGGCAACCCTCTATAAATATTATTTTATATAAATATTTCCAAACTACCAACCTCTGAAACGTCTGTCGTCTGCTGATATATACAGTCATGTGAAAAATAATAGGGACACGAAATTTTGACTAGGTTTGACAATATTTCTTTTGTCAGTGTAATTTTGTACATACTACTTTTTCAAGCATAGCCTGCCTTATCTCGCCAAAAACGCATCGAATGTTTGATTTCCAACTGATCAGTCGTAGCTTGTTTGTCCAGATAGAAAAATAACTTAAACTACCTCCAGTTAGTAAAATAAAAATAAATAAAAAAGTAGCCTAACGGTGTCAAATCACATAATATGGGTGGCCAAATTGACAGGTTCATTTCTAGATATCATTCGGTCACCAAAAGTTCGTCCCGTCCCAATGAAGTTCCATTCAGGCGCTTTAAGTAGGCGGAAAAAGCGCGTTGTATTCATTCATTTATTGGAATCAAATATGATATACATACTCTTCATTCCTAAATAACCTAGGATATACATAATTTTAAAATTTATTTACGGGCTTACCTTAAACTGGAAAAGCATTGAAAAATTCGAAAAACTCAAAATTTTTATTTATAGGTGCAAGATTTGTGTGAAATGAAAAAAACCGGTTTGCGCGATAAAAAATCCAGTTTATTCGATATTCAAAAGAAAACAAGATATCTAAAAATAACCGGTGGAAATCGGTATTCAAGGAGTGTCAACTATAAAACCTGAGCTTTACTTAAACTTACTTCTACAACTTTAGCTCACCCACAACGTTCTTTAATTGAATTTCATTCCTTAATTATCTACATTTTCTGCTACTTCTTTCAACCCAAACAACAAAAAAAAAAACGCCGTCATTTAACATTAATTAAAAAATTCGTTTATTGAACCGTAAATGCAATTTCTTCACAGCTCTGCTAACAGCTGCATTAAGCAGTAATACCCATTAGCCAAGGGAAACATGCCTGAAGCGCAAACGTTTAATCCGAAAAGTGCAACACATTAATACTAAACACGAACAGCACACACACACACACACACACACACACATACATATGTATGCACATAAAAACCATAGCTGCTGAAAAGGCGGCTAAGCAAAATGCGTTCGCCATTCTGCTATGAACAATTAAAATAATGAGCCCAACAAAGCACACAACCGAGACGAGAGGTACAGCGAAAGAAGCAACAAAACCACGTGCTGATAAAAATAATTTCATATAAACGTTTTCGTGCTTTCCTCAAAAAAAAAAAAAAAAAAAAAAGCCCGGGAAAGCGAAAAAAAAAAATAACAAAAAAAAAAAAAAAAAAGATGTGTTGGCCGCCGGAGGAGTGCAATAGTCGTATGTAGTTGCATTTTTTTTTTTTTTGGGGTTGTAGCTGTGAAAACACCAGTAGCAACAGCGTTAAGCCAGCCAACCAGCAGCGACTACAATGACTGCATTAAGAATTACTACTTCATTTTCATTAACTGTTCAACAATGGAATGGTAACAATGCGACGATAGCAACAGAAGCGCCAACAACCAGTAGTCAAGCGCGTTGCTCCATCAAGCCACGATGAACCGACCGAGCGACCAAATGGCTGATGACAGCGCTGACAGCTATATACTCGTAAAAAAAAAAAAAAAAAAAAAAAACATCAGGCTGCTTGAGAAACAGCTTTTAACGACTGCAGCTATTTGCGTTTTTGTCCTTTCCAACAATAAAGGAAAAAAATATGCTATTACTCGTATAATGAAAGGAGTTGCATAGGAGCGGATAGTAGGTGAAAGGAAGAATAATAAAAGTACGAGTGTTGCAGTGACTACACACAGAAAAAAAAACATTCCTTGATGCTAGGAAAAAAAGTATTTGAGTAAACGATTTGACGCAGTTTAAGGAAAACAGAATTTCTTAGTTTTTAGGAAAAATTTACTTGTCATTTAATCCCCCGTGAAACGAATGAGTATGTAATTTTGCTCCTGGCGCAATGGCGGACAGAGCAAAGTTCTGGAGTGCTAGCCGCGTTATGCAAGGTTCGATTCCCAGAGCAGGAAATTTAATTTTTGTAATATATTAATTGTTATTTTATGGCCTTATAATAATTATATTCAACAATTTTTATTGAGCTTGAGGCCGGTTTTTGAAATGAAAAACTTTTTTCAAATTATTGTTGCTTTTTCACAATAAGTTTTCCATTAAAAACGGCCTCAAGCTCAATAAAAGTTGTTGAATGTAATATATTTATTTTATTTTTTCGTAATTGTAATTTAAAAAAAAAAAATATATATATATTTAATTTATTTTTTATGGTATTTGAGTATTTAGGTTTTTCCATATATGAAATTAATTTTACAATTTGTAATTTATATTTAAATTGAATTAATTGACTTACCTTACTCTAACCACCTCCAACCGGACTCGAAGCTGCGATTTCAGAACCAGAAGCAGTAGTCTTCTTAACAGAACTGAAAAAATTCAAAGTTATTTAAGGAAATAATTACTTATATTGAGGAAATTTACGTCCTCAAGTAAATGACGCCCTATTTTGAGCATGAACCTGAATTAAGGAAAAACTTCTCAAATTGAGTAAATTTTTCGTAATATTAAGGAACAAACAGTAACTCTAAAATGAGCATACTGTTTTCTTGTTTTAAGGCAATGCTTTTTTCTGAGTGTACACAAACGTTGCGGGAATTGCATTGTAGTGAGTGTAAGTTTATCATTTATAACAATGCAATGCTCACAATGTATCTAAGATTTGGATGTATTTATGTATGTATGTATGTAAAAGCGTTTATCAGTCAGCCTTTTCAACTCTGTTTTTTAGGGGGTAGGAAAATAGTAAAACGGTAAAATAAGTAGGCACCTACATACATACATAAATAGGTGTAAGTAATGTCGGTACATGTAAGATCTTAAATTAAGCTGAAGGATGGAAAAGAAAGCATACAATAGAGGACGGTGTAAATATGTATACTTAAAAGCATCACACAATAAAACCAAAATAATTGTATATTTCCTCCAACCCACATACATATGTATGTAAACAGGATAATGGATATTTGTAGACTTTATTAATGCATGTATAATTTTGATTTTTCTTTCCATGGCTCGAATATATTGAATAAATATTGAATAAATATTCGCTATCGAAATACTTATATGTGACACTATTGATTTTTTGTCGATATCGGCATCCATATATGCGCAAATCGATTAAACTATCGAAATAATTATCGATATCAAACCATTAACCGATATAGTTAGCGATGTACTAATCGATATTGTTACGTATTTATCGATATGGTTATGTATTAATCGATATCGTTGTGTAATTATCGATGTCATTATTTACGTTTAATTGTTTTGAAAAGGCCGTGGGTAATATGTTGTTTTACTAATTAGTTTTTCGATTACTATAACATTACATTTTCCCACTGGGTCTGATGGTAAACGAGGACATCAGACAAACAGTTGAGAGTATGCGTATCTCGGCACCAGAATTAGCACCTATAATAATGTCGGCTTTAAAATCCAATTTAGAATCACTCTTGCCAAAAGTGCTACTTTGGACTAAGTAAGCAACTGAGAATGGACAGAAACGCTCCAGCTCTGAAAATATTCAACGCGGATCGCGATGCTGGTAACAAAGGAAGAGCAAGGCCCCACTGTGATGGAAAAAACATGTGGAGAAGAACTTGGCTTCACTTGACATTTTTTAATTGGCGTCAGTTGGCGCAGAAGATAAGCGACTGGCGGGCTTCGCTGGACCTCACTAAAATCGCTTAGAGCTGATTTGTCGATATATTTTGACACTTATTTGACGATAAATGTAATTGAATTTGACATAGTGAAAACCAGTCTTCAGGCGGTTACAGTGCCAAACAAGAAGAAAAAGTAAACAGTCAAAAGATCAAAATGGAGAAAATGGAGCGCTTCTAGAAGCCGCCTGTTTTTCTTAATTAGCCGACTGGGTTTCGTATCAATCAGAATATGCTGTTTTAAGGAAGTGTTTTCGAATTTTTTTATGACGGTTAAATGATATCGAAATTATATCAATGCGTTAATATTTTAGCCTAATAAGTACCTCAGTATTCAGTGAAACAAAATGAAAATAAAAAAACTTTAAAAAAATAATTTTGATAAACAAAAATATCAGCCTACTCAGTACCTCAGAATTCTATACAATAAATATTTTGGAGCAAATTGGTGGAAAAGTATTACTTTTTGAATCCCATAAATTAAATAAATATCTTGCTATAAGTGTAGGTGGCTACCCTATAAATACCAACATAAAAAATGATCGTTGAAAGTAGTAAGACACAAATTGTTATTAAACAAACGTGGCAACTCTAAACAAAAATATGTCTATATTAAAGTTTATATTTTTTTGATATCCATATTAAGTTCTTTTAATTAAATTTTGTGGAATCGAAAATAAGTGGCAACCTTGCGCAAATATCCCAAGGGATAATGCTTACTATATAGGCAAAGAATTGTTCAAGTGCTTTCTTTTAGTAACCATATTGGTATTACATTGTACATTAATTTTCTAAAGAAAAATTAAATAAATACGATGCAAAATAGGTGGCAACCCTATTAAAAAATATATACTTTCCATACCAAATACATTTTTTTTATGCAGTTTGTGTAATAATATAAGATATTTGTGTGTATTTATGTGTCTGAATTTTAATTAAATATTTTTTTTTTTTAACTTTTCAGCTGTTTCAAGTTTGCAGTGTAAAATTTCGAAATACGCATTCTCGGATAATCAAAAGGAACTTAACCAAATATATACTTGTCTAAATATTTGAAGCTGAGGATATCTCCTAAAGCAGTAAGTCAACAATTGAAACTAAAAGCTTTTACTCCTTTTATGTACTTTATTTTATTTATAACGCTTCTTTTTGGTTGTATGTAAGTGCTTCTGATAGGGAAGAAGTATGATGTATCTAAGTATACATAGTACACTTATCGCTGCTTTTCAGATCTGCCAAAATATGACATAAACGGAATGCACAGGAGCCAAACGGAGCCTTGTAAAAAATACGACTATTAGAAAATTCGACTTTTATATGCTACATTTACAAGTATATTGTAAAACTTACTTTATGCATATAGTTTGTAAAATTTCAAAAGCGAATTTAATTTTACAACTTTGCGCTTCTTACTATGTCTCATCAATTTTCATTGTGCCAATCTTATCGTCTCATCCAATCTACATAAAATTCACTGGCAGGTGCTTACTGGTTTGTGATGAGCTGCACGCAATACCGACTGCCAGCTACATACATATGTACATATGTATGTATATTTTTGGTGCATTTGGTCCTTACATATTTAGTATGTATTTACTTGCAAATAACGAATTTCTACCGAAAAGATGTATACTCCAGCAAATGTGCATTACTAAAATTAAGTGAATAATAATAATAATAATAATAATAAAATTGCAGCGAGTTCATAATGCATACGAATTACTCCGTACTATCAACAAAAATGGATGTATGTATGTACACTGCCGGCAAAAAGTATTGGCACAGCAAATTTTTCACAATATATGCAACATTTTTTTTTAAATATTTTTCCGCCAATGTTTTATAAAAATATGGCTCATTCTACAACAAAAAAAAAAAACATAAAAATATAATTCCCACACTTTGATCAAAACTCACGAAAATTCAGCCAATTTGCATGGAAATTTTCAACTTTTTAATCCGAGTTTTTAGAATTTTTTTGTGTATACAGTTTCGCAGCCCATTAAATTCTTCTAAAAAGCATATAAGTTTGGAGTTAGTATAAAATCGCATTGATTTTTGAGAATTTTTTTGTTGAAGTTGTTTTCCATATAAAATATTTTTTGTATGGAAGAGACTGCGTGAAAAAAATCACAAAAATCAGCGGTAATTTCTACTACCTACTTAAAACTTGTACTTTACTATAATAAAATTTATTGTACTACAAATCTGCTTACCAAAAAAAAAAAATTCTTAAAAATCTGATTAAAAAGTTGAAAATTTACGGAATTTTGGTGCGTTTCGCTCAAAGTTTAGGAATTGTATTTTTATGTTTTTTGTTGTAGAATGAACCATATTTTTTATAAAAAACTGGTGGAAAAATATTAGAAAAAAAATTGTTGCATATATTGTGAAAAATTTCCTGTGCCAATACTTTTTGCCGGCAGTGTATGTACTTTTGAATCGTAACTCGAATGAAACTTGCCGGCAATCCCAGGCATTGTTGCACTTGACTTTTCCAACTCCAATAAAATATTTCTTTTTTTTTTTTTTGTAAAGATAGCGGAAAGAGAGGTCGCATATTTTAACTCTCCATTCATTTGAAAAGAGATAACAAGCATATGTAAATATGTACAACTCCACGTCTTCTTGCCACTATGTACTCGTCCTGCGCTAAGCCAGGCGAAAACTTTCTGCATATGTAATTGCTGCTGTGCCACACTACGCTACGCCACGCCACCACTCTTGTTTTGCTTGATTTCATCTGCTTTTGACATTATTATGCAAATTATTATTACATATAATACTTGACATTTCGTTGACGTCTATTTCGCTGCTACTCGTTCTTCGCTAATTCTCTCACTTCCCGGGCGCATTGAATATGGTATCTATGTGTTTATGTATGCAAAATAATTTCGTTATGGAATTCGCGTAAGTTTTGTAACAAATTTTATTTGTTTCAAGCTCACTCCTGAACTCTAGCTGATGTTCTCCACCGACGGAATATAAGAGTCTGAAAGGGGGAATGGTGATTTTTATTCAACGGAATTCAAAAAGATTTTTAATTTTTCCTCTTCATTGGTCCTGTAACCACATAAGTGGTTTTGGATGAATTCAACATGGCACACCAATCGATATTTCCCAGTTATGTCACGCCAAGTGAACACGATCCCTTCTCGATCTGACCTTTCTTTCTTTCTGTCTGATTGCGTTTAAATTTGTCTATTTTTGTTGTAGAGCCTTGCCTAGATCAACAAACCTTCCAATAGTTGATGTCAAATTCAAACAACGGAAGGCTCAGGAAACGTACTGTTTGGACGGAGTCGGACTAAGTCAGTTGAGGGGATCAGTTGTGTGGGTTTTGAGGGAGTACATGAATAAATATTTAGAGTCCTTCGAGGCACCTTATCATCATATGTGCGGCGCACGTTAGGTATATTTCTCGGGATCGAGTCTGAATAAAGCTATCTTTACATGGGTCGATTTTTGTCGACTGGAAAATCGTCTAAGAAATCGACTAGCCAAAGCATTTGAATTGCCATCTAAACGGGTCGATTTTGGTTGAACGACAATCAAGGAGTACATTGTGGTAAGAAGTAGTGAAGTTGTCGCAAAAAAATCAAGTTAAAAGCTTTAAAATCCAAAACGTAATTGTGTCAATGTAACACGTCAGCCAGCTAATCCCTCTCTGCACTAGGTGGTGGTTGACGGCATTAACGGTGCAGATAGTGATGGTCTCTCTGTGAGTGTCACTTATTGCCTCTCTGTACAACGTCAGGTCCAGTGGTTGTTGCACGTTGTGCTTCGAGCAAGTGCATATTCGGGTGCTCACGTTGGTAGCAGTCCTTCCCTTTGTCCTGCGTTTTGAGCACTTGATTCCTAGCAGCGTGCTAAAAGTGTTCTTCGTCTTTTTCGCGGTCGGAATAGGAGCGCCATCGACGTGAACTCTCAGCTGCAGCCTGACTTCTTTCATGCAGGTGGTAATAATTTTACAAAAACAGGAGAAAGGACACCGCCCTGTGTCATCTCCTGCCTAGTTTTCCTTAGTTTGTAGTTTGTTCTCAGAATACTACTGACGTTTTGCGACGACTCAGATAGTTTGCCATCCATCGTTTGAGCCCCTATGAAGAGGGGAGGCCTCAGTTTGTACAGCCTTTCGATCCCACGGTAGTTAGCACATATGCCAGAGCACACTTAGGTCCAGTCGTCAGGCATAATTTGTTCGAATACATCATCAACTCATCGGCCTTAAGATCTTCTGTAAGTTACCACATTTTCTGATGGGATTTTTGGGGGCTTTTTATGTCGGCCAGCATCTCAAACTCTTCGATTTCGCAGAAGTCCGATTTCCCTTTGCTTTTACCGGCTTTGTGGCATTTCTCAACGTACCAATTAATTTTTGTGGACCGTCGAAATCCAATAACTTCTTTAGCGGTGGTACGAAGGGAGTGATAATTGTGAAACCATTGCTCACGACGCTATTTATTTGTTCATTTGTTGAGAAGTGATTTCTCAAAATGGAGAAAAGAGGACCACCGGGTTTTTATTCCCCAAAACAGCCTCTGTGTAGCCGCCCTAGTTGCAACTGATTCATTTGTTTCTCGAAGTTGTTGAATTTTTTCTTTTCATTCCTTGGCATTTGCTGCCAGCTGTATGCTGTTACACTCCGTCCATGCATCTGCTGTTCTGTACTCACGCGTCCAACTTGTAAGAAAATTTACATACTACCTTCATCTGAAGACTTCTTCTTCTACCTTCATATCCACATCTATAGACATATATGTATATGTTTGCAAACTTTTGACATTGCCTGCAGTTATGCGTGTTCGGGAATCTTTCCAAGTCGCAACTTCATTCTTGCCTTTACCTTGCAAAGTGAGAAGTGAAAATAAAATGAAAACAAAAATGTAATAAAATAAAAAATAAACCATTTGCATGCGAACGCGTTTATGTGTGTACGTTAAATTGTTTTTATGTAAATACTTCAAGCACACAGTGAGTTGAGTTTAATTTGATTAAAGTTATGCAACTTTG
The DNA here is from genome assembly GCF_013731165.1 of Rhagoletis pomonella. Taxonomy (NCBI): domain Eukaryota; kingdom Metazoa; phylum Arthropoda; class Insecta; order Diptera; family Tephritidae; genus Rhagoletis; species Rhagoletis pomonella. The sequence continues at coordinate 31,023,175 of NW_023458555.1, read as the reverse complement.
AGTTAATTTACTACGCAATACTACAAAATTTGAGTGCAATTTTCACATAACAAATCGTCCAATTTGTACATATTTAAACTTAACTTATATGTATAATAGTCATAAATATGAGGTCGTACATATGTAGACATGAGAGGCGAGGAGTTTATTCGAGAGGTGTAAAGTGAGTTCGTAATTGTTTACAGTTATGTACTTATGTAAGTTAGGTATGGAGGGGTGGCTACCGCTGATTTGCAGCGCTACACGTGGGCCTAAAATAGAAGAACGGTTCTAAAAGGCTAATTTGAAAAGTCAGTGACTTTTTGAATACATATATTTTTCGGTAAAAAGGCGTTTCAATTCTCAACACAGTCTTTATGTAGCTCGATACATTACGTTCAGAGTTTTTCCAATTTTTCAATTTCTTTCAAATAATATTTGTTGTTTTTAGTCCTCAAAATAAGCGTTTATTTCAGTGATGACTTCCTCAATCGAGCCAAATCTCTTATTGCCCAACCACAGTTCGTCGTTGATGGTACTTATGGTAACCATATGCCGTTCCTATGGATTTTGCTCTGTAATCAGTCCTATCAGGCTTCGTAGATCACTCCTTCTTTGTCTGATAATGAATTTTGCTTTCATACTTTCAGGCCTTTTTAGGAAACACTTGGTTATTTTGGCAATACCGCACCAACGGCAATCAAGAGTTGTATTGATGTATCCGACTGTTTTCGCTATGCTTGGCCCTAAAATTGGCTCCGGTACATTTGGACGCTCCAGAGAACAGCAGTTAGCCAATTCATCAGCCAGTTCATTGTTTTGAACACCGTAGTGTCTTAATACCTACACAAGTTCAAGCTCATTCCACCTTGTAACGGAGTTCAGCCTCAACTTACATTTCTGGACTGAAAATCCTGATTTTATGTCCGCGCCACCTTTTGCCAATTATCCAGTCTGCCACTTTCAGTATTGCTAAGGCTTCCGATTGAAAGACCGTTGCCATTGCACCCAAAGCTGTAAAGCATCGGAAGTTACCATTCAGATGCCATCCAGCTTCAGTAACATTTTCAGTTTTTGAGCCGTCGGTGCAGAAAGTTTTCACCGAGCTTCCCAACAGCGTGTCTGGATCTCTCCATTGTTCTCTTGTGGGAAATCTAATGACGTACTTTCTGCCAAAGGAGACTTTAGGTATCGGTTTGTCAATAGGTGCCAAAACAAAGGGTATTGCTCTGACAACCTTCTAAACAAATCTCTGTGCCCGGAACTCTGATCGTCGTGCCACAATCCAAAGGAGTGAAGTCGACACATCATTTTCATTGCCTCCTCTTGGATCGCTAAATCCCGCGGTGGCAAATCCCGCAAAGAATTTAGAGCTGGTCCTTACGTTGTACTCATGGAGCCCATAATGCCTATACACACACACACACACCTCTTTGTAGCCCGTTTAACAGAGAAACCGTGGTTTTGATCATGGTTCTACGCCACCAGAGTGCGTGGCAATTGGTCTGACTACAACTATGTATACCCAGAACACAATAGCCGGTCTCAGACCACAGGTCTTACTAAAGGTTCTCCGACACTGTTCAAAACTTTCAGCCCCCGATTTACCTTAAGCTCGATGTGAGCTTTCCATGCCAGCTTCGTATCTAGAGTTACTCCTAGATATTTCACATCCACGGAATTTCTTAGGTTTACGCCTCTAAGCAAAGAGGTCACTCCTTAATCGAATTTGTATTTGTTTTAGAAGCATTGTGAGCTGAACTGTGTAAAAAGTGGTTGAGAGATGCAAAAATATTTTTTATATATTTTTTTTTTTATATTTTCGTAAGCCAGCCTAAAAGTAATAGTATTTCATCACGACAGCTCAAAAATGCAGAGCACAGTTTTGATGTCCTTTAGGCACACACACCCCTGTAACAGCTCATACATTCGCGCCAAGTCATGTGGCTCATTACGAATTTCTCACAATGCCTGCTACTCCTGCGACAATATTCAAATTTCGGGTAGCACCGCTTTGTCACGTCTCCAGCTTGTGTACACAAATCGTTGAAGATTTAATAGGTGTTTTTCTTTAATTGACATTTCTTACTTGCTTTTTTCGAGCACCTTCATTTCATTGAACTTTCTTGCTTGTCTACACGAAACATTTCGCACCCAAAAAAAAAAAACGAAAAGAAAAGAAACCCCAAAATGGCCACCACGAAAGGCAATGGTTGGGTGCAATGCCATGTAGTCATTGATGTTTAATCCAATTTCAATATTATCGATCGAATTTCCCTTAAGCACTAAACAACTACATCTACTTTGTACTTACATACATACATACATCTACATATATGTACATACATATTTCTATTACCATTTTCCTCATTGTTCGCTTAATGCGGATGACCCACAAGATGAAATTTCCCTGTGTCAATGCCACCCTTAAGTCAATGTTCGCTTACCCATTCGTGCTCCTTGGGACACTCACTCGTTCACGTTTCTTTTTTTTTTCGCCGCACTCAAAAGGAAGAAATCCAAGTAGAAAGGAAATAAAAAGAAAAGTTAAAGAAAGTATGCAACAAAGTATATACTATACATGCATACAAACTTATACAAACGTAAGTGTGTACTAGTGGGTGTTGGGATGCCCTCCCTGCCAAAAAGGGGAAAATGTCGACTTGACTTGCGTGCCTGCCTTGCTGTAAATGGAACATTAAGCACGACTATTTCTACGAGTACTTGGCTACTTTGTTGTTGTCGTTATTGTGGAAGTTATAGTCGTCGCAACCATCACAGTAGTCATCGCATTGCCAAGTTCAAGGCGTAGTATTACGAGTAGCACAGACGAAAAGCAGGTGTTGTAAAATTTAGACGACCATCACAAAGTGTCTCTACAGCCGTGGGTGTGTGTGTGTGATAAGTTGGCAAGCAGAAAGCGCTGCACTCTTTTCGCGTTGGCAAAGTGACAGACGACGAAATATTTTAGTGCTTGAGCACTCGAGTATGCTTGTTATGTGAGTATTTGATAGCGAGTAAGAATGCTGGTAATTCGTGTGAAAAATGTAAGCTGAAAGCTGAAGCGAGAAATCCAGCCGGACACAAGAAGACTCGTTGCGGAACTTGGTTGTTTAATTACGGAATTGGGTGGGGAAAGCGAGCATTGTTTGCTAAATTTTACAGCAATATGTATGTATGTGTTTATGTACATACATATCCTCTCTAGCCGGACGTACTAATGTCGTATTTTTAAAATAAGTTTAAAAATGCGCGAAAAAGGCTATAAAGTTCTTAGCCAAGAAATCTATGTACAGTCACTCACAGAAGTATTCGTAAATTAGTTTTTTCACAATATTCAAACGGTTTTCTATCATAACACTTTTTCGTTAATTTTCATTTAAAATATAGCTCATTCAATAACAAAAACCATATAAATCATTCATGCAAACTAAAACTGTAAAAAAATTCATAGAAATGAATCAAACCTAAAAAAAATTTCATCAAAAGTTTAAACTTTTTATTCAGAATTTTTAGAAAAATTTTCGTACGCAGTTTTGTAGCCCGCTCGATTTTAGTATAATAAAGTTTCAGGTAGCTAAAAATTACCGCTGATTTGTTAGAATTTCGAGTGTGCCAATATAAATTGTAAAATTGGAATTTTCATCTCGCAAATCATCGTCGTTTTATAATCCATGTAATTCCTTTTTATTTGGTGGAACACTAGTTTTATTACTCTAGATTGGTGTGTTTTGGTAAAAATCACATTCACACCGTTCAATGTTAACATTTTGAAGTATTCTTAACTTTTAAAATGAAAAAAATCGTTACATTTCAAAAATTTAATAAAACTAAATTTTTTTGGTGGCACATTTTTTAAACTTCGCAGGTATGCTGTATTGGGTGCCAACTTTAATTGCCTTTAAGATGAAAATTCTATCTGAAAACTTCCCAAAGTTATTAAACGAAAAAACAATTATGATTTCTTTCGAGTGACAATGAAAAATTAGTAATTTCGGTACTTTTTCACCTAAATAAACGTTTTAAGGCTAAAACTGTTAAATACTTGATTTATTTTTTATTGAACTTATTTCTGGAACTCTATTGATTGAAATAAATGCAAAAATAATGATTTAGCGTTTTTGTTTTCTGGCGAGAGAAGGGACTAAAAAAAAACAACTCGATAGATTTGCTACGGGCATACATACAAAGTAGCTGCGTCATTTGTGGAAGTAAAATTAAGTTCAGCTTTTAGTTTCCTACACCAAATTGTGTCACCAACTAACCTACTCAAGTTTTTATACATTCAAATACATTTTTGACTTGAATAACAAAAATGCCTGCATCATTTATTTACATAATAACGGATTGCATGTCAAGTTGCGGTAAAAGAAAATTTATGGAAGAGAAAATTATTGTTTCCATAGCGTAATGCCTGAGCATGGGTTTGATGACATCACATTATTAAATTAAAAATCGCTTGCGACTAATTTTGTACTTGCTACTTAGATATTTCGTTTGTTGAAATTGATTTGAAATGACAGCGTTTGTTCTATAAACACTACGATAATGATAATAAATTAGCGCAACTTGGAAATCAATTAGGCGGAAATACATAATACTGCCATTGTACACATATCGAAATATTTCTGTACATGACATGAAAAACAAAATTCAGCGGCAATCGTAATTATTCAATTATGTTTGTTAAATGAACTACGTAGAAAGTAGGCGCCAGGTAATAGTAAATATATGAATGTGTGGACGGCACTGTTTTTGACCAGTTTCGTAAAAGGACCACCCTACTCATTAAAAAGAAGCCGGATGAGGAAAGAAAGTGGTTCTGCTGAAAGTAGATTTTTGCTGAAATAAAATGCTTATTTTTTAGACCAGACGAAAAATGTAATAATCTTTCAAAAATTAAAAGGAACCCATCCACTCAGAAGTGAGCCAGTAAGCGTTACTCCTAAAATCTTTCATTCAATTTCAAAGGGTCTCAATTCACCAGAAATATTCAACAGAAAAGGATTCGAACCACACTTTATTACTGTTCGAAATTCAGGAGCTTCTGCTCGTTTTCGACCAGGGATCGAATCGCCATAGTCGTGAACGAGCAACTCGTCTTCTAAAGATGTATAATTCGGTATAACTCAACGTACTGGTGGTCCCCAGAAATTTGAGGCCTTTTATCCGGAGCGTAGCACACTCGCAAATGAAGTGCCTGATATAAGTACTTATCGTGAGCATAGGCGACAATTGTAATGTTTTTTTTTTGCTTTAAGTGAAGATCAGGAATCATCAACAGGATAGACAGTAGTGTAGTTAGTGTGCCTAATTGGGGATCGCCTAGTGACTACTGCGATCTTAAGCATGGCGTCCATCTCTCATACTATACATAAAACGCAGAACAGCATACTATAGAAGTCTCCTTCTTATTGTCGCAGTGAAACGCGCTCTCTACAGATCTGCCCTTACAGTATGTGTGTTACGCTATATCTTCCTCTGATATTTACTCATGTACACTGTCGGAACAAAATATTGGCACAATAAAATTTTAACAGTATATGTAACATTTTTTTTCTGATATTTTTCCGCTAATTTTGTATAAAAATGTGGTTCATTCTACAGCAAAAAACATAAAAATATAATTCCTAAACTTTGTGCAAAACTCGCGAAAATTCAACACATTTTCGTGCAAATTTTCAACTTCTCAATCAGATTTTTTAGAATTTTTTTGAGTATGCAAATTTGAAGATCAATCAATTTTATTATAATGGAGTACGAGTATTGAGCAACTAGGAATTTCCGTTGAATTTGGGCAATTTTTTTCGCGCAGTCTCTTGCATACAAAAAAAGGAAAAAATCAAAAACACGTTCAACAAATAAAAGAATTATGCCAATTATTTGGCAGTCTGTGTGTTGATTTGGGCCGAGACCAGGGTTGCTACTGACGAAAAAAATACTCACCATCCTAATGAAAAAAATCTACGAAATCTTGAAAATATCTACCAATAACTTTTTTTGTTATTTTATCAAAAATTATAATTTTGTTAAATTTTTTAGTTATTTCCATAAATACTCAAATTTTTTACTAAGGAAATTCTTCGCGGTTTTCTCCAACCGAAAGTGATGAACCAACAACAAAACTTCATAATTTGAAAAAACTTCAAGTGAAGTTATTACAGACCAAATACAGTGACTTAAAAACCGCTTGTTTTTTGATATTCTAAATGTTTTTGAAGAAAGCATTTTTTGATTTTTTTGTATGAGAATATTGTTTTCCCTTTAAGCAAACCCAAAAAAATCAAGGATTCAAGCTATAAGCAACATTTGGAACGAAAAGTTTTATTTGTTTTTCCACCCAAATAAACAAAAGTCAACCAAAATGAAAAAAATACTCTTTAACTAACCCAATTATTTTCTACCAAATTTTGTTAATAATTTACCAAAGTGGCAACCCTGGCCGAGACCAACAAACCTCGCAGTAGAGGGGTTTGCCTAAACACCTAATTCTAGTTCTGCACAGTGCGATTGCACAGTAGCTGCTCTACCGTTTTTTCTGCTTCTGGTGAATCACAGCTGCGACAAGAAGTGTTGTCGGTGGCAAATGACAGATGACATTCAATGCTTCCGTTCGACATAATCTGATCGCATAATCTGAATGCAGGCTGACCATTGTACCCTGCCTAACATTGTGTATTGCCAACTTTACAGCAAACCAGCGAACCGTGTGCCATAATTGGGCGACTAACCGCCTTATATGTATATCCAGCGCATAAGAACAGCCCCACTTCTTACCCAGCATTTCCCCTCAGGAATGCAGTGCACCATACGCATTTTTTACTCGGTGCTCTTTTTCCCAGTTTAATTTGGGAGTCATACCTGCCTTAGGAATGAATATATGTGACCTGGTCTACGGAAAGGGGGCTTAGGTGTCAAAAAATCAATTTTCACTTTTTGGTTGATTCGGATGGAAGATGAGATGCTTTTTCACGTGGTGATAAGCAGAATATCCTATCTTGCTTAGAAGTGTACTAAAAATTTTTTTTAAATTTTAAATTTTTAAATGTTCCACACTAGCAACTTACACGATGAACTATAATAATATTCCGACCAACAACAACACTTACTGGACCAACAACAACACTTACTGGACGTCCGGCGCGGAGAACAATTAACGAGATAATGAGAAACTGACGAAACGAGTTGCTTACTTTTAACAGCTTTTTCACAGAAAACTAGTTTTCGCACGTAAGCTCCTTTTTCGTAGACCAGGTCACATATATTAGGTTAGGTTAGGAGGGCGTATTTGAAATATTTCAAACTTTCAGTTGGATACAGAATTGTCCATTGTGAGTGGCCTATTTAACTGAGTGTCAGGAGCAGATACATACTTATGATCGAAAGAGTAGTTTTAAGTCATTATTCTACAGAATATCCAACAGTTCCACCGCTACCTCGCTCAGACTGTTGAAGAAGCGTGAAGTCAAGTGATTAAGTCGCTTCGTCTGTAGACATGGACATCGTCACAGATAGTGGTCAACTGACTCTTCCTCATCCTCATCATGACAGCCTCTGCAGAGAGTACCTGTTGGTATTCGCCACCTTTGAAGCATTGGTACTATAGCAAAGTCTCCTGTGATAACGCCGGGAAGGACTCTTACTAAAGATCTATTGAGTATCAGTATGTCCGCTGTCTTTTTATTACTACGCTGTGGCCATTAAAATCTTGTGGTCTCACGGTCTTCCAGTTTTTCCACAAGTCATTCGTCATGGCCACGGTGTAATAATCAATTTTTCCTCACGTGACCTCCAAACGGTGGTAGTACGCAGCTATCCGCTTCTTCTATTGGTATCTCTGAGCAGCATCTGGCCACCATCAGCCGTCTTATTCCCTTCAATATAGCTATCTCCGGGTACCCAGCATAGAGAGACGTTGATACGACTCAGTGACGCCAGCGCCATTTCCTTCAGTGCTGTCTGACCGTCGACAAAAATAGTGGCTTTGTTTCCTGGAACTCTACAACTGATTAAAAGACTAGCCGCCCTCTCTATAGCGTAGATCTCCGCTTGGAAGACACTGCAGTCGTTCGGTAGATGAAAGGACCGGTTGATCTGTAGGTACCGGCACCGGCTGCGGTTCCTTGTACCATCTTTGAATCGTCACTGTAGATGGATATACCCCCTCTGCTCTGGCAGTCCTGCGTTCCATTCGTCTGTGGTCGGGAACCTTAAGCGCCTCTTCGTATTGAAGTCCCAAACAGGCGTCATGTAATCAGTGCTGGCTTCTATGTCAGCTTTTATTCCATTTAGCCGGCTCATTTTTATTTGATTTAGCATTGCTTAGCAGTACTAAATGTTACGCGAATATAGTGAAAAACAGTAGGGGTATTCACATCGAGCTTGGTGCTCGGTAAATCGGTGTTCAGTAGTTTTAAAACTGGATTCAAATTCAGCGCAACAAGCACTTTCAAAAACCTTTAGCCTTAGCTTAGGGTCCGGCTTTTTCTCAAATTTCTTGCGCCTGTGTTATTCACAAATTTATGAGTCTTGTACTGCTTAGAAGGCACGCACTGGTTAAAAAATTCTCTGCTGGCCTATCACATTCAGCAATCTAGCGGCCAGAGACCGGAAGTTAGTTGCATGCAAATATTAAAATAAATGAATTCTATTTGCATCCTGTCTACATTCCTATTTACCACTGGCTGACTCATATTTCACACAAATGTGTTAGTTACTTATAAAATATGCACCACACAGCACGGCAAAAAAGTCGTTAATACTTCGGAGAATTTCAATTTGCAACGCCACAGGACAGTAGCCAATACATTTAGTAATTGATGTCAATAATATTGACAACAACTAACTTATGCCCTCGACAAAGGAATGACTGCCAATGAACAAAGTCAATGTGCTAATGGGCAGGTATATATGTACGTATGTATGTGTATTTTTTAATTAACTAACCAGAAGGACTGTTGTATATCCGATTGTTGGATGACACGCCAGTTAGGTGACAAAACTTACAACGACCGTAACAACCAACAAATCGTAAACATTTCAAAATAGACAAAATACGATTTAACAGCTCAATAGGTGAGAAGTAATGGACAGGCGCACACGCAGGTAGTTAGTGGAAAAAGTGGAAGTGCTGGCCAAATGCGCGTATTGAGGCAAGCGAGCGACTGGGTATCAGTTTATTTAGGACCTGTCTAGCCAAACTCAAACAGCTGTGACGCGTTGGCGTACTGTTTCGTTCGCCTTCTCGGACAGTGATTTGCTTGCGCATTTAATGGCTGTGCAAATAGTGACAGCCACAAAGGGAAATAAAATCACTTAAAAAGGTGCGTTAAAGTTGGCATTTTCAAAGTGGAATAAGCTGTGTAGTGGCTAAGGGACCGCTAAAGGAAGGTGTAGCAGTTACTTGGACAGACAAATGTTGCTTTTGCTGACCCGCATGCAGGAGATGTGTAAATAAAAACATACAAAGAAAGTAAAACAAAGCAAACAAGCAAGTGATTATTACTCGTAAAAAAAAAAAAAAGAAAAACTAAAGTAACCAAAGCCTGACTGAGCCAAGCAGGTGGCATTTGGCCGATACCCGACACGCCGTGCCGCAAGTGGTGCAGTGACACAGGTACCAGCTACATACGAGACTGGCGGCATATGTGAACGGTGAATGTGATCCTCAGTGATCAAGCAGCAGGCGGACAGGTAACCAAGTTGCAGGAGGAGCAGCAGCAAAAAAGCAGTACTTCAGTGCACCGTTTCTTTTACCTCTTCTGCTCTGTTTTTTTTTTTGTGCGTGTATTGCTTTTGTAGCGTAAATCTTTTGTTTTTGGGCAGCATGGCGCAAACAATTTTGCACCTGCCACCAGCACCGCAACGACGCACAGTGGTATTTTGGCGGAAAAAATACAATTTTTTGAGCAGCGTTATAAAGCACTATTTAAAAAAGAAAATATCATTATATCTTTTTATGAAATTGGCAATTTTATCAAAACTTGCCGACTTGTATCGACTTTCTCCTGTGAATTTAATTTTTCATTTTAAAACTCGAGTCTACATATAGCACACTTTCTTCAAAGATATACTAATGCAATATTTGCATACATTTTCTTATCAATTTAACTGAATTAAATTTTTTTAAATATTTTCCGCAGTAAACTTTCTTAAAACTCTTTAGTTTAATATCATTTATTTTATCAATTCAATTGAATACAAGTTTTTTAAACAGGTGGCAGCCCTTCTCAAAAATATTTTCGAAAGTAAACTTCCCCCTAAACCTCTTTAGTTTAATATCCGTGTTGTAATATTTCATTTATCTTATCAATGGCAACCTTCCACAAAAATATTTTCGGCTGTAAACCATCTTATATTCTTTCTTTAGGCAGCCATATTGCAGTATGTACTTCATCCTATCAGTTTATTCAAACTGAAATTCCCTTGCAGGTGGCAACTCTATATTTTTTTCTTTATTTTAAGTTAGACCTCTACCAATATATTAGTGAAAACTGAATTAAATTCTAGGCATTAATTTCGAGTGATGCGCGTACAAACATGCAGAAAAAAATTCTAAAAACTGTTGATTTGGCTTCTGTGGCTCTAATAATGACCCCGCCCGCCATATTAATTTTTCTTTAATATCTATAATGTACAGACATCTGCCTGTTATAAATTTATTATACATACTATGTATAGATATCTTTTAAATAAAAATTTTCAAACAGGTGGCAACCTTCCATTCAAATATTTTCGGCTGTAAGCGTTGTGGAATCTCTTTCTTTTGACATCTATGTTGCAATATTTATATTATCTTATCAATTTATTTGAACTGCAATTTTCTTACAGGTGGCAACTCTCTATTTTTTTTAGACATCCAACTTCGTTAGATTTTTCGTTTTTTTCATGATTTATGCTCATAAACGTTAAATAAATAAAATTGAAACCCTGCGCAAACTCCTTAAATTTTTTTTCCAAAAAATGTATGCGGCTGCACCACTGTGCGACGGCCAGCGGATGGCTATTAAATCAGATATACACCGCAATACAATGGCAATAAAAGGGAATCAAAAGATAAGCAAGAAATAAATAATGAATAAAATCATGCAAAAATTTGGAAACTTGATCGTCGTTTAGGAGTGGTTGCGTTTGTCGACTTTGCCGCTTTGCAAGTGAGGGCGATCGCGCCGCGCAGTCGCAGGAGTTACTTAAGCATATGTTCGCTCGAGTTCAGCGAAATGTTTCGCGTTCCAGCTGTGCTTGTTGGCGGGGCGAGAGTCGCGCTTTTGGTTTTATTAACGACGAGTACATTTTGATTGTGCGATGCAGCTGGTCGGTTATCTTTTCGTTTTGCGTAAATTTGGGTGCTTCCAGTGTACTTGCATTAATTTTTTACGAACCATGCACGACTGCGCAGCCAAAAATTTGATTGCCACAATTTTTAACTTGCAGCTTGACTGGTAACACAATTTTTTTTGTGCTTTTGCAACTTTTGTTACTACCTGATTTTTGCGTTTTGGCAATTTCGGTTTTATTCCTTTGGTTTTATTGCTTTTCGCTTGTATCCTACGTCAAGGATAACTCTTCGTATTTATTATTTATCGCAATAAGCAAAGGTGGTTTCTTTTGCGGCGATCATTGTCAGTCTTTATTAAGCAAAGTATTTGAAAAATGAAATGCAGCCTTTTTGTCGGACCTTCATCACATTTTTTGCAGCTGTTCTTTTGACCGGTTAAATGTAAATAGCTTCCAATTTTCTAATTAAAGTGCATGTTAGATTGCTACGGCAACCCTGTCATTAAGCAGAAGCCAAAATACACTGTGTTGATATGCGATTTTGCTGTCTAAAAAGTGTAGCTTTTTATAAACAACTACATATCGCGCTAGCAAAATGTGTTAGACCATTTCTTCAGGCAGCAAGGGTACACTTCTCTACAAAAGCATAACAACTGGGAGAAAGAATGTACGAAAACATTTCAAAATTCATTCAAAAGCTCGACCAAAGTTCCGAAGGATATCAACGCATGGCATTCTGATGGTTCCATGATCGAGCATGGTTTCAAAGCAGGGGTCTATACTATACGTACATACATACAACCTTAAGACGCCGTTTTATAGATACGAAGCAAGCTGCGGTTCCTGCCATTCAATCGTGTCTAGGGCAGTATACACTCTGACAGCAGGGGGCGCTCTTCGCACTGAGGTTACCTTAAAGCTGGTGTGACATTACCTGCGGTCTTTAATACTCATCGCAACTCATGGAACCGGGTTTACCTCATTCGCTTTCCGAGACGCAGCATAGTGATGTGCAATGAACTGGCACAAATGAAAAAGGAAAGCTCAGCATTACTTAATAAATAAATACGGAAATATCAAGAAAGCGTACCAAAGCACTTTACAAGGATGATCCTATAAAACTAAGTCTGTGCCTAGTTAGGGCTTCACAGTGGCACAAAATGAGCGCTGCTCTTTCCTATACACCATGACGCAATCTGACTAGCCTTAACAATTGCTTCATTGCCTTGGATTGGCCAGTAAGAAAGCCTGTAACTAATTTTAGTTCGTGAATTCCTGTGACCACCGGACTAAAAATAGCACTCAACCAAGCAACCTCCCGAAGTTCTTTAGCGATACATGGTTCAAAGAATACCTGAAGCCAAATAGAGGACTGCCCATCCTTGGTTGTGGTAACCAGCTGCTCACTTTTGTAATTGGTAGTCAATCCAAGGGACATTTCTCTTCAGATTAACTATAAAAGAAGATGAAGGCTTGTTTTCTTTTGGAGACGTCGGGTGAGTCTCCATTATACCTTTTAGATGACTGACACTCCCGTTTGATATACACTGTAGTGTTTTGTCTCTGACCTCAGTACAAGCGAAAATATTCCTTCTTCGACTCTTCCTTAATAATTTGGAGCAATCTATTTAATAGTTTATGGCAAAAAAGGTGGTACCTCCGAGGTGGTCCCATACTAATTTAGTTTAGATCCGCTCATTGGATTATGTATAAATTAACTGTACTCTTAAATTTTTGTAAGAGAATTGAAATCGGTTTTGTTTTTTTCTTAAAACTTATTTACTGTTTTCATCTAAGACGCCTATGATATTTCGACCATTTGCTATTCATCGAAATATCGAGTCCAGGCTCTCCATGCGTCATAGCAATTTCCAGTGCTGTTACTGAGTATTTTTCCATCGGTCGTTTGCGCTTAGAAAACTGTGCCCTTATGTACGATTTTATGTCGAAATTCGCAATAACAGTTCTCGACTACTGAATGTCCTCATGCACCTTTACGAAGGCCTGCGACAACTCATCCCAGCCGGGAAAAGCCGAGACGCACTTAAATTCGATCTTCGCCGGGGAGTGTGGCTAACTACTGGAGGGATCTGAACGCTTGGTAATTGTGTTGCAGCTCTCTTGTCTTGTAAATTTTTATGAGAGAAACTAGCCTTTGAACTTCCCGCACTAGGCTTATATAAGCTTAAGTGTTACTGCCTCCCTACGCCACGGCAGTTCTGTAATAGAGCAAGCGGTATATGAACTTAACTAATGTCGTTTTCTTTTCTACAAAAAATGTTGCTTTTTATTGCCCTCTCCTTAGTATTTGTGCATAGAGGGCAATGAGAAGGCAACATTTTTCGGTAGAAAAGAAAACGCCATAAGTAAGTTTCAAACCCAACATACAATGAAACACGATCACGAGGCATTCTACTTCAATTAGCCTCTCTAAAGTTTTGTAGCTGACACAACAAGAGACTTTTTGGTCTTCAGCCCTTGTGAGTAACTTCAGGGTTTTTAAAAAATTTCGGTATACACGTCAGCCTTATCACTCACCAAAACCTAGGTATATACCCTCGCACTAGCGAACATTGGAGTCGGTTAATGACTTTGGTCCGGATGACGTAAAGGGTTTGAAAGAGTTTATCGCCTAAGAAATGCGACGCTTATTCAGTAGTTCATTCAAGCGCTGGCACTGCGTCGCATGAAAAATGGGCATCGTGGCGAAGCTTGAGTGCCTCGTCCCTGAAATGCCCCAGAGAGCATAGACAAATTGAACAATCCTTTGGGTCCAGAGGGAATGAAATGTACTTACCTTTATTTCGAAAAGTAGACAACCTTCTAGTCAGAAATACGAGGTACCAGAGCAAAAGAAACCAAACTGAAGTCGAGAACATTCGCTTTGGTGGTGCGTATTAAAGGTGGCCAATTATTTAAGCATTTATTACCTTCGAAAAAAGTTAGTCTAAGCTATTTTCTCAATATCAATATTGGGCTAAATTGTATTTAGAAACATACATATATATGTATGTATGTCCAACGTTTACTGCCGCATCGGTAGTTTGGTCATCCTGAGTAACATACATATGTATGTAACCTATCCTACATCCTAGCCTGCAACAAACGCCATTTTGCTACAAAAAACCCTTCGGCACAGCCCACTTGCCTCAGCCTCACAGTTCTCGGTACTCTTTTTCCTACCTACTACATAATGGCACAGCAATTTACTAGTTCATTGCTTTGTTAGCCAAATAAATATACAATTTTTCTTCCAAAAACTTGATAGAATCATCGTCAGTCAACCAGTCGACAGCAGAGGGCTGTCAGTATCAGAGAACTGTTAGTAAGAAAGTCGACGGCAGGCCAGGCTAGCGGGGCGACAGGAATTCAGCACAAAACTCGTATACCAACTGCAAAAGCATTACTTTGATTTGAATTTTCGTTGACAATACCCAGTTGACCATGTCCCGCTGTTGAGTGACAGCTTTCAGCCAACCATCTACGAAGTCAGAGGGTTGATACATTTCATTTTCATTTTCATTTGCCTGCCTGCATTTTGGTTATAGTAGCGCGTACTTTTCTCATTTGCACTTTAAAACTCTCGAGTAATCTTGAGTGCTCTACGTCAAGTGCTGTTACTCTAATGTCATTCAATGTGCTCCGATGTGCCTGTGCCTACTGACTTGGCTCCTTCGTCGGGGTGTTGCCCCTCGACTACTCGACTAGCTTCACCTTTTTTGAGGGTGTGCAATATGTTGGCGCGTAACTCATTTTGCTATTCGACCCACCTATTTCGATTTCGATTTTCATTTTTTTATTTTTTCTTAAGTTCGTCCTACTCTTCGCCCAGTTTGTGTTATTTGCAAACGTTTCTTCAAATATTGGCAACCGTGCGGAATGAAATTTCTATTCGGCGAATTTGATTTTATTTACTTGCTGTCAAATTTATCCCGAAATTTGGTTGTAAATTCTTTCAATCGATCAACAACAACAACAATAATACATGGCAATCCCCATAGACCGCAAAGGAGGCGGAGAACCCTCTTATTGCTTCATGCCATATTTCGTTCCCTTCAAATACTTTTACATACATATGAACATACACGTTATATATGTATATGTATATAGCTATATGTACATACATTCTAGTAAATAGTTATTTACAATAAATCGTATTCGAATGTGATTTGGGCATTGTTGCTGCCCTAAGGCCGAATAGTTTTGTTTGGGTATGTAAGTAGATCTAATAGCATATAAATAGACAGCGGCAGGAAAATAAATAGGAATGCGAAATTTTAACAAGTTCTGGGCATTTCCCTTTTGCTTATTATTATTTTTTTATGACCAACTAACAAAAACCATCGCAGACCGAGTTTCAAACTTTATACAAAAATTTGAAAAAATTTTCATCAAAATTTCAAACTTTTTAATCATAATTTTTAAAAAAGAATTTCAGTATACTAAATGTGCCAGTTAAGTAGAAGCAGATAGGAGTTTCCGTTGGTTTTGGCGATTCGTTATGCTGTCGGTATCACGCATTTTCTTTCTTACCAAATAAATCTGTTCGACAACTTTTATATATGTATTGAGGAAATCACACAAAACCGTTAATAAAAAAATTCCAAAAATCAATCCTAGCTCCTTAGAACTAGTAGTTTATTGTATTAAATTTTAATGTGCTACAAGATCGCATACCTAGATTTTTTTGATTTTGAGTAAAAAATTTGAAATTTTGATGACACTTATTAAAATTCATTCATTTTTATAAATCTTGCTCAAGGCTTGAAATTTTGACATATATGGTTTTTGTTAGATAGTGAGCTATACTAATATGAAAAATAATAATGAAAAAGGCCAAACTCGTTAAAATGTTGCGTCCCTATTTATTTGATGACCACTGTACATACATACATATGTACGTTCATTAGAACGTACCAAAAAAAAGTTCGCCTTAGTCTAAAGTTTTGTGAGGCAATTTCCATATTTTTTTGTTTCAATGCAGGCTTGCGTAATCTAAAATCCTTTTTGATTTTAATTCCACTTTTAATTTAGAAATCTATTTGATTTTTGATTTGATTTATCGATCAAAAAAAAAAAAAATTCATTAGTGATTTAATTAGATGAACAAACAAAACAAATTTTATTTGTGATTTCATTCCCCACCAAGTAAAAAATTAAATTTATTTTGTGAACTGATTCCTCTACAAAAGGAGAAATAAAACTTATTTTGATTGTATTCATGGACAAAATAAAAACTTTTATTAAAGATTTGATTAGTTAAAAAATAAATTTTATTTGTGATTTGGATTGCATTGCAAAAACTCAAAAACCGTGCTTGCCTTACATAAAACAAGTACTTTAAGTTGGAAAATCACGAATCAAATTGATTTACTCGACAAATCAAATCACAAATAAAATAAATTTTTTATCTGGTAGACAAATCAAATCACATATAAATATATATTTTTTTTTGGCCGACGAATCAAATCACAAATAAAATTTCTCATGATTTGATTCTTCAAACAAGTAATAAATTTATATTATTTAAGATTTGATACAACTTCTAATTTAAAAATCAATCAATTTGATTTTTGGTTTTATGATGAGACTAATTTAAAACCACGCAATCCTGCCCTAAGCTTGTACTTGTACATACAGTACAGAATTCTTAATACATATTTATATACGGTACACACTTATGTACATATCTACTCATGTACAAATTTTGGCGAATTCGCAAAATTCCCTTCATCGCAAATGTACTCCCTCCCGCCAGCCTGCTCAGTACCACTTGAATTGTATTCAGAATTTAATGAGTAGTGAAGTAATTCAAGAAGTTGCTGCCGCTGCAGGCAATAACGGGGCGGAGAAAATGGCGAGAGAAGTTTTAATAGAAAAGCAACAGCCGGTGTGACAGCATACTATTTGGTATGGTTTATCGTGATGACCGCTCATTAGGCGTTGCATTAAATTTAATGGATTATTATTTATTTTTAATTTTTGTAAAGTTTTTGTACACTTAATGGACTGTGACAGTATAATCGATTATCACTTAATGATTAATGTGGAAATTATAATTGAAATTACTTAACAGTTATAATTAGTGTAAGAAGAGCGAGACAAATTTGATAAGCATGCAATTAACTCATACTTAAATTGGCTGCTTGGTGGGCAGCTGTTGGGGTCAATGAACCGTGATGATGACGTTGTCAAGTGATGTTGTATAAAACTCACGAATTTCAATTTCATTTTTCAGCTTTTGTGTGTCTTATCGCTTATCTGTTGTTTTGGGCAAAAGAAAATTGTATCTGAATGAAACTGCGCCAGGACACTGGAAAGAATTTATCGAAACCAAAGCATATTAGAGTCCAGGCTACCAAGTAAAATGGTTGCCTTAACTATAGTCGATCAAAAGCACATAATTTATTCAATAAGCTGAAACTAAAGGCGGCAATTTTAAAAGTGAGGTTTTAGACTATTACTTCCCTGAAATACTTAAGGGCAATTCTGGCTAAGATAGTTGAAAGTCTTTGTAAGACAATTAAAAGACAGTAGGGAAGGTTGTTTGAAGTTTTTTTTTTGTATTCTGGCACAAAAAAGGCTCCCTTGCTAACTTTCATGGTGAAAAGCCCTTTTGATAGAAAACAGATATACAGGATATCAACAAAACAGTCCCAATGGCCGAGTGAGAAAAGCACGCGAGTCCACGGGCAGCGGAATTTTTTCCCATTCTGTTTTATTTGATTTACTTTTAATTTATTGTTTAAAAAAAAAAAAATATACATATGTGTATATATTTTTTTATTTAATTTAATTTTTAGAAACACATTTTATTTCTCATTTTTGCCTTTTTTAATTTAATTTTAAGGTTTTATTGTTTTAAAATTGAACGCAAACGTCAAGCTGTGAAGTTCTACTTATATCGTGCCTTGATTGGTCTTTGTATTTTGCAAAGTTTATTGTGCTAATTTTGAGTAAAAGTTGCTATAAAAAGTGCCTACGAGCATCTTAGTGTGATAATAACCGAAGCTAAATGAAAGTTTTGTGATTTTTGTGGTTTATATTAAATTTTAATTAAATTTCACTAGCATACATCTAATCTTGCCGAGTCATTTGTTGTTATCATTGTTGTTGTTATTCCTTTGTAGTTAACTGAGATCGTTTCTATTTTTGCACATTTCTTTTTGCTCTTTTTGTTTACTTCGTTTAGTATTTCTTGTCACAGCTGTTTGCGCTGCGTTTATTAAGTGTCACAATACAGTGATACTCAAACTGTTCGCTACATATATTTTAAGCTAAATACATCAGCTCCTAAATTGTTGTGTGTGTTGTGTTAAACTTATTTTGCTTATCTTTTTATTAACATAAGTATTATTAAATCTTTCAATATGAAGTGTGATCTTGATAACTGGCAAATTAAAAGCGAATCTGAACGCTACTTATCGTGCTGGCTCTGTGATGGTATTTGCCATCTAAAATGTGCTGGTTTGACAGGAAGAATTCTGGACGCTATTAATGATGGCAAAGGTCTTCGCTGGTCTTGCTTAAAGTGCAGGTCAACCGAAGTTGATCTCTTTAAGTTGTTTAGGCAAACCAGAAATGGGTTTTCTGAGGTAGGGAGAGAGTTGTCGGTACTGACCGAAAAATTTAAACATTATGAAAATATATTTAAATCTTTTAAATGCTTAGATACCGTACAATCTATGAAGGACATTCATGTGTCAAAACGTAAGCGTCTTCATAGTCCGCCTAATGAAAGGACCGTTCCACGTCAGAACAATCTTCCGAATGACTTAATTAATCTTTCTTCTCCATGTCCACAGACAACGGAGTTATCTTCCTCAAAAGAACACATATCAAAGTCTGCTTCTAATAATAACGACCCTGCAGTATCTTCCCCGTCCCCCGTTGAAGTTGTGGCACCGCCATCTAATCTTCCAACGCTTACTCTACCCTCAATTAGTAACTCAGTTACTCAACCCCGTCCGCCGGTAATCGAGTCTGATACTAGGAGACTGGTTGTGGTTCCCCCAAAGAAGTCTATATTTGTATCTAGATTTTCGAGGGATACTTCCGAGGACGATATAAAGTTTTACATCTCGTCCAAAGTTAAAACTGTCAACTTAAGTATCAGAAAATTTAATTTTAAATATGAAAGAAATATTACTTCTTATTTTGGCCCTCCGGAGCTTTCGTTCGTGAATTTGAGTATAGGCCCAACAAAAATAATAATTTAGCAAATATTCCCCGTCAGAATAGTGAACCAAAAAACTGATTACTAAATCTGCTTTAAGTATTTATTATCAAAACGTAAGAGGCATAAATACTAAATTAACGAATTTATATCTTAATGGCCTTGAATGCAATTATAATATAATTTCTTTGACTGAAACTTGGCTCAAACCTCACACTTTTAATTCAGAGATTCTTTCAAATAATTATCATATCTACAGAAAAGATCGGGAGGACAGAGTCGGCGGTGGCGTACTCTTTGCCGTAGACTCTTCAATACCACCTGAAGAAGTTAGTCTTCCACACATTGAATCTGCAGAATTCAAATGCATTCGTGTTCAGGTTGGAAGGGGGTTTACTTACTTAGCTCTATGCTATATTCCTCCCCGATCTGACTTATCAGTGTATTCACAACATGTATCTTTACTGAAATCAATTAATTCAATGATTAAACCCTCTGATTCATTGATTGTGTTGGGTGACTTTAATTTACCAAATGTATCATGGAACATCATTGACAATGATATTGTACCTTTCTCGTCTAGCGCGTGCAACAACGTATTTTTAGAGGAGATGGCTGAACTCTGCCTGAATCAAGTTAATGTACTTCGCAATAAGTTTGGCAAAGTATTAGATCTTGTTTATGTTGATGATGCATCTAAGTCGGCTGTAAATAAATGTGACCCACTAGTTTTGCCCGAAGATGTCTACCACCCTGCTATTGAGATATCTTACGAAATTATAAACGATGGTCAAAATTGCGATGTCCAAACATACGAACCAAATATTCGCTTTGATTTTTCGAAAGCCAACTTTAAAAAACTGAATAAAGAATTGTCTAAATTGTCGTGGCCTATATACAAAGAAAAAGTTGAGCAAAGCGTTGCACATTTTAATTGTACTGTACATAGATTATTTGAAAAGTATGTGCCTCAACGCATGTGTGTTCCTGAAGAACAAACACAGTTATGGTTCACTAAAGAACTGAGAAACTTGAAAAACAGAAAGTCACGTTATTTTAGATTACACAAAAAAACCGGCTTACACTCATACTATGTAAAATACTCACTTTTGCGTCACAAGTTCTTTGAATTAAACAAAAAGTGTTATAAAGATTACTTGTGTAAAATCAAACGACGTATAATATATAACCCCAAATCATTTTATGATTTCGTAAACTCCAAGCGAAATGTACGTGGGTTTCCTTCCTCCATGAAGTATCAAAATACCGTCTCTGGTGATAATCAAACAATTTCTAACATGTTCGCTCAGTTTTTTAAATCCAATTATTCCACTAACTCCCAAGCATACTTTGACTATTCTTTTAAACTAAGTCCAATTAACTCAATACATAACCCTATAATATCTCCCGATGATGTTTTAGTTTACCTGAAGTCCTTAAAGCAGTCTTTTAGTTATGGTCCTGACCAGATCCCCACTTGTTTTCTTAGAAATTGTGCTGATTATCTCTATGAGCCGTTAACAGCCTTATTTAATTTGTCTCTTAAAGAGGGCGTTTTTCCAACTGTATGGAAGGAATCGTTCATAACCCCCTTACATAAAAGCGGTAGCAGGTCTTCAGTGGAGAACTACCGGGGCATAGCTAAGCTCTCTGCAATTCCTAAATTATTTGAAGCAATTATAACAAATCGGTTGACGCATTCTATCACTTCAAGCATTTCATATAGTCAACATGGATTTTGCAAGGGCAAATCAACTTCTACAAATTTACTTGAATTAACATCCTATATCTCAAAAGCATTTAGTGAGAGCAAAACTGTTGATGTTATATATACTGATTTCAGTAAAGCATTTGACAAAGTGTGCCACTCGTTGCTCATCTATAAACTTGATCTTCTTGGTCTTCCACCTAATTTTCTACGTTGGATCTCTTCATACCTCTATGATAGATCACAAAGGGTATTGTTTAAAAATACTATCTTTGACGTCATTGATGTTACTTCAGGAGTCCCTCAGGGTAGCCACCTAGGCCCGATTCTGTTCTTGCTTTTTATAAACGAGATTTCTACAGATATAAAATTCTCCAAAATTTTAATGTATGCAGATGATGTAAAACTTTATAAATCGTACGTTTCCATTGAAGAAAGGTCTTTGCTACAATCAGACTTAAACAGCATGGCTTACTGGTGTAAAGTAAATCTTATGCCTCTAAATCTTAAGAAATGTAAAGTAATGTGCTTCTCGCGAAGAGCTGTTCTGCCAGTTTCTTATATAATAGGTAACCATAATCTGGAACAGGTATACAATTTTGTGGACCTTGGTATCACAATGGATCCTAAGCTTAATTTTAATCTTCACATTAATGTGACAGTCAACAAGGCTAAAGGTGTACTTGCATTTGTGAAACGATGGTCAAAAGAATTTAGTGACCCTTATATCACTAAAACCCTGTTTACAACATTAGTTAGGCCGATTCTGGAATACGGCTCGGTGGTTTGGAATCCAAGGTATCAAATTTACTCAGACAAGATAGAATCAATTCAAAAACAATTCCTACTTTTTGCTTTAAGAAATTTCCGATGGGATTCTCAATATAGTCTTCCACCTTATACGAGTCGCTTAAAACTTATTAACCTTCCTACGCTTGCCAGTCGCAGGGAAATGCTTGGTATAATTTTTATGGTTAAATTACTGACAGGCTCAATTTCAAGTCCGTCTCTTCTGGCTGATGTAAGCTTTAATGTTCCCTTACGCGTATCAAGACACTTTTGTCCCATATTTCTGAAAGCTTGTAAAACCAATTTTGAATTGCACGACCCACTCCGTTGCATATGCCAGGATTTTAACTCTCATTCCAGCACGTTTGATATATCAGATCCGCCTTTCAGCATTAAGAAAGCGATACTTTCCTCTCTCAATAAGTGAATTATTGACATAAATACATAAAATCAGCTGATGAATTTAGTTCTGTAGCTGAACAGTTTTAGATCTCGACACTTAACAAACTCCTGCCTATCGTGTCTCGGCGCAAAAATTTAAAATATTGGTTCCGTACGTCATGCGGACTGCGCCCCTCGTGCGGATGGGCGGGAATGGAGGGTAAAAACCGTTGGGATATTATTATTATTAAAAAGAAATATATATATTTTCTTCATTTAATGTTTAGAAACTTATATCCTTTTCTTCCTTTTTAATTACTGTTTTGTTTTGTTTTCTAGCTTAATTAATATGTAATACTTTAAAACTTGTTTTTTCTTTTCTTTAGTAAAATTCTTTTAATTTAATTATCTTTTAATTTTTAAATTTTATTGTTTTAAAAAGTAAAAAATATATTTGATTTATTTTAACGGAACTTTTGGTTTTATCAATTTTTTCATTCTTTTAAGATTACATTATTTTAAAAAGAAATACTTTTTTTTATTCACTTTTATTCCTACAAAATACATACTAAAGAGAAGAATATTTTTTTAAATTCACTTAATTTTCAGAAGCCTATTTTAGTTTTTTTTTAATTCAAATTTTTTGAATTTATTGTTTTAAAAAGAAACATCTTTTCCATTTCACTACATTTTTAGAAACTTATTTTATCAATTTTTTCATTTTTTGTTTTCTTTTGTTTATTTTGTTTATTTTTTATCTTTCTAATAAAATTTTCTTTTAATTTTTAGTTTTTATTGCGCCAAAAAGAAAAACATTCTTTAATGTAATTTAATTTTAAAGAGCTTATTTTTTCCTATTTTAATACAAATTTCTTTTAATTTTTTGATTACATTACTTTAAAAAGAAAAATTTTTATTTATTCAGTTCATTTTAGAATACATTATTTTAAAAAGAAAAAATATTTGATCAAATTTATTTTTGGTTTTATTGTTTCAAAAAGAAAAATATATATATATATATCTTAATTTAATTTTTAGAAATACCCATGGCTAAAAGACAACTAGTCTTTCGAAAGACGAAAAGACCTTTTATACTAGTTGCCAGAGTTGCCAATTGTCTTACGAAAGACTTTTATCTTTAGAAAGAATGTAATGACTTGAAAGAAGTGAGGCACAACTCAAATAAATTTAGGTAGATTTGTTTTTTGTATAAATAAATTTTTAGAGTTATGAGTATCTTCAGTTAATGCAAATATTACTTTCTTCATGATTATATTTTCTAACTATAAAAAATACTGTTACACCTGTTTTTGTACCGATTGTGTTGAGTCTGTACGATCCACAAGCACTTATATTTCTGGATCTAATTTTTGTTGTTGTGCCTCTTTTGAATGGGATGTGCCACGTTATTTACCAAAGTTACTCATACGCCGCGTTGTTCAAAAATTTATGTAAAAATTTCATTTTATGATTTTTTTTCAGATTATTGCTGCCTCTCCTCTTCAAAACGGTTCATGAAGTAAACGATCATATCGAAAATACAAATACATATTTGGCATTATAAGGTATGTATGGGAGATTCCACAGCCATTTGATATATCGAAATTATTTTTAGCCCATAAACATACTTGAAAAGTCTGCAGAAGGTTCAAAAAATCCAACTTTTTGTGTTCAGAGGATGCACGCAGGGAGAAACATAGTTGTGGAGTAACTCCTTCAGACTCTCACTAATCATGAGCGCCGGTATCAGGGCTATGCTGATTACATAGTGATTATCACTGCAAGGAAGTGTGTGAGTACCCTCTGTGACAATGGAAACTAAACTTAGTAAGAGGTTGGTGTGTGGGATTAGGTCTGAACATCAACCCTCCTAAAATAGTTACCGTCGCCTTTTCTAAGGAGAGAACACTTCCATGTATGAGGAACATTACTTTAAACGGGGTCGGCGTCGCCACTGAAGTTAAGTACCTGGGTTTTATCCTAGATTCTAAATTTCTGTGGAAGGCACATGTTGATGCGATCACTGCCGAAGCCACGAGGGCACAAATAGTGTGCAAATATCTAGCAGGTAAGGCTTTGTGCTACAGTCCTAAGATCCTGAGATGGATGTCTACCATAATATCCGTACTAAGCTTCAACTTCTGGCGTATGAATGCATCAAGGGGGCATTGTGCACATGTCCGACGGCAGCACTGGAGGTGGTTCTCGAGCTTGAACCGCTTCATCTTAAATACCACAGAACAGTCAGCAAAATGTAATCTACTATACTTCATAAGAAAAGGTTTTGGTACAGGCCAAATCTTATCACCGAAGAACACGGGAAGCTAGGCTCCCAGATTCCAAATCAGTAGTTTTTGACAGAGAATTCAAGGTAGAGCTATGCAGTAGGGCAACTTGGAGTACCTGCTTTAATAGCCAGGCGGCACCAAAGGCTCTGTCACCGCTTCAGGTCAAATCCCCCTTGGTCCTTGAGTGCATCGACATCTTGTCTCGTAGGGCTTGAGCCCTTCTTTGCGAACGGGAGGCTACAACCTTACAAGGTACAGGGCAATTATAAACCATATAGCCAAAGAGAGACTAAGAATATTAACAATTATTCTAACGGTCACCGGAATGGTCACCAAAGAGGACCAAAAATCTAATATGTTTTCATAGTAACAATCCAACCGATTTATATTAAACCGCATTGTGCTCTCAAAATTTGGTCATCGGTTTTTTGTAGTTTGATACAAAAGAGTTATATCTCGGACCATTAATTTATTGAGAGCGGACTTCCAAGAAAACTGAGCTGTTTATAGTTGCGATAAAATTGACACCTAAATTCTATAAGCAAATTGGTACGAAAATTTTTGCAATGCAGTGTACTGTGCACGTTATCCATTGCCAGCCACCAGCAACAGAGAAAACCGCAAAAATGTTTCATCACAACTGCACTGGACACTTTGATGTAAAAGCTACCACAAGAGCGACGGGAGACATGAGCAAAAGCTACTGGCAGCACTAGATTTTGTCCACGCTGTTATGTTTCCAATGTCCAGCAAACTAGCGACTAAGCTATCATTCATTCAAAGAAGCGTCGACAACACAAATACCAAGTAAATCATACTACCGCTGTCAGTTTTGACGTAAGCGTCAACATCAGCGACAGCGGCAGCGGCAGCGTTATTATTAACGTCGACGTTGGCCTCAATGGCAGTTGCAGCCCAGAAGGAAGGAAAGCTTGCAGCGTCGGCTGAACGAATGCGGCCGTTGTCCGAAATGTGTCATTCCATTTTGTAGTTGGAAGTACTACTTGTCCGTAGCATAATAACTTTCTTTGTGGGTGCGCATGAGTGGGTGGGTGTGGTGTGGTGTGTGTGAGCTATAAAATGAGTGAATGAGTGAATGGTGCTGGTGGACTTATTGAGTGTTGCGAAGGCGAGCAGGAGGTGTGCTCTATAAAACGATCTGATTTTGAAGCTAAACAGTGTCACCATCACACCACGAGTAAAGAAACCGGTTGCGGGATGTGCGTGTGTTTTCGCGCGCCGAAGCTTTTAAAAGATAGCAGTCGCCTTACAAATTACTGCATACTAACTAAGCTCACTTCGGTTGCACTAATTCAGTGTTTTCCATTCAACTGCAACATATCGAGGACACTGACAAATCCCTCAAACGTTGCGCTGTGTCACCTTTTTTTTATACCCGAGCGCACTTGTGCACAAGGGTATTATAACTTTGTTCACATAACGGTTGTTTGTAACAGGCAAAACGAATCGAGATAGATATAGACAAATGTATACATAAATGATCAGAATGAAAAGAGAAATCGATTAAGCGGTGACTGTCTGTCCGTCCGTCCGTCCGTCCGTCCGTCCGTCCGTCCGTCTGTGCACACGATAACTCGAGTAAAAATTGAGATATCATAACGAAACTTCGTACATGCACTTCTATTGGGCGTGGGACGGATGGTATTGAAAATGGGCGAAATCGGACAATAACCACGCCTACCTCCCATATAACGGTAATTTTCAGAAATACGAAAACTGCGATATTTTAGTAACTACTGAAGATAATTCACTCAAAATTGACATTTAGAATAACTTTTAGACGAGAAATAAGAACATTAAAAATTTTTGAAAAATGGGCGTAGCCACGCCCACTTATAGTTACATGTGTATATTTTGGAAACCGCTGCACCAATTTCTTCCAAACTTGGCACAGTTGTTGACCCTGGTACAGCATACCAAATGGCCGAAAATGTTTAAAATCGGACAATAACCACGCCCACATCCCATATAACGGTAATTTCGAGAAATACGAAATCCTCGATAAATCAGTAAATATTAAAGCTAATTTATTCAAAATTGACGGTTGCAACAATTTTTTATCAGGAAATACGCTTATGATAAAATTTTGGAAAATGGGCGTGGCACCGCCCACTTATGATCACATTTATGTATATCGGTAACAGTTCTAGCAATTTGTACCAAACTCGGTATGATTATTGTGCTTGCCACATAAAAGCAAACCGTTGAAAATTATTGAAATCGGACTAAAATTACGGCCGCTTTTCATATAACGGTAAATTTCAGAAATGCTTGAAATTTCAATATTTCGAAATTTAAGGATGCTAGTTTACTTAATATTTATACACCCGCTTATCATGTAGCGGTAGCTTTCGGAAAGGTGGAAAACATATATTTAATACTTGCGCCGGGTATTTAATGTTCGGCTCCGCCCGAACTTAGACTTTCTTACTTGTTTTGCTTTAATCTACTTACATACATGGTGCTTTATCGCTTGCTGGTTTTCATTGCACCTGCATTCATTGCTCATTGAATTGAATGGGCGAGCAACTGAATGCCGGTCGACATGCCCATCCTCTTTGCCATCAAACTGTGTACTTATTACTCGGTACGGGCTTGAGTGTTCCTGTTAGACACGTGACTGTTTTTACAACTCACTTTGTTTGCTGTTGTTATTGTTGTGGTTGTGGCTGTTGCATATTCCTTATACTCCTTTTAATGTTGTACCCACTATTTGCGGCTTTGCCCCCATTTTCATGTTTTCCAAGCGCAAATACACACATTTGCTAATACTCCTTTTTGTGGTCTGTTTTGCTGGTATTTTACGAGTTGTATTGGCGACAACTCATTGCTTTTTGGTCTTCTTGAAATAAGAACAGAGCCCATGTTAGCGTACGAATTGTTTTGCGATATATCTATGTCATCTGTATATGTTTCGGCTCGCATGTGACAAGAGAGTGCAGAGAGGTAGAGCGCCAGGAGCTACAGTGCCGGTCACAAAAATCTACAAATAATAGGCTAGGTTAGGTTGCTGTGACCTCAGTGACTATTCTGCATAGAACTATGTTGAAGTTCTTATAAATAGTAGGATTTGTTTCTGTTCCTACACCGGATAGTTCCGTAAGAGAGCTAAAAAGTGTCTACCTAGAAAGCCCGCTCTGCTCTTGCCTAAAACTAGATAGCTACAGAAGCAGTACTCTACAGTTTCTTCTTCTTCCTGATATCTGCAATTGCTGCAATATTCATGGCAGAATAAATATTCCTAATCTCGAAGCGTGCCTACCAAATAGCCAATGACCGGTTGCACAAACCATGAAACATAGAAATGTACACAGCTACCTCTTTTATAGCTAGAACTTCTGACTGATAAACGCTGCAGCGGCCCGAAATTCGGACGGATAATTCCGGTCCTGATTCGTTAGAAAAAAGTCCGTAGCCCACAGTGTTGTCTAGGCCATTAAAAGCTACCTATTGTATTTCCTTGGACCACCATAAATTTACTATGGACACTTGGGAACTGTGACGACTTTTCAGCTGCACACTGGATTTGAGCCCACCTATCTACCTGGAGGTAGCTTCCCACTACTTTCATCAACTGCATCAGTATCTTGAATCGTCGCTTCAATTATGTATGTGAACACAACTGACCCCTGGATTTGCCTGGTCTAAACCCATGAGATCTGCTTCTGATATTGCAGGCTTATTATTATTTGTTTAGGTCGTTATTCTCAAGGTCTGCTTTTAACTTTCCAAACAAAAATGCAACATTTTCTTCATAAAAAAAAAATAAATTATCTATCTTTCTACTTAATTAAGCTAAGTACTTACCTTTATAATCAGTGCAAACCCCCTAAAAAATAAATTAAAAATTCCAACTAGCAACCGCATGCGCAGTTGCTGCAATCACTTGCTGTTCACCTCTTAAGCTTAAAATTTACGAGTATTTAGTATGTAAGTAAGTGCAGTAAACTTTGTGCACTGAAGCAACTCACCCTTTTTGTTCAAGTATATATATGAAAGAAGACAAGAATGTGTTATCCTTTTATTTGTGTTGCTCCCCTTTTCGTTATTATAGAATATTTCTTAATATTGAAAGTAATGCTTTTGCTTTGTGAAATTCTTGCATCTTCTAAATCTATGATCATAAGAACTTACATACATATATGTATGTATGTGTGTATTTCTCTCGCATTCTTGATAAACGTAAATATGTACCTGCAATCAGGTGTAACTTTTTTTTTATTTTTACCACTTTTCTTAAGCAGGGATTTATTTTAATTAAAAAATATCACGCGAAGTAATAAACCCTCACCAAAGTTCGCAGCAAGGTAAAATGGAGACTAGTGATTTTGAATGCAGTGTTGGAATGCAAAACAATTAACGAAATGAGTGCAAGATGTTTGAAGCATTAGCTTAGGTAGCCTAGAAAAAAATAGAAAATAGTTCCATCTTAACTTGCATAGATGAATCAGTATATGTACTGTTTACGGTCCTATCGTCTATCGGTCAATCAGCCTAATTTACTTTAGTCTCAAAAGTACTCAGAAAGTGAGGAGACCGAAATACACCAACGAACAATTTAATAGAACGGCGGTAATGCTCGACCTACAAGCACGCGTGGTCATTTCAAAGATTGTTGTGGGATTAGTTTCAGCTCTTAGCACTCTTCGTGGACCAGCACTTTGGTTTATAGAAGCACTTGAACTAAATCTCAGTCAAATAAGGGTCTCCACGACGTTTCTTAAGCATACGTGGATAAAAAAGACCTAGAACTATGTAACCTGTTCCGTAACCTGTTAGGTAAGGTTGCAGGGCCGCCTTCGTAGGTGGAGGCACACCAACACGTGGTTTAAGCGGTTTATTGTGGTGCCTCTAAGAGGGGAGCGGAAAAGGACACAGGAATGCCGGTATGGTGAAGGAGAGGGTAGAAACAGAGGTGGGGTTTCCACCCCCCATAGGGTGACGCCTATGACTGCTTTTAAGAAAAACGCTCCGTAATCAGAACGAGGCTCCTAAAGTGACCGATATCCACTCTCGAAAGCTCATCAGGAGTGTGGGAAAAGTGCGACCTAAATTACTTGAACCTTACGCTCATAAAGGCAGGGAACCAAGGCAGTAGTTGTTGAGATGATTCCACCTCATCATCCTCTACGAAAGTGGGGTGCAGTAAGGGATGATATTCAGCTTTACCGTATGCTTACCGATCACGTAATAACCAGTCAGAGCTCCCAACTATAGCGAGACGTGTAACTTGCTTAGTCTCAAGATCTTCATGCACCAAACTCCAGTCTACAAGTAGCCAGAAGAATTCAACCACCTTGTATTCCAAAGGTTTTCGCCCAGCGCTCGACGAGTTGACTAAACGACCATCTATCCAGAAGTAGACCACACGAGGTCAGGTAAGCACCCAGACTCTCTCTATCTGGTAGCACTTCCTCAAGGGTTGCCTGTTTTATCAGGTCATCGGCCCTGCTCCAAAAAGCTTGATAGCGTAGTAATCCGATGCGGTAGATAATGGAGTCAAACAATTCTTCACCGTTCTCGAACGATACTCACCTCCTTAAAATGCGTTACACTAGAGTCCACCTAGTCTGAAGCCTGTTGTTATTATAACAGCATACAAATTCCCCAAAGAGTTTTTGGAGAGAGTTGCTGGAGTGGCAGTCCTTGGCCACTTATAAATCTGGGTCGTTCCGGTTACGTAGACCAGACTCGACTGCCGTGGGAACGACTAGTCGGAAGCCTCCTTGATTGTGGCTACCTCTGCTTGGAAAACGCTACAGTGATCCATTAAATAAGTTAACAAGACCCTGATTTCAAATACTGCACCCCTTCCAGTCCTCTCTCGTTATACTATGGGTGGTGGAAGATCTATTCGAACACAAAATCGGTGTGCAGTTGTCCGTCCGAGTCGGTAGGAACTCGAAGCTTATTAGAATACAAAAGGGACCATAGCTCGAGGCGAACGTAAAGCTCACCCCTTCTAGCCTTACTGCGGCGCGCGCAGCTTCAACTTTACCTGCAATGTCTATGGACTTTATGCCCATTTCTCATCTGCGTCCATTTTAAATTCAAACTTGTTTCCATACTCACGTTAAAACTTTTAAGAGCGGGCGTTTCCAGTAAGAAACCTACATACCACACGTAGCGAAAAGTACATTTAATTTCCTTATTGCTAAATCTCTGTCACACGTTTTTCACATTTTCCTTCCGCAGGACCATGTCGGTAACATATGAGGAATTTTTCCGCGATAAAGCTCAAACGACAAAGTCGTAATTTCAGCAAGCTCTCCTTTCATTTTAAACTCGTACTTAGTAGTGGTACGTAGGTAAGTCGCTACATGATTAATCACAACACTTTCCAACCCATTAATTTTTGTACCATTTAGGTACAGACAGCCGTACTCGGATAAGTGCAAATTGTGAAGTGGCGAATATGTGGCGAGAAGTTGTTCAGACTCGAGAGTAGAGTGTTTTGAGCTGTGTAGCGCGGATGTGACTGATGTCTCACATGTACTCAAATAAGTAAATAACTACTTACCTATGTATCTAACTACGTATGTATGTCTGCGTGTTCGTGTACACATTTACAATAGTATCAGTTATCCCCCAAAGCCATTTGCAGTGACTTAAACGCATAAAATGCGAAAGGGCGGAAGGAACTAAAGTACATAAAATAGGCGAGGAAAGGTGCAGAGTTTGTAGACGGCACTTAGTTACCTTTTTCGTACGCAATGAAAACGTCTTCTATCCGCTATGGCTAGCGGATATTGTTGCTGTTGTTGTTTATGTTCTTGTCGCGACAGAATATATTTACTTGAGCAGCAGTTGGCGACATTTGCAGCTTTTGCAGGATAACGTAGCTAACGCATTTGCAGCGGCGAAAAGTCAGCGCTATAAATTTTCCAGTTAAAAAAGACGCTGAACTTAATGGTGCAAACGGAAGAGACGTAAAAGCGCACCAAGTAGTATGCGGAGTAGTGCTGTGAAAATATTGTCTGAGTGAAAATGCGCGCGTGATGTGCGAAATTTTGCAATAGTACTTAAGCAGCCGGTGACAGATGGCAAGAAAAAAAAGAAAGTGTTTTAGTGGGTTGGAACAAATTTCAGCGCTTTGTGGTGGGGATGCGCGGCATGCAAAAGACCAGTAGTTGTACCTATGTAGTGGCAGTGGTGCTTGCTAGCTGGGGGTGACAGAAAGACAGTAAAGTGGTGGAATAGTGTGGCTAAGTAGTAGTTACATACAAATTGAGAGAGAGTCGCTGCAGTTGTCACAGCTTTGTCACTGGCCCTTATCCACGCGGAAACTGGCGCACTAACTTTGGCATTAAAAGTTTTAACACTTACCAAATGGTGTCGCGACAGCAACAACTCATAGACAATAACTACCATACACTAGCACCTTTTCACCGTATGTTTTCCATCCGGTGTGAGCAGTTGCATAAGAGGTGTGAAAAGGTTTAAACAAAAAAAAAGAAAAATAATTAAAAGCAAAAAGCTGTAAGTCCTGTCAGTTGGAAGCGAATACAAAGTCGGATTCTCATTTCCATAGAGTGTTGGCTGATTTCCGTATGGAAATCCGTGAAAACTGGCAACAAACCGAAGTACGTAAGACCAATTTCAGATTAGAAGGCAGCCAAATACAGCCATACATAGGTGTATGCAGGATTTTGTGAGGGGATTGTCTTCCCCTTAATGGTGGATAATAAATATTCTGTTTGTATTTGACTTTGGAATAAGGGAGAGTCCTTTTCCGTGCCTAGGATGGGTTGTGACACGTTGAAAACCCTTCAGGGATGTGGCTAAGCCCTAAGACAACCGATCTTTATTTCAAAAAGAGCCTACTTCGTATTAGGCTTAAGAAAAAGGGGTGGTATTGTGCTTTAAGCGAAGAGGTTCTAACAGATGTCTCGTCTGCCTCTAATACTAGTTTAGGACCATTTCGTGACTAGTTCGGGTTCATTTCGGCATTTATTCAGGCCCGTTTCGGGTCCTGTTCAGGACCTTTTCGGGACTACGTTACGACTAGTATTTGAGGCCCATTTTGGATCTATTACCGGGCCATTTAGAGTTCGGAATCATTAAGGAGCTAGTTCAGGACTATTTTAAGGCCATTTTGGGACCTTCTCAGGACTATTTTAGGACCATTTCGGAACTAGTTCGGGATCATTCCGGAGCTTTTCGTGATCTATTCAGGAATAATTAAGGACCATTTAGGGACTTGTTCGCAACCCTTTAACGACTAGTTCAGTAGCATTTCGGGATCATTCTGACACTAGTAAAACACCGTTTCGGGATCGTTTCAAGGCTTCCTCGAGATTATATCGGGACAAGTTCACGACTTTTTTAGAACCATTACACGACAAATTTGCGATGTCCTGATTAGTCCTGAACTATGCCCAAAGTGGTTATGAAAAATAATAATATAACACGACCTATTTATGTATGTAACTGAATCGCTTAATGCTTTACACATCAAATTTCATTACTACCTGGTAATGACATCTTGTTTTCATTCGCAAAGGGATTCAGAGCTTAAACGTCTATGTGGATCTGTCTGGCTCTCTATTTCCCACGCAGAAACCCAACGCTTTAGATAGCAATTAAATCTTTTGCCTTTTCCACAGTCTCTATCCGAGCAAAATCTCACATGAACCCTTTCTTAATAGTTTGCATAAACGATTTTGGCCGAGTTTAATGAAGCTTTTGCCTCCAACTGACGCGGATCAGAATTGGAAAGTCAAGACAAGTCTTTCTTCAGTTGGTCTTTCCAATCCGTAGATGCATATATTTTTTTCGTTTTTTCTAATGCTCAAACAGCCTGAATGTAATAAATATGCAGCCGCCTCTCTTCTTCGCTTCCGTCCGGCACCCCTTCGCTTAATTGTGGCATTGAGCTCGGTGCGAAGTTCTTTGGGGAAATTTTCGGCGGTTACCTTGCAGCGGATTTCGTTACACAATTCTCCAACTCAAAATCTATTGGCGGCATAATATTAATTGGGTTATTCTTGTCCATTATTAGTAATACCATTTAATAAGCTTCAATCGAGCTGATTCTGTGAGCTAAGCGATACGGCCAGAAAGTTTACATGGATACCAACTTTATGCTTTTGGAAGTAAATATTAATTTGCTCGGCTTTGTAGGGCGAAAAACTTTAATAGATCTTAATCGGGTTTAGTAAACTAAAGAAGAAAAAAAAAATATTAATGTAGGGGACAGCACCACGAAACCAAAAGGAAAGGAAAGAGAAGTGCTGAAAGACTTTCAAAGGCCCCAAAATGTTTCCATAGACAAAAGTCTTTCGTAAGACAATTGACAATTCTGGCAACTATCTTGGAAGCTCTTTTCTATCTTTCAAAGGCCTGCTTCCGAGGGTGTTTAGGTGTTATTCTGTTCGTCTGCTATCAGTATTTTTCTAAAAATTAAATTAAATACAAAATATGTATTTTTTCCATTTTAAAGCAATAAAAACTGAAAAAAATGAAATTAAAAAATGAAATAGAAAAATTTATTTTTGTTTTTAAAGCAATAAAAACTGTAAATTAAAAAAAAAAACTAAATTAAAGAAAGAAAAAAATTAATTTGCAAAAGGAAATCAATTAATAAAATGAGTTTCCAAAAATTAAATGAAATTAAAAAATTTCTTTTTCTTTATAAAACAATTAAATCTAAAAATTAAATAAAAAACTAAAACTGAAAAAAGAAAAAAATAAAATTTAGAAAACATATATTTTTCTTTTTGAAACACTAAAGTCTAAAAATGGAAATAAATTTGAATTAAAAAATAATTAGAAAAAGAAAAAATAAAATATATGAGTTCTTAAAAGTTAAAGGAAATAAAGAAATATTTTTTTTTTTGGTTTTTAAATAATAATATTAAAAACGAAGCATCAGGGTTTGCTTGCCTTAATTTTATGGTAATAAAGATTTTTTTCCAAACATATTGAATCTTTAAATATTTATTTATTATTTAAGTGAATTTTATTTCGAGATATTTTTCTTTTAAAATGCAAATATCGGTGGTGTCAATCTTCATTTCGCGAAAGAGAGAGCGAAAAGCTTAAAAAACATGCGTCTCGCAGACGTAGGTTACCAAAGTAGGGTTGGTAGAGTTACGACGAAGCATTCTGTCAGAACAGCAGCACAAGTTTCTTCAGCTTTCCACGCATTTTTCGAACAGTTATGAACAGCTATATTAGTTAGGCTTAAGACGTCCATCCGAAATCTATGGCAACTCTTGGCTATTGTGTGCTAAGTTGATACTTGCAAACTAACCGAGGTATAGGTGAGTCAATGAATTGCCGCCCGGCTAGCTGAGAATATGTTCTCATGTGCCATGCCATCATCTAAAATAAAATCTATATGCACATACATACATACATAGCTTCCATGACTGCGAAAAGCCGTAGAAAAGTTGTGGTTAGTTTATACCAGAATTTTCTATACGCGGAAAATAGCATTTTAACAAAAACTACAGAACATTCAATTATCAATAGCCCTTAGGCACAAGTCTGCCACAAGTCATAACACATGGCAGCAGGCGCCACTCGCTCGTGTCAATAGCATTGGGTTACTGCCATTATTAGTAATGTGCTTACCAATTTATTACCACTACCGCAGACAACCGAAATGATTGCTTTGCCTTGCCTATGAAAGGTGGGCTAAATTTAGTGGTTGCTAGTGGTTGCCTTCTACCTTTTTTGTGTCGCCTCAGTGACCGTTTGGGTATGAGTATCCTTGCCATGTGTTTGCCACCTTTGCAGGAAAACCGCATTGCTTGATCTCTCATGTGTGTAGGCGTCGCCTTGGCAACACCCTAATTCAATTTCAAATTACGAGCAGATATACTCATAAATTCGATAAAATAACGGTTTCGTTTTTCTTTCCTGCAATAACATCTGATTCATTCACTCAGTTTGATTGCTCAGCTGGCTAACTGAATGACTAAGTACTTAAGCTATGTAACTGACCAGAAAGTGTTGTTAAGTAATAGAGGCTCATTGAGCGTTTGGTTGGCATGTGTAGGAGTTTTTGTTTTTTTTTTGTTTATATAATAATTTCACTACGAGTACTTATGCATACTTAAAGGATTTGTGTATGCCCGCATGTCCAAGTGAATATCAGTAAAAAGTACCATCTGGAGTTGTTGTCTACATAAATTTATGACCTCAATCGCTGGCTTTCATACGCCAGTGACCATTGATATTCAATTGAGATTAATAATTTTCGTATGTGGTATTTATGTCATTGGCTTATATACTACATATTTTGTAATTTGAGTTTCGACTCTCCCCAAGCGGCCAGCTCTCCTTAGTGTCCATATAATACAAAATTTTGTAGTAGTGGTATCATTAAATCATTTGACATACATTTTGTTTCGAAAGTGAATGCATTCAAGCGTGGGCGGTCCAAATTACCTTTAAAGGGTCATTTATTTACAAAGTGAAACAGTAAAGTAAGCATATTCGTATGTACATACGAGTATGTATGTATGTATGTGCTTATGTAATAGCGCCCTGAAAATGCATACTTGCTGGGGGTGGATGTAGGCATGCATGCTTCTAGATTCCTTTATATACATACATATGTATGTACATATGTCCTCCTCCTTACAAACCAACAACTACCAATTTCTTTGTTCCACTTACGCATGCTTGCACAGAAATTAGTTGCCATGTACATACAGGGTACTCCGTAGATTGTAAGGGAAATATTTGCGTCCTTAATTATTTTATCATTGCATCTAGTTTTAGTTTTCATAAAGTTAAATATTTTAGGGGTCGATGAATGCTTTCTTGGAAAAAAAAATAATATATGCACGTAAAATAAAAAAGGCGTGTTTACCAGATGCTCATCAATTTTGTTGTGTAAACATCTGTGTATGGCTAGAAATTAAACATTAATTCCATTTAATTTTATTAATTTTGTCGGGAACAGTACACGATTGTTCTGAAGTAGTCCGGAAGTGGTTCTGAAAAAGTCGTGAACTTGTCCCGCGAGTGTGTCGAGCAACTCTTGCGACGATCCCTTGCTAGTCCAAAAATAATCCCAAACTACTCCCGAAAGGTTGCCGAAATGATCCTGAACTAGTCTTGAAATAGTCGTAAACTATTCCCAAATGGTCCTGAACCAAGCCAGAAATGGTCGTGAACTAGTTCCGAAATACGGAAGTAATCCTAAATTAGTCCAAAATGGTCCTGAAATAGCTCCGAAGTGGGCCTGAAACAATCCTGAACAGTTCCCAGAACTAGTCCCGAAATGGTCCTTCTTAAATAGTCCTGAACAGGATCCGAAGTTGTGAACTTGTCCCGAAGTGAACTCGAGCAAATCTTGTAACGGTTCCTTATTAGTCGAAAAATTATCCGGAATTAGTCCCAAAAAGGTTCTGCACTAGGCCTGAAATGTGCTGAACTAGTCCCAAAATGATCCTTAAATAGTCTTGAAATGTTCCCGAAAATGTCATAAACTTGTCTCGATATGGTTCAGAAACGGTACCGAACAAAACACGAAATGGTCGTGAAATAGTCCTGAACAGGTCGTGAAATGATTCCGAACTATTTAGTCT
The DNA here is from genome assembly GCF_013731165.1 of Rhagoletis pomonella. NCBI lineage: Eukaryota > Metazoa > Arthropoda > Insecta > Diptera > Tephritidae > Rhagoletis > Rhagoletis pomonella. The sequence continues at coordinate 30,986,011 of NW_023458555.1, read as the reverse complement.
CGAAAATACCTTGAGCTAGTCGGTACATAAATGTGTATTTGTACACACAAGAAGCAATCACAGATTTTCTGCTGGGTTACACAAGAAGCAGTTACAAATTTTTTGCTGGGTTAACGCAAATTTTACCCAAATCGAAAGCTAAGATCAACAACTTTATTTTCCTAATAAACATAATCGTGGTATAAAGGGCAAAAACATTCTGTTGAGATTTTGTTAAAGTTAGGTTAAGTAAGGAGAGCCGGTTCCATTCCTCCTTTCGGATACAATGCTATCCGGGTTCAGTGCCATTCGTGAGTGAGTGTTAAAGAACCGGGGTTTCATTTTACAACGAATACAAAAGGAATTTCAACCGCCGAACCACTAGCTTCCCAAATGAAATTGAGCTGGTCCAAGAGTTCCTTCTTCAATAACTCTGTTAGACTGATGAAATAGTGTTACATCAGGTGTTTGAGTCACCTCGACTGCAGCCTTACTGTCTAACATAATGCAGATCTATTTCGAAGGTGTGCTTCTTCTAACTCATTTCCTGCCACAAATTTAAATTGCATGAATCTCTGCTTGAAATGTTACGGATTCCCAATTTTTCCACGGTCTTCTCAGCTATCCTAGACCCAATTTTTACATTTTCAAGTTTTGATCCATCTGTTTACCAAATATCCGCAGCATCCCACTGTTCTTTGTACCAACTTTGGGGCGTGAATTTTGGCTCAACCAGATCCGACCACATGAACTGTAAAAGAGGAAGAAACGTGTATTTATCGCTGCTCTTAGGAGATGGCAGGTGGCATAGCAAATCTTACACCTGTTGTACTTCTTAGCATTTAGGGTTCCTGGATAAATGCTATACTTAACCTTCGTTAATGAACAATCTGCAAAGGGCGTACTTAGGTGGGCAGAAAATTCACTTGGTCGCATTTCAGTTGCCTCGAGTTTTTAGGTGCTTTGGGGAGAGTTGTACGTAATTAATTGCGGTCTTTTCAGCCACAGGCGTCCACCATCTTCCCCCTTTTGCTACATAGTAAAGGGCGCTTTCTCGGTTGTTCTTGCATTTGCCTTGGTTTAACGGCTGTGGTTAGCCGCTTTGGCCTTCGTCTAGATCCTGTTGCAGGTTTCTCGAGCTTTGGGTAGCTGAATCGACCACTTTGCCGTTCTTGCCCCTGGCGACTGTTGTCGCTTTTTTCCCGCTTTTTGTCGTTATCGGCGACTACGGGCAACGACGGCCTGGCATTTTCCTCGGCTTGACCTTGCTAAATGAACAGTTACTTCCTAACTTAGATGGAGCCTGTAATTATTTTTAAGTTGAAGTAAAGGTCTAGTGTGTCGATTAAGAATTATATGAAATTTCTTGAAAGGACTTATCTTGCTATAATTGCGCCCACTGCAAGATTGCCCTTCATATACGTATTTGCGTAGATTAGTTAGAGTAAGCAGCGATCTTAACCTTTGGTCCAAATTAGGATTATCTTTGACTGTCGGACCGGTGATAGTCGGCGCCACGTAAACGGAATGACTCGAATAGGCACCGATAGCTTTGTTGTGTTTTTACAACTTTATATTTTTACTTGAACCTTCAAACTTAGCTCAGAACCTGATGACAATGTAATATGTATGATGAACTAATCCGCTAGATAGCGCAGGAGTAGATAATAATAATAGATTGACGCTTACACATATGTTAGAGCTTCTCCTCCGACTTGTGGCGTGCGCCTTGATGTTGTCACAAAACTCGGAGGGATCTACAGTTTTACGCCGACTGCGAACGGCGATTGTATTTCAATGAGAAGCTGTTTTTCATGGCAGAAATACATTCGGAGGTTTGCCATTGCCTGCCGAGGGACGATCGCTGTTAAGAAAAAACCCTCAAATTTGTAATATAAAACCTTTTAGATGGAAGGACATATGTAACCCCCCCAAAAATATTGCCGGTAGGTGACGAAAGAGAGAAGTTTTTTGGAAAACCCGTATTTATGGTTCCATATATTTCATATTTTTTTTTAGCTTGCTCAAAATTTTTTTTTGGTATTAACTTTTCTGAACCACCAACATCAAATTTGCCCAAAAGTTGCAGATTTCCTTCATATTTTCTGTTTTATAAACATATATGTACATTAGGGCGGGCCAATTTGTATGAGAGATTTTTTCGACTATGCGCGTGTAGCACAGAAGGATTGTAATACTAAGTAAATTTGTTGAAGAAACCTTGGCTCTGAAATCAATTTGCAGTTTGCCAAATTGCAAAAATAGGTTTCTTAGCATTTTGCTGTAGTGTCGTAAAAAAGTGCTTAAATTTTGTATAAAAATACGCTACAAATTTTTTCTTGTATGAGGAATTAATTTCTGTACTTATCTTCTTCTTAAAACTTCTGCCAGAGGGCGCAACAGTGAAGCTTTTCACTTCTTCTTCGAAACCTTTTTTTCGCAATTTGGTAGACTCCAAATTGGTTTTAGACCCATGGTTTCTTCGGCAAATTTTCCTATGCTATACGTGCATAGTAAAAAAAAAATAAATTGGCCCGCCCTAATGTACATATGTATGTATGTTTATCAATCTTCTATGTATGTATAGTGTCTATTATATTCGAATTTAAGTTTCACCACATGCTCCCCCAGCACTTTGTTCATTTATCTATCTTACTTTATTCATCTTCTGTACTTTGAGCTTTTTCTGTCCATACCAAACTTTATAAAATACGAATAGTTCAAGCATGTTGCCGCCGACCGAGTACCCGCCTGTAATGTGACCCTCATTGTAATTTAAGATTGCTTGTCAGCGCCATGCTGCTCAAACAAACGATTATAATGATTAACGAAGTAGAAGAAATTTGTTAGAAGAAATTGAAAGTTTCTCTGGCTCATCTGCTGTCGTCTCACAAGACAGTGTCTTGGGTTTCGGCGGAGCAAGCAAGCAAGTGTTAATGAAAATTGTTTTTGTAGGGCTTTTAAAATGTGGTTGGTGTAAGCAGTAATCGATAATACAATGTGCGTGGCATGTGTGTATGTGTTAGTAATAATAACGGTTGAGTGGTCAAAGTGTATCAGCAGCCGTTAAAGTAAAATACATTACTTGGCATAAAGGGGGAAGCAAAAATAAACAAAAAAGAAAAAGGTAATGAAAGTTTAAATTAAATGATAAACAGTTTTTAGTGTCGGCGTGCTGATATGAACTACTAAAATTAATTGTGGAAATACAGTGTAAACCATGGGCGTAGCCAGGTAGGCAGGGCAGGGCGGTGCTCGAGGCCCCCCTAACTTTCAAATTTTCCTTATATATATATAAAATAGTACCCTGAAATGCCAGCTTAATAGGGTCGAGCCCCCCCTAAATTTCATTATGGCTACGCCGATGGTGTAAACTATGTCAAAATTTCTAAATAAATGTGTACAAGCGTTGGTGTGCGAAACGTCTGCAACTCACGAGCAACCCAACTCAAAGCTATCCGCCATTTATGTGAACCCTATCAAATATTTATAGTATTCCCTAACAGCTCGCAAACCGGTCACTTAAGCTCAAGCGCTGGTTAGCAATTTTGACTGTTTGCTCCTCTACTAACCTCTAACACTTAAATAAATACAAAAACACAAAATGAAAAAGAAAAAAACACAACAGCCCAGTAGAATATGCGCAGGCTACTCGAGCCCACAGCACTAAACTGTCGCGCCACAAAAAATCTCAGCGGCGACAAATTGTTTTCTCTATTTTGTTAACTTTTTTCTATTTGCTTGTTTTCCCCTTTTTTTGCTAGTTTTTTTTTCGTATTTACCAATCCTCCAAAGTGGCGTTAAAAGTTGTGGCAGAGAGAGTTAACATTGCACTTTGGTGTGGGTGGGCTCGAAGGGCGCTTTTGGATAAACTTTACCGACTTTTAGTGCGCGTGGACAATCCTTTTTATGCACATTTCGCTTTCTTCCCTTTCTAGTGAGTGTCAATGATTTTTCATGTGGCATTAAAGTGGTTAATATTGTTGTAGAGCTCATTTGTACAATGTCGTGCATAAAAAATGGTTATAGAAAGCGATAGTAAGTATGTAATAAAAGTGCAGAATTATTGTTTTATTTGTTGTTATGCTATTTTTAACTGTCTCTTTTGCGGAAAGAGCTACCTGAGAAAAATAAAATGTTTGCTACTTTTTCTACTTTACCTTCTTTTCGCTCCTTCTTGCCCTGGGAGTATATACATACATAAATACTGGGTATAATATTGCAAAGCTTACAACTGTTTTTCTTTCCTATTTTCCGTGTCCAACTCCTTTATGCTACTTTGTTGACGTTTCTATAAAATAAATATTTTATAACAATTTGAAAGGAAAATATTGAAAAATTTATTGTATTGCGTTCGTTGAAGTCATTGCAAATATTTTGAGGAAAGACTGAAGATACATACCATTTAAATTTATTATGAACTCTTCTCTTAAGTTCGATGCACAGGCGTTGCTGCTTAAATTACACAATGAGATATGCTACATACATTCCAAATAATACTGGCATACTCCATTATTAAATACAAAATTGCTGCCAACATAAAGTGTATTGTCAGCTACTGTTCCCTTTTCTTCATTAGATGACAAACCTTTGGCACTGCCTTTCCCGCGGGCAAAACACTTTTAAGCTTTCTATACATTTTGTATAGGCGCCTGCAGAGTAAAAGCTCTCTCTGCCCATCGCTGGTCATGACTGATCGAATGCAATTATATGCAGAGAGAGCTTTCACAGGCGCCAGGTTAATATAAAATACATAGAAAGCTCAAAAAATCTCTGCACGCGGATAAGCAAAAGAAGCCTTGTAGATTTTATGTTGACCGCAGAAGAAATAACTTTAAATTTAAATACCAGATTCTAAGATATTCTTGTGAGAGAACAGCACAAGCTGGATTATTTTTTTTTTTGTCAAAACAATTTCGATACTTTTAATACCGTTGCTTTACATATAATAAAAAAATGTTGTCTTATAGACATACAGACTATATGTATATAATGTATACACCAACACCATGAGCATATTTAACCGCATAAAAATCTAGCGGTTTCGCTGGCTGCGGTGAAAAGATCCTTCGATTTCGCCCCCATGAGTTGACAACGAAAGCAAGGACCTATCTGCTCTAGGGATGAGCAACTGATGCAAATTTGCACGGGAAAGAGGCTATTGGAGATGCTTTTTGGTCTCGGCCCAAATCGACAAACGGCTGTAGTGCATTTTCCACGAAGAAGACCAACTGCTAAACGAAAAATCGTTCACACCGTATATTAGCCGACGATACAGTCTGACATCTTGGCGAACGAAATTCCCTAGTTAAACGCACTAGAAAGTGACAATCTTTAGTCGTTGCTGGGATAATTGCAAAAGGTAATTCATTTGTATGGGGACCAATCAGTAAAAGGGCTCTGCACGTAAGCTTAATTCCAAATAAAACCCAACCTGGCTTTGATAAAATATAACTCCCTCCCCAGTACTGTAGCTAAGTGCCTCCAGGGGTATGCTTCATGCGATTTTTAGATTATTCGGCAGATGCCGGCACACAAACAAACTTTCACATTTATAATATGTATTAAATAATAGGATAATAGACGTTCATTTTTTACTTCATATCCCGGTGAGATGGGAGAAGCAAAACAAGTGCTATAACACTGGCCTCGGAAAATTAAGTATAAATCTCGGAGAAGCTCATTTCGTATGGAATTAGTCCAAGGTTATGTGGGATCGTTTATGCGACTGGAAGGCGTTAAATGAAACAGCCTGTATAATTGCATCATGATTTGCTTAGTCTGGTTTCAATGAGCTACTTCAGATAGTTCGCTAAACCAGCGCCCAAAAAATTAAACTAACTTAAGAAGAGGAGAGGATGGGATAGCGAAGGGTTGCGTGTAAGGGAAAAGGGGAAAATAAAACATGTTTCTTGGATGAGGTGATGCCGGCCTTTGTGTTTTGAAGGAAATCAAGCGGTCGGTGGACGCACCATCCCCATTAAGTGCCCGGTCAATTCAGGCGCGTGCCCTCAAATCGTAGTCCCTTTACGTCAGCAATAACTAGTCGACATCAATATAGCCTGGTGTCATCCAAACCTTTTTTCACTGAAAACACTCTTTTTTACGTGTCGAGTGCCAAGCATAGCGCACAACTTTTTGCTGGAGGTTTGCCTTCTCACAATTAACTCGCTTCCTAACGGGTGTTTGGTTTCTATCCAGAGGATATTTACGGCGACAATGCTCGGTTATATAATTATGTGTCGATCCAAGTTGCAACACTAGTTCTCAACTTTCTTCTTTCTTCTCTCCTTCCATAACAAAACACGCATAAATCACATTCTTACAAGTTAAAATTAGGGTAAAAACATGTTAAAAAATTTACGAAGCGAAATGCTGGCAAGAGGAAGAGGGTACGAAGACTCGAAGAAAAAAAAGAGGGTAACAATCTTTTGTCAGCAACTGAAGCAGCACCCATTGTTAATAGCCTGAGGGCGCTTCGACAACGTTAACAACGTCACATGCAAAGTGGCCAGACTTTGCGGTCGAAATGCGGGCTAAAGCCAACGAAAAAATAGCGCATTCAAATGTGAAGCGTTCGTGGTGTAACAAAACAAGGAGACACTTAAGCACCGTTTATGCGTTAAACGAACAAAAAATGACATACTTCAGCTGATATATATGTATATCAAATTCAAAATTGTGGCGAGTCAACAGAACGTCATGATGCGTCAGAGTGTCAGTCAGTCAGACAACAAAAGCTAACGCAACATAAATATCTCAAACATATCTTCAAACTCTTAAACGCCAACTAAGTGCGAGTACACTGACTCGCAGATAATACGAAAGAAGATCTAATAATAATAAAATCTCAGCGTATTTTTCTACAAAAAAAAGGAAAAAACGTGTGCATGTTAAGGTGGTTCAAAAAAAAGAAAAGTCGTAATTTTAATGACCTCATCCGCTAGGATTGTTATATACCGAAAAAATATACCTCAAATTTTTATTTTGAAATCAAAAAATGTATTTAGAGGTCACTCAAGGCGCTCAAAGTTTTCCATGTATTTTTGTATGGGGAAAAAACCACGTTTCGTATAAATGGTATAGAATTCTTGAAAGTCAATATTTTTCTATCGGAAAACTCTGGTTCTCTTTAGGAGACTTCCAATAATAATACGCAATTATTTATTTAACCCTTTTTTAATATTAAAGATTTTTCATTGGTCCCACCATAGCATTTGCTGGGGGTTTTGTCGTTTTTGGCGTACCTATAAAATAAAGTTACTATACAAAAATGGCTAAATATAGAAATGGGTATTATTATTGGGAATATCCAGAAGAAAACCAGAGTTTTACTGATCGAAAAATATTGATTTTCAAGAATTCTCTACCATTTCTACGAAAAGTAGAGTTTTTCCCCTATAAAATACATGGAGAATTGCGCTTTGAGCGATTTCTAAATATTTTTTGATTTAAAAATATAAAAATTGGGGTATATTTTTTACGGTATAGAACAATCCTAGGGGAAGAGAGCATAAAAATTCCGAATTAATTTGTTATGCATTTTTGGACCACCCTAATGTATATGCATGCACTTGTTTGAGTATAACTTGCAAAGAAACTTATAACCTTGTAACTTGTCTGCTACAACACGAATTCTTCAAATTTCTACATCTCACGCGAGGTCATTTTTTTTGCTTTTAATTTTTTCCTTGTATTCCTAAAGCTTTTTGTCTTGAAAGCCATTGTTTTGCTGCATTTAAAATTACCACACGAAACACATTCCTTCAAATACTCACAAACACACACAGACACAAAGTAAGTGAATAAAAACAAATGGCTACAACTTTGTTATCCTTATTCCATACACTCAAACATACATATGTACATACATATGTACATTCATATTCGCTCCCCTCTAATTGCTCTCTGGTAGCAGCATTTATGATTATTAGCCCGGACATGCTTGAAGGAGTGGCTTTCTGATTGTTTATAACCCGAACATTTTCATTGTAAAAGCCAATGTTCCATTTGTTGGTTGGGGTGGGGTGGTGGTATGGCATGTGATGTGGGTCGGTGTTTTATAGTTTCCTTATGAACAATTTACATTAAAAAAAAAAATAGCAACAAAACTTTAGTACTACGCTTTCACACTATAGCTGTGTAAAATGTTTTTTTTTTTTGTGGTGCGAGAAAAGCTCTCGCCATTGCATGGATGCGGAAGTACTACTTGCGATATGTAACATTTGTTGTAACACGAAATTAAACATGATGATTATGGTTGGAATGTGTGTGTTTTAACTTTTTATTAGCAAACACGAAAATGAAACAACAATGAAGTGATTTGCGCGGAAAATGAAGTGTTGATAATATGTTGTGTGTTTTACTCAGCGTTCAGTAGAATACAGTTGTGCTACATCTGTATAAATACATACATATGTACATTAGACTGCATCACTCCTCATACAAAAAAAAAATCGGTACTGTGTTTCCTTTGGAATTATAAAATCTATTATATTTTAAGACTTCCACCGAAATATTTCGGAAAAATATTAACATTTACGTGAGCTGGACCGATTTGAAAATACTTCCAAAAATGGAGTTTTTATGAATAAAAATAGTTTCTTAAAGATTTTTTTGAAAAAATCCCCTCTTCCGTCTCTAAAGCATTTACAGAAATCGTGTTACAAGGCCGTGTTTCTAATAGTCCAGTATAACGTTTGTGTTCCGCAGTAGCAGCCGTCAGTAGTAGCTCATTTATCTCTTCAATTTATGAGAATAGGAGTCGTTAGAGACTTTGATCCTTTTCTCCTATGCACGCCACAGATCACGCAAATCGAGCTAGTCTTCATAGATCGGAAAAGGTCTTCCAAGGATGGCAACTTTACTGTCCATAAAAAGGCGAGTTTTCATGGGGCCCGGTCAATCATGCTTAGCCGTTAATATGCTGTTCCAACAATAAAGTTCGATTTTGTCTTTTACACAACGCTTGAAAGGATGTATTTAACTAAGGGGACGGGTTGGTTCGAGAGTAGCACTATTTTGTAAGGCTCTTAAATGACAACAGTGGATCGTATACTCTGTGAGTTTGGCTGGAGAAAACTTACATTGCTGGGTGAGGCTCAATTACACTGCAGTCGAGAATTGTTCAGAGACCAAAAAGCTTACCACTCTTCGACAAAGGGGCATAATTCCATGCGAGGGCAAGTGGCTGCAGCACTGGATATTGAAAGAGAAAATAGTGAATCGACTCCTCTTTTTTCCTCATCCTGACAAATTTTGCATAGAAAATTTGTTGGTATACGCCATCATTGGTGCATTGCTGCAATTCCACAGAGGCCTGTGCGAATCTTAACCGCGGATGTGTTTAACGTAAAAAGTTCTTCAGGTCGTTTCTTCTTACGGTTAGGAACAAAGACCTTGAGACTTAATAGTATAGGTCATTTGTTACGGCTATGGTAGCTCGTACAAATTCCTTAGAAATTCACAAATAGATAGTTAATCGAACGGTATCTAGGCAACTCATAGGCTATTTCGCTCTCCTTGATGTTGCTGGGTCCTCAGTGATGCTGGCAATACATTCCCACCCAATTCTTTACTTCACTACCTTCGATACGAATTCTTTCATTGCGCCTTGGCTGCAAAGGAATGCAGTGCCTTTTCGTGAAAAGGACTTACTATTCCATAGTAGACAATGTAAAGATATCGGCTTGAAAGGCACTGCAGCCATCCGGCCGTCCGAATAAAGAATATCGCTAACGTGTTTATCCATCTCTGAACAATCGGTGTAGAGCAGAGATGGACAAAGTGGCTCCCAAGAGCCTTTTGCGCTTAGGAGTCGACTTGGCACATTTAGGTGCTAGATGGGGGGTAACATCAAGAGCCAGAATGAAGGGAGAAAAAGAGCATATTAAAATTTATCATACTTCGACTCTCATTACTTATATATGTACATATATGAAGCTTTTAATGTGTTTTTACTTACCAAAAATATGCCCATCCCTAGTGAAGAGGGCAAAGCTATAATTCTCCGCCGGGCAGCTAGATTCCTCTTTTTTTCTTGTTGGAAATAGCGGAAGTCCCAGAATGACGTAATGAGAACATCTCTGGCATCTGAGTCAAAATTGATCCTGCTAACCCGTCCTCTTTTAAGTTAACTCAGTTTTGATGCGAGGGCTAGTTTTGCGACTGCTCGATTTATGAAAACTTGTTGCAGACTTAAGGCAAGGATCATACATAGTCAAACCCTGGACGGCCACTGCACCCTTTGGATTACTTTTTTCTGATTGCTGCTTTTATTCAAACCAGACCAAAGCTTTGATAATAATGGTTGTACTGCCTTCAGTTTTCTCTCTCTTCGACCTTACTTAGCTTGGAGTCAAGGATACATAAATTAATTGCACTAGATTCAAAACTTTTACTTACTACAACGAATAAACCAAATTATTCATTTAACACTTTAGGCTACTTGAAAAGCAGAAAAATAAAAGCTTAAGTAAAATCTGCTTTTGCTTTATGCAGCAACTTAATTACTATAGCACGCTAAGCGTCAAATGCTTAATAATAGACCACGATCCAATAACAAATGCAACCACGCCCATCTCCCTAAACAGCTGGTACATAAATATGAGTACTATGTAGAAGAATTTGTGGTGGCTTAGCTTTTGCTTAGCGTAGAATATAATTCGATTTACTCTCTTTTCTTGTTCGTTTTTGTTCTTCTTTCATGTTGCGGGTGTAAAATGGGCTCATTAGGTGCATATTTTGTTTTTCTTCTTCTTAGTTATAGTTTAAGTTTAGGTGTTTTTTTTTTGTACTGTTTCTGATTATGTCTGTTGCCTGAAGCACGCAAGGAAAGTCAAAAGGCGCTTAATGTGTTGAATCCAATTAAAAGTTGTATGTACTCATAGTTGCGCTATCGTTGGCGTCTTTGGCTAGTTATTGGGTTGTCGGGCCAGACGCTGCTGCACAAGCTTAGTGAGTTTAAGCCACCAGGCGGAAAAGAAAAATAAATAGACGTAAAAGTAAGTTTTTTAAAATAGTAAGTAGCTTGGTTACAGTGGATCTTTGCTGTGCAAATTTGGGTTAAAAGTTTTTCAGATTATAAGTTACTACGACAATTCTGGAAGACATACCTGCGGAGTTCAAGGGCCTTGGAGCAGCTTGATGGTCACTGCAGATTCTTATTTTGTGTCCGCTACCTTAAATAATGAAAGACCTTCAGCTTCTAGCTAGTGTCAGTTCCATTTCCGGTCTTTAAACTATCTATATAGAGAGTTTTTAGGAACTCCTTAACTCCCTCTGAGTTTGACAATTTTTTATTTGTAAGAAAGCCGATGACGACCTTCTTTCAAAAGAATATTTCGGATAAAAGGTTTGAAGAATGCAGTCCACATATTCTCTTCATAGCTTGTTCTAGGATAATAAGATCTGGTGGAAGAAATCCTACAAACCTATAAGCTCCTGTGAAGTCTGCTTTACGTAGAAACCTTGGTTTTCAGCACCATTGTACCCCACTATACTACAGAAGAATGTGGCGTGTTTTCCAATGGTACTTAGTCGATTTTAGTCCCAAAGTCTTACAAAAGCTTCACCTGTACTGCCCGAAATTTTTATGACTCAATTTAGATTTCAGCCACATCCACTTCATATCCAGACTAACGGCTAGGTGTTTCAATTCAGTGGAGTGGATCCATCGACGCCATGCTTCCTTAACATCAGCAAAGACTTCACTGCTTTCAGTCTCATTTCGATCTTCGTTACCATTACCATTATTTTTATATTGCCCTTACCACTATCATTATCATTACCATCACCTTTATCATTACCATTACCATTACGAATAAGATTCCCATTACCACTAAAATGGTCATAGCCATTTTCAGTGACATTGCCATTACCATTGTCGTCACCATTACCATTATCACTACCATTACCATTACAACTACCAGTACTACTAACATAACCATTGCCTTTACCATTACCAGTACCATTATCAATAACATTACCATTAAAATTTCCATCACCATTACCACTACCAATACCATTACTTCATTCATTGCCATTGGTATTGCCATAAGCATTGCTATTACCATTACCTTTGCAAACATCATTTTCAATAAAGCACCATTACGATTTCCGTGGAATTACCATTACGATAACTATAGCATTACCATTACGATTACTATAGCATTACCATTACAATAATAATGTCATCACTGTCCCATTAACATTATCATTACCATTATCACAACCATTATAAGATTGCTATAACAAACTTCTCTTGCGCTTCTTCGTTAAAAAACTTAGTTACAACCAATTTGAGTCCGCAACCGTTCACTGTGATACGTGCTATTGAAGTAGTGAATTCTTTGTGGTCAAGTTGGTGCAATGCCTAGAAACTAAAATCAATAAAGCACCAATAAAACAACTAACAAACTTACGCCAACTAAATTGCCAGCCCCCACTCACCTCTCTGCCCGAGAACGCACACGACTTTATCAGTTCCAGTGCACTTCCTGCTTGTGCGCTACAGCTTTGTAGTCTTCCTCGCCGCTTACGTTTTAATTAATGACAATGAAACACGCAAACTGTGGCTGTGAGGTCGAACTATGTATGCATGTGTGTCAGATTTGAAAATTAAGTTCGCAGTTCGAAGCGTCCAAGAACCTCAGACCTCTTCTTACTCGCCTGCGCGCACTGCGTTGAACTGCAAGCGACTTTTTCGCTTCTCTAACTATCCAATGCTCTCATCTACGTAAGTATGTATATTTTTTTAGTTAGTTGGTTTTTGTATGCCGTTACAAAAGTTTGTTAGTTCATGCGGTTTTGGAAAAAGTAGAAAATAATGTGAATTACTTAAATGGACTTAAGCTTATGCTGAACTGCTGCAACACTCATACTCGGTGGTTGGGTAAGGTTGTATTGCTCGAAGGGCAGGAATTCACATCGAAACCATAGAACACACAACACGAAAGGTACACTACAGGTGTACCTAGCTCATATACATATGTTCCGGGTGTAAAACGGTAAAGCTCGTTTTGCGAAAAGTCAAGTCCACACTCCTCATGCGGTCAATGGCTGTTGGCTGTTGGCTGTTTTCGTTGCGGTTGGGTGGAGGCAGGTACTCTCAACTGAACCACACTGTGATCGAAATTGCGTGCGTATAAGTACATACGTACGTACGTACGTACATACATAAGCCTGCACAAACTAATGTGCGCCAAAATACGGTAAGTAAATATTGTTTACGTACAACGTACCTGCGTAACGTGGCGTGGCGGAAGGGTCCTAAGACTTAAGCGTCTAACAAATCTTTAGTAATTAATCAATTTGTGGGGAAACGCTATGCAATTTTTTAGCTAGGCATCCACACACCTAACCTAGGGTGGTCCATGAAAATATCAACATTCTGGTGGTGCCACTGTTCTAGGTACAAAAAAAAAAACACGAACATTTAAAAGTGTTTTAAAAAATTTTAGGGGTCGCTACCGAAGTTTGGAAACATTTTTTTTTTTTTTTTAATCGCAAAAATTCCACAAATCTTTGACTTTAACCAGCTATAACCCAGCGAGACTATGAATTTATATGAATAAGTTTCAATAATGTGAAAAATTTACAAGATTTCAAGTAAAAATTTGTCGTTTTTTTTGATAAAAAGATTCGATTTTTTAATACCTTAAAAGTTTTTTTAAAATGTAAAAATTTTCGTGTGTGTTTTTATTTTATACGTAGAACAGAATAAGGAGCTGACCCATTTTAAATGTTGATATTTTTAAGTACCACCCTAATGCATACTCACCTGCTACCAGCAACTCGCATACTAATTCCACTTTAGTTTTAAGTCGCAAATTAATTTCAACTAAAGCACACCATTGTTTACATTTTCTTTTCATTGCAGCTACCCAACTTATTTAACATACATACATACATATCTTAAACTTCCTTAACTTAATGGCTTTGTCGGCTTGTGTGTTCACATTTCCGTCGCATTAAATGGTGAGTTATGATTTTAATTTGTCTTAAGTTAAAATAGAGTTGTTGTGGTTTAAATACGTGCGTTATTTATAAAGTAAGTTTATGAAAGCAGCAGCTACATATGTGTGTGTGTAAAACATTTATAGAATGTATTACTATCATTAAACAGTTTATTAAACCGGAGAAAAGCCCGGATTAATATTTAGGCCTGATGTTCACGTGCCTACCCTCAACCAAAATGAGGGGAGAACAGCAATAAAGAAGCATAGAAACCTCGAAGCCCATAGTTTTGTGGCTGAGCTGTTCAAAATTGGCGGGTGAATGTACGAATTTGGAGCGAAATTTGTTCTAGTGAATATATCACCCCAAAAGTGTACATAAACGCCAATTACCGCAGGATATACTTTCCCAACACTGCATAAAACAGCTTACTATGGTTCATCCTAGCTTATTTGTTTGTTAGTTTGTTGGGGTTATAGGCGCCAGTGAATAGAGTGATGGTGTCATGTGGGCTACTAAACAAGCTGGACATTTATAAGGTATGTGAGTGTAGAGTCTGGGTAAGTAGGAGTTTAGCCAGCTTTAATATCCAAACCTTAATAGCGCCAGCGTTACATGGGCCTATCGAGAGAGCTGAAGCTCTTCGTCTGTGTAACGAGCTCATTGAACTCAATGACGGCATTCTTGTGGCGAAAGTTCGTAAAGATGGTGTTTCTCTCTCGATTAATGTCGTTTATGGCCTGGCTGGACAACGTGGGGTACAGTGGTTGTGGGATGTGTATCTAGATCTCGTCCATGGGTTCGCAAAGATGTAAAGATGCCTTCTGACGTTGATTAGGAGCTGGCTGTACTTCCAGCAAGTGTTTGATCGCATCTTCAAGGTAGTAGTCACTGAGTAGAGAGAATTGGCCGCTGCCGCTGTCTGAGGTCCAGCGTTCTGACAGGCTTGTAGCTCGCCTGTTTTGTCTAGACAGAGTACTAACGACTCAGATAATTCGTCGTCCGCGGTTTAAGTCTTGTTGGAGTGAGAATGTTTCGATATCATCTGTTAGCGTGGTGTGACAAATGAATTTATATTTTAAGAATAATTTTGTAGAACCTTGAATGATTGACATTAGTGGCTAAGTATTTAATTGAGGAGGATGTTGGATACAAAAATCAGTATTTTTCATTCAAAGTTTTCGTGAAGGATGATACGTTTATAATTGAGCATATCGTTTTAAAGTGATTGAGTTTGAAGGGACTCTCTCTATAAGGATTTAGTTGCAGCTCAAAGGCTTAGCTCCAACCAGCTCCATAGTCATGACTGAGACGCTGAAGTAACTTGGAACTTTTCAGCTATCTGAACATACATATAGCGTAGATACGAGTACTATTTAAGCACATCTTTTTATTAGACAGAACATGGCACTTTTCCCCTGCATTTTATACCTGGCTGCTGAGAATAGAATGCCGTTTTTAAAATGAGAATGCAGAGACATGTAAATATGTTTAATAGGTTTGCCTGGTAGTTTGTCAAACGCTTAAGTATTAACAATCGGTCAATTAAGGATCTCCTGAAAATTGATGAAAAAATAAAATAATAATAAAATATAAAAATAGAATTATTTTAGTTAAGTTTTAGTTCGTATTTAGTCAAATTCGTTTTTTCTCTTTCCTAAGAGATATTTTGTGTAAATGAATGACGCCCTAAAACTAAATTTCCGCAACGACTTATCGTTATTGACAGTTGACGACAGATAGACAGCTTGTCAATTTGCGGTGACTATGCAGCTTTCGACGATAGAAATGCTGCAACTACCACGCAGTAAAAACGATTACATCTAAACCGAAAAAGTTTGCCACCAGGTTACCTTGTAGCTTACCTAGTTTAGTTTCATTATTTTTTCTGGTCTGTTAATGCATCAACACTAAAGAAAACAATCTACAGTTTTGCTCGTCCTTCGAGAAATAATCTCTTTGGAATTTTATAATTTTTTACTAATGTAATTTAAACCTACTCAACTCCTGCAAGCACTTTCGAGACCATCTTGCGTTTTTATTCTGATTGTGATACTTCGAAAAAAGTTGCTGCTAGTCGCGACATTAAAAGTTGTTCGCAATTGTCAAACTAATCAGCTTCAATATCACAAACTACTACGAATGTTTATTGACAGCTCTGGCTTTTCACTGCAGGGCATAGGTACATATGTGTGTATGTGTTGCAGAATTAAGGTAGGTGTGCTCTAGCATTATCACTGAAAGTATCCATCTTGTGCCACAAACACATAGATACACACAAAATACATACATACATATAAACTCATATGTATTTATTACCCTTTAAATACTCCATATCGTTTCTTATTGAAAATGTTGACATGCAAGCTATATATTGAAATAGGCGTCACATATGTATACATGTATGCACACTAGGGTGAGCTGGAAATCAGAGTTTTTAGAATTTTTATTGCAAAAATCCGCTATAAAAAATCCGTGCGAAATATGAAAATTTTGTATTAATATCTTAGGCTCACCAAATTCACTCAAAGTTAAAAGTGTTCAAAATTTTTTTTCTTAGCTTACTTCAATTGCAAACTTAATTCTCTAAAAAAAGGGCCTAATACAAATTATGCATGACTAACAGCTTCAATCATAATTGCAAAATGTTAGGTTTTGGACATCAATACAATATTTACAGATAAAAAACTATCGATAAGTTGCTCAGTTTACAAGAAATTTAATTTCCTACAAAAAGGACTATTTGCAATTAATAGTTTCTGAGATAATTGTGATTTTGTTTAGAAAGGCGGTATTTCTGTTCATGTTCGAAATTTTTATGAGTGAAAAATATTTAATAAATTACTAATTATTTTCGAAATAAAATTCCTCACAAAAAAGTTTTTTTTTTTTGGTGAAAACACATTTACATAATTTTTTGATTTTTGTTAACATCAAATTTTAAGTAGTATTATTTAAACCCTAATATATTGGTAAAGGCTTCAGACTAAAAATAATAATTATTTCGTTAATAAAATTTGCGATCGAAGTAAGTTACAAAAAATAATTGTTTGAACACTTGGAATTTGATTGACTTTGGCAAGCCTTATGAAAATTTTCATCTTTTGCAAATATTTTTTTTTTGGAACCATATTTTTGCTATTACCAATAAAAAGTCTAAAAGAATCGTATGTACGGCTTACCCTAATGTACACATGTAGTGATACCTTTTTACTATTATCTGCATTCACAGTATGCAGAATGTAATTGACAGCATCATTTCGACTGCAGCGAATTCCATTTTCTCCAATATTGATGAGCGGTTTTAAATTCGTGCTTGTGTGAAATAGTTTTGTAGTGAAATATGTTCGAATTTTTTAAACTACTATACATACGTAGAGTTCTAAGTTGGTTGTCTGATTTCGTCGTGGCGTCCGTAGAACATAGACCTGAATCCAATCAGTGCTTAAGAGAGTGCCTGAAATTTTCATCTATTTCTGTTATCTTCGAACTATCTTTAGACACCTACTACAAGTCAAGTGGCCGGAATACGCCAAAGTTGGGCCTTCACAGAACTTCCTTCGTAGTAGCTTATAGAGATAATGATAGCTTTTCATAATGTCAAATGAACAAGAAATGTAGTCAGTCTGTTTCTTTTTTCAAGTTCAAGAAGCTTGTCAAAATTACGACTATGACCAAATTGCTCTCTGAGTTTGATATGCGCGTTTGTTGGATATGAGTTAAAACCTCGTGTAACTCCTGCATAGGCTGCTTGTTGATAAATACTCAATATCTTGACGTTTAATCCCGTTCGACGTATTATTTGGAGCTCAATATGTTAGGATACGTCTAATTATGCTCTTTTATATTTATAAACACGACAAGCTTTGTATGCCTTCCCAACGCGCTTTCCAACAAGGCATTTTCAGCTAAGCTTACTAATTGAGAGTATGATCTATCTCCCCACTGAAACAGTGCCGACTTTAATGCCATTCAGAGCTATGGTTCCCATGTTCGGTAAGTTTCGTCTTCTTGTGAATGCAATGATGGGTGCTTTTATTGGGTTTAAGTTGACATCCAAATCCGCACATCTCTTCGTGGATATCCTTAGTGCCCATTGGATTTATCGACAGAGGGTGTACTTGTACTTCCCGATTGGCATTACGACTATGTCGTCCACCGTAGACTTGGCACCGGATACTATTGTCTGATAGCGTTTGTAGTAGTTCATCAACAACTAGGCTCCAAAGAAGTGACGATAAATACTCCCATTCTAGTGGACATCCTTTCAAAGGTTTTTTGCTGCATGGAATGTTCCTTATTGTAGACTCTGCTATTCTTGTGCGTAACAGCGATTCTATTCAGCTGCGGATAGGTGCCTCTTCTCGATAATGCCAGATATGGCACCTTCTGTAGCCTTTGGAAAGCTTCCTGTCCTGTAAGCTTGTTGTTGATGTAGGGGCTAGGACTAGACTGTTCTTTATTATCTCTACTAGGTGCGAGGTAGCCATGTAGTTCCTCCCTTTGTTGTAATAAATCTGGATAAATTCCATCTCTCTAACACTTAAGTGTTGTTCCAACAACAGTAATGAATTTCTCAAACATTTACATGGCTGTAAGTTTAGGATAGTAAATATATATACGTATTTCAAATTCCCTCATTATTTATATCATAAACATTATTATGATCTCATAGAAGGGGAAACTGCATAAAAGTAAGCCTACACAAAATAAAATCTCGTTGGCGCCAATGGCTCCCCTTTTTGTAGGTCAATATTCATTGACCTGCTAAAGCCAATATATCACGCAACAGCAAAGCTGCTACCAAAAAAAAAAAAAATAAATAAATGAATATACTTATGTAATACATGCGTATGCATAAATGTACATATATATGCAAGCAAGTGTGTAGATACATACATATGTGTATGGGTATGAATACAAATGAAAAAAAAAATATTAAATTTCCAACATGCCTTTGTGCATATTTTCTTATGTTTGTTAAGTGACTTGGGTGCCTTCTTCGCATACTTGCAGCCAGAACTATGAACTTCTGAAATTCTGGAACTTCTACTTAGGTAAACTACCACAGACAAAGTTGTGAAAGGGGAAAAGTGAAAATACCAAAACGAATTGCGTATAAATGACAAATTATGACCCAGCCTTAAGGCTGACTAAGGCTAGCATTTGAGAAAAGTAAAAGCATTTATTGATTTCGGAATAAAAAAAGCTTTTAGGGTAATATTTCGAGTGTGTGAATTTTTCCAAAACTCCGGAATGAGTAGTAGGTCGATTGAAAAATTCAAGGGTGGCAGCTACTAGCAGCAGCTGCAGCAGCAGTGGCAGCATAATGGCTATGACATTGAAAGTGGTGGGAGTTCCCATCGCAACAACAAACTGCACATACATACTTATGTACATTCATAAGCCAACGGATGAGTATTCCCATTAAAATACTCATCGACATAGGGAAATAGTTTTTTAAAAATTAAAGAAGACAGCACTCAGCAATTTGGTAGGCGGCAGGCGAAACGATGTTGACTGCTTGAAAGTGCGATATTGACAGAAAATGGAAGCAAATGATGGCGCCCGCTGAAAAACAGCGCTGCATGAAGAAAAAAGAAAAAAAAAAACATTACAAGAAAATAGAGTAATGAATAGAAAAACTTCAAAGCACTCAGCGCGCACTGATTGCTGACAGCGAAGTTGATTATGGTGATTGACAAGCTAGGAGCGACACAAACAGAATGGAAAAAATAGAATTAAAATGCAACGAAATGAAACTGTTGTTGTTCTTTTTTTATTATTTTTCTGGGAAAAGGTTTTTTTTGGGATCTGTTTGTCAACGAGGCTCCAACAAAGTATTTATGCCGCAGTTTCCTAGAATAAAAAAAAAAAACTGGTAAATTTAATGGTTTTATTATCCAGGATGTTTTCTATCATATAAAAATAAATTGTGTGTATTCGTTATATGGAAGCAAATGGGACAAAATAAATTCTAAAAAATCAACCGTAATATTTAGCCATTTGAAACTTGTACTTTATTCTACTCGATTTCACTGCATACTCAGAATATTTCTAGGAAATCTAATTAAAAGAGTTAGCAATTTTTACGAAAGTTAGTTGAATTTTTGTTTAAATATTGCACAAAGTTTGAAATTTGAATTTACATGGGTTTTGTTAAAGAATGAACTATATTTTAAAAAAAAATAACCAAAATTAAATATCAACAAAATTAATATGTTAAAACTTGCCAGAATGTGGTGCGGCTATAATTATTTCGACCACTGTAAATTAAAAAAAAAAAACTGAATTAAAAAAAAAAAAAATCAAAAATGTTGCTAAAAATTTTATGAAATTAAAAACAAAAAAAAATATTTTACGTTTTGAGACAATGAAGTTTAAAAACTCAAAAAAAAAACTAAATTAAAAATTTTGTTTCTGGAAATAAAAAAAGATTTTCCTCTTCAAAACCAAAAAAAGAAATTAAAAATAAAAATAAAAAAGGTTTCTAAAAATAAAAAAATTAAAAATTTTTTAAATATTTTGCTTAAAATACTAAAGTTTGAACTTTAAAAGAAAATAGCACTGAAAAAAGAAAAAAAAAATGTTTAATTAAAATAAGGAAGGAAACAAGAATTATAAAAAAAATAGAAAAAAGTAATAAAACAAGTCTGAAAATAAAACGATTATTAAGAAAATATGTTTATTTTTTAAGCAAAGTCTAAAAATTAAAAGGAAATTAAATTAAAAAAGAAAAAAAATATATACTTAATAAAAAAGAGAAAAAAGTAAGTAAGTAAGTAAAGAAAGTGGTGTCGGGCCCACACCGACAAACGGTTGTGGTGC
Organism: Rhagoletis pomonella; assembly: GCF_013731165.1. Taxonomy (NCBI): domain Eukaryota; kingdom Metazoa; phylum Arthropoda; class Insecta; order Diptera; family Tephritidae; genus Rhagoletis; species Rhagoletis pomonella. The sequence goes on along the minus strand of NW_023458555.1, from coordinate 30,965,248 downwards.
CAACTAAAAAGAAGTCTTCGGAAATTTCGTTTCCCTATCGCACTTCATTTTCAAGGCATTTATTTTATTAAACATCTAGTGTGGATTTTTCTGCACTTCTCGTTGTTATTTGTGTGTGTTTGGTACTCTGCATTTTTGATCATGGCTTTTCATAGTGGGACTGACATACATATGTACATACATATGTAGATGTGTACATATCTATAAATATTTTACAACTACGAAAACAATCTTTCACACCACATGTTTTTGCCTCCCGAAGTTATACTCTTTATGAAATCATTTTATTAATGGTAATAAAAATTTGAAAATATGCATTTGTTTGTATTAAAATGTACTGCCTACTACATATTAAATTGGAAATTTATCTTCATAAATGCTACAAAATGGATAACAGAAATGCAAACGTAGCTTTCAGTTTAATCTCAAAATTCCATAGCGAAAATGAGCTTAAAAATAAATAACTCAATAAAATACTGGCATTTTTCTAGGGCTTATAGACTGCAATAGATGTTAAAATTTCTTTACAAATTGCCTTTATGCAGAACGAAAGTCGATTTAACTTTTTTGTACAATAGAAAAATATTTATTTTAAAGCCAGTAAATATTCGTATCAGTTTCACCAACAAAATTGAGCTGTTTATTTGAAAGATTTTCTTTTTGAAGGCATAGGATATTGTAAGCATAGGAATATATATATGTACATAGATACATACTTACGTTTATTTCTGTTAGAATAATTCTCTTGTAAAATATTTTATGCCATCTTAATTCGATTTATTTGCTTCAGAATTTGCTCTGCTTCTTTTTATTTAGTTTACTTTTTTTTCATTTTTTTTTTTCATTTATTCCCTGTGTGGGAAGAAATTTCTGCTGGCCTACATATATAAATTTACAAAAATGTTTGGATGCATGCTAGTAAGGTATTTTGTGTTATAACGTAAATAATTGTATGTAACTTGGGTATTCACAAGGTTATCGGATGTCGTTAAACGGCTAAAAATATAGTATGTGTATCAGGGGTTCGCAAGGCATTATAAAGCCATATTATGAGTCTTTTGGTCAGCTGATTAAGTTAAGTGTAATTTTTCTTTTAACTGTTTAATGTTTATATTTTTTTTATAAAAGTTGAGCAACTTATTTAACCAGCACTGCAAACTTTAAAAATTATACCCAACAATTTTAAACTTTTTATTCACAATTTAGAAAAAAAATAGGTATATAGTTTTGTAGCTTATTAAATTTAAGTAGGTAAAGTGCAAATTTCAAGCCGTTAGAAAAATTTTATGTATGCAGTTCTATAGCCCATTCAATTTTGATTTTTAATGTTTGTTTTTGTTTTTTTTGGCTGACGGTGTTGAACATTTTCTCGACATTTTTTTTTTTTTTATATGGAGAAAAATGCCTTGCAGTGTGAGCAAACAAAAATTATTAAAAATCAATGCAATTTTCCAGCGTTTTAATTTAATTACTTTATTTTTAATTTTTATAATGGGTTGAAAATTTGCACTTAACCTATTTAAATTTAATGGGCTACAAAACTACATACCCAAAGTTTTTTCTAAAAAATTTTAATAAAAAGTTTAAAATTTCTAGGTATAACTTTTAAAGTTTGCAGTGCTTGTTATATAATTTGCTAAACTTTCATAAAAAAATATAAACTTTTTTATAAAAATGTTAAAAATTTTTGGGTGTAATTGTTAAATATTTTTGATTTTTTATATTTTGTGGTTATGTAATATGCTAGACTCAAAAATGTCACTTAACTTAATCAGCTGACCACAAGTGTACCTATATGTATTTAAAAAAATTATTTCATCAGATTTTTTTTTATGAAACTCCTGATTACTTAAGAAATCGAATTTAAAAAAAAATAAAATGAAAGTGCAGTTACATATTTCTTCTTAATCTCGATTTTGCTATCTTACCACTGAAAAGCCAAACTAGCCGTTGCTAAAAGCTTAAACCGGATTTCCACAAGGCATTAACAAAATTCTTAAGCATGAAAGTTTGCATTAAAGAATCGTCGTGTCATAACCTAAATAAAAATTGCCTTTTAGCTCGTTTTCACATGAAATTTTTTAAATGGCACAGCTTTTTTTTGTAATTTCTATGCCATCTGGTAACGGCGCACTACAAAAAGTTTGACAAACAGCTACATATGAACTTCCGCGTTCTCAAACTAATTTATGTACTCGCACTATTTTTTTTTTTTGGATTTTCATTTTTCATTTCATTTAATTTTTTCTTTTTTACCTCTTTGCTAATTTTACACAACGTTCCACTTGCAATTCGAAACGACCTAGGAATTTCGCTAACTTGCTTTATTGCGCTGCAATAGCAAATTGTTGTGCGTTTACTATGTGCTCCTCGCATTTTTTTATTTTATTTTTATCTTGTGGTGTCTTTGGCGCAGTTATTAAATTTTTTTCGTTGACATTCTTACATGACCGAAACTTTTAAATCTCGCAGAAACTTTGGCAATCTCACTGCTGCTGCTTGACAGTTCTCTGCCGTTCTGCCGCTCTGCATGCCCCGAACACCCAAGCACACTTCGCTTTGCACAAATGAAAAAAAAAAAAAAAAAACAAAAAAATCTTCCTCATTTCTTGTCATCTAAAAGCCTTATTGTCTTTTTGCCACCAACTTCTGCCCCTTGCCCTCTACAAAGCTCTTCTTCTGTCGTAATTGTACCCCGCACTTTGGGTCCTCGCATCTTTCATTTTTAATTTCCCAGCTAGTTGTGTAAGTTATAGTGTCAGGCAGGCAGGCAGCGGGGCACGCAGCCAGTCTTCCTGTGAGAGCCTCGCTAGGTCAGGAGTATACTAGGAGGCACAAAAATGTTGCAGCTGCGGTAAATGTGGTGACGGCTGTGCTGTTACTGTCATTTTTTTTTTTGGTATATTCTATTTTGGTTATTTTTGTCTTTTGGTGGTTGTAGTGTTGGTTATTACGCATTGGATTATTGTTGTTATAAATTACATACTCTTGTCTTAGAAATTTTACGTACATCTAAACAGGCAGGCGGAAGCATACAAAATAACTTAGCTTTTCATTTATGCATGCCTATTTACATACATACATACATACAAGTGTATGCACGTTACGCTCGTCCAAAACTGCATGTGAAAAAGTCAATGTGGAACTTTTATGCGCCTACCCCTACGATTGTTCTATATCGAAAAAATATACCCCTATTTTTATTTTGAAATCAAAAAAATATTTAGAGGTCGCTCAAGCGCTCAAGGTTTTCCATGTATTTTATATCGAAAAAAACAACGTTTTGTAGAAATGGTATAAAATTCTTGAAAATCAATATTCTTCGACCATACAACTCTGCTTCTCTTCAGTAGATTCCCAATAATAATACTCAATTATTCGTTTAACCAATTTTTTATAGTAAATATATTTTATAGGTCCGCCAAAACTTCTAGAACATGCCAAAAAATGCAATGCGGGGATAAATAAAAAATCTTTATTTAGTATTAAAATGTGGTTAAATAAATAATTCGGTATTGTTATTTGAAGTCTCCTGAACAGAACCGGAGCTTTCCGATCGAAAAATATTGATTTTCAAGAATTCTGTACCATTTCCACGAACAAATTTTTTCGCCATATAAAATATACGGAAAACTTTGAGCGCCTTGAGCGACCTATAAATATTTTTTGATTTCAAAATAAAAAACTGGGTTATATTTTTTTCGATATAGAACAACCGTAGGGGGTGAGAACATACAAATTCTGACTTAACTTATTTTGGACCTTCCTAATGCTCATATGTATGTACATATATATAGGTATATGCAAGTGTATTTGTAAAAGCAAATTTTTTTCATACTTTGCATATAAAATGTCCAAAAAGTTTTGTGGCAGCTTGATGAATAATTGAAATACCCAAAATTCGCCGCAGTGATAAAGTGAAGGACCACAGCTAGGCACAGCAAAAATATACAATATTATTGAAGCATTGCAAACATATTCATATGTTTGTGTGCATGTGTGCATATGTACATATATGGGGGATTAGAAGATTCTTCTCACTACGAAAAGCTTTAATTTTCTGAAATTTCTATAAATGAAGTAATTTCATTTATCCAACAAGATGAATGCAATGCTCTCCAGATTATAGCCCATTTAATTGTAGTTTAATAAAGTGCAATGAAAAGGCAACTTTTTTTGTTGGAGGTGTCGCTTATTTTCTTCATACATACATATACAAAAATCGTCGTGAATGTAATGATAGTAAATTAAAGCTCTCCGAAAATCATAAAATTTTTGCTAATGAAGTATTTTTTTCCAAATTTCTTTGTTAATATACTTCGGACTCAGCGGTGTACGGCGCACTGTTTTTTTTTTCTTTGCTTATAAGCTGGTACGCTCTACTGTGCATACTATCGGCCAAGTACCCACTACCCCAACATCTCTCAGCGGATGGTGGCTGCTTCGCCTTTGGTTGTGGTAATTCAAATATCCACACTTGGACTGCCAGTTTTCTACTTCCAAGCCGATTGTCATTGCATCACTGATATATAGAAACCTGATTGCCATAAAGAAGAGGCTTGCGAAAGCAGGGACAATGTTAACGTTTTGTGTGCTGGAAACAGAAAATAATCAACGGTTACTTAAAATTCATTATTCCAAGCATGAAAGCTTCAAAAAATGCAACATTTCATTGCTTTCATTCTCGCACAAGCAACTCTAATTGCTACTAATGGAAGTAATCCTGACAATTCGGACTGGACAATTAGGCAGCAAGCAAACGCAGCTGGTGTGCGCAAAGTAGCACTAAAAAAGAAGAAGAAGAAGAAGAAGGATGAATTGTAGCGGGGTGTGCAGAACTTGGGGGCAATAAAGGATAACGGAGCCAATAATAAGGAAACGGAAATTGAAGTAGAATAAATGCCAACACGACCACAACGAATGTTTTGTTGCCGGTTGACCTCACGAACACGCACACACACACACACTTAATATATGTATGTATGTATGTAAGTATGTTTATATGTATGTAAAATGTCGAAGCAAACGTTTTTTTAATATTTTTGCTACAAGCAGCAATAAAATACAGCAGCGCTGTTGGGTCGACGAGTGGCAAAGTGCGTCCAAAGTATTGTAAATTCACAACGCACAGCAAATGGGAATGAATGAATGAACGAGTGAATGAACTGTGTAAAAGCAATTTAGAGCTGCTGAAGTAGAAGTTTTCTACGCGTTTTTAGTTATGCGAACTAAGGCACTTGCAACATGAAGCACAAGTGTAGTGCACGCATTTGGAGTGCTTAAGCGTTCGACGCATAAATATATTTAGTAAGTGTGGTTGTATGTATGTACATTTGAGATGCGACAGCACTTGATGGCTGTCGGTTGAAAACGCCACTTGGCCAGCTTTTAAAGCGGGCAAAGTGTGTTCCCAATTCTTGGCGCTCATTCGCATGTGGTTAAGTGGTCTTTGGAATGGAATTAATTTTTTGCTGTCAAGGCATATTTATTTGAGATCGCAATTTGAAAATCAATTTTCTTGTGTTATTGTGACTGCAAGTTATGAAATTGGGTGAAGCGGAAAGGATATTTTTTCTCATTGATTGAACTGCGATACGAACAGGCGTCTTCTCTTGCCAATAATTTACAGTTCATTGAGAAAGCCGCATTGATTGAGCGCGCTGACGTATTTGCAAAAAAATAAATTGGCAATTCACTGGCAGACTCTGGTACTAGGAAAATGAAACTAATTTTCTGTCGATTATAAGTGTAGATCATCGTACGAAAAAAATTAAGTAAATATAGTAAAACTGCATAATTAGTTTTTCACTCTGACTTTAGGATTTTTTTTAAAAGGACTTTGAAATTTTAAAAACATGACAAATACAGAAAAGTCTGTGCAATGTAGAATAATAATATGAATACCAAATTAAACAGAAAATTCTGTAGAATTTTAGAAACGTTAGGGCTTTTTGATTTACAAGGACGAATAGTCATTGAAAATGCGATTTTATCAAAATTTTATCAGATTAGAGAAAGTCTAGGATGTGGTTGTTTGTATATTAGTTCTTAACATATAATTAAAAAAAATATCTATATATTGCAAATTTTCAAGGCTATTCAGGGGCACAACTTTAAAGGGACATTTTCCATATCCATTCGTCCTTATGCACCAACAAATTTTATCTTTATTAATTATACAGAATTTCTTCTTTTATTTGATACATATGTATATTGTTATTCTACATTGCAAATTTTTTTGAATTAATCATGTATTTGTAATCTTGAACTCCTTTAATAAAAAATCCTGACATCAGAGAGAAATACTAAATTACAGTTTTACTATATTTTGCCCATATTCTTATTTTGTGTGTGTGTGTGTAGTTTTACAAGTCGTGTACTAAATAATGTAATCAATCTCATAAAACTTTTTTACGCTTTCAACATCAGTGATGAAAATCTAAAAATTAAAAGTAAATGAAATTTTTTTACACAACAAAATCTTAAATCTAAAACAAAACTATTTAAAAAAAATATATATATTTCTAAAAATTAAATGAACAAGTAGTTAAAATCAACCCATTAAAGATAATTAAAAAATTTAAATTAAAAAATATATACATACATATGTATATCCTTTTTAAAAAATCTGAAAAATTAAATTAAAAAAGTAGATTAAAAAAATAAATCGGCTTGGCACCACTGTGCTAAATTTTAATTTTTTATTTATTGATTTTTAATTTTAATTTTTTTTTTTTTGGATAACAATATATGTATAATGTAAGCTTTTTGAATATAGGTACATATGTATGCAAATTATATCAAATCAGTTAAAGAGCCAAGAAAAAATTGCGGGACATAATAAAAATATGTGGGTGCGTATACTTTTGCTTACTATTTGGCCGTGCTTCTCCTCCTATTTGTTGTGTGCGTCTTGATGTTGTTACACAAATGGACACACTAATAATTTTACGTCGCCTCCGAACGTCAAATGAATTATATGAGAAGCTTTTTCATGGCAGAAATGTTGGTATGCTGCCTAACCAAGGGTCGAACCTTGGTCCTACGGAGTGGTAGTACACTCCTCTAACCACTCGGCACCAGCGACCGCCATGTTACAACAACTACTAACAAAAAAGAAAAAGACATTCAAACAACTTGTTATTCAAAAGTGAAAAATAAACCAGTTTCTAGTATTCCAAAATGGGCAAATTATGGGCATACACGCAATATTCCCAAGGCGAAATATTTCAATTTTTGATTCATAAGAATACCCACACCGCTAAAGAATAAAGCAACAAAGAATCGTGAGACTACATATTCGTACATACTCATATATATAAATGCATGTATGTAGCAACACAATTCCATTTCAACTGAAGCGGATTTTCCTCCCATTAGAACTTTCACTTTCCCATCCTAAGTAGTTACAAGTGCCTGCCGACCAATTCAAGTAGTGGGAGTTTAAGTATGGCCATTAAATAAAAATCCCAACCAAAAAAAAAAAAACCAAAACAACACGCTGAGCATGATTTTACCCTCACTGCCGCATTAGCAACACTCAGTAGCCAGCAAGCAGCAAGTTGCTGTTGGCGCCAAATGCTGTTGTGCCGGCTGCTGCGCTCCAATGAATCTCGTTACACTAAATTTTGTAAATTGCAACTTCAGCAACTCCCAAGAATCACATGTGCTTACGTGGGTATGTATGCATGTACATAAATCTATACATACTCGCATACAAAACTATTTTGTAAGTGAGTACTTATTTTGGGTGGTGAATGCATGTGTGGATAGGCGCACACATGACCGTTATTGCCTTCCAGTTAGACCAGCCGTTGGTTGGAACAAGTTTGGAGTAATTGAAGAGTTGATGCGATTTCATAAGGGAACTTTACGTTCACAAGAATTACACAAAATATTTTCTAACAGCAGTCTAGTACGAATACATATTCCTCTCCATTGAAAGAAAACAATTTGAGCTAAGTACGCAGAAATTGCTTATTAGACTTTCATGTATGCTGAATAGAAATCCATAATATATATGCGAATATCTACGCTGGCGTATACCTTGATGAATTTCGACTACGTGACCCAATATTTCATCTTCTGATCGGCGGCATAATGGTTTTCAAATAATGTTTGTTTTCAAATAATATGTGTATTGTATGTCGAAGAATTCGAGCTATCTTCGTATAACTTTATTTTTTTTAATAATGAGGTGGCAACTCTTATCGAAAAGGTAAAACTGCATTGCACATACAGTCCAAACCTTTTAATTTGACACCTCATTTTTGAAAATCGAGCGAACGGTGCAGATCTTTTATCCTGAACAAAAAATGTCTTCGCGTATTATATATGTATATAGATTTTGTCTGGGCCCACTGCAAATCGGTTCGACTTAAATTTTCTTCTGCCACATTGGATCCGCCATTTTGAATTTTTCCAACCTGACCTCTGATTCGTAATCAGCGGCCCCAAGAAACCCAGAGGAAAATCACGCGAATCGAATCGATTTTAAGTTCGCCATTATGAAATTTTAAAATCATGCTCTAGGCTCGTAATCAGTATTCTCAAAAACATAAGAACCGGCCGTTACTTTTTCAATGGGGGCATCATTTTACGACCAAAATCTTTGTAATCCATCCTATAGAATTTTGGCCATCATACTGTACCGGTTGACGCGATGTGGAAATGAATTGTACGCCGCGCACAAAAAAAAAAAGGTTCGTACGAAAATTGTGGCGCATGAAATTTACCAAACTGGCATTTAAATATGCTCCGCGAAAACTGTGATAATGTAGCAATTTTTTGCACTTTTCGCTAATTATTTACAATATAAACTGTTTGTTTTTAAATCTTGTGCAAAAAAATGTGAGAAATTAAATTCTCTACAAATGTGTATTGTGCCTTTTCTACGAAAAATGCAATATAAGCTTGCAAATCACAAAAAGCACAAAAGAACCTAAAGTCAAATTTAGTCGTATCTACCACTTTTGTCTATATTTACTGGGCTAATTTATGAAAGGATTCTACAAAAAATACATTTTCATATGAATACATGGAAAACTTCAAAGCTTTGTCGGCAAAATTTCAACATAAAAATACATAAAAAAATTTCACCACCCAAATATGCCTGCATGCGAATTTTTTTTATTAAAATAAATACGTATTTCACTGAAAATTTTTTTGCGCAAAAAATGTTTACTGTTATTTATAACAATTGTGCTTTCCATGTATATTTAATACATTGAAGCCGTATTTTGTTTTACTTTTGTTATTCCTTTTTAAGTGTCAACAACATATGTCACTAATAACTTTTGTGTACAGCTTGCCTCCACTTTTGCTTTCCATTATTCTAAATATGCTTTGGTTAAAGTTATCTCTTCGACTTCCGTAAGGTTTCTTCACACATGTATTTTTCTTCGCTTTTACCTATTTTCATTTAAATTTTCGTGCACCTTTTATTTGATTTTTTCCCCCTATTGTTCTGCTCCAATTGTGTTTCTGTTTAGGGGTATTCCCACATCCTTTTAATGTTTTTCTAGTGCTCGCATATGTTTGTATGTATATAGGCATTTACACGCGCATATATATATTCTTCCTCCTCCCCCCACACACACACACACACACGTATGCGTTTAGTATTCTTCCATCCATTCGACCACTCGTCTCCGTCCCACTGGCGCTATATTAATCCATTTGGCCGCTAAGCTGTTGCCAACACTTGGCCTCTTTGTGCTGCCAGTGTTTCCTTGGCGGCCCCAAATTCATTTTACCCAAGCCGTTCGATTCACAGTCGCCTACTTTTTCTATTCCTTTATTTCACGTTTTTTTTTTTTGTTCTTCTTACTTTTGTTTTCAATATTTAAGTGCTGCTTAGCTGTTTCTTCCGTATTCACTGCCTACTTCATGATTGTTGTGCTATAATACTTATTCTGACGAGTATACGCACGTAAGCCTTTCTTACGCATTCAGCGATAAATCTTTTTGTGTTTGAAAAAAAGTTGTGTGTAAATACGAGTATATAGTATTTACATACACACATTCTTGTTTGACTTGCACATTGCAAAAATTGGTTTTTTTTATTCATTGTATGGCAATACCTGCGAGACGGAGCAAATATATATACAGTGACTTAAACAAATGACCCCGTGTTGTTTTTCTTTAAATATTCGTAATATTTTTTTTTGTTATTTTTATATAAAAATATTTTATAGCCGTTTGAAACTTGCACTTCATTGATCTAGAATTGTATGGGATATAAAAAATTTCGAAAAATTGGGAATAAAAAGTTGAAATTTTGATGAAAATTTATTGAGCTTTCCAAAATTTTGTATTAAGTTTGAAACTGTGATTTATGCGGTTTTGGTTAAAGCGATATATTTTTTATAAAAATAACAAAAAAAAAATAGCTCGAAAAACATTACAAATATTAGAAGGAAAATCAGCACTAGGTCATTTGTTTGAGTCACTGTATATAGCATACATATGTATATGTATGTATGCTTATAAGTAGGTAATATCTACTAGATATGCACACGCAGCATCCTGACACTATTTGACAGACAAAGCACTTAAATATTTGATTTCCTTTCTCACTGCGTCTTTCCTTAACTCCAACGCTCACACGTCTAGCGTTTCGCTACCAAAAGCTTTGTCAGTTCCAACTTCCTTTCGCATCGTCTTAACAACATCCGTTTTATGCATTGTTCCTTACTTTTGTTTGCCATTCTTCTTCCCAACTCTATTTATGTATATATAGTTGAATTAAATTATATAAAGCCTCACTATTTCCTCGTTTTTATTTAGAACATTTCATTCCTTCTGAGTTTTAGTTTCCTTGTTTATTGATCCTTCCTTTTATTTTAATTGTTTCCGTTCTTTATTTCTTCGATAAATTTCTTTGAATAAAATTTAGATTAAAAAATTGTATACAAATATTTCCCTTTTGTGTGAAAATACTCATATTTGTATGTATGTGTGTAACTACTTTCACTTATTTGTACAGTTGTCGAACAGAGTCTTAAATACACTATTCACATTTTATTTATTACGGAGTAAACAAGACTGTGAAAGTAGCTCCTCTCAGGCTCACGCCCACAACTTTATGTAGACCAGGCGCTCATAATTTCCATCGTTCAAAGTTCAGAGCCAAGACATACCACATCTTCCGGAGTTTGGTTCGATTTTGTAGACTTTTTTTTATGTCCTAATTGAAGCTAAAACGGATTTCGAGAGTTTCAACAAATTAAACTTTGCCCCAACCCGGCTATAGTCTGACAAATACTTTAATTTGAAGGTAATTTTGACACAGTACCATTCTAAATAAAAATCTGATATAAAAGCGCCGTTTACCAGGTATGTACATCATGCCAAAGGCTTTCGAACAATCAAAATCCCTGCACAAATTTGCCTAGCCGCGATTTAAAACCTAACGATTAAAACATTAGTCGCGATTAACGATCAAAATTAATTAATCGTAGTCAACTGTACGATTAATGATTAAGTTTGTTTAAACGTTAGTCGTCGGTTGTGACTACGATTAATTAATGTTAATCACTAATCGTTAATCCAATTAAAATGAAAATCTAATTAAACGGTCTGGTTTGTCCGAATTTGAAACCAAACACCAGTTATAGTTACTATTTTTTTCACGCTTTAAAAAAAAACATTATATATAAAAAAATTACAATTATTGTTATTAGTAGAACATAAACTGGGAATTTTTACAACCCATCGCACTTGTGCAGAGGGATATTAATACCTAGTTTCAAAACGTCTGTTTGAATAGATCTTAATGAAAATGCACACCAAATTGCTTAGATGAATGAGGAAAACGGGCCTAGCTAGATTAACTGGCCTTGTGTGTACGGGAAAATTCCAGCATAAATTAATTAATTACCAAACCAACTTAATCAAATAGAGGGTTAATGATTATAAATTAACTTTTATAATTGCGGTTACGATTAACTATTCAATCAGATTAAAAATAATCATGATTAACTGTAATCAGATTGGATTAAATCGAATTAACCAATTGATTAAAAAATCAATCGATTAGTGCCAACACTGGCAGTGACTGGATACGGGTGAAATCTAGTGCTTGTAAGGCACTTCTAGCATTTGCAGTTGGATTAAAGATGAAATTCGGCGTCGGTGCAGGAATTTTCATTGATAAACTTAATCTGAAGCTATCCTATTGACTCTGCTACTGCCAAGTGCTGTGGAAAGCAAATGCAGAATGCACCAAATTTAGCACTCCAAAGCTAAGCAGAGGTGGATCTGAACTTAGTGCATAGGATTACTAGGCATATCTGGTCTATCTGGGACCCACTTAAAACTAGGACAATTTTTGAAACGAGTAAGGAAACTATTTAACTGTAAATTCGTGGCTGTTTCCACACGTGGGCTGGCTCGTGTCATCATGTTGTAGATCTCAGGTTTTGGATCAAACTTTTTACAAATATTTAAAAAAAATTCTGCAAGGTTTCACCTAAATTGCAAACTTTTTAATTAGAATCTAAAAAAAAGCTTTAAATGTTAGTATTATGAAGTGTAAATTTGAAGTTGCTAAATAATGCGTTGAGTTTTGGCAACCTTTTTTCGTTGACAGTGAAGGCAGTGAAATCGATGGATACAGATATCGAGAAATGATTTATGCACCCTAATGTACATACATATGTCCCTTTCATTGTTAAATACGTAATATGTCACAAGCGCTCAACTTTTCAGCGGGAAATTGAATCAAGCTTTATTACTTAATAAATGTAATTAATCAGCGGAAACTACAAACCTTCCATTACTCAATCAGCTATGCTTTTCTAACAATTTTCATTGTCTATTTTCCTTTGTCTTTCTCAACATTTTATAAAGCTCATACTAATTTTGTTTTATTAACAATGACATGGCGTACATACATACGAGTGGCATCCGTTAAGCGACCACAGAGTTCATAGTTCAATGGACCACTCGATAGCGCAAAAACGCGCTGGTAGAGCTAAATAGAACTATTTATTTTGTCACTCACTCACTGGCTCACACCGCACAAAAGTATATCAAATTTATAATTTGATATAGTTAGTCTCATATTTCCTCCTTTCCTGTCGCCTTTCGCCTCTACCCGTTTTCTATTTCGCAAATTTACACTTTGCAACCGCTCGCGTTCGTCAGCTTTTCAAGCATCATTAACTTCACTCAGTTGCTGCAGCTCATTTAGAAACTCATTTATCGTGTGGTGGTGGTGCATGCAGCATGTGGCATGTGGCATGTGGCTTGCCAACATACGGCGATGTCCTGCTGGAAAATGTTGATTAATTGACAATCATAATTTTCCATTTGCACACCATGCTGTTGTTCAACGTCAAAGTTCTCGGTGACACCCAGACGTCATGGTGTTGACCTTAACACCTCATTGTCGAGTGTTTTTGGCGTTTTTGGTTTTTATTCCTTCTTTTTTGTTTTTTTGGATGAGACAAATACCTTACGTTAGTGTATGAATATTTCATTTGTTGAATTTTAATGTTTCTCTGTTGAGGTGTTCTTGGTTTTCCTTCTGCCCACTTATCATTCTGGCCACAGATTTACGTGACCTTTAAACTTTTGGTCACAGACCAACGTATACATAGAGTCACAATCATAAGCGTCTACACATTAGACCGTACCACCTTGCAAGCAAACAAAAATAGTTCGACGTACAGCCCTGAGTCGTAATTTATGTTGGGAAGGTAAACTAGATTTTTATTTTTTTTTGTTTGGGCTGATCCCGCAGGTCTATTTTGTCGATGATACCTGCAAAAGATTTTTCTTTTTCAAACGAAAAAACCTAAAAATTAAAAGAAAATTATACTAAAAAAGAAAAAATAGATCAAAAAATTTAAAATAGTAGTTTTTGAAATTGTCTCTAAAAATGAAATTACAAAAAAAATCTATTTTTGTTGAATGAAAAAATAGAAGAAAAAAATTTTATAAAAAAATATAATTAATAAATACAAATAAAAAGTGCCTAAAAATTATTTACATTAAAATTAAATGTGTTTCGTGTCAAAACAATAAGAGCTAAGAATAAAATAAAAAAAAAATCAATCGAATGCAAAATAAATTTCTAAAAATTAAATAAACATAAAAAATATTTTTCTTTTTTAAAAATAAAATCTCAAAATTAAAAAATGTAAGCAAACATAATTAAAATTACAAAAAAAAAAGAAAAAAATACCTAAATACAAATTAGCAAAAAATTAAAAAAGGGGGAAAAATAAATAAAACAAGTTTCTGAAGTTTAAATGAAATTAATAACATTAAAAACTTAAAAGTAGAATAAACTAAAAAAAGAAAAATAGACATAACAAATTCCTAAAAAGTTAAACGAAATCATAAATTTTTATTTCCCTTTTTAAAACAATAAAACCTAGAAATAAAAGAAATGTTAATTAAAAAAAATAAAATAAGTGTCTGAAAATGAAAATTAAACAACAAAATTAAAGACAATGAAATCCAAAATTTAAAAGAAAACGTATTTAAAAAGGGTAAAATAAAATAAGTTTCTAAAAATTAAAAAAAAAAATAAATGTTTTTCTTTTCAAAACAGTTAAATTTAGAAATTAAAAGAAAATTAAATTAGGGGAAAAATTAGGTTTAAAAAATAAGCAAATACATACAACTAGTTTCCAATAATTAAATGAAATTAAGAAATGTATATTCTCTTTTTAAAATAATAAATAATAATCTAAAAATTTAGTGGTCCAGGTGGAAGGTTGAAGCTCTAATTTAATTTTCATGTTATCCTGGCAGATGGCGCGAAAAAACAATTGTACAAGTTTTTTTTTGTTTGTTTTTTTTTGTTCACGGGGATGAACATTTTTGTTTTCAGTTAGCCCGGCATATTGTTCAGATAGCCTCTTTGTTTAGCTTTAATTTCCTTTTTTAAAACTTCCTTAATTTTTTTGAAAAGTGTATTTTAAGACAGAGATAAAACAAAAGTTCTTTACTGGGAATAAAACTTCCCACTTTCTCCCCACTACAACTCAATTCAATTTTGATTTCTAATTTAACTCAATTTTTTCGCCTTTATATTTCGCCTATATATTTATATTTACCCATGCTTCTATGTCCCTCAAAATAATACTCTTCATAAAAGAGCGTTGTATCACGCAGTAGTTTTAATCAATTTTGTTAATAGATTTTTCTAGATTCGGTATCTTCTCTATTGTCAGTTTCAGAACTAAAAGTTTGGCGTAAAAAGCTTTGCAGTTTTGTGTTTTAAAAATGTGAGTTAAAATATTTTTCGCATCACTTTAAAACACGGAGCGATGAAAATAAAAATGATTCCGTTAATACGAATAAATTCTTTTACATATACTCTTCCTGCAAATTCATGAGTGAGCTAAATATGTGAGGAGTTTATAGTGAATATAATGCAAATAACGCCAGTGCTCTGAGTTTTGAGTTTTTGAGAAATTGTAGTGCTTTTATATAACTCCTCAGAGAGCGAGAGCGTAGAAGGATAGCGACGATTACTTGTAAAAACTTGCATGTTCCATCGATAGATCTAAACTTCAAATTTTTGAAAGAGATCCACGAGGAAAAAAGTTTGCGAACCTCTGCTCTAAAGGCTGAAGATATGACGAATAATACAAAAAAAGGACGTAGAGGTTTCGGTATTTTTTTTTTTTTTGGAAATTGCCTTGCAAAAATATTTTACAGCCAGGCGTGTATGGCGAACTTTTTTTTCGGTACGGTCTAATAAACACTTATTTGTATCCATATACATTGGATATATATGTATGTATCCACGTTTGTCAGAATTTTGATTTACTTTGGCTTTACTTTATGACTTTTTATTTACTTATTTTCCTTTCATTCTTCATATTCCTCTGCATATAAATTCATATTTCCACTGAGTCAGCCTATACTTTTTTGGTGGGAGAACCTCTGCATGCACACGTTCCAATGGTTTTGTTTGTCATTCGTTACCATCCTTCCGACTACATACATTTCACTTTGTCGCCTGCTGTTGGTGGTTGTGAGCCTTCTATACTTTACATGTATGCACGCTTTTGGATTTTCGCCAAATATAATTTCATTTATTTGTACGTTTGTTTATTTTTTGTTTGGTGGTGAAAAAATAAATAAATTCCTGTGTAAATCGTATGTGAGTAAACTTTCATGCAACAAATTTCACATTGTCACGTTTATGGTGATTAAGAGCTTTGAGCCTGTGCGAGTTTGGTTTGAAAGAAATTGTTGAGCAGTTTAAGGTCGTGAATGTTTTTGGTCTTGAAAAAAAAAGCTTTTTTTTTAGAAGAAAAGAAATTTCACTAAAGATTGAAACAAGTGAATGATCTTTAATACGACTAAATAAATAAATAAATACATGCTTACGCTTTAGAAAATAGTTAATGTAACCTCACATACGCGGCTTTGTACTTTAAACGACGATATACGTATTTTAAGTTAACTGCTTAAAATTATTTGATTAAAATATGTTCAACTTGGTCTCATTTCGGATATTACAGACATACATACATGCACGTATACGAGGGTTGCTATCTGCATTTCTGGTCTTAATCACTTTTAGTGTTGTACGGCGCCATCTGACGTTTCCATTGGAAAGTTTGACATATTTTACCATAAACGTACTCAGAGCGTTTTTATGTTCGAGCTATATTATTGTTGTTTACAGAAGCTTTAAAAATTCATCTGTTCGCTCACCGACGAATTCCGTGAAGGTCATCTAAAATTAGTTATTGTGCCAGAAAATATCGAAATGATTGAGCAAGATCTTCATGCCACATACTGTGAGATTGAGGCAACCCTGGCCATTAGTATGAAGAGCATCAATCAGATCAGTAAAAAAGGTGTGTTTGCATTGGAAACGGCCAAGCCGAGGCTCGTGTCGTGTGCTCCGTAAATTGGTTAAAATGAATGTAGAAGTGTGTCGATAATCGTAGGGAATTTTTTGACCACAAATTTAAATTTTTCCATTGCTAGGCCAGAAATATCAGCGCTTTTCATGGAGTGTGGCGACATATTTAGATGGCAGTATATTCCTAAATGTCTTACTTACACTTGCTTTATTTAATCTATTAAATCAACAAAAAAAAAGATCAAATCATATTCAAAATTAAACTTACAACGCCCACTTAGTTTTAAATGAATTCGCAATGCCTACAATCTACTCAAAATGTAAGCCACCGTTTTGCGCAACCCAACAAACATACAGACTTACCTACCTAACTAGCTACATACCAAACCACCAAGCTAAAGATTTCCAAATATGAGGCTTCCTGTGTGCGCGCGCTCTCATTCATTTTTCCTTTGTTTGTCCTATGCATATTTGTTTTTCTTTCGACTAAGTATTTGCTAGCTATGGCATGTGACGCTTTTATTTTTAAACTTTTTTTTATTCCATTTCATTTTTGTGGTTGTTTGTTGCTGTTTGCCAAAATTTGCCTTGCCATTTTTCACACACTTACTCCTTCTAAGCCCCGTGTGCGCCCACAAATTTAGCCTGATGTGAGTGTATTTGTATGAAACTTCGAACGAACCAAAAACAAAAAACCCAAAAGAGGAATTACCAAAACGACTAAAATTCAAACTCGATTATTTATGCCTGTCACGTTAGTCGCAACGGTAAAGTAAAGTAGGCAAAAATTGCAAAATGTCGCTGGGAAATGTGCGGAATATTTTTATGCCCAACAACAATCGCATTCATCAGTTCAGCGCGTTGGTAAGGAGCAGCAGCAGCAGCGGCTGGAGCCGTAGTAGGGCCCGGTGACTTTGGTTATTGGCCCACAGGCGTTGGTGTTTCCTGGCTTCCTTCCTGCGTGCGGGTAAGTGTGTGGCTTTGGCTTCCAGTTTCCTTACTCAGCTTGCTATCTTGCGTCGCATGCCCGCTCTTTTGCTGTGCTGGTCGCCTAGTAGCCAAAGACTTTCCTTCGAAAATTTGGAATTCTGCTCACTCTGCCTGCTGATTTCTTATTTTCTGCTGCCGTTTTGTCACATTTGCTACTCCACCACTTCATCTCTCTTAGCTTACTACATACATACATACATCGATGATTTGTTATTAGAAAATTTTGCAAATTTCATTATGTCGCCTTTTCACAGTTAAATAACAGTTGAATTGTGCGAGAGATGGGAATTACCGGAGGCTGGCTTCTTTATTTATTTATTTGGAATTTAATTTTCGTTTCAATGGAAAATTTACATTGTAGGTTTCTAAAACATTCTGGTGCTAAAGAAGCATATATACAGTGAGTATAAAAATACTTATAGAGATGAATTTTTCTCCTATTTTCTAGTTTTTCTTACTCCTACTGCTTTCACCATTTCTGGTTTGCAGACGTTGAATCGTAAATTTTTTTTAAATTAAATTGTGCAGCTGCTTCGTGCCGAGTAAAATATTCTTGTGTCAATTAGTCCTTTGTTATTGCTGTTACATCTAATTTTCTAATATTTTTTAAATAGCATAATAATAAATAGTAATGGATTTACACATTGTTTTTGTTTGTATGCTCATCGTGTTATCCTAATTGCAATCCATTTAGCTGCTAATGCCTTTTCGTTGTTTATGGCTTGCCCACTTGTCGTTCCTTTTTCTGAATTGGGTTCAATACATTGCTGTTTAAGGGCATTATGGTAACTCATTATCGCAAAAACCCAAAGAAACCAAGACTGGGTTCTGCAATCTCCCAACCCACGTTACTACCAGCAAGCGTTATTTCATCAGAGAGAAAGTGATATCGACTTCGCAGTTGCTATGTCGACCTACCGCCTTTGACATCTCTTCGGCTTCCTTTCAGGACATCCTGCTGTGTTACTGCAACTACATCGCCGACTGCATGCCAACAGTTTTGCTGTTGTTGTTGTTGTAGCAGCTACCAAACCGCGCCCGGATCGCCTAGTCTATCAACGTTGTCGTCAGGCTAAGCTAAAAGGGGGCTCAGGAAGTGTGCAACTTCCACCGGGTCTGTCCATAGGGACAAGAGCGTTAGCTGGGTGGGGTTTTGGGGGCAAACCGGGCACACATTGGGCACATCTGCGTTCACTTTGCTCACGTACGGGTTTAGCCTGCTGCAGTAGGCCAGCGCGAAGTTGGGTTATTGTGATGCGAGTCTCCCTAGGCACACAAAGCTCTGTCCCGCTCACGTTAAAATTTTTTCAAATCTCAAATATTTTTTTTTTAATTAGAAAATGATGTTGATATTTTTAAGGACCACCTTAACATATGTATAATTTTACTATTACTTTCTTTGAATATTTTCTCAATGTAAAAAAAAATTGTAACTCCTTTTTTATTAGCTTATTTAAAATCCGTTGTGATGCGGGCTTCGAGGGAGCTTATATTTATGTAGCTGAGCCAAACCCACAACATAAGCTTAGCTACGCTCTTAATGTCCGCAGTGGATTTGTTTACTTAGTGCTTATCAGCTTGGTTTCATACCCCAAATCACTAATTGTATTTTCTTTTAAAGAAAATTTTCCAAAATCAAACTATATAGGAACTGTGCGACTTCCAAACTTCATGGCCGTCCTTTTACTCTTTCAGTTGTAATCCTGTCAATGCTAGAAGCTTTGTATTTCGTGGATATTTTAGAAAACTTACAACTTTCTCACTTTTTAAGTTTAAAGTTATTTATTTATATTTTCAGTGTCTCAAATTTGTTCGCGAGCTTAATAACAATTTGGTGTGCATTCCCTCATTCCATAGTTTTCCGCTCAGAAGTTTACTAACAATAGCCGAAAATCATTGCAAATATTTGTTTGTCAAAATACTGAAATTATTTTGACTAAAAAGAAAACTTGCCAAAACAATTTGAGAAAAGGGCGACAAACATGCTGACACACACAAACGAAGGAGAAGAAGAAGAGACATATCTAAATTATGTGAATAAAGCATAGTTTTGTGCAAACTCTTCGAAGTACTGCTACGAAAACAATGGCGAAAATAAAACAAATTAAAAAAATATATAAGAATAACAAAGAAGTATTTAAGTGCATATATATGTATGTATGAACAAAATTGAGGAGGAACAAGTATTGTTGAAGGACCTTGTAGAGGATGCAGATGCAACGGCTATGCGCGCTTCGAATGAAAATATTTGTATGTTTTTATTTGCTTGCCAGCGTACGTGCCAGCACACACGAAAGCTGTTTAGAGTCGAACTGTAATTGGAAAGTGCATCATTGCCGAAAAGTTTGTGCAACTACACAGCAGAGAAATATAACGAACCATAGCAACTGGGGATGGCAGAAATAGAAGATAGTAGTAAAACATAAACACAGCCACAGCATTGACAACTACAACTTGCAGTCAATTGGAGCGGAAAAGGCAGTGAAAGGGGTCTCGAGATAAAAGTAACTAAAGTCGAATACAAAAAAAGCGTACACGCGCACGGGCAGGCAGGGGAAAATGTCAAGGATTATGCAGGCATGACAAGTGGCAAGAGTAACAATACAACAATACAATAGAGACTACAGAGACTATGCATGTATGCAGCACAGCAGCGCAACTGAAGCAGTTGCTGCTGTCAAAAGCAACACAGAACCCGTCACAATCCCCAAGGAGTTGAAAGAGAAGAGTTGTGCTGCTGCAATCGTTGTTGCTGCAGTTGCTGCTCCTGCTAGTGCTGCTGTTGCTGTAGCAGCAGTGGGATAGTGGCAGTAAAGTGGCATTAGATGAAGTGGAAAATTTTGCAATATGCATCTGTGGCTCTCAGCAACTGCAGTCATCAAACAGCTAGACATGCAGAGACAGCTAGACAGGCACACACACGCACACGTAGACAGGCAATCGATTTGAAAAGTCAAGCTTACGCAGAAAACAGAAACACCAATACGTTGTTAAAAAATAAAATGGCAAAAATGCCACTGGGATGATTCGCTCGAAATTGGCAGGCTCTTTGGCAGGCGAAAATTGGTATGCAAGCACTTCCACTCATTCATTCACTTGCTCACTCATTCAATCATTCCTGCGATCAAATATATGTATGCAAATGTGGCATGAATATGCTACTTGACTAGCCACAATTTTTGTTTGAAAAGTAGTAGGTACAAGTCAACGACAAGAAGATGTGATAAAAAGTGCTAGGGGGAAAAAAAACAAGAAAGTGTCACAAAGCACCCAAAGAAAATATGCGAGAATTCGCCAGAGAAGTGAGCACCTATAACCACTTCCATTCCAAGTTGGCTGTTTGCTTTAATATGCATGTATGTATATGTGCTGCTAAGCCGAATCAGATGCATGGAAATATGGCAAAGCGATGTAGTTATTGCCTGTGTGCGCTATTGGCTTAACCCGACTACGCAATAAAAATAAGCAGTAGTGATATTAGAATGTAGCTACATACGGTTATAGCAACTTCATATATGCATAAATATTCATACATATTCACACTCACACATAGACATATGCATACAGAAAACTGGCAACAATGACAAAGAAAGCTGTCCACGGAATCGATTCAGCAGCCGGTGTGGGCTTCATTATATTTGCTGTGTGCGCCATGAAGCCATTAGCCTGCCTCTATGTACCTTTGCTTAGATAAAATGCAAAAGCTTCTTTCAGCGTTTAATTCTCTTGTAAATATACTTGCTCAGTGCACCTTTCTACTTTCCGATTTGTTTAGATAAATCATATACTGGCAGGCAATTTCATCCATCTAAGCTGCATACAGGTATTTTTGTGTGCAACGGGGCGTATGAGTAACATTAATATGGAGCTTTTGTGAGTTGATTATATTCTCTATGCAAGTGATTGGTAATCACTATCTATATGTATGTATGTACGCAGTTGCATGTATGCACATATGTATGCCTGTATGTTTATGTGCTGAGTGCCAAGTTTGTTTTAATTAAAAGTGTTTAGCAATAATTCGTAATGTTTACTTTCATAGAATATTCCCCTAGGTTTATTTTATTTTTGTACTTTTGTATTTTGTATGCATTTTAAATTTTGATAAAGCTAGCGTACTATAACAGCATAGAGCTGGCGTTTATTGAGAAAAAAATCTGATCTGGGTACATCATGTCGTATGAGTGACGCCATTAACTTCAGGTGTGCATGCGTAAAGTGATATTAACTAACAGGTCTATTCTGAAGGTTACCGAGGATTTTGTAACCGGAAAATTTTATTACCAAAAAATTTTACCAGTTCTTGCCATTGCGATTCTAAGTGCGTTGGGAATGCAGTTAAAATATTCAGCAATTCAGCTATGAAGAATTGTAGATATTCTGGCATTGCATATTTCACGGGGTAATACTTTGTTATCAGCTTATAAGATGGTAATAAAATTTACCGATTACAAGAGTACACAGAATGCGGAAAGGGTTTAAAAAAGGGTTTATTTACCGGTTACAAAACTTTTATTACCAGCGCAAAATACACCTGTAAAATAAAGTGGATGTACATACGTACTTATGGTCGGGTAAATTTTTTTGACTATGCGCGTATAGTATAGGAGGATTCTACATGTAATTCTAAGCAAATTTGCCGAAGAAAACATGGGTCTAAAATCAATTTTGAGTTTGTCAAATTTCTTTAACTTAGGATTTTGCTGTAGAAGTGTTTAAATTTTGTATAAAAACAAGCTATAAGAAGTTTCGTGGTATGATCAATCCATTTCTGATCTTATCTTTTTCTTAAACTTCCGCCAGTGGTTGCAATATTGAAAATGTTCACATTTTCTTTTGTGTTAAAATAAAAGGACACATATTTTACTTTTCATTGAACATTTTTTTTCATATATCTAACCAGAATTCAATACCAAAAACATAAATAAGTAAATATATATTCACATTAGGGTGGTACAAGAAAAAGTTAAGCCGAAATTTTAATACTCTCACCTTATTTAATTGTTTTTTATTTTGAAATCAATCCTCCTATGCAAATTGACTCTTCCTAAAGTGCATATTTATGTTTGCGTAAGTATATAAAAACAGTTATAGGAAAGATATAAAAAAAAATATAGGAGAAGATGTACTACACAGCGGTAGTTAGACCTATTCTTACCTACATAAATATGACGCGTTGTTTGGTAGGAGGCATGTCTATATATTGGATCATATCTCCGCGGATTATAAAAAAAATAATAATAATTCCATATTGAAAATGAATTGGATTCAATTACATATGAATAGGATCTTATTATCTATGACCTTTTGCCATTTTCGGATAGCTGAATAATTCAATCGGTGTAGAACTTTCATGGTTGTGCGGGCCTTCGATCATCAAGGTCATCTTTACAAGTTGAAGATATGGCTAGAGCAGCTACTAACAGCAGATGGACTAATCTATTCAAATATATTGTATATATCCCGCTCACTTTGAACCCAGCTTGCTAGTCATCTAAAACCTGAATGTTCTGTTTCTCACTGGGATACTAGCTGGACACTTGATATTGGCCATATAGACCACCGCGGTAGAAACTGTAGTGATGAGTTGTATTTTTTTTCGAAAACATTCGATTCATGAATAGAATTGCAAACTCAAAAAAACAAAATAAACAAAACAGTCGAGTCAGTAGCCAAAGCTTAATCCATCAACATATCGTCGTTTAAAGTACAAAACCGCGTATCGTCATTCTGCAAAACCGCGTAACTGACATTGGCTGCCAAAAATTGGATTTGCTCACGTAAGCTCTTGGCTCAATCCTTATCCATTTGTCCTAAAATATACTGCCAGAAAAGCGATTTCTTTATTGATGAAAATAAATCAATGTTTGTAGAGATTATTTAACCGTTTTAAGGATTTTATCACCATATTCCTCGGTTTCGTTATCACCGAAGTAAAGTTTTTTTTAACCATCATTGTCGATATGGTTCTCGTAGCCATTGATGTCTTGAGAATTGTTATTCTACAGTTATCGTTGGTGTATGATTTGTGAATACTATTTCGAAAGCCTTTTGGGAACTATTACCATTAATATTACTAGTACCATCACCATTTCCATTATCATTACAATTAATATTATCATTACCATTGCCGTAAACATTAACATTACCTATTTTCATTACTATTACCCTCCATATCTTCATTATTATTATCATTACCCCTACGATTATCATTACCTTGACTATTTCCATTATCATTTGCAATAGCTTTACCATTATCATTACCATTATCATTACCATTACCATAACCATACTATCACTATCATTCGCATTATCAGCATTACCATTATCATTACCAATGCCAACACCAGTACTATTAGGTACCATTCCCATCACCGCCGTTGCCACCCCTAGTACCATTGCTATTGCTAATTACCATTACCATTACCATTATCATAACCATCAGATTTACCAGTACTATTACCATTATCATTACCATTACCGTTACTATTAACTTAAACATTACAATTACCACAGTAACAGAAAATATTTTCAACTCAAAGTTGTATGTACTTAAGCTGTATTTCTATTAATTATTTCAACATCTGCCTCGCACTTCACTTTCAATCGCACTTCAGATTCCACTTACATCGGCACTTGTAATTTCATCATCTTTTGTGGAAAACCAGCAAGCTGTTTAGATTCACATTCGGAACAGAAAAAAGGAGTAGAATTTCGCCAATAAATAAATTAATTTTTTGGCATTTGAAAAACATGAACCAGAATGAAAACATACTTCAACGTTCACCCCTAACTTTGTGTAGCTGCATTATTCTCTTAACTGCAACTTCCCAGAGATTATCACGGCATTGTTGCTGACTTGTTGCTAACTTTTATTTGAATTAATTTGATATAAGAAGTTCAAATTAGTTGGCAATGCTGTTTGCAAGAGTTTCTGAGTGTGCGTATAAATTGCTGGCTGATAAGGTAACATCTCAGGCAATAGCCGAAAGTTAGGCAAAAAGTGCGAAATTAGCAAAAATATAAAAGTATGGCATGCAAAAATTAACTAATTTCCACACTTATATTTATATATATGTACATACATGCATACAGACATATAAACACACATACGTATTTATATATAGACTTACATATATGTATGTATTATATATGTATCTATAAAATAAAATAACAAGCAAACTAATAGCAACAATTTTCACAACTTCAACAAAATTGCTCAATTGTTTTTCCTCAGAAATTGGACGCTTCAATTACTGCTGCTTTGCATAATCTTAAATTAAAATTTGCTTCAGTCGAACTTTTAAGAAAATCAA
>NW_023458555.1:30892481-30940002 GCF_013731165.1 Rhagoletis pomonella | reverse complement strand
CTCGCATATTTTCTTTGGGTGCTTTGTGACACTTTCTTGTTTTTTTTTCCCTAGCACTTTTTATCACACCTTCTTGTGTGGTTGCCTTGTACCTACTGATTTTCAAACAAAAATTGTGGCTAGTCAAGTAGCATATTCATGCCACATTTGCATACATATGTATGTTTGAGCGCAAGAATGATTGAATGAGTGAGCAAGTGAACGAATGAACGAATGAGTGGAAGTGCTTGCATACCAATTTTCGCCTGCCAAAGAGCCTGCCAATTTCGAGCAAATCATCCCAGTGGCATTTTTGCCATTTTATTTTTTAACAAGGCATTGTTTTTTTCTGTTTTCTGCGTAAGCTTGACTTTTCAAATCGATTGCGAGGCAACATATCAGCAGTTGTGCAGTTTGTGTGTATATGTGTGGGTGTGTGTGTGTGCCTGTCTAGCTGTCTCTGCATGTCTAGCTGTTTGATGACTGCAGTTGCTGAGCGCCACAGATGCATATTGCAAAATTTTCCACTTCATCTAATGCCACTTTACTGCCACTATCCCACTGCTGCTATACCAACAGCAGCACTAGCAGGAGCAGCAGCTGCAGCAACAACGATTGCAGCAGCACAACTCTTCTCTTTCAACTCCTTGGGGATTGTGACGGGTTCTGTGTTGCTTTTGACAGCAGCAACTGTTTCAGTTGCGCTGCTGTGCTGCATAAACGAGTATCGTCTATACATACATGCATAGTCTCTGTAGTCTCTATTGTATTGTTGTATTGTTAGTCTTGCCACTTGTCATGCCTGCATAATCTTTGACATTTTCCCCTGCCTGCCCGTGCGCGTGTACGCTTTTTTTGTATTCGACTTTAGTTACTTTTATCTCGAGACTCCTTTCACTGCCTTTTCCGCTCCAATTGACTGCAAGTTGTAGTTGTCAATGCTGTGGCTGTGTTTATGTTTTACTGCTATCTTCTATTTCTGCTATCCCCAGCAGCTATGGTTCGTTATATTTCTCTGCTCCGTAGTTGCACAAACTTTTCGGCAATGATGCACTTTGCAATTACAGTTCGACTCTAAACAGCTTTCGTGTGTGCAGGCACGTACGCTGGCAAGCAAATAAAAACATACAAATATTTTCATTCGAAGCGCGCATAGCCGTTGCATCTGCATCCTCTACAAGGTCCTTCAACAATACTTGTTCCTCCTCAATTTTGTTCATACATACATATATGCACTTAAATACTTCTTTGTTATTCTTATATATTTTTTAATTTGTTTTATTTTCGCCATTGTTTTCGTAGCAGTACTTGGAAGAGTTTGCACAAAACTATGCTTTATTCACATAATTTAGATACGTCTCTTCTTCTTCTTCTTCTTCGTTTGTATGTCAGCATGTTTGTCGCTCTTTTCTCAAATTATTTTGGCAAGTTTCCTTTCTAGTCAAAATAATTTCAGTATTTTGACAAACAAATATTTGCAATAATTTTCTGCTATTGTTAGTAAACTTCTAAGCGGAAAACTATGGAATGGGGGAATGCACAGCAATTGTTATTAAGCTCGCGAACAAATTTGAGAAGCTGAAAATATAAATAAATAACTTTAAACTTAAAAAGTGCGAAAGTTGTAAGTTTTCTAAAATTTCCACGAATGTAAAAACGAAATTCAAAGCTTCAAGCATTGGCAGGATTACAACTGAAAGAGTAAAGGGACGGACATGAAGTTTAGAAGTCGCACAGTTCCTATATAGTTTGATTTTGGAAAATCTTCTTTAGATGAAAATACAATTAGTGCTTAGGGGTGTGGAACCAAGCTGATAAGCGGTAAGTAAACAAATCCACTGCTAACATACAAATGCCGACATTAAGAGCTTAGCTAAGCTTATGTTCTGCGTTTGGCTCAGCTACATAAATATAAGCTCTCTCCAAGCCGGCTTCACAACGAATTTTAAAAAAGCTAATAAAAAAGGAGTTAAAATTTTTTTTTTACATTTAGAAAATATTCGAAGAAAGTAGTAGTTGAGATGTACATATGTTAAGGTGGTCCTTAAAAATATCAACATCATCTTCTAATTTAAAAAAAAATGACCAGTACCATTACCAGGGTTCAAAAATTTTTTTATGAATTTATATAAACAAATGACAACAATACACATGTCTAATGTCAAGCCAAAATTTTTTCGAAATTTCGATAAAAAAAATATAAAAATAAATTTTTTAAACCTTATGGTCAAGGCGAATTCGTATGAGATGGTACGAAAACGGTAGTACAAAAATAAAAACTAGCATGTATTTTGTTTTCTCTTTCGGTACACAAATGTCAAATTTCAGCTATTCGCCTCTTATCATATAACTGATTCAACTGTGGACTTGCGATGTGATCAGGGTGGCAAATATTTATATTAAGACTATTCAAACAAGGGTTGTTGCGAATATTCGCATTCGCATTCGCTACCGCGGAACTTCCGCATAAATTTTAACATTCGCATTCGCTTTCGCATTCGCAATAATTGCGATAAAAAAACTAAGTACAAGCTGTTCATTACAGGTTAACCTTTCCAACCGGGAATTAAGCAAATCTGAGACCTTTATCGTCCGTGATTCCAAGAACTGAAATAATTATAAAAAAAAGGGTACCTTATAACACGATTTTAAACTAAATCTGCTGGAAGCCACGACTTTCAAAACAGAATTTTCTTCGAAATTTTCATTCCTACAAAATAACAATTTATTAGCCATATCCACTTATTCACAACGTCGCGACGCTATAAGCACACATTTTTCAAACCAGTCACAGAAGACAGGATTAAAAATGAATTATAAAAACTAAAATCGAAAAACGGTGATGTCGTAACAGGTTCTCCAAGTTCTGAAACAACCAAAATAATTGCTTCTGCAAATTGGAATACAACGGTGTTTAAACAGCGATATTGCCATGATGCTAGATTGTGATGATGAAAGGAGGATACATCCCAAAATTTGCAGTCCCGATACAATTCTCGAATTATTGAACCGCACAAAAAAAAACTGAAGTCCTCTCAACTGGTGCAGCGTCAATCGAAAAGAATTTACAATTTTGTAAAGTTTCAAGTTTTTCAAGTTTGTCGCCTCGAGCGAGTAGTTATTTAATGGCGCAGGTTTGATTTATGACCCGTTAGGAAACAGGCTATAACCCGAAAAAGCATCAAAATTACTCTTTCTTAAATACAATGTTCCAATTTTTTAATTTAGGTACTAAATAACAAAAATATTAAAACTTACTAAATTTTCCATTTTTTTACCTAAATCACCTACTGTACCCACCAAAAAATATTTCTTAAAATACAGTGAAAGGTCGAACGCTCTAATAAGCTGACACATTCTTGAGAACGAACAATTTTTGCTTTTTTTTCCATACAAAATGCTCTGCCATACACGGACTTTCCGATAAACGGACGCGGACACTCACAAATGTCCAGTTATAAAAACTAGTAATTTTTAGCAAAAAAAAAACCGACTTCAACTCTCATATAAAAAAAAATATATATATATATATATCTCATGATCCGCTGATCGGATCTTAACCAGATTAGTATGGGACCACCTCTGAGACACTACCTTTCCGATGCAAAAAGAGTTATCGAAATCGGTTGACGTGGTCCAAAGTTATGCGGTAACGTACATAAAAAAAAAAAAAAAAAAAATATTCCGACGAACTGATAACCTCCTCCTTTTTTGGAAGTCGGTTAAAAAAACTCTCCCTTCGACAGCCTGTTTTCCTTCTCAGCGCTTACAATCGCAATTTTCGTTCGAAAGGCAAAGAAAAGTCGTTGGCAACATACAAGGCAATTGGTCGACGGGTTCTTAACAATGCAGTACCCGTGAGGTCACCGGGGACTAGCAGGACACAGTGGACAATGACACAGACATGCCAAACATGGCACTGCAGACCGCGACTAGATGCCTTCTGATGTCGCCTCAACACCACCTACATGACGAGACCCAAGCGATTCTCATCAAGAAGCATAGCACAATGCTCTCTAAGCATTGGAAAGTAAGGTGTTACAGATATGGACATCCTAACAGACACCTGCTTGCAGCAGAGCCCTCGCCGAGGCAAGTCAGGAGGGCTCTATATGAACTAACGGACGGAGTCCAGTGGTTCATAAAACAACCTCTGGACCCGACTGCATACCGACATGCCATAAACGGAAGTCGATGTAAGTCGAGACCGACTCCCTGTGAATGCCATGTTGGGTACACAACCACCCAACGTGGATGGGACAGAGCTTTGTGTGCCTAGGGAGACTCGCATCACAATAGCCCAACTTCGCGCTGGCTACTGCAGCAAGCTAAGCCCGTACGTAATCAAAGTCAACGCAGGTGTGCCCAATGAGTGCCCGGCTTTCACCCAAAACCCCACCCAGCTAACGCCCCTGTCCCTATGGACAGACCCGGTGGAAGTAGCACACTTCCTGAGCCTCCTTTTAGCTTAGCCTGACGACAACGTTGATAGACTAGGCGATCCGGGCGCGGTTTGGTAGCCGCTACAACAACAACAACAGCAAAACTGTTGGCATGCAGTCGGCGATGTAGTTGCAGTAACACAGCAGGAGGAGACGGCTCCATCTTATAGTGGGGTGCGATGCGAACGCCCATAATGTTGAATGGGGCAGCACGGACACAAATCGCAGAGGTGAGTGTCTCTTAGAGTACATTTTAAGCGAGGAACTTAGCATCCACAATGTTGGCCAAACACCGACATTTGTTACGAGGGCTAGGGAAGAAGTACTGGACGTTACGCTCAGCAACAGATTGGCTAGCCCTCTGGTCACCCAATGGAGGGTCTCGTCGGAACCTTCATTATCGGACCACAGGATTATCCAATTTGTGTTGGGAGCGGAGGCGAGAACAAACCAAGCAACTAGAAACCCCAGGAAAACTGACTGGGAACGATACAGCGAAAATTTAAAATCAAACTTGACTGTAATACAGTCCAAGAACAGGCACGTCGATCATATGAGGTTAGAGAGCACCGTTAACGAACTGAATGGCGCCATAATGGATGCCTTTCACTCCAGCTGCCCTGAGGCGAAACCAAAAGAGAAGGCTCAGCCCAGCTGGTGGTCTCGGGAGCTATCGGTGCTCAGAAAGCAGGTACGAAAACTTTTTAACAGGGCAAAGCGTACAGGGCTTTGGGCGGAGTATTCAGCCAGTTTAACTAAGTACAGTAAAGAGATCAGGAAAGCCAAACGGGGCAGCTTCAGGAAGTTCTGCGAGGACATCACATCGACTCCTGCAGCCGCGAGACTACATAAGGCCCTGGCGAGGGATCATACTGACACCAAACTAGCAATACGGCTAGCTAATGGTACCTACTCAGGGAACGAAAAAGAGATGGCGCTTGCCCTGCTCTCGGCCCACTTCCCGGATGCCACTCCGACCACGAGGGAGGTACCATACCAAAGAACTAGGCCATCCCCTGCAGACTGGAAGCTGGCCAGAAGACTAATCACCCACCGATCGGTCTGCTGGGCTTTGGACTACTTTAATCGGTACAAATCCCCTGGGGTGGATGGCATCTGTCCAGTGTTGCTGAAGCAAGGTAAGGAGTTCCTACTGCCACACCTCGTCAACATCATGCGGGCGAGCTTAGCGCTTGCCCATATCCCCGAGGCGTGGCAAAGAGCTCGGGTTATATTTATCCCGAAGATAGGTAAGAGAGATTACTCTCTCGCTAAGTCCTTCAGGCCGATAAGTCTTACCTCCTTTCTGCTAAAAGCAATGGAGAAGGTCATCGACCATGAAATTAGGAACAACACCCTTAAGGTAGCGCCTTTGCACCCCGACCAACATGCCTACAGAGTGGGCAGGTCCACGGACACTGCACTATACGCCCTGTCCACGGATATACAAGGTGCTCTTGAGTGTGGAGAGACAGTACTCTGTGCCTTCATCGACATTGAGGGGGCGTTTGACAACACCTCTTACGGTAGTGTCGACCGGGCGCTTGAAAAACGTAACGTACAGGCAACCATCCGTAGGTGGATAGTCAGGTTACTCAACACAAGGATAGCTGAAACCGACATCGGGGACGGCGTAGTACAGCTACAAACTACAAGAGGTTGCCCACAGGGAGGAGTTTTATCCCCTCTTCTGTGGAGCTTAGTCGTGGACGAACTTCTACAGATCCTCACTGATAATGGCATCCGTTGTCAAGGTTATGCGGATGACATTGTGATTATTGCCAGGGGGAAGTTCGTGAGCACTCTATGCGATATAGTTCAAAGGGGACTAAACCTTGCGAGAGGCTGGTGCTTGAGTATGGGCCTGAGCATCAACCCCTCCAAATCCGTTATCGTCCCCTTTTCTAGAAGAAGAACACTCCCAGGTATGAGGAACATCCCTTTGAATGGGGTCGCCGTCAACGTCGCCACCGAAGTCAAGTACCTAGGACTAACACTAGATTCCAGGCTTCTGTGGAAGGCGCATGTCGACGCGACCACATCCAAAGCCACGAGGGCACTAATGGTTTGCAAACGTCTGGCCGGGAAGTCTTGGGGCTGCAGTCCCAAGATCCTAAGATGGATGTATACCATGATAGTTAGACCAATAGTTACTTATGGGGCAGTGGCGTGGGTATCGAGGACCACCCTCGCAACGGTGAGACAATCCCTCGCTAAGCTTCAACGTCTGGCGTGTGTATGCATTACGGGGGCAATGCGCACATGCCCGACGGCGGCGCTAGAGGTGATTCTGGAGCTCGAGCCACTGCACCTTACCATTGAACAGGCAGCAAGGCGAACTCTATTGAACTTCGCAAGAGAAGGCTTTGGTAAAGGTAAAATCCTACCATCGAGGTACAGGGACAAGCTAGGCTCCCAAATTCCATTAGCTCTGTTCCCCAGAGACGACAGGCCCAAACTAGTTAGCTTTGACAGAAGATTCAAAATAGCGCTTTGCACCAAGTCGACTTGGAGCACCTCTTCTTTGGAGAGGCAGATACAAGCGAGCTCAATGCAATGGTACACAGATGGCTCCAAAACTCCCGAAGGTATTGGGGCAGGCGTCCACGGGCCAAGGCTAAAGCTTTCGGTACCCATGGGCGTATACCCAAGCATCTTCCAAGCGGAAGTCTATGCCATAAGTCTGTGTGCAGAGATTAACCTGCGTAGGAACTATCGTAATGAAAGGATTTTGATCATGAGCGACAGCCAGGCAGCACTCAAGGCCCTATTATCATTTGAGGTCAAGTCCTCTCTGGTTCTTGAGTGTATTGATAAGCTCAACGCCCTGGCGGAGTACAACGACATCCAATTAACTTGGGTGCCAGGTCACGTAGGAGTTGTCGGCAATGAGGAAGCAGACCGACTAGCTAGGAAGGCAGCCGCCTCGTTGCCTATAGGGCCTGAGCCCTTCATAGCGGTTGGACCTAGTACAATCAAGGAAGAGCTCAGGAAGGAGAGGAACACAGTAAGGAATCAGCACTGGCGTAATACGGCAGGCCAACGCCAGGCTAAAAGCCTACTGGGAGGTTACAACCATACAAGGTATAGAGCAATTATAAACCTTCCCAAAGAAAGGGTAAGGATATTGACAGGCTTTCTGACGGGTCACTGCAGACTGAGAGGTCACCTGCACAGGTTGGGGATCTGGTCTAACGACCTATGTCGGTTCTGCGATGTGGCTGAGGAGACCCCTCTGCATCTGCTTCGCGAATGCGAGGCAGTTGCGAGAAGACGGGAGAGACACCTGGGCCAACTCTGGCCAAACGATGAAGTCTTACAATCGCTAGCCCCCGGAGATCTCCTTAAATTTTTGGGTTCTCTGGGACTAGATGAGGTACTCTAAACAGTCGAGGGCACAATAGATCATTTGGTCGCAGTGCATACCTCTACTTAATCTATCTATCTATCTAACACAGCAGGATGTCCTGAAAGGAAGCCGAAGAGATGTCAAATGTGGTAGGTCGACATAGCAACTGCGAAGTCGAAATCACTTTCTCTCTCATGAAATAACGCTTGCCGGTAGTTACGTGGGTTGGGAAAGCACAGAACCCAGTCTTGATTTCTTTGGGTTTTGCGATAATGAGTTACCATAATGCCCTTAAACAGCAATGTATTGAACCCAATTCAGAAAAAGGAACGACAAGTGGGCAAATAATATACAACGAAAAGGCATTCGCGGCTAAATGGATTGTAATTAGGATGACACGATGAACATACAAACAAAAAAAATGTGTAAATAATCCATTACTATTCGTTATTATACTATTTAAAAAATATGAGATAATTAGATGTAACAGCAATAACAAAGGACTAATTGACACAAGAATATTTTACTCGGCACGAGGCACTGCACAATTTAATTTAAAAAAAGAACAGGTGAACAGTGTAGAAGTCCGGTTAAAAATTTACGATTCAACGTCTGCAAACCAGAAATGGAGAAAGCAGTAGGAGTAAGAAAAACTAGAAAATATGAGAAAAATTCATCTCTATAAGTATTTTTATACTCACTGTATATATGCTTCTTTAGCACCAGAATGTTTTAGAAACCTACAATGTAAATTTTCCATTGAAACGAAAATTAAATTCCAAATAAATAAATAAAGAAGCCAGCCTACGGTAATTCCCATCTCTCACACAATTCAACTGTTATTTAACTGTGAAAAGGCGACATAATGAAATTTGCAAAATTTTCTAAAAACAAATCATCGATGTATGTATGTAGTAAGCTAAGAGAGATGAAATGGTGGAGTAGCAAATGTGACAAAACGGCAGCAGGAAATAAGAAATCAGCAGGCAGAGTGAGCAGCATTCCAAATTTTCGAAGGAACGTCTTTGGCTACTAGGCAACCAGCACAGCAAAAGAGCGGGCATGAGGCGCAAGAAAGCAAGCTGAGTAAGGAAACTGGAAGCCAAAGCGACACACTTACCCGCACGCAGGAAGGAAGCCAGGAAACACCAACGCCTGTGGGCCAATAACCAAAGTCACCGGCCCCAATACTACGGCTCCAGCTGCTGCTCCTTACCAATGCTGAACTGATGAATGCGATTGTTGTTGGGCATAAAAATATTCCGCACATTTCCCAGCGACATTTTGCAATTTTTGCCTACTTTACTTTACCGTTGCGACTAACGTGACAGGCATAAATAATCGAGTTTGAATTTTAGTCGTTTTGGTAATTCCTTTTTTGGGTTTTTTGTTTTTGTTTTTTGTTCGTTCGAAGTTTCATACAAATACACTCACATCAAGCTAAATTTGTGGGCGCACACGGGGCTTAGAAGGAGTAAGTGTGTGATAAATGGCAAGGCAAATTTTGGCAAACAGCAACAAACAACCACAAAAATAAAATGGAATGAAAAAAAGTTAAAAAATAAAAGCGTCACTTGCCATAGCTAGCAAATACTTAGTCGAAAGAAAAACAAATATGCATAGGACAAACAAAGGAAAAATGAATGAGCGCGCGCACACACGAAGCCTCATATTTGGAAATCTTTAGCTTGGTGGTTTGGTATGTAGCTAGTTAGGTAGGCAAGTCTGTATGTTTGTTGGGTTGCCCAAAACGTCAGCTTACATTTTGAGTAGCTTGTAGGCATTGTGAATTTATTTAAAACTAAGTGGGCGTTGTAAGTTTAATTTTGAATATGATTTGATCTTTTTTTTTGTTGATTTAATAGATTAAATAAAGCAAGTGTAAGTAAAACATTTAGGAATGTACTACCATCTATGTACATTAGAGTGGTCCAAAAAATAAAGTCGGAGTTTTAATGCCGGCACACCCTAGGATTGATCTACATCGAAAAAAATATACCCCAATTTTTTTTATTTTGAAATCAAAAAATATTTAGGGAGTGCTCAAAGCGCTCAAAGTTTTCCATGTATTTTATATAGAGAAAAAACATCTTTTCGTAGAAATAGTGTAGAATTCTTGAAAATGAATATTTTTCGATCGGAAAACTTACTTCTTCTTCTTCTCCACTTATCTTCAGGAGAGTCCCAGTAATAATACTCAATTGTTTTTTTGGCAATTTTTTCATGGTAACTATATTTTATACGTCCTCCAAAGAAAATGCAATGGGGGGACCAATAAAAAATCTTTTATCATAAAAAATGGTTAAATAAACAATTGGGTATTAATACTGGAAGTCTCTTAAAGAGAACCACAGTTTTCCGGTCGAAAAATATTGATTTTCAAGAGTTTTATACCATTACTACGAAAAAATGTTTTTTCTCCATATAAAACACATGGAAAATTTTGTGGGCTTTGAGCACTCCCTAAATATATTTTGATTTTAAAATAAAAAAATATGGGTATATTTTTTTCGGTATATAACAACCATAGGGGGTAGTGGCATTAAAAATCCGACCTTATTTTGTTTACATACATTTTTGGACCACTTTAATGTACATATGTTGCCACACTCCATGAATAGCGCTGATATTTCTGGTCTAGCAATGGAAAAATTCAAATTTGTGGTCAAAAAATTCACATTCATTTTAAAAAATTTTTGGAGCACTCGAGTTTTTTACCACAAGATGATCATGAAAAATTTTATTGAAGCTCATCACACTATAGTGGCTAGGGTTGCTTCAATGTCACAGTATGTGGCAAGAAGATCTTGCTCAATCATTTCGATATTGCCTTGCACAATAACTAATTTTAGACGACCTTCACGGAATTCGTCGGTGAGCGAACAGCGACCAAGATAAAAGTCATTATACCGAAGGTGCTTATTTGGCGTATAATGATGATGATTTTCTTGCCTTGTTAATCGACGCCGAAAAATAGTCCCACCAAAAAGTTCACTGTTTAGTTCCATTTTTTATTTTTTTTTATGGAGATGAATTTTTAAAGCTTCTGTAAAGAACAATAATATAGCTCGAAAATAAAAACGTTCTGAGTGCGTTTATGGTAAAATATGTCAAACTTTCCAATGGAAACGTCAGATGGCGCCGTACAACACTAAAAGTGATTAAGACCAGAAATGCAGATAGCAACCCTCGTATACGTGCATGTATGTATGTCTGTAATATCCGAAATGAGATCAAATTGGACATATTTAGTAATAAAAATAAAAAAATTTTAAGTAGTTAATTTTAAATACGTATATCGTCGTTTAAAGTACAACACCGCGTATGTGAGGTTACATTAACTATTATCTAAAGCGTAAGCATGTATTTATTTATTTATTTAGTCGTCACTTGTTTCAATCTTTAGTGAAATTTCTTTTCTTCTAAAAAAAAAAGCTTTTTTTTTAAGACCAAAAACATTCACGGTCTTAAACTGCTCAACAATTTCTTTCTAACCAAACTCGCACAGGCTCAAAGCTCTTAATCACCATAAACGTGACGATGATGAAATTTGTTGCATGAAAGTTTACTCACATACGATTTACACAGGAATTTATTTATTTTTTCACCATCAAACAAAAAATAAACAAACGTACAAATAAATGAAATTATATTTGGCAAAAATCCAAAAACGTGGATATATGTAAAGTATAGAAGGCTCACAACCACCAACAGCAGGCGACAAAGTGAAATGTATGTAGTCGGAAGGATGGTAACGAATGACAAACAAAACCATTGGAACGTGTGCATGCAGAGGTTCTCCCACCAAAAAAGTGTAGGCTGACTCAGTGGAAATATGAATTTATATGCAGAAGAATATGAAGAATGAAAGGAAAATAAGTAAATAAAAAGTCATAAAGTAAAGCCAAAGTAAATCAAAATTCTGACAAACGTGGATACATCCAATCCAATGTATATGTGTACACATAAGTGTTTATTAGACCGTACCGGAAAACAAGTTCGTCACATACGCCTAGCTGTAAAATATTTTTGCAAGGCAATTTCAAAAAAAAAATACCGAAACCTCTACGTCCATTTTTTTTAATTATTCGTCGTATCTTCAGCCTTTAGAGCAGAGGTTCGCAAACTTTTTTCCTCGTGGATCTCTTTCAAAAATTTGAAGATTAGATCTATCGAACATGCAACTTTTTACAAGTAACAACAACACAGAGCCCTATGTATTTGCTTATTTTTTAATGCTAATTTTTTTTTTCTAATTTAAGTTTCTTTTAGTTTTTAAATTTAATTGTTTTGAAAAGAAAAATATTTTTTTTTTTTAATTTTTAGAAACTTATTTTATTTTCTCCTTTTTAAATTCACATTCTTTTAAATTTTAGATTTAATTGTCTTTAATTTTGTTGTTTAATTTTCATTTTCAGGCACTTATTTTATTTTTTTATTTATTTACATTTCTTTTATTTTTAGGTTTTATTGTTTTAAAAAGGAAAATATATTTAAATTTTTGATTTCGTTTAACTTTTTAGGTATTTTATTTTTATTTTTCTTTTTTTAGTTTATTCTACTTTTAAATTTTTAATGTCGAGATTTTTTGTCTTAAAAAGAAAACTATTTTTCTTATTAATTTCATTTAATTTTCAGAAACTTGTTTTATTTATTTTTTCCCCTTTTTTAATTTTTTGCTAATCTGTATTTAGGTATTTTTTTCTTATTTTTTTATAATTTTAATTATGTTTTCCTACTTTTCTTTTAATTTTAGGACTATATTTTTTAAAAAGGAGAAATAATTTTTTTTGTTTATTTGATTGATTTTTTTTTATTTAATTCTTAGCTTTTATTGTTTTGACACGAAACATATTTAATTTTAAATTAAATAGTTTTTAGGCACTTTTTATTTGTATTTATTAATTATATTTTTTTATACATTTTTTTTCTTCTATTTTTTCTTTCAACAAAAATAGATTTTTTTTGTATAATTAATTTTTAGAGACTTATTTTGCCTATTTTAAATTGTTTTATCTATTTTTTCTTTTTTAATATAATTTTCTTTTAATTTTTAGGTTTTTTCGTTTGAAAAAGAAAAATCTTTTGCAGGTATCATCGACAAAATAGACATGCGGGATCAGCCCAAACAAAAAAAAAATAATTTAGTTTGCCTTCCCAAGATTCATTACGACTCAGGGCTGTACGGCGAACTTTTTTTGTTTGCTTGCAAGGTGGTACGGTCTAATGTGTATACGCTTATGATTGTGACTCTATGTATACGTTGGTCTGTGACCAAAAGTTTAAAGGTCACGTAAATCTGTGGCCAGAATGATAAGTGGGCAGAAGAAAAACCAAGAACACCTCAACAGAGAAACATTAAAATTCAACAAATGAAATATTCATACACTAACGTGAGGTATTTGTCTCATCCAAAAAAAAAGAAGGAATAAAAACCAAAAACGCCAAAAACACTCGACAATGAGGTGTTAAGGTCAACACCATGACGTCTGGGTGTCACCGAGAACTTTGACGTTGAACAACAGCATGGTGTGCAAATGGAACATTATGATTGTCAATCATCAATCAACATTTTCCAACAGGACATCGCCGTATGTTGGCAAGCCATATGCCACATGCTGCATGCACCACCACCACACAAAAAATGAGTTTCTAAATGAGCTGCAGCAACTGAGTGAAGTTAATGATGCTTGAAAAGCTGACGAACGCGAGCGGTCGCAAAGTGTGAATTTGCGAAATAGAAAATGGGAGAGGCGAAAGGCGAAAGGCGTCAGGAAAGGAGGAAATATGAGACTAACTATATCAAATTATAAATTTATATACTTTTGTGCGGTGTGAGCCAGTGAGTGAGTGACAAAATAAATAGTTCTATTTAGCTCTACCAGCGCGTTTTTGCGCTGCCGAGTGGTCCATTGAACTATGAACTCTACGTGCGCTGAACGGATACCACTCTATGTATGTACGCCATGTCATTGTTAATAAAACAAAATTAGTATGAGCTTTATAAAATGTTGAGAAAGCCAAAGGAAAATAGACAATGAAAATTGTTAGAAAAGCATAGCTGATTGAGTATTGGAAGGTGTGTAGTTTCCGCTGATTAATTACATTTATTAAGTAATAAAGCTTGATTCAATTTCCCGCTGAAAAGTTGAGCGGTTGTGGCATATTACGTATTTAACAATGAAAGGGACATATGTACATATGTACATTAGGGTGCATAAATCGTTTCTCGATATCTCAAACGCATTATTTAGCAACTTCAAATTTGCACTTCATAATACTAACATTTAAAGCTTTTTTTTTAGATTCTAATTAAAAAGTTTGCAATTTAGGTGAAACCTTGCAGAATTTTTTAAATATTTGTACAAATTTTGATCCAAAACCTGAGATCTACAACATGATGACACGAGCCAGCCCACGTGTGGAAACAGCCACGAATTTATAGTTAAATAGTTTCCTTACTCGTTTCAAAAATAGCCCTAGTTTTAAGTGGTGTCCCAGATAGACCAGATATGCCAAGTAATCCTATGCACTAAGTTCAGCTCCACCTCTGCTTAGCTTTGGAGTGCAAAATTGGGTGCATTCTGCATTTGCTTTCCACAGCACATGGCAGTAGCAGAGTCAATAGGATAGCTTCAGATTAAGTTTATCAATGAAAATTCCTGCACCGACGCCGAATTTCATCTTTAATCCAACTGCAAATGCTAGAAGTGCCTTACAAGCACTAGATTTCACCCGTATCCAGTCACTGCCAGTGTTGGCACTAATCGATTGAATTTTTAGTCAATTAGTTAATTCGATTTAATCCAATCTGATTACAGTTAATCATGATTAATTTTAATCTGATTGAATAGTTAATCGTAACCGCAATTATAAAAATTAATTTATAATCATTAACCCTCTATTTGATTAAGTTGGTTTGGTATTAATTATTTTATTGCGGAATTTTCCTGTGCACACAAGGCCTCATCAACCTAAGCAATTTGGAGTGCATTTTCATTAAGATCTATTCAAACAGACGTTTTGAAAACTAGGTATTAATATCCCTCTGCACATGTGCGATGGGTTGTAAAAATGACCAGTTTATGTTCTACTAACAACAATAATTATAATTTTTGTATATATTGTGTTTTTTAAAAGCGTTAAATAAAAAATAGTAACTATAATTGATGTTTGGTTTCAAATTCGGACAAACTAGACCGTTTAATTACATTTTAAATTTAATTACATTAACGATTAATTAATTAATCATAATCACAACCGACGATTAACGATTAAACAAATTTAATCGTTAATTGTACAGTTGACAACGATTAATTAATTTTAATCGTCAATCGCGACTAATATTTTAATCGTTAAGTTTTAAATTGCGGCTAGGCAATTTTGTGCAGGTATTTTGATTGTTCGAAAGCCTTTGGCATGATGTACATACCTGGTAAAGGGTGCTTTTATATCAGATTTTTATTTAGGATGGTACTGTGTTAAAATTACCTTCAATTTAAAGTATTTGTCAGACTATAGCCGGGTTGGGGCAAAGTTTAATTTGTTGAAACTCTCGAAATCTGTTTTAGCTTCAATTAGGACATAAAAAAAAGTCTACAAAATCGAACCGAACTCCGGAAGATGTGGTATGTCTTGGCTCTGAACTCTGAACGATGGAAATAATGAGCGCCTGGTCTACATAAACTTGTGGGCGTGAGCCTGAGAGGAGCTACTGTTACAGTCTTGTTTACTCTGTAATAAAGAAAATGTGAATAGTGTATTTAAGACTCTGTTCGAC
Source organism: Rhagoletis pomonella (assembly GCF_013731165.1). Lineage (NCBI taxonomy): Eukaryota > Metazoa > Arthropoda > Insecta > Diptera > Tephritidae > Rhagoletis > Rhagoletis pomonella. The sequence goes on along the minus strand of NW_023458555.1, from coordinate 30,924,452 downwards.
AACTGTACAAATAAGTGAAAGTATCTATACACATACATACAAATATGAGTATTTTCACACAAAAGGGAAATATTTGTATAAAATTTTTCAATCTAAATTTTATTCAAAGAAATTTATCGAAGAAATAAAGAACGGAAACAATTAAAATAAAAGGAAGGATCAATAAACAAGGAAACTAAAACCCAGAAGGAATGAAATGTTCTATATAAAAACGAGGAAATAGTGAGGCTTTATATAATAAAATTCAACTACATATAAATAGAGTTGGGAAGAAGAATGGCAAACAAAAGTAAGGAACAATGCATAATGCGGATGTTGTTAAGGCGATGCGAAAGGAAGTTGGAACTGACAAAGCTTTTGGTAGAGAAACGCTAGACGTGTGAGCGTTGGAGTTAGGGAAAGGCGCAGTGAGAAAGGAAATCAAATATTTAAGTGCTTTGTCTGTCAAATAGTGTCAGGATGCTGCGTGTGCATATCTAGTAGATATTACCTACTTATAAGCATACATACATATACATATGTAGGTATGTATGTATGTATATGTCCTATCATGCTATATACAGTGACTCAAACAAATGACCTAGTGCTGATTTTCCTTCTAATATTTGTAATGTTTTTCGAGCTAATTTTTTTTTTGTTATTTTTATATAAAAATATCGCTTTAACCAAAACCGCATAAATCACAGTTTCAAACTTAATACAAAATTTTGGAAAGCTCATCATCAAATCTTCATCAAAATTTCAACTTTTTATTCCGAATTTTTCGAAATTTTTTATATCCCATACAATTCTAGATCAATGAAGTGCAAGTTTCAAACGGCTAAAAAATATTTTTATATATAAATAACAAAAAAAAAAATATTACGAATATTTAAAGAGAAACAACACGTGGTCATTTGTTTAAGTCACTGTATATACATATATTTGCTCCGTCTCGCAGGTATTGCTATACAATGAATAAAAAAAAATCAATTTTTGCAATGTGCAAGTCAAACAAGAAGGTGTGTATGTAAATACTATATATGTACTCGTATTTACATACAACTTATTTTCAAACACAAAAAGATTTATCGCTGAATGCGTAAGAAAGGCTTACGTGCGTATACTCGTCAGAATAAGTATTATAGCACAACAATCATGAAGTAGGCAGTGAATACGGAAGAAACAGCCAAGCAGCACTTAAATATTGAAAACAAAAGTAAGAAGAACAAAAAAAAGACGTGAAATAAAGAAATAGAAAAAGTAAGCGACTGTGAATCGAACGGCTTGGGTAAAATGAATTTGGGGCAGCCAAGGAAACACTGGCAGCACAAAGAGGCCAAGTGTTGGCAACAGCTTAGCGGCCAAATGGATTAATATAGCGCCAGTGGGACGGAGACGGAGAGTGGTCGAATGCATGGAAGAAAACTAAACGCATGCGTGTGTGTGTGTGTGGGGGGAGGGGGGGAAAAATACATATATGCGCGTGTAAATGCCTATACGCATACATATGGGAGCACTAGAAAAACATTAAAAGGATGTAGGAATACCCCTAAACAGAAACACAATTGGAGCAGAACAAAAGGAAAAAAAAAAAACAAATAAAAGGTGCACGAAAATTTAAATGAAAATAGGTAAAAGCGAAGAAAAATACATGTGTGAAGAAACCTTACGGAAGTAGAGGAGATAACTTTAACCAAATCATATTTAGAATAATGGAAAGCAAAAGTGGTGGCAAGTTGTACACAAAAGTTATTAGTGACATATGTCGCTGACACTTAAAAAGGAATAACAAAAGTAAAACAAAAGACGCCTTCAATGTATCTACTAAATATTCATGGAAAGCACAATTGTAATAAATAACAGTAAACATTTTTTGCGCAAAAAAATTTCAGTGAAATACGTATTTATTTTAATAAAAAAAAATCGCATGCAGGCATATTTGGGTGGTGAAATTTTTTTTATGTATTTTTATGTTGAAATTTTGCCGACAAAGCTTTGAAGTTTTCCATGTATTCATATGAAAATGTATTTTTGTAGAATCCCTTCATAAATTAGCCCAGTAAATATAGATAAAATTGGTAGGTATGAAGAAAAAAAATTGGACTTTAGGTTCTTTTGGGTTTTTTGCGATTTGCAAGCTTAATTTGCATTTTTCGTGGAAAAGGTACAATTCAAATTTGTAGAGAATTTAATTTTCCACATTTTTTATACATAAAGTTTAAAAACAAATATTTTATATTGTAAATAATTAGCAAAAAGTGCGAAAAATTGGTACACTGTCACAGTTTTCGCCATCTTTCGACAATTTCTGTTGAAAATACGTAGCATATTTAAATGCCAATTTGGAGAATTTCATGCGCCACAATTTTCGTACGAACCTTTTTTTTTTTTTTTGTACGCGGCGTAAAATTCATTTCCACATCACGTCAACTGGCCAAAATTCTATAGGATGGATTACAAAGATTTAGGTCGTAAAATGATGCCCCTTTTGAAAAAGTAGCGGCCTTTAAAATTTCATAATGGCGAATGCAATATGGTGGCCAAAAATTTAAAATCGATTCGATTCGCGTGAAACGTTTTCCTCTGGGTTTCTTGGGGCCGCTGATTACGAATCAGAGGTCAGGTTGGAAAAATTCAAAATGGCGGATCCAATATGGCAGAAGAAAATTTAAGTCGAACCGATTTGCTTGAAACATTTTCCACGGGGTGTAGTGGGCCCAGACAAAAGCTATATATGTATATAATACGCGAAGGCATTTTTTGTCCAGGATAAAAGATCTGCACCTTTCGCTCGATTTTCAAAAATGAGTTGTCAAATTAAAAGATTTTGACTGTATGTGCAATGAAGTTTTACGTTTTCGATAAGAGTTGCCACCTTCATAAACTTATACTCAAATTATTAAAAAAAAAAATTTAAGTTATACGAAGATAGCTCGAATTCTTCGACATAAAATACACATAAATATTATTTGAAAACATCCATTATTTGAAAACCATTATGCCGCCGATCAGAAGATGAAATATTGGGTCACGTAGTCGAAATTCATCAAGGTATACGACAGCGTAGATATTCGCATATATATTATGGATTTTTATTCAGCTTACATGAAAGTCTAATATGCAATTTCTGCGTACTTAACTCAACTTTTTTTTTTCTTTCAATGGAGATGGATATGTATTCGTACTAGACTGCTATTAGAAAATATTTTGTGTAATTCTTGTGAACGTAAAGTTCCCTTATGAAATCGCATCAACTCTTCAATTACTCCAAACTTGTTCCAACCAACGGCTGGTCCAACTGGAAGGCAATAACGGTCATGTGTGCGCCTATCCACACATGCTTTCACCACCCAAAATAAGTACTCACTTACAAAATAGTTTTGTATGCGAGTATGTATAGATTTACATGCATACATACCCGCGTAAGCACATGTGATTCTTGGGAGTTGCTGAAGTTGCAATTTACAAAATTTAGTGTAACGAGATTCATTGGAGCGCAGCAGCCGGCACAACAGCATTTGGCGCCAACAGCAACTTGCTGCCTGCTGCCTACTGAGTGTTGCTAATGCGGCAGTGAGGGTAAAATCATGCTCGGTGTGTTGTTTTCGTTTTTTTTTTTTTGGTTGGGATTTTTATTTAATGGCCATAGTTAAACTCCCACTACTTGAATTGGTCGGCAGGCACTTGTAACTACTTAGGATGGGAAAGTGAAAGTTCTAATGGGAGGAAAATCCGCTTCAGATGAAATGGAATTGTGCCGCTACATGCATTTATATATATGTACGAGTATGTACGAATATGTAGTTTCACGATTCTTTGTTGCTTTATTATTTAGCGGCGTGGGTATTCTCATGAATCAAAATTAAAAAAATATATCGCCTTGGGAATATTGAATGTATGCCCATAATTTGCCCATTTTGGAATACTAGAAACTGCTTTATTTTTGACTTGAAAAACAAGTTCTTTGAATGGTAGTTTTCTTTTTTGTTAGTAGTTATTGTAACATGGCGGTCGCTGGTGCCGAGTGGTTAGAGGAGTGTACTACCACTCCGTAGGACCAAGGTTCGACCCTTGGTTAAGCAGCATACCAACATTTCTGCCTTGAAAAAGCTTCTCATATAATTCATTTGCCGTTCGGAGGTGACGTAAAATTGTTGGTGTCCTCATTTGTGTAACAACATCAAGCCACACCACAAATAGGAGAAGCTCGGCCAAATACTAGGCAAAAGTATACGCACCCACATATTTTTATTATGTCCCGCAATTTTTTCTTGGCTCTATAACTGATTTGATATAATTTGCATACATATGTACCTATATTCAAAAAGCTTACATTATACATATATTGTTATCCAAAAAATAAAAAAATAAAAATTTAAAAATCAATATAAAAATAAAAATAAAATTAAGCACAGTGGTGCCAAGCGGATTTATTTTTTTAATCTACTATTTTAATTTATGTTTTCAGATTTTTTAAAATGGATATATGTATGTATATATTTTTTAATTTACATTTTTTAATTTCTTTAATATGAGTTGATTTTAACTACTTTTTCATTTAATTTTTAGGAATATATATATTTTTTTAAATAGTTTTGTTTTAGATTTAAGATTTTGTTGTGTAAAAAAATTTCATTTTCTTTTAATTTTAAGATTTTCATCACTGATTCAACATCGACGTAAAAAGTTGTATGAGATTGATTACACTATTTAGTACACGACTTGTGAAACTACACACACACACACACAAAAATAAGAATATGGGCAAAATATAGTAAAACTGTAATTTAGTATTTCTCTCTGATGTCAGAATTTTTTATTAAGGGACTTCAAAATTTCAAATACATGATTAATTCAAAAAAATTTGCAAACAAGAATAACAATATAAATATGTATCAAATAAAAGAAGAAATTCTGTATAATTAATATAGATAAAATTTGTTGGCGCATAAGGACGAATGGATATGGAAAATGTCCCTTTAAATTTGTGCCCCTGAATATCCTTGAAAATTTGCAATATATATATATTTTTTTTAACTATATGTTAAGAACTAATATACAAACGACCACATCCTAGACTTACTCTCCTACTATCTTTATTAGCATTAAGCAAACAAAATTTGATAAAATCGCATTTTCAATACCTATTCGCCCTTGTAAATCAAAAAGCCCTAACGTTTCTAAATTCTACAGAATTTTCTGTTTAATTTGGTATTCATATTATTATTCTACATTGCACAGACTTTTCTGTATTTGTCATGTTTTTAAAATTTCAAAGTCCTTTTAAAAAAATCCTAAAGTCAGAGTGAAAAACTAATTATGCAGTTTTACTATATTTACTTAATTTTTTTCGTACGATGATCTACACTTATAATCGACAAAAAATTAATTTCATTTTGCTTGTGCCGGAGAGTCTGCCAGTGAATTGCCAATTTATTTTTTTGCAAATACGTCAGCGCGCTCAATCAATGCGGCTTTCTCAATGAACTGTGAATTATTGGCGAAAGCAGACGCCTGTTCGTATCGCAGTTCAATCAATTGGATATGAGAAAAAAATTTCCTTTCCGCTTCACCCAATTTCATAACTTGCAGTCACAATAACACAAGAAAATTGATTTTCAAATTGCAATCTTAAATACTTAAATATGCCTTGACAGCAAAAAATTAATTCCATTCCAAAGACCACTTAACCACATGCGAATGAGCGCCAAGAATTGGGAACACACTTTGCCCGCTTTAAAAGCTGGCCAAGTGGCGTTTTCAGCCGACAGCCATCAAGTGCTGTCGCAGTTCAAATGTACATATGTACATACAACCACACTTACAATATTTATGCGTCGAACGCTTAAGCACTCCAAATGCGTGCACTGCACTTGTGCTTCATGTTGCAAGTGCCTTAGTTCGCATAACTAGAAACGGGTAGAAAACTTCTACTTCAGCAGCTCTAAATTGCTTTTACACATTTCATTCATTCATTCCCATTTGCAGTGCGTTGTGAATTTACAACACTTTGGACGCACTTTGCCACTCGTCGACCCAACAACGCTGCTGTATTTTATTGCTGCGTAGCCGAAAAGAAAGCTTGTAGCAAAAATATTAAAAAAATGTTTGCTTCGACATTTTACATACATATAAACATACTTACACACATACCCATATAAACGTGTGTGTGTGTGTGTGTGTGCGTGTTCGCGAGGTCAACCGGAAACAAAACATTCATTGCGGTCGTGTTGGCATTTATTCTACTTCAATTTCCGTTTCCTTATTATTGGCTCCGTTATCCTTTATTGCCCCCAAGTACTACACAGCCCTCTCCCCCTCGTTACTTCCTCTCCCCGCTATACTTTATCCCTCTTCTTCTTCTTCTTTTTTAGTGCTACTTTGCGCACACCAGCTGCGTTTGCTTGCTGCCTAATTGTCCAGTCCGAATTGTCAGGATTACTTCCATTAGTAGCAATTAAAGTTGCTTGTGCGAGAATGAAAGCAATGAAATGTTGCATTTTTGAAACTTTCATGCTTGGAATAATGAATTTTAAGTAACCGTTGATTATTTTCTGTTTCCAGCGCGCAAAACGTTAACATTGCCTGCTTTCTCAAGCATCTTCTTTATGGCAATCAGGTTTCTATCTCTCAGTGATGCAATGGCAATCGCCCGGAAAGTAGAAAACTGGGAGTCCAAGTGTGGATATTTGGATTACCACAACCAAAGGCGAAGCAGCCACCATCCGCTGAACGATGTTGGGGTAGTGGGTACTTGGCCGATAGTATGCACAGTAGAGCGTGCCAGCTCAGAAGTAAAAAACAAAAAACAGTTCGCCGTACACCGCTGAGTCCGAAGTATATTAACAAAGCAATTTGGAAAAAAATACTTCATTAGCAAAAATTTTATGATTTTCGGAGAGCTTTAATTTACTATCATTACATTCACGACGATTTTTGTATATGTATGTATGAAGAAAATAAGCGACACCTTCAACAAAAAAGTTGCCTTTTCATTGCACTTTATTACACTTCAATTAAATGGGCTATAATCTGGACAGCATTGAATTCATTTGGTTGGATAAATGAAATTGCTTCATTTATAGAAATTTCAGAAAATTAAAGGTTTTAGTAGTGAGAAGAATCTTCTAATCCCCCATATATGTACATATGCACACATGCACACAAACATATGAATATGTTTGCAATGCTTCAATAATATTGTATGTTTTTGCTGTGCCTAGCTGTGGTCCTTCACTTTATCACTGCGGCGACTTTTGGGTATTTCAATTATTCATCAAGCTGCCACAAAACTTTTTGGACATTTTATATGCAAAGTATGAAAAAAATTTGCTTTTACAAATACACTTGCATATACCTATATATACATACATATGTGCATTAGGAAGGTCCAAAATAAGTTAAGTCAGAATTTGTATGTTCTCACACCCTACGATTGTTCTATGTCGAAAAAAATATAACCCAGTTTTTTTATTTTGAAATCAAAAAATATTTAGAGGTCGCTCAAGGCGCTCAAAGTTTTCCATATATTTTATATGGGGAAAAAAATGTTTCGTGGAAATGGTATAGAATTCTTGAAAATCAATATTTTTCGATCAGAAAACTCTGGTTCTCTTCGGGAGACTTTAAATAACAGTACGGAATTATTTATTTAACCACATTTTAATACTAAAGATTTTTTATTTATCCCCCATTGCATTTGCTGGCATATTTAAGAGGTTTTGGCGGACCTATAAAATATATTTACTATAAAAAAATTGGTTAAACAAATAATTGGGTATTATTATTGGATATCTCCTGAAGAGAAGCAGAGTTTTATGGTCGAAAAATATTGATTTTCAAGAATTCTATACTATTTCTACAAAAAGTTATTTTTTCCGATATAAAATACATGAAAAACTATGATTTCAAAATAAAAAATAGAGGTATATTTTTTCGATATAGAACAATCGTGGGGGGTGAGAGCATAAAAATTTCAAATTTACTTTTTCACATGCAGTTTTGGACGAGCCTAATGTGCATACACTTGTATGTATGTATGTAAATAGGCATGCATAAATGTAAAGCTAAGTTATTTTGTATGCTTACGCCTGCCTGTTTAGATGTACGTAAAATTTCTAAGACAAGAGTATGTAATTTATAACAACAATAATCCAATGCGTAATAACCAACACTACAACCAGCAAAAGACAAAAATAACAAAAATAGAATATAACAAAAAAAAAAAATGACAGTAACAGCACAGCCGTCACCACATTTACCGCAGCTGCAACATTTTTCCTGACCCAGCGAGGCTCTCACAGGAACACCGACTGCTTGCCCCACTACTTGCCTGCCTGCCACTATAACTTACACAACTAGCTGGGAAATTAAAAATGAAAGATAGCGAGGACCCAAAGTGCGGTGTACAATTACGACAGAAGAAGAGCTTTATAGAGGGCAAGGGGCAGAAGTTGGTGGCAAAAAGACAATAAGGCTTTTAGATGACAAGAAATGAGAAAGATTTTTATTTTTTTCATTTGTGCAAAGCGAAGTGCTTGGGTGTTCGGGGCATGCAGAGCGGCAGAACGGCAGAGAACTGTCAAGCAACAGCAGTGAGATTGCCAAAGTTTCTGCGAGATTTAAAAGTTTCGGTCATGTAAGAATGTCAACGAAAAAATTTAATAACTGCGCCAAAGACACCACAAGATAAAAATAAAAAAAATAAAAAATAAATGCGAGGAGCACATAGTAAACGCACAACAATTTGCTATTGCGGCGCAATAAAGCAAGTTAGCGAAATTCCTAGGTCGTTTCAAATTGCAAGTGGAACGTTGTGTAAAATTAGCAAAGAGGTAAAAAGAAAAAATTAAATTAAATGAAAAATGAAAATCCAAAAAAAAATAGTGCGAGTACATAAATTAGTTTGAGAATGCGGAAGTTCATATGTAGCTGTTTGTCAAGCCGTTTATAGTGAGTAATGTGAAAACGAGCTAAAAGGCAATTTTTATTTAGGTTATGCTACGACGATTCTTTAATGCTTAAGCTTTAATGTTTAAGCTTTTAGCATCGGCTAGTTTGGCTTTTCAGTGGTAAGATAGCAGAATCGAGATTAAGAAGAAATATGTAACTGCACTTTCATTTTTTTTTTAATTCAATTTCTTTTAAGTATTCAGGAGTTTCAGAAAAAAATAAATCTGATGAAATAATTTTTTAAATGCATATACACTTGTGGTCAGCTTATTAAGTTAAGTGACATTTTGACCAGTTTTGGTTATTTTTCTTTTGTTTTTTAATGTTTATAATTTTTTTTTTTTAAGCTAGCACATTACATAACCAGCACCAGATAAATTCACATTTCAAACGTCGTACAAAAATTATAAAAATTCAACGAAATTTAACAATTACACTCAAAAAATTTAAACTTTTTATTCAACATTTTTATAAAAATTTTAGGTATGCAGTTTTATAGCCCATTCAATTTTAGTAGGTTATAGTGCAAATTTTAAAACGCTAGAAAATGGCATTGATTTTTAATATTTTTTTTTTGCTCACTCTGCAAGGCATTTTCCTCGAGAAAATGCTCAACATCGCCAGCCAAAAAAAAAAAAAATAAACAAATACTAAAAATCAACGCGATTTTCTAGCGTTTTAAAATTTCCACTCCAACCAACTAAAATTTAATGTGCTATAGAATTGCATCCCAAAAATGTTTATAACCGCTTGAAATTTGCACTTTACCTACTTAAATTAATGGGCTACAAAACTACATACCTAATTTTTTTTTTTTTAATTTTTAATAAAAAGTTTAAAATTGTTGGGTATCATTTTTAAAATTTGCAGTGCTGGTTAAATAAGTTGCTAAACTTTTATAAAAAAAAAAACATTAAATAATTAAAAGAAAAGTTACACTTAACTTAATCAGCTGACCACAAGGCATAAACTCATAATATGGCTTTATAATGCCTTGATACACATACTATATTTTTAGCCGTTTAACGACACCCGATAACCTTGTGAATACCCAAGTTACATACAATTATTTGCGTTATAATACAAAATACCTTACTAGCATGCATACAAACATTTATGTAAATTTATATATGCAAGCCAGCAGAAATTTCTTCCCACACAGGGAATAAATGAAAAAAATCAAAAATAAGTAAACTGAATAAAAATAAGCAAAGCAAATAAATCGAATTAAGATGGCATAAAATATTTTACAAGAGTATAATTCTAACAGAAATAAACGTAAGTATGTATCTATGTATATGTATTCTTATGCCTACAATATCCTATTTCATCAAAAAGAAAGTCTTTCAAATAAACAGCTCAATTTTGTTGGTGAAACTAATACGAATATTTACTGGCTTTAAAATAAATATTTTTCTATTGCACAAAAAAGTTAAAAGGACTTTCGTTCTGCATAAAGGCGATTTGTAAAGAAGTTTTAACATCTATTGCAGTCTATGTATAAGCCCTAGAAAAATGCCAGTATTTTATTGAGTTATTTATTTTTAAGCTCATTTTCGCTATGGAATTTTGAGATTAAACTGAAGGCTGCGTTTGCATTTCTGTTATCCTTTTTGTAGCATTTATGAAGATAAATTTCCAATTTAATATGTAGTAGGCAGTACATGATAATACAAACAAATGGATGTTTTCAAATTTTTATTACCATTAATAAAATGATTTCAAAAAGAGTATAACTTCGGGAGGCAAAAACATGTGGTGTGAAAGATTGTTTTCATAGTTGTAAAATATTTATAGATATGTGCACATATACATATGTATGTCAGTCCCACAATGGAAAGCCATGATCAAAAACGCAGAGTAACAAACACACACAAATAACAACGAGAAGTGCAGAAAATTCCACACTAAATATTTAATAAAATAAATGCCTTGAAAATGAAATGCGATAGGCAAACAAAATTTCCGAATATTTCTTTGTAGTTGGCACTACAACCATTTTTCTGTGTGGCCGACACCAAAAAACTACCCCAATTACCTTTTCTTTTTTTTTTTCAATGTTATGTTTTTTTCTTTTTTAATTCAATTTTCTTTTAATTTTTTGACTTTGCTTTTTGACTTTTTTTAATAATCGTTTTGACTTTTTTTTTTAATAATCGTTTTATTTTCAGACTTGTTTCATTACTTTTTTCTATTTTTTATATAATTCTTGTTTTTCTATTTTAATTAAGTAATTTATTTTCTTTTTTCAGTGATATTTTCTTTTAATTTTCAAACTTTATTGTTTTAAGCAAAATATTTTATTATTTTTAAATTTTTTTTTATTTTTATTTTTATTTTTAATTTCATTTTTTTGGTTTTGAAGAGGCAAATATTTTTTTCATTTCTAGCAAAAAAATTTTTTATTTATTTTTAATTAGTTTTCTTCGAGTTTTTAAACTTCATTGTCTCAAAAAGTAAAATGTTTTTTTTTTACTTTTAATTTCATAAAATTTTTAGCAACATTTTTGATTTTATTGTTTTTTTTAATTCAGTTTTTTTTTTAATTTATAGTGGTCGAAATAATTATAGGCGCACCACATTTGGCAAGCTTTAACATATTAATTTTGTTGATATTTAATTTTGGTTATTTTTTTTTAAATGTAGTTCATTCTTTAACAAAACCCGTGTAAATTCAAATTTCAAACTTTGTGCAATATTTAAAAAAAAAAATCAACAAACTTTCGTAAAAATTTCTAACTTTTTAATTAGATTCCCAGATTCCCTGGAAAGATTCTGAAATGAAATCTAGTCGAACAAAGTACAAGTTTCAAATGGCTAAATATTACGGTGGATTTTTTAGAATTATTTTTGTCCCATTTTCTTCCATATACACAATTTATTTTTATATGGAAGAAAACATCCTGGATAACAAAACCATTAAATTTACCAGGTTTTTTTTTTTATTCTAGGAAACTGCGGCATACTCTGTTGAAGCCTCGTTTTGACAAACAGATCCCAATAAAAACCTTTTCATTTCGTTGCATTTTAATTCTATTTTTTCCGTTATGTTTGTGTCGCTCCTAGCCTGTCAATCACCATAATCAACTTCGCTGTCAGCAATCAGTGCGCGCTGAGTGCTTTGAAGTTTTTCTATTCATTACTCTATTTTCTTGTAATTTTTTTTTCTTTTTTCTTCATGCAGCGCTGTTTTTCAGCGGGCGCCATCATTTGCTTCCATTTTCTGTCAATATCGCACTTTTAAGCAGTCAACATCGTTTCGTCTGCCGCCTACCAAATTGCTGAGTGCTGTCTTCTTTAATTTAAAAAAAAAACTATTTCCCTATGTAGATGAGTATTTTAATGGGAATACTCATGATTGGCTTATGAATGTACATAAGTATGTATGTGCAGTTTGTTGTTGCGAGGGGAACTCCCACCACTTTCAATGTCATAGCCATTATGTTGCCACTGCTGCTGCTGCTGCTAGTAGCTGCCACCCTTGAATTTTTCAATCGACCTACTACTCATTCCGGAGTTTTGGAAAAATTCACACACTCGAAATATTACCCTAAAATCACTTGAATTTTGTTCGTTTGCTTTTTTTTATTCCGAAATCAATAAATGCTTTTACGTTTCTCAAATGCTAGCCTTAGTCAGCCTTAAGGCTGGGTCATAATTTGTCATTTGTACGCAATTCGTTTTGGTATTTTCACTTTTCCCCCTTCACAACTAGAAGTTCCAGAATTTCAGAAGTTCATAGTTCTGGCTGCAAGTATGCGAAGAAGGCACCCAAGTCACTTAACAAACATAAGAAAATATGCACAAAGGCATGTTGGAAATTCAATATTTTTTTTTTCATTTGTATTCATACACATATCTATGTATCTACATACTTGCTTGCATATATATGTACATACATTTATGCATATGCATGTATTAAGTATATTCATTATTTATTTTTTTTTTGGTAGCAGCTTTGCTGTTGCGTGATATATTGGCTTTAGCAGGTCAATGAATATTGACCTACAAAAGGGGAGCTATTGGCGCCAAGGAGATTATTTTTTGTGTGGGCTTACTTTTATGCTTACTTTCCCCTTCTATGAGATCATAATAATGTTTACGATATAAGTAATAAGGAAATTTGAAATACGTACATATCTATATATTAATACGCTAACATAAATTTTGTCTCCGTTCGTTTGGCGATTCTACCGAACCGATTTCAAAACCAAGAACACCGTTGGAAAGGCATTTTTCCGTAGCAGAGTTTTTATGGTTTTACTATTGATTGAAAATTACGGCCAAAACCGTCGTTTAAACATTTTCGAATTGTGTATACATGTTGCTGCAATATGTTCAATTTGACATGTTTCGCCTGTTGTTTCACTACACATTTGAAATTAAGCTTTGAAATAAAGATAAATATGAAGATGAAGAAATAAATGATAACGACCAAGTAAAAAAAATGAAGGCAAAAGTGAAGATAAAGACGAAAATGAAGACAATGACAGATACATCAGAATTAGGGTAACTGAAAGGGTAAGAACATTTCTTGAATTTATGAAGTGAATCTTCTTTAGCGGCAGTTGGTTGGTTGGGAGTAAATTGCCAAATTCAATGGGAATAATGTTCTCTGATAATGCACATGGAAGTAGTTCTCAGCGGTTTAGCGGTTTGAGAATAAAAACAAAAACAAAGATGCCTAGAGGTACAGGCAAAAACGAAGATCAAAGTAAATTTAAACACTTTAAGGTAAAGGTGAAGAGGAATATGCAAAAATAAAGATAAATATGAAGAAAAGGATGAGGATGTAGATCGATATTGTTATCGATATAAAACTCGATATTGCTATCGATAAAATAATCGATATTGTTATCGATACTGTTATTGATTAAATAACCGCTATTGTAATCGATATAATAACCAATATAATAATCGATATTGTTATCGATACAATAATGGATATTGTTATCGGTATAATAATCGATTAAATAATTGATTTTGTTATCTTTTTATTCATTTACATTGTTATCGATATGTATAATAATTGATACTGATGATTGTTATATATCGATGAATAAATCGATTTTGTAATCGTTGCATTTTTCTATATGTTTATGGATATTGTTATCGGTATTTTTATTGCAACAGTTATCGACAGGGTTACCGATTTAATAATCGGAACATGGAATGCGATCACATAACATGACATCACATCACATTATATCACATGATATGATGAGACATCACATTATATTACATCACATAATATGATATCACATCACACGATATCACGTGACATGACATCATATGATATGACATCACATTATATAGTATGACATCACATGACTTGACAGCACACGATATGACATCGTATGACATGACATCGCATTACATAACGTGGCATCACATGATATGACATCATATGGTATGACATCATATGACATGACATCACAGGATATGACAGCACATGACATGACATCCTATTTATGACGTAAAATCACGTCACATCTTATCACCGTCATCACATCTCATCTACGTGAATAGATAAAGCAGGGACCGTAACGGTTATAAGTTTTATTATAAAAATCACTTTTTAATCATTATTAACTAAGTTTTATTTTTTGCTCGGAAAATAATCGTTACGTTTTAAGTTTTATTTTTTGCTCGGAAAATAATCGTTACGTTTTAAGTTTTATTTTTTGCTCGGAAAATAATGGTTACGTTTTAAGTTTTATTTTTTGCTTGGAAAATAATCGTTACGTTTTAAGTTTTATTTTTTGCTCGGAAAATAATCGTTATTTCTTGAGTTTTATTTTTTGCACTCTAGTATCTGTTTAATATCCTAAACTTACAGCCATGTAAATGTTTGAAAGATTAATTATTGTTGTTGGAACAACACTTAAGTGTTGGAGAAGGAGTTTATCTAGATTTACTACAACAAAGGGAGGAACTACATGGCTACCTCGCACCTAGTAGAAATAATAAAGAACAGTCTAGTCCTAGCCCCTACATCTCAACCGGCTAATTTTTATATCCAAGATAGGAAGAATACGATCATCGTCTTCAAGGCAGGAAGGGCAAATGGGATTTTCATGTATGACGATCATAGCCACGTATTTGTGTTCCGAGAAGTGACCATTCAGCAATCCCACAAGCTCTCTGCAGTCCTATCTGCACCATGAAAGCAAGGGAATTACTCTCTCGCTAAATACTTTAGACAAATCAACTGAAGTCGAACCCTTCGAGGCTTAACCCACACCGGTATAGCCAACAAGCTTACAGGACAGGAAGGTCACCAAAGCCTACAGAAAGGAGACACCTATTCGCAGATGAATAGAATCGCTGTTACGCACAAGAATAGCAGAGTCTACAATGAGGAACATTGCATGCAGCAACCATTGAAAGGATGTCCACTAGAATGGGAGTATTTATCGGCACTACTTTGGGCATAGTTGCAGATGAACTAAGTACATACTACAAACGCTATCAGACAATAGTATCCGGTGCCAAGTCTACGGTGGACGACATAGTCGTAATGCCAATCGGGAAGTACAAGTACACCCTTTGTCGATTAATCCAAAGGGCACTAAGGATAACCACGAAGAGGTGTGCGGATTTGGATGTCAACTTAAACCCAATAAAATCACCCATCATTGCATTCACAAGAAGACGAAACTTAAAGAACATGGGAACCATAGCTCTGAATGGCATTGAAGTCGGCACGGTCTCAGTGGAGGGATAGATCATACTCGACGCCAAACTCTCATGGAAGAAACACGTCGACATGACTACATCTAGAGCCACAAGAGCACTAGATACATACGTGTATATTCCAACGCCTTGCATATGAAACTTTTGGGCTGCGGCAACGCCACAATAGGTCCGAGTTTTTCTTTGCAATGGAACCACATAACAGCGGAGAAGAGTTTAGAAGAGAATAAATAACGTACGCCAAACTTTAAGCTCCGGGTTCACCATTGCAATGGAAAAACCGATGCGCTATTCCAAGTCCAATTGTTCCCCCTTGGTGCGTATAGGACAGTAATGAGCCTCCTGAAGCTCAGTTAGTAAGCTTAGCTGAAAAGGCCTTGTTAAAAAGCGCGTTGGGAAGGCATACAAAGCTTATCGTATTTATAAATATAAAAGAGCATCATTAGACGTATCTTGACAAGCTTCTTGAACTTGAAAAAATAAACAGACTAACTACATTTCTTGTTCATTTGACATTATGAAAAGCTATCATTATCTCTATAAGCTACTACGAAGGAAGTTCTGTGAAGGTCCAACTTTGGCGTATTCCGGCCACTTGACTTGTAGTAGGTGTCTAAATATAGTTCGAAGATAACAGAAATAGATGAAAATTTCAGGCACAAGAAGTTCCAGGGGAAAGCATAACAACAGGTCTCTATTCTACGGACGCCACGACGAAATCAGACAACCAACCTAGAACTCATACGTATGTATGTATAGTAGTTTAAAAAATTCGAACATATCTGACTACAAAACTATTTCACACAAGCACGAATTTAAAACCGCTCATCAATATTGGTGAAAATGGAATTCGCTGCAGTCGAAATGATGCTGTCAATTACATTCTGCATACTGTGAATGCAGATAATAGTAAAAAGGTATCACTACATGTGTACATTAGGGTAGGCCGTACATACGATTCGTTTAGACTTTTTATTGGTAATAGCAAAAATATGGTTCCAAAATAATATTTGCAAAAGATGAAAATTTTCATAAGGCTTGCCAAAGTCAATCAAATTCCAAGTGTTCAAACAATTTTTTTTTTTGTAACTTACTTCGATCGCAAATTTTCTTAAGGAAATAATTATTATTTTTAGTCTGAAGTCTTTACCAATATATTAGGGTTTAAATAATACTACTTAAAACTTGATGTTAACAAAAATAAAAAAACTATGTAAATGTGTTTTCACCAAAAAAAAAACTTTTTGTGAGGAATTTTATTTCGTAAATAAATAGTAATTAATTAAATATTTTTCACTCATAAATATTTCGTTCATGAACAATTATACCGCCTTTCTAAACAAAATCGCAATTATCTCAGAAACTATTAATTGCAAATAGTCCTTTTTGTAGGAAATTAAATTTCGATAGTTTTTCATCTGTAAATATTATATTAATGTCCAAAACCAAACATTTTGTATTAAGCCCTTTTTTGTAGAGCAAAAATATGGTTCCAAAAAAATATTTGCAAAAAATTAAAATTTTCAAAAGGCTTGCCAAAGGGAATCAAATTCCAAGTGTTCAAACATTTTGTTTTTGTAACTTACTTCGATCGCAAATTTTATTAACGAAATAAATATAATTTTTTGTTTCAGTCTTTACCAATATATTAGGGTACTACTTAAAATTTGATGTTAACAAAAATAAAAAAAAAATGTAAATGTATTTTCACCAAAAAAAAAAATTTTTTTGTGAGGAATTTTATTTCGAAAATAATTAGTAATTTATTAAATATTTTTCACTCATAAATATTTCGATCATGAACAGAAATACCGCATTTCTAAACAAAATGGCAATTATCTCAGAAACTATTAATCGCAAATAGTTTCATAAACGTACCTTTTTGTAAGAAATTAAATTTCTTGTAAACTCACCATTTTATCGATAGTTTTTCATCTGTAAATATTGTATTGTATTGTACTGTTAGTCCTGCATAATTTGTATTAGGCCCTTTTTTTAGAGAATTAATTAATTTCATATTTCACACGGATTTTTTATAGCATATTTTTGCAATGAAAATTCTAAAAACTTCGATTTTCAGCTCACCCTAGTCTACATACATATATACATATGTGACGCCTATTTCAATATTTAGCTTGAATGTCAACATCTTCAATAAGAAACGATATGGAGTATTTAAACGGTAATAAATACATATGAGTTTATATGTATGTATGTATTTTGTGTGTATCTATGTGTTTGTGGCACAAGATGGATACTTTCAGTGATAATGCTAGAGCACACCTAACTTAATTCTCCAACACATACATATATACATATGTATGTATTTATGCCCTGCAGTGAAAAGACAGAGCTGTCAATAAACATTCGTAGTAGTTTGTGATGTGGAAGCTGATTAGTTTGACAATTGCGAACAACTTTTAATGTTGCGACTAGCAGCAACTTTTTTTCGAAGTATCAAAATCAGAATAAAAACGCAACATGGTCTCGAAACTGCTTGCAGGAGTTGGGTAGGTTTAAATTTTATTAGTAAAAAATTATAAAATTCCAAAGAGATTATTTCTCGAAGGACGAGCAAAACTGTAGATTGTTTTCTTTAGTGTTGATGCATTAACAGACCAGAAAAAATAATGAAACTAAACTAGTTAAGCTACAAGGTAACCTGGTGGCAAACTTTTTCGGTTTAGATATAATCGTTTTTACTGCGTGGTAGTTGCAGCATTTCTATCGTCGAAAGCTGCATAGTCACCGCAAATTGACAAGCTGTCTATCTGTCGTCAACTGTCAATAACGATAAGTCTTTGCGGAAATTTAGTTTTAGGGCGTCATTCATTTACACAAAATATCTCTTAGGAAAGAGAAAAAACGAATTTGACTAAATACGAACTAAAACTTAACTAAAGTAATTCTAATAGAATCGGCTTAATGCTCTTTTTCATAAGATCCTTAATTGACCAATTGTTAATACTTAAGCGTTTGACAAACTACCAGGCAAACCTATTAAACATATTTACATGTCTCTGCATTCTCATTTTAAAATCGGCATTCTATTCTCAACAGCCAGGTATAAAATGCAGGGGAAAAGTGCCATGCTCTGCCTAATAAAAAAAAATGTGCTTAGTACTTGTATCTATGCTATATGTATGTTCAAAACAGTAACCGTCAGACAGTAAGGTTGAAAGTTGTGTTACCTAACGATAACCACCGGCGACCTGTATTTTCAAGTTCCGAGTTACTTCGGCGTCTCAGTCATGACTATGGAGCTGGTTGGAGCTAAGCCTTTTTGGGCTGCAACTAAATCCTTGTAAAGAGAGCCCTTCAAACTCAATCACATTAAAATGATATGCTCAATTACAAACGTATCATCCTTCTCGAAAACTTTGAATCTGAGTCGTTAGTACTCTGTCTAGACAAAACATCGAACTTAGGAAAAATTATATGGGGGCTTCTACAGAGTAGTGTCCTCTACCCACCACTGTTTAGCTTTAACAGTTCGAAGCTTCTGCAGGCACCGTAGAGAGTTTCACTGACTTCATACCCTGATAATTCGATATTGGCCCATACAGGACGGCTACGCGCTGCCTCTCTGTTTTTTTCACTGCACGGACCGTTACCTTCTCCCCTATAAATTTATTTGCGACGTTTTTTACAACCTGAACACGTCGAAACCACACCAATATGAATGACTAATTTAAGGGTTTAACCTTGATTCTCAACAGAGTCTGACTAACAGGTCATAGTGGACGAAGCTTAAAGCCTGTCAGAACGCTGGACCCCAGACAGCGGCGGCAGGAAACCGTCTGAGCGTAACTTACATGCAAAGCGAGGCCCCAATTCTCGCTGCTCAGTGACTACTGCATTGAACATGCGATCTAACACTTGCTGGAAGTAGAGCCAGCTCCTAAGCAACGTCAGAAGGCATCTTTACGAACCCATGGACGAGATCTAGAAACACATCCCACAACCACTATACCCCACGTTATCCAGCCACGCCATAAACGACATTCATCGCGAGAGAAACACCATCTTTACGAACTTTCGCCACATGAATGCCGTCATTGAGTTCAATGAGCTCGTTACACAGACGAAGAGCTTCAGCTCTCTCGATAGGCCCACGTAACTCTGGCGCTATTAAGGTTTGGATACTGAAGCTGGCTAAACTCCTACTTAGCCAGGCTCTACACTCACATACCTTATAAATGTCCAGCTTGTTTAGCAGCCCACATGACACCATCACTCTCTTCACTTGCGCCTATAACCCCAACAAACTAACAAACAAATAAGTTAGGATGAACTGTATTAAGCTGTTTTATGCCGTGTTTCAAAGGTATATCCTGCGGTAATTGGCGTTTATGTACACTTTTGGGGTGATATATTCAACAGACCAAATTTCGCTCCAAATTCGTACATTCACCCGCCAGTTTAGAACAGCTCAGCCACAAAACTATGGGCTTGGAGGTTTGTACGCTTCTTTATTGCTACTCTCCGCTCATTTTGGTTGAGGGTAGGCACGTGAACATCAGGCCTAAATATTAGTCCGGGCTTTTCTCCGTTTAATAAACTGTTTAATGATAGGAATACATTCTATAAATGTTTTACACACACACACATGTAGCTGCTGCTTTCATAAACTTACTTGATAAATAACGCACGTATATAAACCACAACAACTCTATTTTAACTTAAGACAAATTAAAATCATAGCTCACCGTTTAATGCGACGGAAATGTGAACACACAAGCCGACAAAGCCATTAAGTTAAAGAAGTTTGAGATATGTATGTATTTATGTATGTGTATAAGTTGGGTAGCTGCAATGAAAAGAAAAGGTAAACAATGGTGTGCTTTAGTTGAAATTAATTTGCGACTTAAAACTAAAGTGGAATTAGTAAGCGAGTTGCTGGTAGCAGGTGAGTATGCATTAGGGTGGTACTTAAAAATATCAACATCCTTATTATTTTGTTCAACGTAAAAAACAAAAACACACACGAAAATTTTAACATTTTTGAAAAAATTGTTAAGGTTTTAAAAAATCAAATCTTTTTATCAAAAAAAACGGCAAAAATTTTACTTGAAATCTAATAAATTTTACACATTATTAAAACTTATTCATATAAATTCATAATCTCGCTGAGTTATAGCTGGTCAAAGTCAAAGATTTGTGGAATTTTTGCGATTAAAAAAAAAAAACAAAAAAAAAAACTTAACTAAACTTTGTTAGCGACCCCTAAAACTTTTTAAAACATTTTTAAATTTTCGTGTTTTTTTTTTATTTTGGACTTAGAACAGAGGCACCACCAGAATGTTGATATTTTCATGGACCACCCTAGCATGTATGCATGTAAATATACACATGTGGCAAAAAGTTTTTGTTTACAATAACAATTTCCTGGCGCTGGTTATGTGTGCGGATGCCTAGCTAAAAAATTGCATAGCGTTTCCCCACAAATTGATTAATTACTAAAGATTTGTTAGACGCTTAAGTCTTAGGACCCTACCGCCACGCCACGCTACGCAGGTACGTCGTACGTAAACAATATTTACTTACCGTATTTTGGCGCACATTAGTTTGTGCAGGCTTATTTATGTACGTACGTACATATGTATGTACTTATACGCACGCAATTTCGATC
Organism: Rhagoletis pomonella; assembly: GCF_013731165.1. NCBI lineage: Eukaryota > Metazoa > Arthropoda > Insecta > Diptera > Tephritidae > Rhagoletis > Rhagoletis pomonella. The sequence goes on along the minus strand of NW_023458555.1, from coordinate 30,903,190 downwards.
ACAGTGTGGTTCAGTTGAGAGTACCTGCCTCCACCCAACCGCAACGAAAATAGTCAACAGCCAACAGCCATTGACCGCATGGAGTGTGGACTTGACTTTTCGCAAAACGAGCTTTACCGTTTTACACCCGAAACATACATACATACATACATATGTGTATATAAGGTACACCTGTAGTGTACCTTTCGTGCTGTGTGTTCTATGGTTTCGATGTGAATTCCTGCCCTTCGAGCAATACAACCTTACCCAACCACCGGGTATGAGTGTTGCAGCAGTTCAGCATAAGCTTAAGTCCATTTAAGTAATTTACATTATTTTGTACTTTTTCCAAAACCGCATGAACTAACAAACTTTTGTAACGGCATACAAAAACCAACTAACTAAAAAACTATATACATACATACATACGTAGATGAGAGCGTTGGATAGTTAGAGAAGCGAAAAAGTCGATTGCAGTTCAACGCAGTGCGCGCAGGCGAGTAAGACGAGGTCTGAGGTTCTTGGACGCTTCGAACTGCGAACTTAATTTTCAAATCCGACACGTACATTCATAGTTCGACCTTACAGCCACAGTTTGCGTGTTTCATTGTCATTAATTAAAACGTAAGCGGCGAGGAAGACTACAAAGCTGTAGCGCACAAGCAGGAAGTGCACTGGAACTGATAAAGTCGTGTGCGTTCTCGGGCAGAGAGGTGAGTGGGGGCTGGCAATTTAGCTGGCGTAAGTTTGTTAGTTGTTTTATTGGTGCTTTATTGATTTTAGTTACTAGGCATTGCACCAACTTGACCACAAATTGAATTCACTACTTTAATATTTAGCACGTACCACAGTGAACGTATGCGGACTAAAATTGCATGTAACTAAGTTTTTTAACGAAGAAGCAGGAGAAAGAAATTTGTTATAGCAATCTTGTAATGATTATGATAATGGTAATCATAGTGTTAATGGTGACGGTGATGGCATTATTATTGTAATGGTAATGCTGTAGTAATCATAATGGTAATTCCATGCAAATCGTAATGGTAATGTTAAAGGTAATTGTGCTTTATTGAAAATGGTGTTTGCAATGGTAATGGTAATAACAATGCTAATGGTGATAGTAACGGCAATAACAATGGCAATGAAAAAAGTAATGGTATTGGTAATGGTAATGGTAATTTTAATGGTAATGTTATTGATAATAATAGTGGTAATGCTACTGGTAAATACAATGGTTATGGTAGTGGTACTGGTAGTTGTAATAGTAATGGTAGTGATAATAGAATGGTAATTGCAGTGGTAATAGTAATGGAATGGTGACGACATTGGTAATGGCAATGTTACTGAAAATGGTAATGACCATTTTAGTGGTAATGGCAATCTTATTCGTAATGGTAATGGTAATGATAAAAGTAATAGTAATGAATTCCGCTGGTACGTCTTCCAGAATTGTCGTGACTTATACTCTGAAAAACTTTTGACCCAAATTTCCACAGCAAAGACCCACCGTAACCAAGCTACTTAATGTTTAAAAAAACTTACTTTTACGTCTATTTATTTTTTTCTTTTCCGCCTGGTGGCTTAAACTCACTAAGCTTGTGTAGCAGCGTCTGGCCCGACAACCCAATAACTAGCCAAAAACGCCAACGATAGCGCAACTATGAGTACATACAACTTTTAATTGGATTCAACACATTAAGCGCCTTTTGACTTTCCTTGCGTGTTTCAGGCAACAGACATAATCAGAAACAGTACAAAAAAAAAACACCTAAACTTAGACTATAACTAAGAAGAAGAAAAACAAAATATGCACCTAATGAGCCCATTTTACACCCGCAACATGAAAGAAGAACAAAAACGAACAAGTAAATAGAGTGAATCGAATTAATTTCTACGCTAAGCAAAAGCTAAGCCACCACAAATTCTTCAACATAGTACTCATATTTATGTACCAGCTGTTTAGAGAGATGGGCGTGGTTGCATTTGTTATTGGATCGTGGTCTATTATTAAGCATTTGACGCTTAGCGTGCAACAGTAATTAAGTTGCTGCATAAAGCAAAAGCAGATTTTACCTAAGCTTTTATTTTTCTGCTTTTTAAATAGTCTAAAGTGTTAAATGAATAATTTGGTTTATTCGTTGTAGTAAGTATAAGTATTGAATCTAGTGCAATTAATTTATGTATCCTTGACTCCAAGCTTAGTAAGGTCGAAGAGAGAGAAAACTGAAGGCAGTACAACCATTATTATCAAAGCTTTGGTCTGGTTTGAATAAAAGCATCAATCAGAAAAAAGTAATCCAAAGGGTGCAGTGGCCGTCCAGGGTTTGACTATGTACGATCCTTGCCTTAAATCTGCAACAAGTTTTCATAAATGGAGCAGTCGCAAAACTAGCCGTCGCATCAAAACTGAGTTAACTTAAAAGAGGACGGCTTAGCAGGATCAATTTCGACTCAGATGCCAGAGATGATCTCATTACGTCATTCTGGGAATTCCGCTATTTGCAACAAGAGAAAAGGAGGAATCTAGCTTCCCGGCGGAGAATTATAGCTTTGCCCTCTTCACTAGGGATGGGCAGATTTTTGGTACGTAGAAATACATTAAAAGCATCATATACATATATAAGTAATGAGAGTCGGAGTACAATAAATTTTAATACGTTCGATTTCTAAGCGCAAAAGGCTGGGAGCCTCTTTGTTCATCTCTGCTCTACACCGATTGATCAAAGATGGATAAACACATTAGTGATATTCTTTATTCGGACGACCGGATGGCTGCAGTGCCTTTCAAGCCGACGCAGCAATATCAAAGATAGCGAAATAGCTTATGAGTTGCCTATATACCGTTCTGAAATCGAGATCAGCAAGATCGGATAACTATCTATTTGTGAGTTTCTAAGGAATTTGTACGAGCTACCATAGCCGGAACAAATGGCCTATGGTCCAGCTGAAATGACTATTAAGTCTCAAGGTCTTTGTTCCCAGCCGTAAGAAGAAACGACCTGAAGATCCGCGGTTAAGATTCTCACAGGCCTCTGTGGAATTGCAGCAATGCTCCAATGATGGCGTATACAAACAAATTCTCCCTGCAAAATTTGTCAGGATGAGGAAAAAAGAGGAGTCGATTCACTATCTTCTATGTCAATGTCCAGCGCTGCAGGCAAAGTTGGAAGGATGTGTCTCCTCTTAGCATTCTTTGAAAGCATTCACTTACCCTCGCATGTATGTAATTATACCCCTTTGTCAAAGTGTGGTAAGCTTTTTGGTCTCTGAGCAATTGTCGACTCCAAGCAGTGTAATTGAGCCTCACCCAGCAATGTGAGTTTTCTTCAACCACACTCATAGAGTAAACGATCCACTGTTGTCATTTAAGAGCCTTGCAAAATGGCGCTACTCTCAAGCGGTGTGTAAAGGACTAAGCTCGAACTTTATTGTTGGAACAGCATATTAGTAAAGTAGACTGGCTAGATTCGGGATGGCTTCTATTGCGCATTTTTTCACAGACAGAAAAGGATCCCAAGGGAACAAGCAAGTTGCATAGCTTCATAGCATAAAAATTCAACGTCTCCAAAATATGCTAAAAATTTCCCCCAAAGATAAAAAAAAAATTCACTGCATTGTCTCATGTAATTGAAATGGTAGCGAAACGGCTAAGCATGATTGACCGGGCACCATCAAAACTCGCCTTTTTGTGGACAGTAAAGTTGCCATCAAGGTCTTCCGATCTGTGAAGACTAGCTCGATTTGAGTGATCTGTGACGTACATGGGAGAAACGGATCAAAGTCTCTAACGACTCCTATTCTCATAAATTGAAGAGATTAATGAGCTGCTACTGACGGCAGGTGAACTGATGAGTTTTTTGCGGCTCGCAAAACCTAACGATGCGCACAATATCTGTAAATGCTTTAGAGACGGAAGAGGGGAGTTTTTTCAAAAAAATCTTTAAGAAACTATTTTTATTTATAAAAAAAAACTCCATTTTTGGAGGTATTTTCAAATCGGTCCAGCTCACGTAAATCTTAATATTTTTCCGAAATATTTCGGTGGAAGTCTTAAGGTGTAATAGATTTTATAATTCCAAAGGAACCGCACCGATTTTTTTTTTTGTATGAGGAGTGATGCAGTCTAATGTACATATCTATGTATTTATAATAGATGTAGCATAACTATATTCTACTGTACGCTGAGTAAAACACACAACATATTATCAACACTTCATTTTTCGCGCAAATCACTTCATCGTTGTTTCATTTTCGAGTTGCTAATAAAAAGTTAAAACACACACATTCCAACCATAATCATCATGTTTAATTTCGTGTTACAACAAATGTTACATATCGCAAGTAGTATTTCCGCATGCATGTAATGGCGAAAGCTTTTCTCGCACCACAAAAAAAAAGCATTTTACACAGCTATAGTGTGAAAGCGTAGTATGTACTAAAGTTTTGTTGCTATTTGTTTTTAATGTAAATTGTTCATAAGGAAACTATAAAACACCGACCCACATCACATGCCATACCACCCCACCCCATCCAACAAATGGAACATTGGCTTTTACAATGAAAATGTTCGGGTTATAAACAATCAGAAAGCCACTCCTTCAAGCATGCTCGGGCTAATAATCATAAATGCTGCTACCAGAGAGCAATTAGAGGGTAGCGAATACGAATGTATGTATGTATGTACATTAGACTGCATCACTCCCCATACAAAAAAAAAAATCGGTACTATTTTTCCATTGGAATTATAAAATCTATTATATTTTAAGACGTCCACCAAAATATTTCGAAAAAATATTTAGATTTAAGTGAGCTGGACCAATTTCAAAATACCTCCAAAAATGGAGTTTTTCATGAATAAAAATAGTTTCTTAAAAATTTTTTTTTTTAAATCCCCTCAAATGACAAAACGGTTTAAGCTTAAGCTTAAAATTTTCATGCAGATTTTTTAAGCTTAATCTGTTTTGTCATCTGAGGGGACTTTTTTCAAAAAGTTCTTTACGAAACTATTTTTATTCATAAAAAACTCAATTTTTGGAGGTATTTTCGAATCGGTCCAGCTCACTTAAATCTTAATATTTTTCCCAAATATTTTGGTGAACGTCTTAGAATATAATAAATTTTGTAATCCCGGCGGAAAAACTGCAACTTTTTTTGGTGATGCAGTCTAATGTACATATGTATGTTTGAGTGTTAGGAATAAGGATAACAAAGTTGTAGCCATTTGTTTTTATTCACTTACTGTGTGTCTGTGTGGGTTTGTGAGTATTTGAAGGAATGTGTTTCGTGTGGTAATTTTAAATGCAGCAAAACAATGGCTTTCAAGACAAAAAGCTTTAGGGACACAAGGAAAAATTAAAAGCAAAAAAAAAATTACCTCGCGTGAGATGTAGAAATTTGAAGAATTCGTGTTGTAGCAGACAAGTTACAAGGTTATAAGTTTCTTGGCAAGTTATACTCGAACAAGTGCATGCATATACACTAGGGTGGCCCAAAAATGCATGTAAAAAAATTAATTCGGAATTTTTATGCTCTCACTCCCTAGGATTGTTCTATACTGAAAAAATTTTTATATTTTTAAATCAAAAAATATTTAGAAATCGCTCAAAGCGCAATTCTCCATGTATTTTATAGGGGAAAAAATCTCATTTTCGTAGAAATGGTAGAGAATTCTTGAAAATCAATATTTTTCGATCAGAAAACTCTGGTTTTCTTCCGGATATTCCCAATAATAATACCCATTTCTATATTTAACCATTTTTTTTATAGTAACTTTATTTTATAGGTACGCCAAAAACGACAAAACCCCCAGAAAATGCTATGGTGGGACCAATGAAAAATCTTTAATATTAAAAAAGGGTTAAATAAATAATTGCGTATTATTATTGGAAGTCTCCTAAAGAGAACCAGAGTTCCGATAGAAAAATATTGACTTTTAAGAATTCTATACCATTTATACGAAACGTGTTTTTTCCCCCATACAAAAATACATGGAAAACTTTGAGCGCCTTAAGTGACCTCTAAATACATTTTTTGATTTCAAAATAAAAATTTTAGGTATATTTTTTCGGTATAGAACAATCCTAGCGGATGAGGTCATTAAAATTCCGACATTACTTTTTTTTTTAACCACCCTAATATACACACACTTTTTTTCTTTTTTTTTTGTAGAAAAAACGCTAAGATTTTATTATTAGATCTTCTTTCGTATTATCTGCGAGTCAGTGTACTCGTACTTAGTTGGCGTTTAAGAGTTTGAAGTTTGAGATATTCATGTTTCGTTAGCTTTTGTTGTCTGACTGACTGACACTCTGATGCATCATGACGTGCTGTTGACTCGCCACAATTTTGAATTTGATATAGGTATGTATGAGCTGAAGTATGGCATTTTTTGTTCGTTTAACGCATAAACGGTGCTTAAGTGTCTCCTTGTTTTGTTACACCACAAACGCTTCACATTTGAATGCGCTTTTTTTCGTTGGCTTTAGCCCGCATTTCGACCGCAAAGTCTGGCCACTTTGCATGTAACGTTGTTAACGTTGTCGAAACGCCCTCGGGCTAATAACAATGGCGGCTGCTGCTTCAGTGGCTGACAAAAGATTGTTTGTTCCTCTTTTGTTTTCCTACGAGTTTTCTTACCCTCTTCCTCTTACCAGCATTTCGCTTCGTAATTTGCTTAACATGTTTTTAGCCTAATTTTAACTTGTAAGGATGTGATTTATGCGTGTTTTCTTATGGAAGGAGAGAAGAAAGTTGAAAACTATACTAGTGTTGCAACTTGGATCGGCACATAGTTATATAACCGAGCAATGTCGCTGGATGGCCATTCAGTGGGTAATGGCCAAAAAAATTATCGTTTTATATCTGGTTAAAGCAGCTCACAATAGTCGGCTTATGGGAAATATCCTCTGGATACTAACCGAGCACCCGTTAGAAAGCAAGCTAATTGTGAGAAGGCAAACCTCCAGCAAAAAGTTGTGCGCTAGGCTTGGCACTCGACAACTAAAAGAGTGTTTTCAATGAAAAAAGCTTTGGATGACGACACCAGCTTGTTTTGATGTTGACTAATTATTGCCGACGTACAGGGACTACAATTTGAGGGCATGTACCTGGAATGACCGGGCACTTAATGGGGAAGGTGCGTCTACCGACCGCTTGATTTCTTTCAAAACACAAAGGCCGGCATCACCTCATCCAAGAAACATATTTTATATTCCCCTTTCCCCTTACACGCTACCCTTCGCTATCCCATCCTCTCCTTTTCTATACTATCCTATCCGATCCTATTTTATCCCCTTTTAAGTTAGCTTATTTTTTTGTGCGCTGGTTTAGCCGACTATCTGAAGTAGCTCATTGAAACCAGACTAAGTAAATCATGATGCCATTATACAGGCTGTTTCATTTAACGCCTTCCAGTCGCATAAACGATCCCACATAACCTTGGACTAATTCCATATGAAATGAGCTTCTCCGAGATTTATACTTAATTTTACGAGGCCAGTGTGTTGCTTCTCCTATCTCACCGGGATATGAAGTAAAAAATTAACGTCCTGAAGTCTATTATCCTACTATTTAATACATATTATAAATGTGAAAGTTTGTTTGTGTGCCGGCATCTGCCATATAATCTAAAAATCACATGAAGCATACCTCTGGAGGCATTTAGCTACAGTACTGGGGAGATATATGTTATCAAAGCCAGGTTGTGTTTTATTTGGAATTAAGCTTACGTCCAGAGCCCTTTTACTGATTGGTCCCCATCCAAATGAATTACCTTTTGCAATTATCTCAGCAACGACTGAAGGTCATCACTTTCTAGTGCGTTTAACTAGGGAATTGCGTTCGCCAAGATGTCAGACTGTATCGTCGGCGAATGTACGGAGTGAACGATTTTTCGTTTAGCAGTTGGTCTTCTTCGTGGAAAATTCACTGCAGCCGTTTGTCGGTTTGGGCCGAGACCAAAAAGCATCTCCAATAGCCTCTTTCCCGTGCGAATTTGCATCAGTTGCTCATCCCTAGAGCAGATAGGTCCTTGCTTTCGTTGTCAACTCATGGGGGCGAAATCGAAGGATCTTTTCACCGGAGCCAGCGAAACCGCTAGATTTTTATGCGGTTAAATATGCTCATGGTGTTGGTGTATACAATATATACATATAGTCTGTATATCTATAAGACAACATTTTTTTTATTATATGTAAAGCAACGGTATTAAAAGTATCGAAATTGTTTTGACAAAAAAAAAAATAATCCAGCTTGTGCTGATCTCTCACAAGAATATCTTAGAACCTGGTATTTAAATTTAAAGTTATTTCTTCTGCGGTCAACATAAAATCTACAAGGCTTCTTTTGCTTATCCGCGTGCAGAGCTTTTTTGAGCTTTCTATGTATTTTATATTAACATGGCGCCTGTGAAAGATCTCTCTGCATATAATTGCATTCGATCAGTCATGACCAGCGATGGGCAGATAGAGCTTTTACTCTGCAGGCGCATATACAAAATGTATAGAAAGCTTAAAAGAGCTTTGCCCGCGGGAAAGGCAGTGCCAAAGGTTTGTCATCTAATGAAGAAAAGGGAACATTAGCAGACAATACACTTTATCTTGGCAGCAATTTTGTATTTAATAATGGAGTATGCCAGTATTATTTGGAATGTATGTAGCATATCTCATTGTGTAATTTAAACAGCAACGCCTGTGCATCGAACTTAAGAGAACAGTTCATAATAAATTTAAATGGTATGTATCTTCAGTCTTTCCTCAAAATATTTGCAATGAATTCAACGAAGTATCAAACGCAATGCAATAAATTTTTCAATATTTTCCTTTCAAATTGTTATAAAATATTTATTTTATAGAAACGTCAACAAAGTAGCATAAAGGAGTTGGACACGGAAAATAGGAAAGAAATACAGTTGTAAGATTTGCAATATTATACCCAGTATTTATGTATGTACTGCCAGGGCAAGAAGGAGCGAAAAGAAGGTAAGGTAGAAAAAGTAGCAAACATTTTATTTTTCTCAGGTAGCTCTTTCCGCAAAAGAGACAGTTCAAAATAGCATAACAACAAATAAAACAATAATTCTGCACTTTCGTACACATACATACTTACTATCGCTTTCTATAACCATTTTTTATGCTCGACATTGTACAAATGAGCTCTACAACGATATTAACCACTTTAATGCCACATGAAAAATCATTGACACTCACTAGAAAAGGAAGAATACGAAATGTGCAAAAAAAGGATTGTCCAGGCGCACTAAAAGTCGGTAAGCTTTATCCAAGAGCGCCCTTCGAGCCCACCCACACTAAAGTGCAATGTTAACTCTCTCTCTGCCACAACTTTTAACGCCACTTTGGAGGATTGGAAAACACGAAAACAAAAACTAGCAAAAAAGGGGGAAACAAGCAAATAGAAAAAAGTTAACAAAATAGAGAAAACAATTTGTCGCCGCTGAGATTTTTTGTGGCGCGACAGTTTAGTGCTCTGGGCTCAAGTGGCCTGCGCATATTCTACTCGGCTGTTGTGTTTTTTTTTTCATTTTCTGTTTTTGTATTTATTTGAGTGTTAGAGGTTAGTGGAGGAGCAAACAGTCGAAATTGCTAACCAGCGCTTGAGCTTAAGTGACCGGTTTGCGAGCTGTTAGGGAATACTATAAATGTTTGATAGGGTTCACATAAATGGCGGATAGCTTTGAGTTGGGTTGCTCGTGAGTTGCAGATGTTTCGCACATCAAGGCTTGCACACATTTATTTAGAAATTTTGACATAGTTTACACTGTATTTCCACAATTAATTTTAATTTAATTTAAACTTTCGTTACCTTTTTCTTTTTTGTTTATTTTTGCTTCCCTTTATGCTAAGTAATGTATTTTACTTTAACGACTGCCTGATAAACTTTGACCACTCAACCGTCAACATTAAATTATCGATTACTCCTTACACCAACCACATTTTAAAAGCCCTACAAAAACAAATTTCATTAACACTTGCTTGCTTGCTCCGCCGAAACCCAAGACACTGTCTTGTGAGACGACAGCAGATGAGCCAGAGAAACTTTCAATTTCTTCTAACAAATTTCTTCTACTTCGTTAATCATTATAATCGTTTGTTTGAGCAGCATGGCGCTGACAAGCAATCTTAAATTACAATGAGGGTCACATTACAGGCGGGTACTCGGTCGGATGCAACATGCTTGAACTATTCGTATTTTATAAAGTTTGGTATGGACAGAAAAAGCTCAAAGTATAGAAGATGAAGAAAATTAAGATAGATAAATGAACAAAGTGCAGGGGGAGCATGTGGTGAAACTTAAATTCGAATATAATAGACACTATACATACATAGAAGATTGATAAACATACATACATATGTACATTAGGGCGGACCAATTTTTTTTTTTCTTACTATGCACGTACAGTAGACTGGGTCGAAAAAAAAAGTTGCTAATGTCCGCCCCTAAATTTAAAGATTATGTTGAGAGGGTTCTGGAAAAATTTTTTTTTTTTTTTTTAACCCTCCGAAATACAGCCGAAATGGTTTTTTCGTTGTAACTTGGTTATTTGACGGCCGATTTTTAAAATTGATATGTCATTATTTTTGTCTTGAGAAGCTTCACTTTTCGTTCTTATGTCTTTTTAAGCTTTGAAGTCGCGTTCGCATGATAAGGGCAGAAACAAAATTTTATCCCCCCTAAAGTATATTTTTTTCCTTACCAAACGAAAGTACTTAAAA
>NW_023458555.1:30881584-30887481 GCF_013731165.1 Rhagoletis pomonella | reverse complement strand
TTTTAAGTACTTTCGTTTGGTAAGGAAAAAAATATACTTTAGGGGGGGTAAAATTTTGTTTCTGCCCTTATCATGCGAACGCGACTTCAAAGCTTAAAAAGACATAAGAACGAAAAGTGAAGCTTCTTAAGACAAAAATAATGACATATCAATTTTAAAAATCGGCCGTCAAATAACCAAGTTACAACGAAAAAACCATTTCGGCTGTATTTCGGAGGGTTAAAAAAAAAATAAAAAAATTTTTCCAGAACCCTCTCAACATAATCTTTAAATTTAGGGGCGGACATTAGCAACTTTTTTTTTTTGTATGGGGACCGACCCAGTCTAACGTACAGCATAGGAAAATTTGCCGAAGACACCATGGGTCCTAAAATCAATTTGTAGTTTACCAAATTGCGAAAAAAGGTTTCGAAGAAGAAGTGAAAGGCTTCACTGTTGCGTCCTCTGGCGGAAGTTTTAAGAAGAAGATAAGCACAGAAATGAATTCCTCATACAAGAAAAAATTTATAGCGTATTTTTATACAAAATTTAAGCACTTCTTAACGACACTACAGCAAAATGCTAAGAAACCTATTTTCGCTATTTGGCAAACTGCAAATTGATTTTAGACCAAAGGTTTCTCCGACAAATTTCCTTAGAATTACAAGTAGAATCCTTCTGTGCTATACGCGTATAGTCAAAAAAATCTCTCATACAAATTGACCCGCCCTAATGTACATATGTATATATAAAACAGAAAATGTCAAGAAAGTCTGCAACTTTCGGGCAAATTTGATGGTGGTGGTTCAAAAAAGTTAATAGTTAAAAAGATTTTTAAGCAAGCTTTCTAAAAAATATGAAATATGAAATATATGGAACCATAAATACGGGTTTTCCAAAAAACTCGACTCTTTCGCCACCTACCGACGATATTTTTTGTGGAATTAAATATGTCCTTCCATGTAAGTAATATACATTCCAGATTTGAGCAAAATCGGGCTATGAATCCTTGTTTTTTTTTTTAAATATATCGCCACCTAGCGGATTAGTTCATCATACATATTACATTGTCATCAGGTTCTGGGCTAAGTTTGAAGGTTCTAGTAAAAGTAATAAAATTATAGTTTAAAAAACTAAAACCTCCCTATTATAATTGCCATTCGTGCTGTCATCAGGTATGTAACTTGAGAATAGAAATCGTTGCATCTTTTAGGTGCATCAATATTACATAGTTACATCCCGAGCTAATAAAAGGAAGGTAAAAAGTTGTAAAAATACAACAAAGCTATCGGTGCCAATTCGAGTCATTCCGTTTACGTGGCGCCGACTATCACCGTTCCAACAGTCAATAATAATGCTAATTTGGACCGAAGGTTACTTAGAAGTGCTTACTCTAACTAGCAAGATAAGTCCTTCCAATAAAGTTCGCATAATTCTAAATCGACACACTACACCTTTACATCAACTTAAACACAATTACAGGCCCCACCTAAATTATGACGGAACTGTTCATTTGGCAAGATCAAGCCGAGGAAAATGTCCGGTTGTCGTTGCCCGTAGCCGCCAATAACGACAAAAAGCGACGGGTCTACGTAACCGGAACGACCCAGATTTATATTTGGCCAAGGACTGTCACTCCAGCAACACTCCCCAAAAACTCTTTGGGGGAACTTATATACTGCTACAACAACAACAAAAAGCGAGAAAAAAATTAGCAGCAGTCGACGTTGGCAAGAGCGGCAAAGTGGTCGATTCAGCCACCCAAAGCTCGAGAAACCTGCAACAGGATCTAGACGAAGGCGAAATCTGAACAACTGAGAAAGTGCCATTTACTATTGTAGCAAAAGGGGGAAAAGAGGGATGTTTGCGGCTGCAAAGACCGCAAGTACTTACATATGCATACCTCTCCCCAAAGCTTCTAAAAACTCGAGGCAACTGAAATGCCACCAAGTGAATTTTCTGCCCACCAAAGTACGCCCTTTGCAGAATGTTTATTAACGACGGCTAAGTAAAGCCCTAAACACTAAGATATTAAACCAAACGCCTAAATAAGTACAACAGGTGGTAAGATTTGCTATGCCACCTGCCATCTCCTAAGAGCAGCGATAAATACACGTTTCTTCCTATTTTACAGTTCATGTGTTCGGATCTGGTTGGGCCAAAATTCACTCCCTAAGGTTGGTACAAGGAACAGTGGGATGCTGCGGATATTTGGTAAACAGATGGATCTAAACTTGAAAATGTAAAAATTGGATCTAGGATAGCTGAGAAGACCCTGGAAAAATTGGGAATCCGTAACGTTTCAAGCAGAGATTCATGCAATTTAAATTTTTGGCAGGAAATGAGTTAGAAGAAGCACACCTTCGAAATAGATCTGCATTATGTTAGACAGTAAGGCTGCAGTCGAGGTGACTCAAACACCTGATGTAACACTATTTCATCAGTCTAGCAGAGTTATCGAAGATGGAACTCTTACACCAGCTCAATATCATTTGGGAAGCTAGTGGTTCAGCGGTTGAAATTCCTTTTGTATCCTTTGTAAAATGAAACCCCGGTTCTTTAACACTCACTCACGAATGGCACTGAACCCGGATAGCATTGTATCCGAAAGGAGGAATGGAACCGGCTCTCCTTACTTAACCTAACTTTAACAAAATCTCAACAGAATGTGAAATAAAATGTTAATATTGTTTTTGCGCTTTATACCACGATTATGTTTATTAGGAAAATGAAGTGGTTGATCTTAGCTTTCGATTTGGGTAAAATTTGCGTTAACCCTGCAAAAAATTTATAACTGCTTCTTGTGTAATCCAGCAGAAAATCTGTGATTGCTTCTTGTGTGTACAAATACACATTTATGTACCTACTAGCTCAAGGTATTTTCGAGACTAAATAGTTCGGAATCATTTCACGACCTGTTCAGGACTATTTCACGACCATTTCGTGTTTTGTTCGGTACCGTTTCTGAACCATATCGAGACAAGTTTATGACTATTTCGGGAACATTTCAAGACTATTTAAGGATCATTTTGGGACTAGTTCAGCACATTTCAGGCCTAGTGCAGAACCTTTTTGGGACTAATTCTAATAATTCGGATAATTTTTCGTCTAGTAAGGAACCGTTTCAAGATTTGCTCGAGTTGATTTCGGGACAAGTTCACAACTTCGGATCCTGTTCAGGACTGTTTAAGAAGGACCATTTCGGGACTAGTTCCGGGAACTGTTCAGGATTGTTTTAGGCCCACTTCGGAGCTATTTCAGGACCATTTTGGACTAATTTAGGATTACTTCCGTATTTCGGAACTAGTTTACGACCATTTCTGGCTTGGTTCAGGACCATTTGGGAATAGTTCACCACTATTTCAAGACTAGTTCAGGATCATTTCGGCAACCTTTCGGTAGTAGTTTGGGATTATTTTTGGACTAGCAAGGGAACGTTGCAAGAGTTGCTCGACACACTCGCGGGACAAGTTCACGACTTTTTCAGAACCACTTCCGGACTACTTCAGAACAATCGTGTACTGTTCCCGACAAAATTAATAAAATTAAATGGAATTAATGTTTAATTTCTAGCCATACACAGATGTTTACACAACAAAATTGATGAGCATCTGGTAAACACGCCTTTTTTATTTTACGTGCATATATTATTTTTTTTTCCAAGAAAGCATTCATCGACCCCTAAAATATTTAACTTTATGAAAACTAAAACTAGATGCAATGATAAAATAATTAAGGACGCAAATATTTCCCTTACAATCTACGGAGTACCCTGTATGTACATGGCAACTAATTTCTGTGCAAGCATGCGTAAGTGGAACAAAGAAATTGGTAGTTGTTGGGTTGTAAGGAGTATATGTATATGTACATATGTATGTATATAAAGGAATCTAGAAGCATGCATGCCTACATCCACCCCCAGCAAGTATGCATTTTCAGGGCGCTATTACATAAGCACATACATACGTACATACTCGCATGTACATACATACGAATATGCTTACTTTACTGTTTCACTTTGTAAATAAATGACCCTTTAAAGGTAATTTGGACCGCCCACGCTTGAATGCATTCACTTTCGAAACAAAATGTATGTCAAATGATTTAATGATACCACTACTACAAAAATTTTGTGTTATATGGACACTAAGGAGAGCTGGCCGCTTGGGGAGAGTCGAAACTCAAATTACAAAATATGTATGTAGTATATAAGCCAATGGCATGCCACATACGAAAATTATTAATCTCAATTGAATATCAATGGTCACTGGCGTATGAAAGCAAGCGATTGAGGTCATAAATTTATGAAGACAACAACTCCAGATGGTACTTTAACTGATATTCACTTGGGCATGCGGGCATACACAAATCCTTTAAGTATGCATAAGTACTCGTAGTGAAATTATTATTTAAACAAAAAAAAAGAAACTCCTACACATGCCAACCAAATGCTCAATGAGCCTCTATTACTTAACAACACTTGCCTGGTCAGTTACATAGCTTAAGTACTTAGTCATTCAGTTAGCCAGCTGAGCAATCAAACTGAGTGAATGAATCAGATGTTATTGTAGGAAAGAAAAACGAAACCGTTATTATATCGAATTTATGAGTATATCTGCTCGTAATTTGAAATTGAATTAGGGTGTTGCCAAGGCGACGCCTACACACATGAGAGATCAAGCAATGCGGTTTTCCTGCAAAGGTGGCAAACACATGGCAAGGATACTCATACCCAAACGGTCACTGAGGCGACACAAAAAAGGTAGAAGGCAACCACTAGCAACCACTAAATTTAGCCCACCTTTCATAGGCAAGGCAAAGCAATCATTTCGGTTGTCTGCGGTAGTGGTAATAAATTGGTAAGCACATTACTGATAGTGGCAGTAACCCAATGCTATTGACACGAGCGAGTGGCGCCTGCTGCCATGTGTTATGACTTGTGGCAGACTTGTGCCTAAGGGCTATTGATAATTGAATGTTCTGTAGTTTTTGTTAAAATGCTATTTTCTGCGTATACAAAATTTTGGTATAAACTAACCACAACTTTTCTACGGCTTTCCGTAGTCATGGAAGCTATGTATGTATACATGTAGATTTTATTTAAGTTGATGGCATGGCACATGAGAACATATTCTTAGCTAGCCGGGCGGCAATTCAATTGACTCACCTATACCTCGGTTAGTTTGCAAGTATCAACTTAGCACACAATAGCCGAGAGTTGCCATAGATTTCGGATAAATGTCTTAAGCCTAACTAATATTGCTGTTCATAAAAAGAAAAAAAAAATGAGTGGAAAGCTGAAGAAACTTGTGCTGCAGCTCTGACAGAATGCTTCTTCGTAAGTCTACCAAAGCTTGGGTTCTTAAACCTGCTTTGGTAACCTACGTTTGCGAGACGCATGCTTTTTAAACTTTTGGCTCTCTCTTTAGCGAAGTGAAGATTGAAATCGGTGCTATTTGCATTTTAAAAAAATAATATTTCGAAACAAAATGCACTTAGATAATAAATAAATATTTAAAAATTCAATATGTTTGGAAAAGAAATCTTTATTACCATAAAATTAAGGCAAGCAAACCATGATCCTTCGTTTTTAATATTAATATTTTAAAAACCAAAAAAAAATTTCCTTTAACTTTTAAAAACTCATATATTTTATTTTTTTCTTTTTTAAATTATTTTTTAATTCATTTTTATTTCCATTTTTAGACTTTATTGTTTCAAAAAGAAAAATATATGTTTTCTAAATTTCATTTTTTTCCTTTTTTCAGTTTTAGTTTTTTTATTTAATTTTTAGATTTAATTGTCTTATAAAGAAAAAGATATTTTTCAATTTCATTTAATTTTTGGAAACTCATTTTATTAATTGATTTCCTTTTGCAAATTAATTTTTTTCTTTCTTTAATTTAGTTTTTTTTTTT
>NW_023458555.1:30872703-30881574 GCF_013731165.1 Rhagoletis pomonella | reverse complement strand
CTCTCGAGTCTGAACAACTTCTCGCCACATATTCGCCACTTCACAATTTGCACTTATCCGAGTACGGCTGTCTGTACCTAAATGGTACAAAAATTAATGGGTTGGAAAGTGTTGTGATTAATCATGTAGCGACTTACCTACGTACCACTACTAAGTACGAGTTTAAAATGAAAGGAGAGCTTGCTGAAATTACGACTTTGTCGTTTGAGCTTTATCGCGGAAAAATTCCTCATATGTTACCGACATGGTCCTGCGGAAGGAAAATGTGAAAAACGTGTGACAGAGATTTTGCAATAAGGAAATTAAATTTGTTTTTTGCTACGTGTGGTATGTAGGTTTCTTACGCCCGCTCTTAAAAGTTTTAACGTGAGTATGGAAACAAATTTGAATTTAAAATGGACGCAGATGAGAAATGGGCATAAAGTCCATAGACATTGCAGGTAAAGTTGCCGTTGCGCGCGCCGCAGTAAAGCTAGAAAGGGTGAGCTTTACGTTCGCCTCGAGCTATGGTCACTTCGGTATTCTAATAAGCTTCGAGTTCCTACCGACTCGGACGGACCACTGCACACCGATTTTGGGTTCGAATAGATCTTCCACCGCCCAAATTATAACGATAGAGGACTGGAAAGGGTGCAGTATCTGAAATCAGGGTCTTGTTATCTTATCTAAGGCTGAATCGAAGCATAATAGGAAGGTGTCTTCTGCAAAGAACTCTCCATCAAGCTTAAATTTAGGCTAACGGATCACTGTAGCGTTTTCCAAGCAGAGGTTGCCACAATAAAGGACACCTAGACTAGTCGTTCCCACGACAGTCGGGTATACGTAACCGGAACCATCCAGATTTATATCTGGCCAAGGACTGCCATTCCAGCAACACTTCTCAAAAACGCTTTGGTGAATTTGTATGCTGTTATAATAACAACGGGCTTCAGACTAGTTGGTCTCTAATGTAACACATTTTAAGGAGGTGAGTATCGTTCGAGAACGGTGAAGGATTGTTTGACTCCGTTATCTACGTTATGAAGCTTTTTGGGGCAGGGCCGATGACCTGATAAAACAGGCAACCCTTGAGGAAGTGCTACCAGATAGAGAAAGTCTGGGTGCTTACCTGACCTCGTGTGGTCTACTTCTGGATAGATGGTCGTTTAGTCAACTCGTCGAGCGCTGGGCGAAAACCTTTGGAATACAAGGTGGTTGAATTCTTCTGGCTACTTGTAGACTGGAGTTTGGTGCATGAAGATCTTGTGACTAAGCAAGTTACACGTCTTGCTATAGTTGGGAGCTCTGACTGGTTATTACGTGATCGGTAAGCATGCGGTAGAGCTGAATATCATCCACTTTCGTAGAGGATGATGAGGTGGAACCATCTGAACATCTGCTGCTTTGGTTCCCTGCTTTTGTGGGCCCAAGGTTCAAGTACTTTCCACACTCCTGATGAGCTTTCGAGGATGGATATCGGTCACTTTAGGAGCTTTGATGTGAACACGGAGCGTTTTTCTTAAAAGCAGTCATAGGTGTCATCGTTCGCTTCCTTCCACCCCACCTCTGTTTCTACCCTCTCCTTCACCATACCGGCATTCCTGCGTTCTTTTCCGCTGCCCTCTTAAAGACACCACAATAAACCGCTTAAACCACATCTCCGTGTGCCTACACCAGCGAAGGCGGCCCTGCAAACTTACCTAACTTAGAGGACGGTCAGGTTACATAGTCCCAGGTCTTATTTTCTCCACATATGGTTAAGGAACGTCGCGCGGACCCCCCTTGTTTGAATGATATTTAGTTTAAGTGCTTCTAGAAACCAAAGTGCTGGTCCACGATGAGTGCTAAAACTTGAAACTAATCCCACAACAATCTTTGATGTGACCACGCGTGCTTTTAGGTCGAGCATTACCGCCGTTCTATTAAATTGTTCGTTGGTGTATTTCGGTCTCCTCACTTTCTGAGTACTTTTGAGACTAAAGTAAATTAGGCTGATTGACCGATAGACATTAGGACCTTAAACAATACTTATGTTGATTCATCTATGCAAGTTAAGATGGAACTATTTTCTAATTTTTTTTTTTTTTGGGCTATCTAAGCTAGTGCTTCAAACACCTCGCACTCATTTCGTTAACACCTGATGCGCTTTTTTGTGTGTTCTTCCCTGAGTGTGATAATTGTTTTGCATTCCAACACTGCATTTAAAATCACTAGTCTCCATTTTACCTTGCTGCGCACTTTGGTAAGGGTTTATTACTTCGCGTGATATTTTTTAATTAAAATAAATCCCTTCTTAAGAAAAGTGGTAAAAAAAAAGTTACACCTGACTGCAGGTACATATTTACGTTTATCAAGAATGCGAGAGAAATACTCACATACATACATATATGTATGTAAGTTCTTATGGTCATAGATTTAGGAGATAAAAGAATTTCACAAAGCAAAAGCATTACCTTCAATATTAGGAAATATTTTATAATAAGAGGGGAGCAGCACAACTAGAAGGATAACACATTCTTGTCTTCTTTCATATATACTTAAAACAAAAAGGGTGAGTTGCTTCAGTGCACAAAGTTTACTGCACTTACATACTAAATAAATACTCGTAAATTTTAAGTTTAAAAGGTGAACTGCAAGTGATTGCAGCAACTGCGCATCGGTTGGTAGTTGGAATTTTTAATTTATTTTTTTTTTGCACTGATTATAAAGGTAAGTTGCACTGATTATAAAGGTAAGTACTTAGCTTAATTAAGTAGAAAGATAGATAATTTATTTTTTTTTTTTATGAAGAAAATGTTGCATTTTTGTTTGGAAAATTAAAAGCAGACCTTGAGAATAACGACCTAAACAAATAATAATAAGCCTGCAATATCAGAAGCAGATCTCATGGGTTTAGACCAGGCAGATCCAGGGGTCAGTTGGATTGACATACATACCTGAAGCGACGATTCAAGATACCGACGCAGTTGCTGATAGTAGTGGGCAGCTACATCCAGGTAGATAGGTGGGCTCAAATCCAGTTTGCGGCTGAAAAGGCATCAAAGTTCACAAGTGTCCATAGTAAATTTATGGTAAATATAGGTGGTCCAAGGAAATACAATAGGTAGCTTTTAATGGCCTAGACAACACTGTGGGCTACGGACTTTTTTCTAAAGAATCAGGACCGGAATTATCCGTCCGAATTTCGGGCCGCTGCAACGTTTATCAGTCAGAAGTTCTAGCTATAAAAGAGGTAGCTGTGTACATTTCTATGTTTCATGGTTTGTGTAACCGGTCATTGGCTATTTGGTAGGCATGCTTAGAGATTAGGAATATGCTGTCATGAATATTTCAGCAGTTGCAGATATGAGGAAGAAGAAGAAACTGTAGATTACTTCTTCTGTAGCTGTCCAGTTTTAAGCAAGAGCAGAGCGGGCTTTCTAGGTAGACACTTTTTAGCTCTCTTACGCAACTATCCGGTGTAGGAACAAAAACAAATCCCACTATTCATAAGAACTTCAACATAGTTCTATGCAGAATAGTCACTGAGGTCACAGCAACCTAACCTAGCCTATTATTTGTAGATTTTTGTGACCGGCACTGTAGCTCTTGGCGCTCTACCTCCATCCACTCTCTTGTCACATGCGAGCCGAAACATATGCAGATGACATAGATATATCGCAAAAGCAATTCGTACGCTAAAACGGCCTCTGTTCTTATTTCGAGAAGACCAAAAAGCAATGAGTTGTCGCCAATACAACTCGTAAAATACCAGCAAAACAGACCACAAAAAGGAGTGTTAGCAAATGTGTGTATTTGCGCCTGGAAAACATGAAAATGGGGGCAAAGCTGCAAATAGTGGATACGGCATAAAAAGGAGTATAAGGAATATGCAACAGCCACAACCACAACAACAACAACAACAGCAAACAAAGTGAGCTGTAAAAACAGTCACGTGTCTAACAGGAACACTCAAGCCCGTACCGAGTAATAAGTACACAGTTTGGTGGCAAAGAGGATGGGCATGTCTACCGGCATTCAGTTGCTCGCCCATTCAATTCAATGAGCCATGAATGCAGGTGAAATGAAAACCAGCAAGCGATAAAGAACTATGTATGTATGTAAGTAGATAAAAGCAAAAAAAAAAAGGTGACGCAGCGCAACGTTTGAGGGATTTGTCAGCGCCCTCGGTATAATGCAGTTGCATGGAACACACTGAATTAGTGCAACCGAAGTGAGCTTAGTTAGTATGCAGTAATTTGTAAGGCGACTGCTATCTTTTAAAAGCTTCGGCGCGCGAAAACACACGCACATCCCGCAACCGGTTTCTTTACTCGTGTAATGGTGACACTGTTTAGCTTCAAAATCAGATCGTGTTATAGAGCACACCTCCTACTCGCCTTCGCAACACTCAATAAGTCCACCAGCACCATTCACTCATTCACTCATTTTATATCCCACACACACACCACACCCACCCACTCATGCGCACCCACAAAGAAAGTTATTATGCTACGGACAAGTAGTACTTCCAACTACAAAATGGAATGACACATTTCGGACAATGGCCGCATTCGTTCAGCCGACGCTGCAAGCTTTCCTTCCTTCTGGGCTGCAACTGCCATTGAGGCCAACGTCGACGTTAATAATAACGCTGCCGCTGTCGCTGATGTTGACGCTTACGTCAAAACTGACAGCGGTAGTATGATTTACTTGGTATTTGTGTTGTCGACGCTTCTTTGAATGAATGATAGCTTAGCCGCTAGTTTGCTGGACATTGGAAACATAACAGCGTGGACAAAATCTAGTGCTGCCAGTGCTGCTTTTGCTCTTATCTCCCGTCGCTCTTGTGGTAGCTTTTACATCAAAGTGTCCAGTGCAGTTGTGATGAAACATTTTTGCGGTTTTCTCTGTTGCTGGTGGTTGGCAATGGATAACGTGCACAGTGCATTGCATTGCAAAAATTTTCGTACCAATTTGCTTATAGAATTTAGGTGTCAATTTTATCGCAACTATAAACAGCTCAGTTTTCTTGGAAGTCCGCTCTCAATAAATTAATGGTCTGAGAAATAACTCTTTTGTATCAAATTTCAAAAAACTGATTTACCAAACTTTGAGAGCACAATACGGTTTGGAATATCACCACGAAATCATATTAGATTTTTGGTTCTCTTTGGTGATCATTAGTAAAATCTTTGGCTTAAAACTTGGTTTAATATTTGCACCCTCTAACTGCTATTTTCAATTAACTTATTCAAATAAAGGACAACAAGACCTATAGTAGCAGAAGTTTACGAGTTTTACTTCTTGACAAACCTACACTAGGCGACAAATGAAAGTGTACACCTTGTTCTAATATAATATTTATTCACAATTATTTTCATGAAAATTTGTTTGCAATAAAATATAATATAACCCATATAAATCAAATTTTCACACACAGAAAATTTTCGTTTGTAGGCATTCAATTTTAGGCTAATGAAGTGCAAGTTCCAAACGGATACGGGTTTTTGCCCTATTTCCCATATAAGCATGAATTTCTAATGAAATAAAATGCGGGAGACTGCAAACTTTCAAAAAATCAAGGCCAGTTTTTGTAAATTGCACTTGTTATATAACAAGGTGTACACTTTCATTTGTCGCCTAGTGTATATGAGCAAATCTCACGAGCTGTTACCTTTTTCGACAAAAACGTGTTTTGGTCAAAAATTGTGGAAATTTAGGAAAATTCCACGAAGCAAATTTTTAACTGGCTAAAAAATTGCGTCGATTTTGAATTTTTTTTTTTTTTAGACTGCTTTTTCGTTTTTTTTTTTTTATAACAAGTGCAATTTACAAAAACTGACGTTGATTTTTTGAAATCTTGTTGCTAACGATCTACCGCCCTTAATTATATAACAAATTCTTGATTATATAGAAAAGAGTTCGAAAATCCGTCACCAAAAAAAAATTTGAAAAGATTAAATTTTGATGAATATTTGTTGAGTTTTCCTAAATTTTGTTTAATGTATCAAACTATGATTTATATGGTTTTGTTTGTTTTATAGCTTGGACGGTATTTTTATAAAAAAAAATAACAAAACAAATTTAGGTCGAAAAATTTACGAATATTAAAAAAATCAGCACCTGGTGGTTTGTTTGAGTCACTGTATATTTTACTTTCTTCATGTACAGACATATATAGCAATTTTAGAATGAATTTCGAGAGTGCCAGTAAAAATTGTAAAATGGGAAATTTTAATATCTCAAATCATAGTCATCTCTTACTCAATGTATTTCTTTTTTCGTTTGGTGTCACAATTGTTTTATTACACTGAATTCGTTCGTTTTGGCAAGCAGAACATTTTCGCAGTTTAATTTTAACATTTTGAAGTATCTGAAACCATAAAAATTAAAAATATTAAAATTTAAAAAATTGCAAAATAGCTGCAGATCTGCAGGCTGGCATTTCCTTTAATTTGGTGGCACACTCTTGAAACTTCACAGATGTATTGTATTAGATGCCAACTTTCATAGCCTATAACGTGAACATTCTATTTGAAAACTTCCCAAAATTATTAAAAAAGCAATTATGATTTCTTCGAAAGACAATAAAAAAATTAGTCATTTCAGTACTTTTTCGCCTAAATAAACGTTTTAAAGCTAAAATTGTTCAAGAGCTTGATTTATTTTTAATTTTTTCTTTTTTCTGGACTCCATTGATTGAATATATGCAAAATGAATGCTTTAGATTTTTTTTTCTGGCGAGAGAAGGAAGTTACACTAAAAAAAAACAGCTCGTGATATTTTCTCATATAACCAAAGATATAGTTAAGATATGCTAAATTAGTTAACACTCCGACCAAGAGGTTTATTGTGCCCGCAACCATTTACAGTACCTCATCCAACCGCAGAGATCCCAAAAATTGGAAGAGGTCTCCAGAGGTAAGCGATTTTATGAATTCAACACTTGGCCACCCGTCTTCTTGCCACCGCCTCGCATACGCGAAGCAGGCGTAATGGAGTCTCCGCGAACGAATCACAGAAGCGACATAGGTTGTTCAAACAGATCCTCAGCTTATACAGGTAAATTCTTAGTTTACAGTGGCCCGTTAGAATAATTGTTACTATTCTTAGTCTCTCTTTGGCTATATGGTTTATAATTGCCCTGTACCTTGTAAGGTTGTAGCCTCCCGGTCGCAAAGAAGGGCTCAAGCCCTACGAGAGAAGATGTCGGTGCACTTAAGGACCAAGGGGGATTGGACCTGAAACGGTGACAGAGCCTTTGGTGCCGCCTGGCTATTACTTAATATTAGGAATTTCCTACTACGATAATTCCTTCGTAAAATGATCTCTACACGCAGACTGATGGCATAGACCTCCGCGTTAAAGGTGCTCGGGTATGCTCCCATGGGCAACGAGAGCTCCGGCCTTGGTTTATAGATAGCTGCACCAATGTCGTGCGGAGTTTTGTAGCCATCTGCTTGCCATTGCATAGCTAGCCTGTACGTGTCCTGCCATAAAGCAGGCACTCCAAGTTGCCCTACTGCATAGCTCTACCTTGAATTCTCTTTCAAAGGCTACTGATTTGGAATCTGGGAGCCTAGATTCCCGTGTTCTTCGGTGATAAGATTTGGCCTGTACCAAAGCCACTATTCCATTTTCTTATGAAATATAGTAGATTATATTTTGCTGACTGTTCTATGGTATTTAAGATGAAGCGGTTCAAGCTCGAGAACCACCTCCAGTGCTGCCGTCGGACATGTACACAATACTCCCTTGATGCATTCATACGCCACAAGTTGAAGCTTAGTACGGATATTATGGTATACATCCATCACAGGATCTTAGGACTGTAGCCCAAAGCCTTACCTGCTAGATATTTGCACACCATTTGTGCCCTCGTGGCTTCGGCAGGGACCGCATCAACAAGTGCCTTCCACAGAAATTTAGAATCTAGGATAAAACCCAGGTACTTAACTTCAGTGGCGACGTCAAACCCGTTCAAATTAATGTGCCTCATACCTGGAAGTGTTCTTTTCTTAGAAAAGAGGACGGTAACTATTTTAGGAGGGTTGATGTTCAGACCTAATCCCACACACCCACCTCTTACAAAGTTTAGTTTCCTTTGTCACAGAGGGTACTCACACACTTCCTTGCAGTGATAATCACTATGTAATCAGCATAGCCCTAATGCCGGCGGTTATGATTAGTGAGAGTCTAAAGGAGTTACTCCACAACTGTGTTTCTCCCTGCGTACCTCCTCTGAACACAAAAACTTGGATTTTTTGAACCTTCTGCAGACTTTTCAAGTATGTTTATGGGCTAAAAATAATTTCGATATATCAAATGGCTGTGGAATCTCCCATACATACCTTATAATGCCAAATATGTATTTGTATTTTCGATATGATCGTTTACTTCATGAACCGTTTTGAAGAGGAGGGGCAGCAATAATCTGAAAAAAAAGCATAAAATGAAATGTTTACATAAATTTTTGAACAACGCGGCGTATGAGTAACTTTGGTAAATAACGTGGCACATCCCGTCCAAAAGAGGCACAACAACAAAAATTAGATCCAGAAATATAAGTGCTTGTGGATCGTACAGACTCAACGCAATCAGTACAAAAACAGATATAAAAGGATTTTTAGAGTTTGAAAATATAATCATGAAGGAAATAATATTTGCATTAACAGAAGATACTCATAACTCTAAAAATGTATTTACACATTAAACAAATCTACCTAAATTTTTTTGAGTTGTGCCTCACTTCTTTCACGTCATTACATTCTTTCTAAAGATAAAAGTCTTTCGTAAGACAATTGGCAACTCTGGCAACTAGTATAAAAGGTCTTTTCGTCTTTCGAAAGACTAGTTGTCTTTTAGCCATGGGTATTTCTAAAAATTAAATTAAGATATATATATATATAT
>NW_023458555.1:30843512-30872303 GCF_013731165.1 Rhagoletis pomonella | reverse complement strand
TTTTTAAAACAATAAAATTTAAAAATTAAAAGATAATTAAATTAAAAAACTAAAAGAATTTTACTAAAGAAAAGAAAAAACAAGTTTTCAAGTATTAAATATTAATTAAATTAAAAAATATATATTTTCTTTTTAACCCAATAATATCTGAGAATTTAAAGATAATTAAGCTAGAAAACAAAACAAAAAAGTAATTAAAAAGGAAGAAAAAGATATACGTTTCTAAACATTAAATGAAACAAAAATATATATTTCTTTTTAAAACAATAAAAGCTAAAAATTAAATTAAAAAAGGCGAAAATGAGAAATAAAATGTGTTTCTAAAAATTAAATTAAATTTAAAAAAATATACACATATGTATGTATATTTTTCTTTTTAAAACAATAAATTAAAAATAAATCAAATAAAATATAATGGGAAAAAATTCCGCTGCCCGTGGACTCGCGTGCTTTTCTCACTCGGCCATTGGGACTGTTTTGTTGATATCCTGTATATCTGTTTTCTATCAAAAGGGCTTTTCACCATGAAAGTTGGCAAGGGAGCTTTTTTTGCGCCATAATAAAAAAAAAAACACTTTCAAACTATCTTTCCTACTGTCTTTTAATTGTCTTACAAAGACTTTCAACTATCTTAGCCAGAATTGCCCTTAAGTATTTCAGGGAAGTAATAGTCTAAAAGCTCACTTTTAAAATTGCCGCCTTTAGTTTCAGCTTATTGAATAAATTATGTGCTTTTGATCGACTATAGTTAAGTCAAAGCATCCATTTTACTTGGTAACCTGGACTCTAATATGCTTTGGTTTTGATTAAACTCCGTCCAGTATTATGGCGCAGATTCTTTCACATAATGTCCTGCCTTAGCTTTTCTGTTGCATACAATTTTCTTTTGCCCAAAACAACAGATAAGCGATAAGGCACACAAAAGTTGAAAAATGAAATTGAAATTCGTGAGTTTTATACAACATCACTTGACAACGTCATTTCACGGTTCATTGCCCCCAACAGCTGCCCACCAAGTAGCCTATTTAAGTATGAGTTAATTGCATGCTTATCGAATTTGCCTCGCTCTTCTTACACTAATTATAACTGTTAAGTAATTTCAATTATAATTGCCACATTAATCATTAAGTGATAATCGATTATTCTGTCACAGTCCATTAAGTGCACAAAAACTTTACAAAAATTAAAAATAAGTAATAATCCATTAAATTTAATGCAACGCCTAATGAGCGGTCATCACGATAAACCATACCAAATAGTATGCTGTCACACCGGCTGTCGCTTTTCTATTAAAACTTCTCTCGCCATTTTCGCCGCCCTGTTATTGCCTGCAGCGGCAGCAGCTTCTTGTATTATACTTCACTACTCATCAAATTCTGAATACAATTCAAGTGGTACTGAGCAGACTGGCGGGAGGGAGTACATTTGCGATGAAGGGAATTTTGCGAATTCGCCAAAATTTGTACATGAGTACATATCGTCGTCTCAGAAAACGGATGTCGAATGTTACAAAACACGGTTTTGAGAAAATTGACTTTGAAGTTTAAGGTCGAATTAATCCGAAACTGTACGGTAGATTTTTGTAACTTTTGAAGGAGACGTAGTTGGTGTTATTAGTTTTGATTTCCCATATTTTTACATTTAATATCTCTTAACGTTAATGAGAAAATTTACTTTTCATTCCGTATACATTTGTCGTAAGTAGCGTTTACTCACCACTTTGTTTTGTCCACAGAACATACGACAATAGTAAAGTATCTGTTTCAACGACGATGGTATAATTTGATGAAAAAAACAGACATATTTATTAAATAATGATTACTTATTAGAAAAAACATAACAAAAACATAATCATGTATTTAATAAAAAAAATCTGTACATCTCTTATGCTGTAAATATGTTACGAACATACGTTTTCTTTATATAAAAACAAAAAACAATACTTAAATTCAGTCTTTTGTACATTTTTATCTCTTTCATTTCATTGGAGACTCAGTGCAAGCTAAAATTTAAAAATTTTAAATTTTAAAATTAGTTACTTAGTTAATTTTCAATTTTAATTGTATCGTTATAGTAGAGGACCATCCAATTGTCGTAAGTTCAAAGTTTTGCGATACATACGACAAATGTTTTATGATTAAAAAAAGATTACATTTGTATGGGAATTTGTCGTATGTGCCACATACGACAAACGTTTTATGATTAAAAAAAAGGTACGTTTGTATGGGAATTTGTCGTATGTGACGCACATACAACAAAAGGCATACCCAATCATTAATATTATGTAACATACGACAAAATGCGCACGAAATATCTCAAAAACTAATGGAGATATAAAAAAATGGATTGCAGAAATCGAAAGAGCATGTCCAACTTAGTAAATCTGCATCAAAATCCCAAAATCGTGATTTTGCACATTCGTCATCCGTTTTCTGAGGCGACGATATGTACATAAGTGTGTACCGTATATAAATATGTATTAAGAATTTTGTACTGTATGTGCATTAGACCGTACCACCTTACAAGCAAACAAAAAAAAAGATTGCCAGCCGCCAGATTCTAAAGTATTTTTTCAAGGAAATTTCGAAAAACTATTTTTTTTTTACCGAACCTAGACTCGCCTTTTTATATATTTGGGTGCAATAAAATTTTAAAGATTTCTGCCTAATATACTGACAGTGGAGTGGGACGTTAGTTAGTGTGGTAGGAACTGAGATCTGGTGGGTAAGTACTAGAGCGGGGTGTCTTAGGTCAATTAAGATTGAAACAAAAAAACTGTCTTCTCGAGACAAAAAATATCGTTATATTACACTTTATGGTCCGACTGTAATGAGGAAAATTGTAAAAAGGGGACTACTACGTCAAATCATAAAACCAAAAATCGAATTAATTGATTTTTGACTTGGAAGCTGTATCAAATCCTAAATAATATGTATGGATACATAAATTTATTATTTGTTTAAAGAATAAAATCATTAGAAAATTTATTTGTGATTTGATTCGTCGACCAAAAAAAATATAATATTTATTCGTGATTTGATTTGTCTACCAGATAAAAAAATTAATTTCATTGGTGATTTGATTTGTCGAGTAAATCAAATTGATTCGTGATTTTCGAACTTAAAATACTTGTCTTATGTAAGGCAAGCACGGTTTTCGAGTTTTGCCAATGCAATCCAAATCACGAAGAAAATTTATTTTTTAACCAATCAAATCTCTAATAAAATTTTTTTATTTTGTCCATGAATACAATTAAAATAAATTTTACTTCTCATTTTGTAGAGGAATCAAATTAAAAATAAATTTTTTTTTATTTGGTGGGGAATGAAATCACAAATAAAATTTGTTTTGTTTGTTCAACTAATCAAATCACTAATAAAATTTAATAAAAAAAGGCTGCATTGAACCAAAAAAAAATATGGAAAATGCCTTGAAAAACTTTAGACTCAGGCGAACTTTTTTTTTGGTGCGGTCTAATGTACGTACATATATACAGTACGGTGGTGGGCAAATAAATAGAGACGCAAAATTTTAACGAGTTTTGGGCATTTTTCTTTTGGTTATTATTTTTTTATAAAAGTAGATATAGCTCACTATCTAACAAAAACCATGTATGTCAAAATTTCAAGCTTTGAACAAGATTTATAACAAGTAATTTTTAGCAAAAAAAAAACCGACTTCAACTCTCATATCGATGGCTGAGTGGAAGATCGACCTATCTCGGCAGCCAGTTCGAAAACGCTCTATCTCAAAAAACTTTTCAAGAACGCCCTATTTCAGAATTTAATTGAAAAAAATCCCTATCTCAAAATTCGGTTCAAAAATGCCATATTCCACTTCAAAATGTATTGAAAATATGCTGATATAGGGCGTTTTTGAATCGGCAGCTGAGATAGGGCGTTTTTGAAACGAATTCTGAAATAGGGCGTTCTTGAAAACTTTTTTGAGATAGAGCGTTTTCGAACTGGCTGCCGAGATAGGTCGACCTTCCACTCAGCCATCGATATAAAAAAAAACTATATATGTATATATATCTCATGATCCACTGATCGGATCTTAACCAGATTAGTATGGGACACTACCTTTCCGATGCGAAATCGGTTGACGTGGTCCAAAGTTATGCGGTAACATACATAAAAAAAAAAATAAAAAAATATTCCGACGAACTGATAACCTCCTCCTTTTTTGGAAGTCGGTTAAAAATCGATGAATTTTAACAAGTTTCATCAAAATTTCAAATTTTTTCAATCAAAATCAAAAAAAAAATCTAGGTATGCAGTCTTGTAGCACATTAAAATTTAGTACAACAAGGTACAAGTTTTAAGTAGCTAGGATTGATTTTCGGAATTTTTTTTTTATTTACGGTTTTGTGCAATTACCTCAATACATATATAAAAGTTGTCGAACAGATTTATTTGGTAAAAAAGAAAATGCGTGATACCGTCAGCATAACAAATCGCTAAAAACAACGGAAACTCCTATCTGCTTCTACTTAACTTGTACATTTAATAAATTGAAATTCTTTTTTAAAAATTCTGATTAAAAAGTTTGAAATTTTGATGAAAATTTTCTCTAATTTTTCTAATTTTTGTATAAAGTTGGAAACTCGTTCATCGATGGTTTTTGTTAGTTAGTCATAAAAACATATTAATAAGCAAAAGAGAAATGCCCAGAACTTGTTAAAATTTCGCATTCCTATTTATTTTCCTGCCGCTGTCTATTTATATGCTATTAGATCTATTTACATACCCAAACAAAACTATTCGGCCTTAGGGCAGCAACAACGCTGCCACAACAATGCCCAAATCACATTCGAATACGATTTATTGTAAATAACTATTTACTAGAATGTATGTACATATAGCTATATACATATACATATATAAGGTGTAAGTTCATATGTATGTAAAAGTATTTGAAGGGAACAAAATATGGGATGACGGAATAAGAGGGTTCTCCGCCTCGCTTGCGGTCTATGGGGATTGAAATGTATTGTTGTCGTTGTTGTTTTTGATCGATTGAAAGAATTTACAAGCAAATTTCGGGATAAATTTGACAGCAAGTAAATAAAATCAAATTCGACGAATAGAAATTTCATTCCGCACGTTTGCCAATATTTGAAGAAACGTTTGCAAATAACACAAACTGGGCGAAGAGTAGGACGAACTTAAGAAAAAATATAAAAAAAATCGAAATCGAAATAGATGGGTCGAATAGCAAAATGAGTTACGCGCCAACATATTGCACACCCTCAAAAAAGGTGAGGCTAGTCGAGTGTAGGCAACACTCCGTCGGAGGAGCCAAGTCAGTAGGCACAGGCACATTGGAGCACATTGAATGACATTAGAGTAACAGCACTTGACGTAGAGCACTCAAGATTACTCGAGAGTTTTAAAGTGCAAATGAGAAAAGTACGCGCTACTATAACCGAAATGCAGGCAGAGAAATGAAAATGAAAATGAAAAAGAAAATGAAATGTATCAGCCCTCTGACTTCGTAGATGGTTGGCTGAAAGCTGTCACTCAACAGCGGGACATGGTCAACTGGGTATTGTCAACGAAAATTCAAATCAAAGTAATGCTTTTGCAGTTGGTATACGAGTTTTGTGCTGAATTCCTGTCGCCCCGCCAGCCTGACTTGCCGTCGACTTTCTTACTAACAGTTCTCTGACACTGACAGCCCTCTGCTGTCGACTGGTTGACTGACGATGGTTCTATCAAGTTTTTGGAAGAAAAATTGTATATTTATTTGGCTAACAAAGCAATGAACTAGTAAATTGCTGTGCCATCATGCAGTAGGTAGGAAAAAGCGTACCGAGAACTGTGAGGCTGAGGCAAGTGGGCTGTGACGAAGGGTTTTGTGTAGCAAAATGGCGTTTGTTGCAGGCTAGGATGTAGGATAGGTTACATACATATGTTACTCAGGATGAACAAACTACCGATGCGGCAGTAAACGTTGGACATACATACATACATATGTATGTTTCTAAATACAATTTAGCCCAATATTGATATTGAGAAAATAGCTTAGACTAACTTTTTTCGAAGGTAATAAGGCCACTTTTAATACGCACCACCAAAGCGAATGTTCTCGACTTCAGTTTGGTTTCTTTTGCTGTGGTACCTCGTATTTCTGACTAGAAGGTTGTCTACTTTTCGAAATAAAGGTAAGTACATTTCATTCTCTCTGGACCCAAAGGATTGTTCAATTTGTCTATGCTCTCTGGGGCATTTGAGGGACGAGGCACTCAAGCTTCGCCACGATGCCCATTTTTCATGGGACGCAGTGCCAGCGTTTGAATGAACTACTGAATAAGCGTCGCATTTCTTAGGCGATAAACTCTTTCAAACCCTTTACGTCATCCGGACCAAACGGCATTTGTAGAAGACGCAGAAGGCGTCGTGTCATTAACCGACTCCAATGTTCGCTAGTGCGAGGGTATATGCCTAGGTTTTGGTGAGTGATAAGGCTGACGTGTATACCGAAATTTTTCAAAAACCCTGAAGTTACTCACAAGGGCTGAAGACCAAAAAGTCTCTTGTTGTGTCAGCTACAAACTTTAGAGAGGCTAATTGAAGTAGAATTCCTCGTGATCGTGTTTCATTGTATGTTGGGTTTGAAACTTACTTATGGCGTTTTCTTTTCTACCCAAAAATGTTGCCTTCTCATTGCCCTCTATGCACAAATACTAAGGAAAGGGCAATAAAAAGCAACATTTTTTGTAGAAAAGAAAACGACATTAGTTAAGTTCATATACCGCTTGCTCTATTACAGAACTGCCGTGGCGGAGGGAGGCAGTAACACTTAAGCTTATATAAGCCTAGTGCGGCAAGTTCAAAGGTTAGTTTCTCTCATAAAAATTTACAAGACAGGAGAGCTACAACACAATTACCAAGCGTTCAGATCCCTCCAGTAGTTAGCCACACTTCCCGGCGAAGATCGAATTTAAGTGCGTATCGGCTTTTCCCGGCTGGGATGAGTTGTCGCAGGCCTTCGCAAAGGTGCATGAGGACATTCAGTAGTCGAGAACTGTTATTGCGAATTTCGACATAAAATCGTACATAAGGGCACAGTTTTCTAAGCGCAAACGATCGATGGAAAAAGACTCAGTAACAGCACTGGAAATTGCTATGACGCATGGAGAGCCTGGACTCGATATTTCGATTAATAACAAATGATCGAAAGATCATAGGCGTCTTAGATGAAAACAGTAAATACGTTTTAAGCAAAAAACAAAACCGATTTCAATTCTCTTACAAAAATTTAAGAGTACAATTAATTTATACATAATCCAATGAGCGGATCTAAACTAAATTAGTATGGGACCACCTCGGAGGTACCACCTTTTTTGCCATAAACTATTAAATAGATTGCTCCAAATTATCAAGGAAGAGTCGAAGAAGGAATATTTTCGCTTGTACTGAGGTCAGAGACAAAACACTACAGTGTATATCAAACGGGAGTTTCGGTCATCCAAAAGGCATAATGGAGACTCGCCCGACATTTCCAGAAGGAAACAAGCCTTCATCTTCTTTTGTAGTCAATCTGAAGAGAAAAGTTCCTAAGATTTACCAATTAGAAAAGTGAGCAGATCACCTGGTTACCGCAACCAAGGACGGACGTTCTTTGATCCGTACAGCCTTTCTTACTGGCCAATCCAAGGCAATGAAACAATTGTTAAGGCTAGTCAGATTTCATTATGGTGTATAGGAAAGAGCAGAGCTCATTTCGTGCCACTGTGAAGCCCTAACTAGGCACAGACTTAGTTTTATAGGATCATGCTTTGGTACGCTTTCTTGATATTTCCGTATTTATTTATTAAGTAATGCTGAGCTTTCCTTTTTCATTTGTGCCAGTTCATTGCACATCACTATGCTGCGTCTCGGAAAGCGAATGAGGTAAACCCGGTTCCAGGATGCGATGAGTATTAAAGACCGAAGGTAGTGCCACACCAGCTTTAAGGTAACCTCATGTGCTTTCAGTGCGAAGAGCGCTCCCTGCTGTCAGAGTGTATACTGCCCTAGACATGATTGAATAACAGGAACCGCAGCTTGATAGACAGAGTTAACTTGCTTCGTATCTATAAAACGGCGTCTTAAGGTTGTATGTATGTACGTATAGAATAGACCCCTGCTTTGAAACCATGCTCGATCATGGAGCCATCAGAATGTCATGCGTTGATATCCTTTGGAACTTTGGTCGAGCTTTTGAATGAACTTTGAAATGTTTTCGTACATTCTTTCACCCAGTTGTTATGCTTTTGTAGAGAAGTGTACCCTTTCTGCCTGAAGAAATGGTCTAACACATTTTGCTAGCGCGATATGTAGTTGCTTATAAAAAGCTACACTTTTTAGACAGCAAAATCGCATATCAACACAGTGTATTTTGGCTTCTGCTTAATGACAGGGTTGCCGTAGCAATCTAACATGCACTTTAATTAGAAAATTTGAAGCTATTTACATTTAACCGGTCAAAAGAACAGCTGCAAAAAATGTGATGAAGGTCCGACAAAAAGGCTGCATTTCATTTTTCAAATACTTTGCTTAATAAAGACTGACAATGATCGCCGCAAAAGCAACCACCTTTGCTTATTGCGATAAATAATAAGTACGAAGAGTTATCCTTGACGTAGGATACAAGCGAAAAGCAATAAAACCAAAGGAATAAACCCGAAATTGCCAAAAAGCTAAAATCAGGTAAGAACATTTTGCAAAAGCACAAAAAAAAACTGTGTTACCAGTCAAGCTGCAAGTTAAAAATTGTGGCAATCAAATTTTTGGCTGCGCAGTCGTGCATGGTTCGTAAAAAATGAATGCCAGTACACTGGAAGCACCCAAATTTACGCAAAACGAAAAGATAACCGACCAGCTGCATCGCACAATCAAAATGTACTCGTCGTTAATAAAACCAAAAGCTTGACTCTCGCCCCGCCAACAAGCACAGCTGGAACGCGAAACATTTCGCTGAACCTGAGCGAACATATGCTTAAGTAACTCCTGCGACTGCGCGGCGCGATCGCCCTCACTTGCAAAGCGGCAAAGTCGACAAACGCAACCACTCCTAAACGACGATCAAGTTTCCAAATTTTTGCATGATTTTATTCATTATTTTTTTTTTGCTTCTCTTTTGATTCACTTTATTGCCATTGTATTGCGGCGTATATCTGATTTAATAACCATCCGCTGGCCGTCGCACAGTGGTGCAGCCGCATACATTTTTTGGAAAAAATTTTAAGGAGTTGGCGCCGGGTTTCAATTTTATTTATTTAACGTTTAAATATCCTGAAAAAAAACGAAAATCTAACGAAGTTAGATGCCTGACTTAAAATAAACAAAAAAACAGAGAGAGTTGCCACCTGTAGGAAAATTGCAGTTTAAATAAATTGATAAATATTGCAATATAGATGTCAAAAGAAAGAGATTTCAGAAGGCTTACAGCCGAAAATATTTGTATGGATGTTGCCACCTGTTTGAAAATTTTAATTTATAAGATATCTATACATAGTATGTATAATAAAATTATAACAGGCAGATGTCTGTACATTATAGATATTAAAGAAAAATTAATATGGCGGGTGGGGTCATTATTAGAGCCACAGAAGCCAAATCAACAGTTTTTAGAATTTTTCATCACTCGAACTAATGCCTGGAATTGAATGCAGTTTTCACTAATATGTTGGTAGAGGTCTAACTTAAAATAAAGAAAAAAATAGAGAGTTGCCACCTGCCGGAAATTGCAGTTTAAATAAATTGATACGATGAAAAAGAAAAAAAAGAGGTTTAAGATGGTTTATAACCGAAAATATTTTTATAGAAGGTTGCCAAAAATCCTCCTAGATATATCCTCCAAGCGGGTGCCGACTGGGCAATGGGCCTCGCTGCGGGCACCGCTGCGGTCGGACCTACGCCGCAGCGGTGAAAGTAGGCGGGGCCTAGCTAAGGCCGAAGTATAAACTCTCCTATCTCTTCTAGTGTCTCGCCCAAGGGGGGCTGGGGTGGGCATACTTAGGCTATTTCTAGGGGGTACCTGGCGGTAGGTATAAAACGCCCCCCTAATCCAGGGTGTCATGCGTCACCGTGCCTATTGGATGGTTTGCAGTCAGGGGGCTCTTCCGACTGTATTTTAACGGCGCCTCCCGGATACCTGTCCGCCTCCGGGAGTAACGGTTGACTTACCACAGCACGGGGCTCTGCTGTGGCCGCCCGTTCTTTCCCCCTTCCTTTATACACGGTCGCCGAACGGTTTCGGCTCAGTAGGCGACCAAAGAACCAGATATGAATACGAACAACAAAGAAGCCCCGGATCCCTGCACGGGTAAAAATGCCGCCGACGGACACGGCGTTATAAATAGTCAAGATAGATCTTCGGTAGCCACTGGATCGGTCCCGAAGAAGACTTCACAGCCATTTAAACTAGCGATTGAGCCCAGTGTTGGTAGCTGCAAACCCTCGGAGGGTAGCGAGCGACTGGCGACTGGGATGTTAACGGAGCCTACACGGCCGATGGATCTCTCGTGCCAGGCATCCTCATCAAGAGCGGCAATGAGCACACCCCTTGAGGGCAGCTCTAAAGCAGCTCCGGGTGGGGGCGTTACTGGCACCCGGGAGCCCTGCACGGGCAATAGGAATGCCAACCACAAACCCCGTGTGGGGTCGCAGTCGGCGAAGCATCACCCTCGCCCCAGTGGTCGATTAAACGGGTACGCCCAGCAGTGAGAGCGAAGCGGGTCAGAAGAGCCGCTTCCAGGCTGCTGAAGAAATTCGGGGACAATCCGGTTCCCGAAAATATGAGGGATGTGATTGAGAGGGCAAAGGGCATTCTCTCTGAAAGCCGGGAACGGACTCAGGAGAAGGGTGTCCTGAATAACCCTGAACCCACTCCCTCAGGTTCCAGGGAACTGGCCCCCAAAAGGCAGCTATCGGCAGATGATGCCGACGGCCCATCGAAGAGGATAAAAACCTCGAGCAAAAACAGCCCGCCAAACCCTTCACGGGTCCCTCGGGCTTTCAATGATGTGGCCAAAGACCATTTGGTTCTGGCTGTAATGGACAGGGGGCACCCAGAGGGAAACCTGACAGCCGAGAATTGGAGGACTGTCCTTGTAGGTCTCTGCCGGGTGTACAAGGAAATTATGCAAAGGAATCCTGGCCCTGCTCCTGTCATTCGCGACGCTGGCTTATACCAAGGCCGTATTAAATTGGTATCGTGCGCCGACGAAAGGTCGGCTCGGCTCTATAAAGAGGCCATATCTGCGCTTGGGGAACTGTGGCCCGGCGCTGACTTAGTGGCAGTGCATAGGGATGAAATCCCTTGCAGGCCGCGAGCCAGGGCATGGGTCCCGGAGGAACCCGCTAATCCGCAAGGAATTTTGGAGATTATCCAGATCTCCAACGACACACTACCAGCCCTCGATTGGAGAGTAGTGAAGGTCAGTGAGGTTAGGGAGCAACAACGTTATATTACCCTGGTAATTAACGAGGAATCTCTCCCGATCCTCGCTGACTGCAATGGAGTCATCAGCTCCGGCTTCTACTCCATCACTCTCAAAACCCAGAAAGGGAATGAGGGTAAAATTCCTGAGCCGGGAAGCACCGCGAGTGAACCCGATAATCTGCCACATGAAGAAGGTCTTATTTCGAGTAGGGCAGAAAACGCCTCGAGCGGTCCTGCCCCTAGCCAAGAAGTCCAGGAGGTTCCCGTGGTCCCTCGTCTGGCGGAGGAATCAGACTCGGCATCAGAATCGGAAAGCGATACGCAATCCGCTGCTGGAGACGGGGCTGATTTCGGCCAATGGACGAGGGATTTCGAGAACCTGTTCCTGGCATCGGAAACGGAGGACGCCGATGATACTGTTGTAGAGGTGTCCAAAGGGACCGTGCCAGGAGCTATGGATGGCGACAACTCCTTAGAGGCTGTGGATGAAGGTCCTACAAATTAACCTTCACCACTCCAAAGCAGCCTCCGCAGCTCTGCTCCTGCACCTTAGTGACAAAGGGGAGGAGTTAATTTTTGTCCAAGAGCCCTGGGTCGTAAAAAACAGGGTCTGCGGACTCAACTCTGATGCTTACCAAATTGTGTCGGCCCCAGTGGCAGGTAAAATCAGAGCATGTATATTTATCAAGAAAACTATTTCTTATAATTTACTCACTCATTTTAGTGATGAGGACACGGTGAGCATCAATGTGGAGGGAAAATCCACCAAACTCTGGCTCGTCTCAACCTATATGGCTCACGATCGCCAAGATTGCCCCCCTGCTCGGTTACTGGACGTGGTGAAAGAGGCCAATTTAAGGAAGTTTCCTGTCGTGGTAGGAGCCGATGCAAACGCGCACCACTCGTTATGGGGTTCTACCGATATCAACCCAAGAGGTGAGTTATTACTTGACTTCATATTATCTTATGATCTAGCTATTTGTAATATTGGTAGTAGACCCACCTTTGTTACCTCAAACATGGAGGAAGTACTAGATATTACCTTAACGTCCAATTTTTTCTTGGAGAGTATTAGGGAATGGCATGTACTAAACGACCACTCATTCTCTGACCATATGTACCTATCATTCGAAATCTCTTTGGAATCTCCGGCTCCGATTTTGTATAGAAACAAGAGACGTACCGACTGGACTATGTTTAGGACGGTACTATCGGAGTCTCTGCTCAACGACGCTTCTCTCGGTAGGCTCGGCTTACTGTTACCATCTGATGATGGGCAACGTCTGACATTCCGATGCTTGTTTCAATCTATAAGGCTTGTCTCAGACTTAGCTTCATACCCAAGGGATGTACACTGGCGAAGGTTGTGTTCATTCCCAAGGGCGGCAGACCATCCCACGTGAAGCCAAGCGACTTTCGACCGATTAGCCTTACATCTTTCTTCCTGAAGGTTCTGGAAAGACTACTGGACGTGAAGATCCGAACAGAAATTGATTTAAGTAAATTATCTAGCTGTCAGCATGCCTATTGGCAAGGCAGGTCTGTAGACACAGCTTTGCATGGTATTGTCAGCACCATTGAAAAGGCATTAGCGCTTAAGGAATATGCATTAGGCGTATTAGTGTGATTAGGAGTGATACAAGATTTGGACACACTAGAATTTTGGAAGATCTTCCAGGAAACTTTAGGCGCCTTGACTACACAGTCCCGCCTACTGGACTAAAGAATGACTTCCAAACAAGGATCCCCTCAAGAGGTGAGTGGGAGGAGGATTCAATCCTGATCTCTTATTCTGATTCAGCAGCCATCTACACCGATGGCTCCAAGCTGGATCTGAAGGTAGGAAGTGGGATATATTCGCAGGAACTCTCACTTAGCCTCAGTTTCCGTCTGCCAGATTACTGTAGCGTGTTTCAGGCTGAACTAACAGCAATCTACGAAGCTGCTAGATGGATGATCGATTCTCCTACTAATCTGCATGCAGTAACTATTTTTTCTGATAGCCAGGCAGCTATCAAAGCACTTAATTGTGACAAATCCTCATCGAAGATTGTCATGGAATGTAGACGTATTCTAAATGAGCTGGCAGGGAGCCACTTTACTCGAGTTGTATGGGTACCAGGCCATATCGAACGGGCAAATGTAAGATGGTCCGCAGAGCCCACGTGCAGGATAGCGAGACACATCTGGCCTAGGTTAGATAAGCGTAGATCTCGCCCTCTCTTTCGTTTGGAGCGACCAATGCTCCGCCATGTTATCGGAATTCTCACCGGGCACTGCCTTATGGGAACCCACGCTGCCAGGATGGGTCTGCAGCCAAACGACTACTGTCGTAGCTGCAGCGATGAGGAGGAGATCGAGAGCTGAACTGGACTCGGCCAGTATCTACGATTTTGTGCGCTTTATCAGAGCTACAAATTGGTTCAATTTCTGAGGTAGGCGGAGGGACGTATGAGTCTCAAATATGGTATCACAATGGGCCCATGGAGGCCTAAGTGTGCCCTTTCCTGCGCGGATGAGGGCAGCCAGGATAACCTAACCTAATTTTGCCACCCGTATGAAAATTTTAATTTAATTAAATTGATAATATAAATGAAATATTACAATACAAAACTAAAGAGGTTTAGGAAAGTTTACTGTCGAAATAATTTTTGAGGAGGGTTGCCACCTGTTTAAAAAAGTTGTATTCAATTTAATTGATAAAATAAATGAAATACTGCAATGCGGACATTAAACTAAAGAGTTTTAAGAAAGTTTACTGTGGAAAATATTTTGAAAAATTTAATTCAGTTAAATTGATAAGAAAAGGTATGTAAATATTGCATTAGTATATCTTTGAAGAAAGTGTGCCATATGTAGACTAGAGTTTTAAAATGAAAAATTATTATTATTATTATTAGATTATCTTTTTTAAATATTGCTTTATAAGGCTGTTCAAATAACTGTATATTTTCGACCGAACTACCACTGTGCATCATTGCGTTTCTGGTGGCAGGTGCAAAATTTTTGCGCCATGTTGCCCAAAAACAAAAGATTTACGCTACAAGAGCAATACACGCACAAAAAAAAACAGAGCAGAAGAGGTAAAAGAAACGGTGCACTGAAGTATTGCTTTTTTGCTGCTGCTGCTGCTGCTTCTCCTGCAACTTGGTTACCTGTCCGCCTGCTGCTTGATCACTGAGGATCACATTCACCGCTCGCTTATGCCAGTCTCGTACGTATGTATGTAGCTGGTTGGTACCTGTGTCACTGCACCACTTGCGGCACGGCGTGTCGGGTATCGGCCAAATGCCACCTGCTTTGGTTACTTTAGTTTTTTTTTTCACCAGCAATAATCACTTGCTTGTTTGCTTTGTTTTACTTTCTTTGTATGTTTTTATTTACACATCTCCTGCATGCGGGTCAGCAAAAGCAACATTTGTCTGTCCAAATAACTGCTACACCTTCCTTTAGCGGTCCCTTAGCCACTACACAGTTTATTCCACTTTGAAAATGCCAACTTTAACGCACCTTTTTAAGTGATTTTATTTCCCTTTGTGGCTGTCACTATTTGCACAGCCATTAAATGCGCAAGCAAATCACTGTCCGAGAAGGTGAACGAAACAGTACGCCAACGCGTCACAGCTGTTTGAGTTTGGCTAGACAGGTCCTAAATAAACTGATACTCACTCGCTCGCTTGCCTCAATACCCGCATTTGGCCAGCACTTCCACTTTTTCCACTAACCTAACCTGCGTGTGCGCCTGTCCATTACTTCTCACCTATTGAGCTGTTAAATCGTATTTTGTCTATTTTGAAATGTTTACGATTTGTTGGTTGTTACGGTCGTTGTAAGTTTTGTCACCTAACTGGCGTGTCATCCAACAATCGGATATACAACAGTCCTGCTGGTTAGTTAATTAAAAAATACACATACATACACACGTATATACCTGCCCATTAGCACATTGACTTTGTTCATTGGCAGTCATTCCTTTGTCGAGGGCATAAGTTAGTTGTTGTCAATATTATTGACATCAATTACTAAATGTATTGGCTACTGTCCTGTGGCGTTGCAAATTGAAATTCTCCGAAGTATTAAAGACTTTTTTGCCGTGCTGTGTGGTGCATATTTTATAAGTAACTAACACATTTGTGTGAAATATGAGTCAGCCAGTGGTAAACAGGAATGTAGACAGGATGCAAATAGAATTAATTTATTTTAATATTTGCATGCAACTAACTTCCGGTCTCTGGCCGCTAGATTGCTGAATGTGATAGGCCAGCAGAGATTTTTTAACCAGTGCGTGCCTTCTAAGCAGTACAAGACTCATACATTTGTGAATAACACAAGCGTAAGAAATTTGACAAAAGTGCTGACCCTGAGCTGAGGCTAAAGGTTTTCGAAAGTGTTTATTGCGCTGAATTTGAATCCAGTTTTAAAATTACCGAACACCGAATTACCGAGTACCGAGCTGGATGTGAAGACCCCTACTGTTTTTCACACTATTCGCATAATATTTGGTACTGCTAAGCAATGCTAAATCAAATAAAAATGGGCCGGCTAAATGGAATAAAAGCTGACATAGAAGACAGCACTGATTACATGACGCCTGTTTGGGACTTCAATACGAAGATACGCATTAGGTTATGGAACGCAGGACCCCCAGAGCAGAGGGGTATATCCATCTACAGTGACGATTCAAAGATGGTACAAGGAACCGGAGCCGGTGTCGGTGCCTAGTCGATGGACCTACAAATCAACCGGCTCTTTCATCTACCGAACGACTGCAGTGTCTTCCAAGCGGAGATCTACGCTATAGGGAGGACGGCTAGTCTTTTACTTAGTAGTAGAGTTCCAGAAGACAAAGCCACTATTTTTGTCGACAGTCAGACAGCACTGAAGGCAATAGGATCTAAAATAGTGAATTTGGGTATTGTATGGAAATGCCGCACCATGCTGACGTCACTGAGTCGTATTAACGTCACTCTATGCTGGGTTCCCGGAGATAGTTATATTGAAGGGAATAAGCTGGCTAATGCGATAGCCGGATGCGTCTCAGAGATACCAATAGAAGAAGCGCATAGCTCCGTACTACCACCATTTGGAAATCACGTCAGGGAAAATTTATGAATACACCGTGGCCGTGACGAATGACTTGTGGAACAAACCGGAGGACTGTGAGACCACAAGATATTTATGGCCGCAGCATAATGGGAAAAACACAGCGGACATACTGAAACTCAATAGATCTGCAGTAAGAGCCCTTCCAGGCGTCATCACAGGACACTGTGCTATAGTACCAATGCTTCAAAGGTGGCGAATACCAACAGGTACTCTCTGCAGAAACTTCCATGATGAGGATGAGAAAGAGCCAATTGACCACTAATTGGGTCGATGTCCAGGTCTACAGACGGAACGACTCAGGCACTTGAGTTCACGCTTCTTCAACAGTTTGGGCGACGTAGCGGAAGTGGAACTGCTGGATCTCCTCGGCTTCATCAGGGATAGTAATTGGTTCTGTAAAATAATAACTTAAAACTACGCCTTCGGTGATAGGTACGTGTCTGCTCCTGACACTCACTTAAAGGGGGCACTCACAATGGAATATTTCACGCACGCCCTCTTAACCTAACCTAACCTAATAAGTTTATATTCATTTCTAAGGCAGGTATGACTCCCAAATTAAAATGGAAAAAGCGCAGCTAGTAAAAAATGCGTATGGTGCCCTGCATTCCTGAGAGAAAATGCTGGGTAAGAAGTGGGGCTTATACCCTGATCTTATGCTATGGATATATAAGGCGGTGATTCGGCCAAGGTGGAATTACCTACAATCCTGTAGGGTTTTCAGGAGTATGTGGCCCACCTACCTCACAGAACGCACTGCATTTCTCAGCAAACTGAACAGGCGAAACTAACTCCATGCTGTAAGACCAGGACGGGTACACAATACTTCTTGTCGTAGCTGTGATTCACCAGAAGCAGAAGAAACGGTAGAGCAGCTACTGTGCAATTGCCCAGCACTACTGTGTAGAACTAGAATTAGGTTTTTAGGCAAACCCCTCTACTGCGAGGTTTGTTGTTCTCGGTTTTGGTTGATTTTTGTTAAAGTAAAACTTTTTGTTCCGCTTTCTTTTTCGTAGTTATCTTTATATAATAAATTATAATTCTTAAATGAAAAATCCACAAAATTAAAAAAAAAATCAACGGGAATTTTCAGCTGCACATTTTTAGTTACACTAAAATTCCATGGGCTATAAAACTGTGTACCCAAAAATGTTGCTTATAGCTTGAATCCTTGATTTGTTTTTTTTTTGGTTTGGTTGAAGCGAAAACAAGAAGAATTTCCTTAATAAAAAATTTTAGTATTTATGGAAATAACTCAAAAATAGAACAAAACTATAGTGTTTTATAAAATAACTAAAAAAAGTTATTGGTAAATATGACCCAGATTTGGTAGATTTCTTCATTAGGATGGTAAGTAATTTTTTCGTCAGTGGCAACCCTGGTCTCGGCCCAAATCGACACACAGCCTGCCAAATAATTGGCTTAAGTCTTGTATTCGTTGAAGGTGTTTTTGAAAAAAAAATGTATGTATGGAAGAGACTGCGCGAAAAAAAAAATTGCCAAAAGTCAACGGCAATTCCTAGTTGCTCAAATCTTGTACTTTATTATAATAAAATTTATTGGGCCACAAATCGGGATACTCAATCTGAATCAAAAATCTGATTAAAAAGTTGAAAATTTGTTGAATTTTCGCGAGTTTTGCACAGAGTTTAGGAATTATATTTTTAAGTTTTTTGTTGTAGAATGAACCATATTTTTATACAAAACTAGCGGTACCCCGGTGTGCTTCTCTATTGCAAAATATTGAAAAATGAATGAAAAATCCTGGAATTTTTCTATATAAAAATTTCAAATCATTTGTTTTATTTAAAAATTTTTTATTTTTTATTTTAAACCTTAATCCAACAGATTTGGATGTACAACATTTTTTGTTTTTCCATCTTGGGTATGAATAAATAAACAATTTGGAATGCCAACTCTTCAGCAGGCCACGTAATCTACCACAAATATTTCAAGAGATGAAAATTTTTGTTAGTATGGGTGGTACCACGCCCCCTTTTCCGAATTCAAGTAAACTTAACA
Source organism: Rhagoletis pomonella (assembly GCF_013731165.1). Classification (NCBI taxonomy): domain Eukaryota; kingdom Metazoa; phylum Arthropoda; class Insecta; order Diptera; family Tephritidae; genus Rhagoletis; species Rhagoletis pomonella. The sequence goes on along the minus strand of NW_023458555.1, from coordinate 30,853,742 downwards.
TAAACCATCTGCATGATAGCCTGAATATGCCGTATAAATTTGGTTGAATTCGGTGAAGCCGTTCTCAAGTTATAAGCTCACACCAAAAACGTGTACTTATTTTTATACATAAGAGATGCATATGCCACGCCCCTTTACCAAATTTGGGCAAACTCTACAAACAAATATCTGCATGATGGCCCAAATATGCTATATAAATTTGGTTGAATTCGGTGAAGCCGTTCCCAGGTTATAAGCTAACTCACTAATTTTTATATATAAAATAGAGGCGCCACGCCCCCTTTTCCGAATTCAAGAAAACTTCACATAAACCATCTGCATGATAGCCCGAATATGCCGCATAAATTTGGTTGAATTCGGTTCACTTATTTTTATATTTTAGTTAGTATGGGTTGTGCCACGCCCCCTTTTCCGAATCCGGGAAAACTTCACATAAACCATCTGCATGATAGATCGAATATGCTACACAAATTTGGTTGAATTCGGTGAAGCCGTCCTCAAGTTATGAGGTCACACCAAAAACGTGCACTTATTTTTATATATAAGATTGGCGGAAATATATTAGAAAAAAAAATTGTTGCGTATATTGTGAAAAATTTTCTGCGCCAATACTTTGTTCCCACGACTGAGAGAATACATTATATTCTATCATTCTTGCTTTGTTCCGGCAGTGTACATACGTAAATATCAGAGAAAGATCTGTAGAAAGCGCGCTTCACAGCGACAATAAGAAGGGCAGTCCTATAGTATGCTATTCAGCGTTTTATGCATAGTAGGAGAGATGGACTCCATGCTTAAGAGCGCAGTAATCCACGCGGCTATAGGAACAAGATCCGTGAGAAAAAAAAAATTACTTTGCAGTCCCCAATTAGGCCTCAAATTTCTGGGGACCACCAGTACGTTCAGTTATATCGAATTCCGATAAAAAACAGTTCGTGATAATCTGAACTTCACATCTTTAGACAATGAGTTTCTCGTTGACGACTATGGCGATTCGATCCCTGGTCGTAAACGAGCAGAAGCTCCAGGATTTTGAAAAGAAATGAAGTGTGGTTCGAATCCTTCTTTGTTAAATATTTCTTATGGGGTGAGACCCTTTGAAATAGAATGAAAGAATTAGTAGTAACGCTTACGGGCCCACGCTTATTATCATTACATTTACCCTGAGGCTTCTTAGTGGATGGGTTCCTTTTAATTTAGCAAGACGAAAAATGTCTGTCCTAAAAAAGAAGCATTTTATTTCAGCAAAAATCTACTCTTAGCAGAACTATGTACTTTCTTTCCTCACTCGGCCTCTTTTTAATGAGTAGGGTTGTCCGTTTACGAAACTGGTCAAAAACAGTGCCGTCCGCACATATCCGCTTCATTCATATACATATTGTATATTACCTGGCGCCTACTTTCTATGTAGTTCTTTTAACAAACATAATTGAATAATTACGATTGCCGCTGAATTTTGTTTTTCATGTCATGTACAGAAATATTTCAATATGTGGAAAATGGAAGTATTATGTATGTCCCCCTAATTGATTTCCAAGTTGCGCTAATTTATTATAATTATCGTAGTGTTTTTGTAGAACAAACGCTGTCATTTCAAATCAATTTCAACAATCGAAATATCTAAGTAGCAAGAACAAAATTAGTCGCAAGCGATTTTTTAGTTTAATAATGTGATGTCATCAAACCCACGCTCAGGCAATACCCTATGGAAACAACAATCAAAACAATTTCTTTTCCAAGAATATTCTTTTACCGCAAGTTGACATGCAATCCGTTATTATGTAAATAAATGATGCAGGCATTTTTGTTATTCAAGTCAAAAATGAATTTGAATGAATAGCAACTTGAGTAGGTTAGTTGGTAACACAATTTGGTGCAGGAAACTGAAAGCTAAACCTAATTTTGCTTCCACAAATGACGCAGCTACTTTGTATGTATGTATGTATGCCCGTAGCAAATTTATCGAGTTGTTTTTTTTTTAGTCCCTTCTCTCGCCAGAAAACAAAAACGCTAAATCATTATTTTTGCATTTATTTCAATCAATGGAGTTCCAGAAATAAGTTTAAAAAAAAAATAAATCAAGTATTTAACAGTTTTAGCCTTAAAACGTTAATTTAGGCGAAAAAGGACCGAAATTACAAATTTTTCATTGTCACTTTTGAAAGTTTTCAGATAGAATGTTCATCTTAGAAGCAATGAAAGTTGGCATCAAATACAGCATACCTGCGAAGTTTCAAAAATGTGCCACCAAAAAAAATTTAGTTTTATTAAATTTTTGAAATGTAACGATTTTTTTTCATTTTAAAAGTTGAGGATACTTCAAAATTTTAACATTAAACGGTGTGAATGTGATTTTTGCCAAAACACACCAATGTAGAGCAATAAAACTAGTTTTCCACCAAATAAAAAGGAATTACATGGATTATAAAATGACGATGATTTGCGAGACGAAAATTAAAATTTTACAATTTATATTGGCACACTCGAAATTCTAAAAAATCAGCGGTAATTTTTAGCTGCCTGAAACTTCCACTTTATTATACTAAAATTGAACGGGCTACAAAACTGCGTACGAAAACTTTTCTAAAAATTCTGAATAAAAAGTTTGAACTTCTGATGATTTTTTTTTAGGTTTGATTCATTTCTATGCATTTTTTTACAAAGAAAACCTTTTGAATATTGCGAAAAACTAATTTACGAATACTTCGGTGAGTGACTGTACAGAGATTTCTTAGTTGAAATTTCAAGTAAAACCCATTGGCTAAGAACTTTATAGCCTTTTTCGCGCATTTTTAAACTTTTTTTAAAAATACGACATTAGTACGTCCGGCTAGAGAGGATATGTATGTAGATAAACACATACATACATATTGCTGTAAAACTTAGCAAACAATGCTCGCTTTCCCCCACCCAATTCCGTAATTAAACAACCAAGTTCCGCAACGAGTCTTCTTGTGTCCGGCTGGATTTCTCGCTTCAGCTTACATTTTTCACACGAATTTCCAGCATTCTTACTCGCTATCAAATACTCACATAACAAGCATGCTCGAGTGCTCAAGCACTAAAATATTTCGTCGTCTGTCACTTTGCCAACGCGACAAGAGTGCAGCGCTTCCCGCTTGCCAACTTTTCACACACACACCCCCACGGCTGTAGAGACACTTTGTATTGCTCGTCTAAATTTTACAACACCTGCTTTTCGTCTGTGCTACTCGTAATACTACGCCTTGAACTTGGCAATGCGATGACTACTGTGATGGTTGCGACGACTATAACTTCCACAATAACGACAACAACAAAGTAGCCAAGTACTCGTAGAAATAGTCGTGCTTAATGTTCCATTTACAGCAAGGCAGGCACGCAAGTCAAGTCGACATTTTCCCCATTTTGGCATGGCATCCCAACACCCACTAGTACACACTTACATATACATATGTATGCACGTTTGTATAAGTTTGTATGCATGTATAGTATATACTTTATTGCATACTTTCTTTAACTTTTCTTTTTATTTCCTTTCTACTTGGACTTCTTCCTTTTAAGTGCGGCGAAAAAAAAAGAAACGTGAACGAGTGAGTGTCCCAAGGAGCATGAATGGGTAAGCGAACATTGACTTAAGGGTGGCATTGACACAGGGAAATTTCATCTTGTGGGTCATCCGCATTAAGCGAACAATGAGGAAAATGGTAATAGAAATATATATGTATATGTAGATGTATGTACGTATGTATGCACAAAGTAGATGTAGTTGTTTAGTGCTTAAGGGAAATTCGATCGATAATATTGAAATTGGATTAAACATCAATGACTACATGGCATTGCACCCAACCATTGCCTTTCGCGGTGGCCATTTTGGGGTTTCTTTTCTTTTCGTTTTTTTGGGTGTGAAATGTTTCGTGTAGACAAGCAAGAAAGTTCTGACGAAAGAAATTTAAGCTGAACGTGCAATGAGATGAAGGTGCTCGAAAAATGCAAGTAAGAAATGTCAATTAAAGAAAAACACCTATTAGATCTTCAACGATTTGTGTACACAAGCTGGAGACGTGACAAAGCGGTGCTACCCGAAATTTGAATATTGTCGCAGGAGTAGCAGGCATTGTGAGAAATTCGTAATGAGCCACATGACTTGGCGCGAATGGATGAGCTGTTAGAGGGGTGTGTGTGCGTAAAGGACATCAAAACTGTGCTCTGCATTTTTGAGCTGTCGTGATGAAATACTATTACTTTTAGGCTGGCTTACGAAAATATAAAAAAAAAATATAAAAAATATTTTTGCATCTCTCAACCACGTTTTACTCAGTTCATCTCTTAATGCTTCTAAAACAAATACAAATTCGATTAAGGAGTGACCTCTTAGCTTAGACCGCAAGCCTAAGAAATTCCGTGGATGTGAAATATCTAGGAGTAACTCTAGATACGAAGCTGGCATGGAAAGCTCACGTCGAGCTTAAGGTAAATCGAGGGCTGAAAGTTTTGGACAGTGTCGGAGAACCTTTAGTAAGACCTGTGGTCGGAGACCGGCTATAGTATTCTGGGTATACATAGTTGTAGTCACACCAATCATCACGTACTCTGCTGTAGTATGGTGGCGTAGAACCATGATCAAAACCACGGTTTCGCTGTTAAACGGGCTACAAAGAGGTGTATGTGTGTGTATAGGCATTATGGGCTCCATGAGTACAACGTAAGGACCAGCTCTAAATTCTTTGTGGAATCTGCCACTGGTGGACTTTTTGGTACAACGTCATACCTGAAGTCCCCTTTGAAGAAAGCAATGGAGAGATCCAGACACGCTCTTGGGAAGCTCGGTGAATACTTTCCGCACCGACAGCTCAAAAGCAGAAAATGTTACTGGAGTTGGATAGCATCTGGACGGTAACTTCAGTTGCTTTACTGCTTTGGGGGCATTGGCAACGGTCTTTCAATCGGAAGTCTTTGCAATACTCAAAGTGGTAGACTGGATAATTGGCAAAAGGTGGCACGGACATAAAACCAATTTTAGGGCCAAGCATAGCGAGAACGATCGGGTACATCAAGGATCTTATAAATAAAACTCATGCGAGCCGTTGGTGCGGTATTGACGAAATAACCAAGTAGTTCCTAAAAAGGCCTGACAGTATGGAAGCAAATTTCATTATCAGATAAAGAAAGAATAATCTACGAGACCTGTTGTGCTCTGTAAATCCATAGGGACGGCATATGGTTACCATAGGTATCATCAACGATGCACTGTGTTTAATCTTGTTTGGAGGATGAGCATAGTATAGAACATTTTTTCTACCACTTTCCGGCCTACGCCAGACTTACATGGTACATTTTTGGGTCGGATGTGTTGAGAATGGACGAGATAAGTAAATTCCCTTTCCCTCAACAAACTGGTAAGATCATAACGGAATCTGGTATGTTTTCAGAGTAGCAATGAATTGCCACCCCACCTGTACATACATCACTTTCCTCGAAATTCTGTCTCTACACTACACTATAAAGAAGTGTTTGGCGATGTTCAGCCGCAATCAGAACAAGTTTTTGCACCGTTTCGTAACCCCAGCGACTATTTCCTGTTTCCAAACCGAAAGAAATGGTTGGGCGGTAAGAGATTTGTGTCGATTGATTAAGTCATCACTGAAACAAACGCTTATTTTGAGGACTAAAAACAACAAATATTATTTGGAAGAAATTGGAAAATTGGAAAAACTCTGAACGTAATGTATCGAGCTAAATAAAGACTGTGTTGAGAAATGAAACGCCTTTTTATCGAAAAATATATGTATTCAAAAAGTCACTGACTTTTCAAATTGGCTTTTTAGAACCGTTCTTCTATTTTATGCTCACGTGTAGCGCTGGAAATCAACGGTAGCCACCCCTCCATACCTAACTTACATAAGTACATAACTGTAAACAATTACGAACTCACTTTACACCTCTCTCGAATAAACTCCTCGCCTCTCATGTCTACATACGACCTCATATTTATGTCTATTATACATATAAGTTAAGTTTAAATATGTACAAATTGGACGATTTGTTATGTGAAAATTGCACTGAAATTGTGTAGTATTGCGTAGTAAATTAACTCAAAGTTGCATAACTTTAATCAAATTAAACTCAACTCACTGTGTGCTTGAAGTATTTACATAAAAACAATTTAACGTACACACATAAGCGCGTTCGCATGCAAATGGTTTATTTTTTATTTTATTACATTTTTGTTTTCATTTTATTTTCACTTCTCACTTTGCAAGGTAAAGGCAAGAATGAAGTTGCGACTTGGAAAGATTCCCGAACACGCATAACTGCAGGCAATGTCAAAAGTTTGCAAACATATACATATATGTCTATAGATGTGGATATGAAGGTGGAAAAAGAAGCCCTCAGATGAAGGTAGTATGTAAATTTTCTTACAAGTTGGACGCGTGAGTACTGAACAGCAGATGCATGGACGGAATGTAACAGCATACAGCTGGCAGAAAATGCCAAGGAATGAAAAGAAAAAATTCAACAACTTCAAGAATTATGAATGAGTTGCAGCTAGAGCGGCTATACAGAGGCTGTTTTGGGGAATAAAAACCCGGTGATCTTCTTTTTTTCATTTTCAGAAAGCACTTCTCAAGAAATAAACAAATGATTGGCGTCCTGAGCAATGGCGGTGCGTAAGGCCGCAGAGAAAGTTATTGGATTTCGACGGTCCAGAAAAATCAATTGGTACGTTGAGAAATGCCACAAAGCCGTAAAAAGCAAAGGGAAATCGGAGTACTGCGAAATCGAAGAGTTTGAGATGCTGGCCGACATAAAAAGCCCCCAAAAATGCCATCAGAAAATGTGGTAACTTACAGAAGATCTTAATGCCGATGAGTTGATGATGTATTCGGACGAATTATGCCTGACGACTGGACTTAAGTGTGCTCTGGCGTATGTACCAACTATCCATGAGATCAAAAGGCTGTACAAACTGCACAAACGGCATCCCAAGAGTAAGACAGTTTAGGCCATGCTGCTCCCGCACCACCACGTCACTTAATGCCATAAACACATAGAGAATCTTTTTCCTATCAGTAAACGCCCTTGTGAGAGAACCGTCCTAGTGGCGTTAGACTCGTCGAAGGCAGTCGATAGCGTGTGTCACTCCGCGCTATTAGAAGACGTTAAGGCTTCCTCTCTTTCATAGGGGCTCAAACGATGGATGGCAAACTATCTGAGTCGTCGCAAAACGTCAGTAGTATTCTGAGAACAAACTCACAAACTAAGGAAAACTAGCCAGGAGATGACACAGGGCGGTGTATTTTCTCCTGTTTTTGTAAAATTATTACCACCTGCATGAAAGAAGTCAGGCTGCAGCTGGGATTTCACGTCGATGGCGCTCCCATTACGACCGCGAACCAGACGAAGATCACTTTTAGCACGCTGCTAGGAATCTAGTGCTTAAGACGCAGTACAAAGGGAAGGAAAGGAGCGTGCTTCAGTTTGGTCACTAGTAGGATGCAGTGAACGAAGTTCCAGATATGCCACAACACAACACTTCGGGATGTCCTCTGATGTCGCCCAGATGCTCTCCGGAGCGGAGCACAATATCACGCTGAGGATGCAGTTTATCGTTTGGCTACTACCAACGTGAGCACCCGAATAGGCACTTGCTAGAAGCATTACCTTCTCCTACATGCAACAACCACTTGACCCGACGTTGTACAGGCAGGCATCACGATTTGCACCAAATCTCTCGCTATGAATGCCGTCATTGGAGGTTCAACCACCACCTAGTGCAGAGGCGGATTAGCTGGCTGGCGTGTTACATTGACACAATTATGGTTTGGATTTGAAAGTCTTTACACGGCAATTTTTGCGACAACTCCACTACTTCTTGCCACTGGCAATTCAACCATAAACTTTACATGCTTTGGCTAGTCGATTTCTCAGTCGATTTTCCAGTCGACAGAAATCTAGTGTGTTGTGTGAAATACCCCAAAGTCCACCGTCATCGACCTCTTTGAACCTCTGGCTTTAAGCCAAATAAGCGCATGCATTCACTATACGCCAAAGATCGGCAAGAGGACAATTGACAAGCACGGTAAAAGATTACGCTAATTGAAACGCAATCAGAGTGGGCAGACGTTAACAAATACATAAAATGTGGTAGAATGAAAAAATTGTATCTCAAATGCAAGTCAAAAAATGTATTTTATGACCTCATACAAAGGTGGATGCTGTAAAATTGACAAAGCAGAGGTTAGCGGTCAGTAATCACCACCAGCTTTGGCTCTCTACATGGTGGATATACACCAAATCTTTGTCGATTTCAAACCCGGTTTTCGGAGCACGGAGGGAAAGTTCCTATTTGCCTCGCTAAATGTAATTTTTGTCAGAATTGGAAATAACCTCTCTGGACCATGTGAAACCAAATGAGGTTTCAGGTAGAGTGATTCCGAAAAACTAAAAGTCTTTTTGAACTTCGTTGAATAAAAATCACCATTCCTCCTTTCAGACTCTTCTATTCCGTCGGTGGACAACATCAGCTAGAGCTCAGGAGTGAGCTTGGAACAAATAAAATTTGTTACAAAACTTACGCGAATTCCATAACGAAATTATTTTGCATACATAAACACATAGATACCATCAGTGTTGCCAGAACTTTTTGGGCCGACCGGCTAGATTGGCAAAAAAAAGCGGCTAAAAACGGCTAAAATGCTTTAGTGAAATTTCACATAGACTCTGGCAAAAAACGGCTAAAATGTTTTAGTGAAAATTCACATGCTTTATTTAAATAAATCGCAAGAAACGAAAGACTAGTTAACACCATTAATTTATATCGAGTGTATATTCCTCATCATCAAATGAATCACTATTGTATATATCACCTGAATTCATTAATTTTAAGAGATCGTCGTCTACAGTAAAATTATGGCAGCATTTTTCTTCACATTTTAAACCGTATCTTATATATAAAATAGCGTTTAACGTTTTAACGCACATTGGATTTCTTTGCTTAGTTTTTATTATATTCATTGAACTAAATATTCGCTCTACTTGTGCATTACTTATAGGCAAAACAAGAAAACTAAAAAGTAGGTTGCAAAGGTCAGCAAAAGGGTTTTCTCCTAGGGCATTTCGAAATTGATAAACTTCGGCCCAAAATTTTACAGTTGAGTCTAAATTACTCCAGGTATGTAACGTTAACCGTTGCCATTGCATCTCTATGGATGTTATTTCGTCGGCATTATATTTGCGTTTTTGTTGCTGTAGTTGAACAAATACTTTTGGTATAATTACTCTTAATGCATTTCCAACCGAAAAAAGGCAATTTTTTTTAGTGTGGCAATATTTGTAGGGAGGCGTTGGCGTAATTCCTTTATTAAAGTGATAATAAAATAGCGATCATTTTCTCGAATTATTTTCTCGGCTTCGTGGTCAAAAGCGTTTGTGCTTACTTTTGTTTTTAAATACTCTTCAAAACTGTGATAAAACTGAGGAAATGGAGCAAGGTATGGTTCCAACGGGGAGAATATAGGATCAAATGTGTCCGCGCTAATAACCACTAGGGAGCATAGATGCGAAAGTAAAACATTGAGTTCATTAAAAATCTTCATTGGGTCTGCATTATTGCTTTCGAACAACTTGTTTACTTTTTGCACCTGAAAATTAGGCAAATAGTAAAATCGGCTAAAAACGGCTAACTTTTTTTTACAAACCGGCTAACAAATCGGCTGCCGGCTAGATCGAATTTTCTCCGGCTAGTTGCTATCAAAACCGGCTAAATCTAGCCGGAAAACGGCTAAAATGGCAACGCTGGATACGATATTCAATGCGCCCGGGAAGTGAGAGAATTAGCGAAGAACGAGTAGCAGAAATAGACGTCAACGAAAAATGTCAAGTATTATATGTAATAATAATTTGCATAATAATGTCAAAAGCAGATGAAATCAAGCAAAACAAGAGTGGTGGCGTGGCGTGGCGTGGCGTAGCGTAGTGTGGCACAGCAGCAATTACATATGCAGAAAGTTTTCGCCTGGTTTAGCGCAGGACGAGTACATAGTGGCAAGAAGACGTGGAGTTGTACATATTTACATATGCTTGTTATCTCTTTTCAAATGAATGGAGAGTTAAAATATGCGACCTCTCTTTCCGCTATCTTTACAAAAAAAAAATAAAAATATTTTATTGGAGTTGGAAAAGTCAAGTGCAACAATGTCTTGGATTGCCGGCAAGTTTCATTCGAGTTACGATTCAAAAGTACATACA
>NW_023458555.1:30816264-30838512 GCF_013731165.1 Rhagoletis pomonella | reverse complement strand
CAAATACTAATGCATGAAAATCCTAACCTCAAAAAAATCACCCGTTATATAAGTTACGAAATTTTTTTAAACTTATTTATTCCAAAGTTGACATGAAAGAAATGATGTTGCCGATTTGTCACCACAGTAATTAGTGGATGAGTGCCAATTTTTTGCCATTCACGATTGTTGCCTATTTCTCATGCTTTGCATGGCGGGGAGGTACTTATTGGACTAAAATATTTACGCATTGATATAATTTCGAAATCATTTAACTGTCATAATAAAAATTCCAAAACACTCCCTTAAAACAGCAGATTCTGATTGATACGAAACCCAGTCGGCTAACTAAGAAAAACAGGCGGCTTCTAGAAGCGCTCCATTTTCTCCATTTTGATCTTTTGACGCGATGGGACTTTCCTTCTCGACTCTTTACTTTTTTTCTTGTCTGGCGCTGTAACCGCCTGAAGGCTGGTTTTCACTATGTCAAATTCAATTACATTTGTCGTCAAATAAGTGTCAAAATATATCGACAAATCAGCTCTAAGCGATTTTAGTGAGGTCCAGCGAAGCCCGCCAGTCGCTTATCTTCTGCGCCAACTGACGCCAATTAAAAAATGTCAAGTGAAGCCAAGTTCTTCTCCACTTGTTTTTACCATCACAGTGGGGCCTTGCTCTTCCTCTGTTACCAGCATCGCGATCCGCGTTGAATATTTTCAGAGCTGGAGCGTTTCTGTCCATTCTCAGTTGCTTACTTAGTCCAGAGTAGCACTTGTTGGCAAGAGTGATTCTAAATTGGATTTTAAGGCCGACATTATTATAGGTGCTAATTCTGGTGCCGAGATGCTCATACTCTAACTGTTTGTCTGATGTCCTCGTTTACCATCAGACCCAGTGGGAAAATGTATGTTATAGTAATCGAAAAACTAATCAGTAAAACAACATATTACCTACGGCCTTTTCAAAACAATTAAACGTAAATAATATCGATAAATACACAGCGATATCGATTAATACATAACCATATCGATAAATACATATCAATATCGATAAATATATCGATAACTACCTCGGTTAATTTTTTGATATCGATAAATATTTCGATAGTTTTATCGATTAACACATATATTGATGACGATATCGATAAAAAATCGATAGTGTCACATATAAGTATTTCGATAGCGAATATTTATTCAATATATTATATCGAGCCATGGAAAGAAAAATCAAGATAATACATGCATTAATAAAGTCCACAAATATCCATTACACGCATTCATGTTGTTAAATGGCTGTGATGCCTGTTTACATACATATGTATGTGGGTTTGAGGAAATATACAATTATTTTGGTTTTATTGTGTGATGCTTTTAAGTATACATATTTACACCGTCCTCTATTGTATGCTTTCTTTTCCATCCTTCAGCTTAATTTAAGATCTTACATGTACCGACATTACTTACACCTATTTACGTATGTATGTAAGTGCCTACTTATTTTTCCGTTTTACTATTTTCCTACTCCCTAAAAAAAAGAGTTGGAAATGCTGACTGATAAACGCGCTTACATACATACATAAATACATTCAAATCTTAGATACATTGTGAGCATTGCATTGTTATAAATGATACACTTACACTCACTACAATGCAATTCCCGCAAAGTTTGTGTACACTCAGAAAAAAGCATTGCCTTGAAACAAGAAAAAAGTATGCTCATTTTAGAGTTACTGTTTGTTCCTTAATATTACAAAAAATTTACTCAATTTGAGAAGTTTTTCCTTAATTCAGGTTCATGCTCAAAATAGGGCGTCATTAATTTGAGAACGTAAATTTACTCAATATAAGTAATAATTTCCTTAAATAACTTTGAATTTTTTTCAGTTCTGTTAAGAAGACTACTGCTTCTGGTTCAGAGATCGCAGCTTCGAGTCCGGTTGGAGGTGGTTAGAGTAAGGTAAGTCAATTATTTCAATTTAAATATAAATTACAAATTGTAAAATTAATTTCATATATGGAAAAACCTAAAAACTCAAATACCATAAAAAATAAATTAAATATATATATATATTTTTTTTTAAATTACAATTACAAAAAAATAAAATAAATATATTACATTCAACAACTTTTATTGAGCTTGAGGCCGTTTTTAATGAAAAACTTATTGTGGAAAAGCAACAATAATTTGAAAAAAAGTTTTTCATTTCAAAAAACGGCCTCAAGCTCAATAAAAATTGTTGAATATAATTGTTATAAGGCCATAAAATAACAATTAATATATTAAAAAAATTTAATTTCCTGCTCTGGGACTCGAACTTTGCATATCTCGACTAGCACTCCAGAGCTTTGCTCTGTCCGCCATTGCGCCACGAGCAAAATTACATACTTATTTCACGGGGGATTAAATGGCAAGTAAATTTTCCTAAAAACTAAGAAATTGTGTTTTCCTTAAACTGCGTCAAATCGTTTACTCATATCTATTAAGGCAGCCATGTCATTGGAGCCATTTCAAGCTAATGTTTCCTTAGAATCTCAAATACTTTTTTTCCTAGCATCAAGGAATGTTTTTCTCTGAGTGTAGTCACTGCACTGCAACACTCGTACTTTTATTATTCTTCCTTTCACCAACTATCTCTCGCTCCTATGCAACTCCTTTCATTATACGAGTAATAGCATATTTTTTTCCTTTATTGCTGGAAAGGACTAAACGCAAATAGCTGCAGTCGTTAAAAGCTGTTTCTCAAGCAACCTGATGTTTTTATTTTTATTTATTTTTTTTTGTACAAGTATATAGCTGTCAGCGCTGTCATCAGCCATTTGGTCGCTCGGTCGGTTCATCGTGGCTTGATGGAGCAACGCTTGACTACTGGTTGGTGGCGCTTCTGTTGCTATCGTCGCATTGTACCATTCCATTGTTGAACAGTTAATGAAAATGAAGTAGTAATTCTTAATGCAGTCATTGTAGTCGCTTCTGGTTGGCTGGCTTAACGCTGTTGCTACTGGTGTTTTCACAGCTACAAATCAAAAAAAAAAAAAAATGCAACTACGTACGACTATTGCACTCCTCCGGCGGCCAGCACTTGCTTATTTTTTTTTTGTTGTTGCTGTATTTTTTCGCTTTCCCGGGCTTTTTTTTTCTTTTTTTTTGAGGAAAGCACGAAAACGTTTATATGAAATTATTTTTATCAGCACGTGGTTTTGTTGCTTCCTTCGCGGTACTTCTCGTCTCGGTTGTGTGCTTTGTTGGGCTCATTATTTTAATTGTTCATAGCAGAATGGCGAACGCATTTTGCTTAGCCGCCTTTTCAGCAGCTATGGTTTTTATGTGCATACATATGTATGTGTGTGTGTGTGTGAGTGCTGTTCGTGTATAGTATTAATGTGTTGCACTTTTCGGATTAAACGTTTGCGCTTCAGGCATCCCTGTGGGGAAAATCTCTAGTTCTGAACTGGTGCGCTTCTAGTACATTTAGACCCAGTACTGGTTCGCGATAAATCTCTTTTGCATGCAAGCAACTGGCGAATTTAACATGGCGATGTCCTAGGAAGTGTCAATTGCCCCCCGCTGCATCCCTTTTTCGATAGTTCCGAACTAGTCCTAAATTCTATAGTTCCGAACCAGTTCCAAAATCGACAGACGAAAGAAAAAAGTATCATGATTTTTCAATCTTTTTGGTTCTTCCGTGTATGCTATTTTAAGTTATTTTGGAAGAAATGTGTTTTCAATTTGAAATTAAATTTGTTTGAATGATTGTAAGAAATGTACGTTTACATACCTTTAGCTGTAGCTGAGTTTGCAGAGGTACTCGCTGTTATTTCTTAGATTCCAGACGGTCCCAAGATGTTGGAATGTTAACACAAATTTTAGTTTTGTATTACCAAGCTATGAAAACGCATCTGCGAAGCACAGAATAGAAGCGTATTTGAACGAAAAAGCCGCCGAACACATATCTATGTAAAGTAAACAAGCTCCCGCTGCATCCCTTTTTCGATAGTTCCGAACTAGTTCTAAATTCGACAAATAAGATCTAGTTCGTTCTGCATCCCTATTTCTATAATTCCGAACCAGTTCTAAATTCGTCACTTTAGATATAGAAATTAGATGAAAAAATTAGTTTTTTAAAAGTACCACTTTTCGCCGATTTTTGACTGGTGGGGATCTAGTTCCTATCGGACCAGTTCCTTTTTGGCGATAAAGACCTAGAACGGAACTAGAAATTTGATTCACTAGTCTGCGGTTTCCCTGCAGGGCATGTTTCCCCTGGCTAATGGGTATTACTACTTAATGCAGCTGTTAGCAGAGCTGTGAAGAAATTGCATTTACGGTTCAATAAACGAATTTTTTAATTAATGTTAAATGACGGCGTTTTTGTTTTGTTGTTGTTTGGGTTGAAAGATGTAGCAGAAAATGTAGATAATTAAGGAATGAAATTCAATTAAAGAACGTTGTGGGTGAGCTAAAGTTGTAGAAGTAAGTTTAATTAAAGCTCAGGTTCTACAGTTGACACTCCTTGAATACCGATTTCCACCGTTTATTTTTAGATATCTTGTTTTTTTCTTGAATATCGAATAAACTGGATTTTTTATCGAACAAACGGTTTTTTTTTTCATTTCACACAAATCTTGTACCTCTAAATAAAAGTTTTGAGTTTTTCGAATTTTTCAATGCTTTTTCCAGTTTAAGGTAAGCCCGTAAATAAATTTTAAAGTTTAAAATTTTAAATTTTAAAATTATGTATATCCTAGGTTATTTAGGAATGAAGAGTATATCATATTTGATTGCAATATATGAATGAACACAACGCGCTTTTTCCGCCTACCTAAAGCGCCTGAATGGAACTTCATTGGGACAAACTTTTGGTGACCGAATGATATCCAGACGTGGGCCGGTGAATTGGCCACCAATATCATGCGATTTGACACCGTTAGGCTACTTTTTTATTTATTTTTATTTTACTAACTGGAGGTAGTTTAAGTTATTCGCCTATCTGGATAAACGAGCCAGGACTGATCAGTTGGAAATCAACATTCGAGATTTGGCGAGATAAAGCAAATAAAAGTGGTACAAAATTATACTGACAGGTGGTTGTCATAAGACGCTAATGTCCTATAATTTGCGATTTAACAAAGCCAAAATATTGGACATTTCAGACTAGACTAGACGTGACTCAACAAGACATTTTATTGGAAGGCATTGCTAGGGTTGAGAAAGTCGGCAAATGGGTGCTCATGAATTCACACCAAGAGATATCAAATGGCGTGTCAGTGTTTCCCAAATGGCGTTAAAGGCGCCAGAAGGCGTATGATAAGCACGACGAAACCGTACCATCTTTGGCAAAATTGGCTTGATACTTTATTGGCATCCAAATATGAGCCGTTTTACTGGCGCATAATCCATGCATTGCCATAAAAGTGAGCAAAAAGTCATAGATGACAATGTCAACATTTTCAATAAAATACATTCAAAAGTTAAATCAATTATATATTACAATATGGGTAACAATCTAAATGGTAGGGGGGCGGCTCTTGGAGTGTTTGAGAGAAAGATTTTGCGGAAGATTTACGGGCCTTTACGCGTTGGCGACGGCGTGTGCCGCAGACGATGGAACGATGAGCTGTATGAGCTTTACAACGATATGGACATAGTGCAGCGAATTAAAATACAGCGGCTCCGCTGGCTTGGTCATGTCGTTCGAATAGACACCGACGCTCCAGCTCTGAAAGCATTCAACTCGGAACCCGCTGGTGGTAGTAGAGGAAGAGGGAGGCCCCCACTGCGAAGGACTTGGCTTCACTTGGCGTTTCCAATTGGCGTCAGTTGGCACAGAGGAGAAACGACGGGCGTGCTTTGCTGAACTCGGCCAAAATCGCTTAGGCGGTTACAGCGTCAAAAAAGAAGAAGAAGAAGGAGGGTTGCCACCTGTTTTAAAAATCAAATTCAATTTAAAGGTAATTAGATAACTGAAATATAGTCATGTGAAGAATAATAACGACACGAAATTTTGACGAGTTTTGACCATTTTTCTTTTGTTTTGTAAACATGTTTTCTTGTTTTTTTTTTTGTAATGTAGATCATTATCTAACAAAAACCATATAAATCTAAATTTTAAACTTTGTAGAAATATTAGAAAAATGCACCAAACTTTTACAACAACAATAAACTTTTTAATATGAATTTTTTAGAACAATTCTAAGTATATATGCAGTTTTATAGCGTTAATTTTTGATAATTTTCATTGCTGGCGGTGTCGCGCATTTTCATTCAAACAAAGTATTTTTTATGGGATTTTAATAAAAATATTTAAAAAGTTTTAATAAAAAATAACAAACATTAAACAAACAAAATAAAAATTGTTAAAATTGGTCAAAATTTCGTGTCCCTATTATGACGAAGGAGTTTCAGATGGAGGTAGTTTGAAAATATTTTGAAGAGGGTTGCCAACTATTTTCAAAGTAAAGTTTCATTAAATTTTACCCAAGTCATAGGAAATATTAAAAATATGAGTGTCAAACGAAAGAGGTTTAAAAAATCACTATTAGTTTCAACATTTATATTTGTGAGGTGTTCGAAAAGTATTGCAACTGGTTTAAGAGGTTTAATTCAAATGATTTCATAAGTTTAATGTATTATTAAAAGATCGCTATAAATCTAAATGGGTTTGAAGAGGCTTTAATTTTGAACTAAGTGTTAAAAAAAAATCAAATTCAACTTAATTCATCAGTTGATTGAAAAATGTTGCACAATGTCGAGCGAAAGAGATTCAAAAGGAGTACAGTTTGAAAATACTTTTTAAATACAGCTGCCACCTGTTTTAAAAGTCGAATTTATTTAGCTTATACACAAGTTCAATAAAATACTAAAATATGAGTTTCGAACGAAAGAGATTTAGCAAAATTTTAGTTTTAAAATATACAAAAATGCTTAAAAACACATTTTCGTTTTTCACCTTAATGGACGAACATTATTTAAAACACTGTAATCGTAAAGCTTCATCCGCGCACGCGCTCCCACATAACCATTCACATGTAGGCCTCAGCTGTGTCAGCTGCCCGACGGGCGCAATTAAGCTGTTGCTCCCACCATTGTGCGCAAGCACTTCTTAGCGAGATTATCTATCATTCCCACTGCACACAAGCGCGTGTCCACTTTATGGAGCTCTTGACTTTGCATTACTTTCATGCGCTTCAGTTTTTATTTTTCCACCCACTGACATTCCTGTCACTACTACTTTGTTATCGTACAAAACTATCTTGTGCGACAGCCTGTCAGGCTATAGTTCCATACTCTCCCAACTCCTTTCAACTCGCACCTCTTCTTCACCGTTCATTGTTAGTTGCAACAGTTTGACATTCACTGGGTGTCAGAGAGTTACATATCAGCTCAAAAAGCGCAAAAATATTGTACTAACTACCGGCGTATAACGGAAGTCAAGTATGCGCGCGTATGTTATGTTCGTTCATACATATGTACATATGTGACGGCGCCACGAAAGTAGCAGCATTGCTTTGCGTCAAAAAGCTTAATGTCGCAGGTTGTGCATTATTACTCGTAGTTGATTGTATGTATGTATGTATGTAGGTGCATGTGTGACATGAGTGGTCGAGCGTAAGGACAGTGAATTGTGTTTACATGAGGATTATGGCTTTCTCGTTTATGTCGCATTGCAACTATGTATGTAGGTACTCGTGCATACATACCTAAAAGCTTCATCCGCTATTGGCCTCCTGTCAATTGTTGCGCAGCGTTGCACTCCTTAGGTAGTATGTGCATATGCATGTATGTATGTGTTTGTGCGTTTGTTGCCATCGTTACGGATACATGTTTCCGCTACTGCCTGTAATATTGCCCGAGCTGTCGTCAATAACAGTGGCATTGTGTGACAAAAGCCGCTTACAACACTTTACACTATTGCCGTTTGACTGCTTGGCTGCGCACTCACTTGACTATGCTGACAAACCTTGGTTCTTGGTGAATTTCTATTTTTTCCACTTTCTTACTCTTTTTAAGTTGTTACACGGTTTGCCCATATATTCTAATAGTAGTGAGCACACTGCCTAATCCTTCCAGCTAGCTGCGGCAGTTTCTAGGTAACAAATATTTACTATCGCTTTCATTTGGCGGACTAATTGGTGATATCTCTAATTAGGTATCTAAGCCACTTACTACATACATACATATTTATGACTATAAATGTTTTGGTAATAACATCAAAAAATATTGATTGATATTATTGATATTGATATTTAAAGGCAATCGATAAATATACATATACATAAATTTATCGAAAACAATATCGATATATTTCGTGACAAATGCAACCGATTGATATCCTAACAATTTTATCGATAAAAATTTTGCATAGACATTTTTCGATTTACATAGAATATGAATACAAGTACTAATACGGTTATTGGAATAAAGATGTCTGGGGTATTCACAACGGTGTCGTAAGTCTCATATTGTTGTATGTCGTAAACTTTAAACGCCTAAAAAATATATTAAGGGAGTTCGCAAAATACCATCAAAGTCATATTATGAATTTTTGCAGTGTTGAAAAATAGTTGGTTATCGTTTCAAGTTCTCTTAACATTTAGTTTAGCTTTTAAAGCTTACGACATACAACAATACGACACTTACGACACCGTTGTGAATCCTTCTCAATCGATTATTGTACCGCTTACGATATCGGTACTTAGGTGGTTAAATAAGACTTAAAAAACAAAAGACGTAAACACATACAAACCAAATCAGGGACCGAAAATAACCGTTAGGATGTTTATTTTAAAATCATTATTCTTTTTCTTTATATTTTTACGATAATTTTTAATCGAAATTGGATAATTTTTATTTTTTCGATCACTTTTAATCGGTATTTAATAAAAGATTTAAATCGGTTATAAAACGGCAGTCTCTGTAATAACGATTAAAAATTATCGAATAAAATAAAAATACAAAATAAAGATTATTGATCGAAAACAATTCACAAAATAACGTTTAGAGATAATCGAAAAAATAAAAATCACATAATAACGATTGAATTATGATTAAATCAAAAAAAATTTATATATATAAGACTGACATCGATAATACATCCCATATGTATATATATGTATATATTTTAAATCCCTTTGTCGATAAAAAAGTTCTAATTGTTTTCTTTGGTACAACCAATATTTATCGAGCTATGATGTGATAAACAATGGCCTTCGCCTAGACACCTATATTTTGGATGTTGTATAACTTTTGCAAATTTTATTATTTTTTTACATTCCTCGCGTTTGCCATACCTTGGGAGTATTTCTACATTTTACTCAGTTTATATCAAAATCGAAAAGAAATTATCATAATTTTCATTGAAATAGCTTGGAATGCCTCAGATATGATTAACTGAAAAAATTATTTAAAAAATTTAGTTCTATATAGAATAACAATATTGGTACTAAATAAAAAAGAAAATTCTGTAGAATTTAAAAAATTAAATTTATTTGGTTCATAGGACGAATAGATATTAGAACCCTTTTAGTTAAGAATTTTTTAATGAAAATTACGAAATTCTAGGCTGTGGTTGTATACACACAAGTCCTTAATATGCAATTTCTTCAAAAATAAATATTGCAAAATTACAAGGATATGTAAGGATACAATTTTAAAAGTACACTTTCAATACATATTCGTCCTTAGGCAAAAACATAATTGTATCCTTTCAACTCTACAGAATTTTCTTCTTTATTCGATACGATTTTTTTAATAATTTTTTCAATAATCACATCTCTCAGTTTTCAAAGCTCAAATTTACTATTTTTGGTCCCTAGTTTGGCGAATACATATATTGATTTCTCTTTGTGCGTAAAATTAACTGACGCACGGTATAATCTTACTGACAATTTTATCGAAAAATATAAGATATCGATAGTTTTTATATTGACTACACTTTTCGATTCCGCATACGAGTAGCAGCAGTGAGGCGGTTATTCGGATAAGAAACCCGTGTGGCATGGCTCTTACGATAACAGTGATATCGATAATGCAATCGATAAATATGTCCACGAATTTAACGAAAACAATAACGATACACTGCGATATAGACTTTCTGCTAAAATTTTCAACGCGAAAAAGCTGTCACTGTCTAAAAAAGATGTGATTCAAAAAAAAAATATATCGAACATCCGTAAAATTAATAAACTCGCTGAATTAAAGCTGGTCAAAGTCAAATTGTCGAGTTTTTAAGAATTAAAAAAACTAATTTTTTTTATTTTTTTTTTTTTTTTGTTTCGTGGATGTCTTTTTTCGTATGCCAAATACCTACGAGTACAAAATAACAAACAAGTAAATCCATAAATCATTCCACAATTCTCTCGTCCACATTTTCTTCTGCTTTTGGTTTTGTCTGACTTCTATGATTTGCAATTTTAATTGTCTTTCGCTTTTCATCCTTCACCAGCGGAGTGGTTGCTTTCATTTCTAACTTCACAACAATACTTTTTGTTTGTTTGTGGCTAAAGACACTTTTGGAATAATGTTAAAGCTTAAGTGGTATGAAATCTTAATCGGCTTTTTCTGCTACAATTACCATTTTCGAAATTGCTACTTGAAATGATGACAGCTAAGCTAAGAGAAAGAGAGAGAGAGCGGTTTCTTCATTTCTACACTTCTTTTGGAATTCAACTAGGTAATGTGTAGATATGTATGTGTTTAAGTATTGCACAAGTGGTGCTTAAGATAATGTCAACGATGATGACTCGCATACAAAAGCATTACGCCTATGAAATTTAATAGAAAATAGAAATATGTATACCTAAATATGTATATTAAAAGGTATAATAAATGCATATATGTGTATGAGCTATTTCATGACAGTTTATGAAGTGTATCTAAACTAAATGAATTCGACTTAAATAAGATGCGATTGACAACTAAACAGGTTGCAACCCTACTAAAAAAATTATATATAATTGCGCATCTGGAGGCCAAGCCCTTTCATTTGACACCTCATTTCTTGTAATCTAAAGAACAGCCCACATTTTTTTAATTTTTCGCAACCCTCTTCGAAAAATAAAACCTTACTCAAAATCGGAAGGTCAAGCCTTTTCGTTTGACACCTTATAAATTGAATGAACTGTGCAAATCCAATGTCATTAACAAAAAATGCCCTTGAGTATTATACACACATAATTTTTAAATAGGTGGCAACCCCACTCAAACAAAAAATCAAAACTTATTGCACATGCACTTGGTGTCTCAGTTTTTAGTCCAACAAACGGTGAACATCTTATAATTTTTAAAAAGTGGCAACCCTACTCAAAAAGTAAGAAATTATTGAACATCTAAAAGCCGAGCCCTTTTATTTGACACTTCATTTCTTGTAATCCAACGAACAGTGCGGATTTTTTAGACAGGTGGCAACCCTATAGGAATTTAAAGTACTAAAGATAACATTCCTATCGATACAGATTATACTTTAAAAATCTCGTATAAATACGTGCAGTAGTTCAAAATAACTCAACTTTAATAGTAATTTTTAAATAGGTGGCAACCCTATTCAAAAAATTAAAAAAAATTTACATGCGAAGGCCAGGCCCTTTCATTTGGTATCTCATTTTGTAATCCAAAGAACGGCGAAAATCTTTTAACTTTTTAATAGGTGGCAACCCTACTTAGAAAAATAATACATTATTGCCCGTGTAGAGGCTATGTCTTTTCGTTTGACAGTAACAGTGCGGAACTGATGCCTACGCTTATTATGATTTACTAAAGTAATTTGATTGACAGGTGGCAACCCTATTAATTTTCAAAAAAATCTTTTAAAAAAAAATCTTTTTCAAAAAAAAAAAATATTTTCATTAAAAACTCACTTCCTTATCAAACTACCTCGGGTATTGCTTGGATTTACAGACCTTTACTAATGTGTTGGTGTTGGTTGATTTTTCCGACAGGGTGGTAAGATAATTTATTTTGGAACGAATTTTATATATTTTGACATTTTTTATAACCTGCGTAAGGCAGTACCTCTTTTATTTCTAAATCTCAAATGCTAGTTTCCAACTAGGTTGCGCAAGTTAGACCTTTCCTTCAGAACTTTTCCATTTTCATAAATATAACAAACTTCCAACAAAGGAAAAAATAATTTTTTTTTTCCAAAATTATGAAAAATTCTTAATTTCACAATTTCTGGTATTTGGCAGGTTTATTTCTTTAATATTATTTAGAGTTTCTAAGTTAAAAAATGTATATCTTTAAAACAAAATCTTCTTGAAAATTGCAGGACCTTTTAAGTTCTGTTAAAGGTATTGTATAAGAAACAAGTAAGAAAGTCTAAGTTCGGGCGGAGTCGAAAATTAAATACCCGGCGCAAGTATTAAATATATGTTTTTTTACCTTTCCGAAACCTTCCGCTAGATGGTAAGCCGGGGTGTATAAATTTTGAGTAAATTAGCGTCCTTAAATCTCGAAATAGGATGGTTCCGTGCGCAGAAGTGGAAAACTTTTGACTGCCATTCACCTGGGAGTGGCCAGAAGCGATTCTTGTGCGTACGGTTCAAATCGCAGCTCACAACGTCCGGATATTTATATCCACGTATCCTCTGGGTAGCAACCAAACACCCGTTTGGGAGCGAGCTAAAGTGAGAAGGCGTAAAACTTCGCGTGCGCTGGGTTTGGGTCCCGCCACGTTAAAACCCCGCCCAATGAAAAATTCCAACAAGCCTCGGATGAGACCCCCTTTTTCTGATGACGACCACGGCAAACGTATAAAGGACTATGATTTAAGGGTATGCACCTGGAATATCCGGACCCTTAATGGGGAAGGTGCCTCTGCCCGGCTGGTTGATGTCCTCGGGAAGACAAAGGCTGACATCACCGCCATCCAAGAAATGCGATGGACGGGGCAAGGTAAAGTAAGCGTGAAGCCTTGCGACGTCTACTACAGTTGCCACGTAAAGGAGCGCAAATTCGGTGTTGGATTCGTGGTAGGAGAGAGACTCCGTCGCCGAGTACTGGCGTTCACCCCGGTGGACGAACGTCTAGCCACAATCCGCATCAAAGCTAGATTCTTCAACATCTCGCTCATCTGCGCCCATGCCCCGACGGAAGAGAAGGATGAGGCGTCCAAGGATCTCTTCTATGAGCGCTTGGAACGTACATATGAGCGCTGCCCCCGACACGATGTCAAAATCGTGCTTGGCGATTTTAATGCCAAGGTGGGCAAGGAAGGGATCTTTGGCGCCACTGTCGGAAAATTCAGCCTCCACGACGAAACGTCCGATAACGGACGGGCTGATCGACTTCGCCGGGGCCCGAAATATGGTAATATGTAGTACTAGGTTCCAGCATAAGAACATCCACCAAGCTACATGGCTGTCTCCAGATCGAAAAACGAGAAACCAAATCGATCATGTTGTGATAGACGGAAGGCATGCTTCAAGCGTTTTGGACGTACGTACACTCCGAGGGCCAAACATCGACTCGGACCACTATCTTGTTGTAGCCAAGATACGCACCCGCCTCTGTGCAGCAAAAAATGTGCGCCCAACAATGCAAGGAAAGCTTAACGTCGAAAAGCTGCAATCACAACAGACGGCCAATTTATTCGCCACTCGACTCACACACCTGCTCTCTGAGAGCACTCTTCAACAATCCGACGTACGCGAGCAGTGGAACCACATTTCCCGATCATTAAGTACCGCCGCCGAAGAAGTAGTTGGATTTCAGCGAGCCCGAAAGAACAACTGGTACGATGAGGAATGTCAAGAAGCCGCAGAGAAAAAAGATGCCGCCTACAGGGCCACGCTGCGATCGGGCGCAACGCGAGCCATGTGGGACCGTTATAGGGAACTGAAGAAGGAAGCGAGACGTATTTGCCGCAATAAGAAGAGAGAGGCCGAAATACGTGAGTGCGAAGAGCTTGAGATGCTGGCCGACAGGAAGAACGCCCGAAAATTCTACCAGAGGGTTAGGCGACTTACGGAAGGTGTCAAGACCGGGGCGAACTCCTGTAAGAACAACAATGGCGACCTAGTGACCGATGTCCAGAATATACTTAAATTGTGGAGGGAACACTTTTATAACCTACTGAATGGTAGCAGCGCTGAAGGTAGTGAGGAAGACGAACCCGAGTCCCCAGTCGATGATGATGGAGTAGCTGTCCCACCGCCTGACTATGACGAGGTACGAATAGCGATTACGCGGCTGAAAAACAACAAAGCTGCTGGAGCTGACGGCCTGCCAGCCGAGCTATTCAAGTACGGCGGCGAGGAGCTAATGAGGTGCATGCATCAGCTCGTATGCAGAATATGGTCAGATGAACGCATGCCCGACGACTGGAATTTAAGTGTGCTCTGCCCAATCCACAAGAAAGGCGACCCCGCCATACGCGCCAACTACCGCGGAATTAGCCTTCTAAGCATAGGTTACCAGGTATTATCGAGCGTATTGTGCGAAAGACTGAAGCCCACCGTCAACGAGCTGATTGGACCTTATCAGTGTGGCTTTAGGCCTG
The DNA here is from genome assembly GCF_013731165.1 of Rhagoletis pomonella. Lineage (NCBI taxonomy): Eukaryota > Metazoa > Arthropoda > Insecta > Diptera > Tephritidae > Rhagoletis > Rhagoletis pomonella. Next base: position 30,824,039 of record NW_023458555.1, on the reverse strand, counting down.
GAAAATCCACCATAGATCAGGTATTCACAATACGCCAAATCTTGGAAAAGAACCGCGAGAATAGGATCGACACACACCATCTATTTGTCGATTTCAAAGCCGCTTTCGACAGCACGAAGAGAAGTTGCCTTTATGCCGCGATGTCTGAATTTGGTATCCCCGCGAAACTAATACGGCTGTGTAAAATGACGTTGAGCAATACCACCAGCTCCGTCAGAATAGGGAAGGACCTCTCCGAGCCGTTTGATACCAAACGAGGTTTCAGACAAGGGGACCCCCTTTCGTGTGATTTCTTTAATCTTATGTTGGAGAAGATAATACGAGCCGCAGAACTGAACCGCTCAGGCACAATACTTTATAAGAGCGTACAATTGCTGGCGTATGCCGACGACATCGATATTATCGGTAAAAACAAGGGCTACGTCTGTTCTGCCTTCTCGGGATTGGATAGAGAAGCAAAGCGAATGGGTCTGGTGGTGAACGAGGACAAAACGAAGTATCTCCTGTCAGCACACAAACAGTCAGAGCATACGCGTCTTGGCACCCACGTCACTGTTGACAGTTACAAGTTTGAAAAAGTAGACGATTCCTTTATTTGGGAACCAGCATTAACACCAATAATAATGTCAGCCTTGAAATCCAACGGAGAATCACTCTTGCCAACAAGTGCTACTTTGGGCTGAGTAGGCAATTGAGAAGTAAAGTCCTCTCTCGTCGTACAAAGATCACACTCTATAAGTCACTCATCATGCCTGGGCTGGTGTATGGCGCGGAAGCATGGACAATGAAAGCATCTGATGAGGCGGCTCTTGGAGTTTTCGAGAGAAAGATTCTGCGAAAGATTTACGGACCTTTACGCGTTGGTGATGGCGAATATCGCAGACGATTTAACGATGAGCTGTATGAGCTTTACAACGATATAGACATAGTGCAGCGAATTAAAATTCAGCGGCTCCGCTGGCTTGGCCATGTCGTTCGGATGGACAGAAACGCTCCTGCTCTGAAAATATTCAACGCGGGCCGCGATGCTGGGAACAGAGGAAGAGGAAGGCCTCCTCTGCGTTGGAAAGACCAGGTGGAGAAGGACTTGGCTTCACTTGGCATTTTCAATTGGCGTCAGTTAGCACAGAAGAGATATGACTGGCGTGCTGTTTTGGACTCGGCCAAAATCGCTTAGGCGGTTACAGCGCCAAATAAGAAGAAGAAGAAATCTCGAAATATTGCAGTTTCAAGCATTTCTGAAATTTACCGTTATATGAAAAGCGGCCGTATTTTTAGTGCGATTTCAATAATTTTCAACGTTTTGCTTTTATGTGGCAAGCACAATAACCGTACCGAGTTTGGTTCAAATTGCTAGAACGGTTAGCGAGATACATATATGTGATCATAAGTGGGCGGTGCCACGCCCATTTTCCAAAATTTTACCATAAACGTATTTCTTGGTAAAGAATTGTTGCAAGCATCAATTTTGAATAAATTAGCTTCAATATTTACTGATTTATCGAAGATTTTGTATTTCTCTAAATTACCGTTATATGGGATGTGGGCGTGGTTATTGTCCGATTTTAAAAATTTTCGGCCATTTAGTATACTGCACCAAGGCCAAGTTTGGAAGAAATTGGTGCAGCGGTTGCCAAGATATACACATGTAACCATAAGTGGGCGTGGCTACGCCCATTTTCCAAAAAATTTTAATATTCTTATTTTCCGTCTAAAACTTATTATAAATATCAATTTTGAGTGAATAATCTCCAGTAGTTAGTAAAATATCGCAGTTTTCGTATTTCTGAAAATTACCGTTATATGGGAAGTAGGCGTGGTTAAAGTCCGATTTCGCCCATTTTTAATACCAACCTACCTTGGATTAAGGGAAACCTACATACCAAATTTCGTTGAGATATCTCAATTTTTGCTCGAGTTATCGTGTACACAGACGGACGGACGGACAGACGGACGGACGGACAGACAGTCACCGCTTAATCGATTTGTTTTTTCATCCTGATCATTTATGTATACATTTGTCTATATCTATCTCGATTCGTTTTGGCTGTTACAAACAACCGTTATGTGAACAAAATTAATATACCCTTGTGCACAAGTGCGCTCGGGTATAAAAATTTGCCAAACATTTATATAGAATTCTTCTTTTCTTTTACGATTAATCACCATAGCGCACACTAGCGGGCGTTTTTGGTCATAATAAATTTCAAATTCAGATTCCTCGGACCCAAAATGCTTTACATATATGTATGGTAGTAGGTTGGGGAGTCCGATCTCTCTTCTAACGCTTGCTACATACTATTTCTGCATTTGTTCCGCTTCTGCTAAAACACATCTTCTTACCATTCAACACAACCTAACCAAAGCCATTGCTTTGCAGCTGTCTTCTTTGCGCAAAATGTGACCTATCTACTTCCATTTCCGTCCTTGGATCCTTACTTACATATGTCGTCAGCGTGGTCAATGTGCTCAATTAAACTAGCATGGTCCACCGAAGTCCGGTGTCGAGGAGGAGCCTCAAGGCAACATCTTACATATTCCCAAACACCAAAAGGCAGAGAAGGGATGAGAGTATGCAGCCTTGTCGAACTCCTTGGCGCCCTTCAACGGTCTCAGACAGCTGCGCTAGGACACGACACTATCGAAAGCCTTTTCGAAATCAACGAACATCAGATACAAATCAGCTCTGAATTCGGCGCACTACTCAGTAATGACCCCGACAGTGTTTATTTGGTCCGTGCAGCAAAATCCAATGCGAAAGTCCTCAGGCTGGCTGGTGGTCGGTAGTCGAATATACCTACGCATTTCTTTGTGGGTTTCATTACCATTTTATGTGGCTATGTAAGTAAAATAATGCTCCAATAGCCAGAAGTTTGTCTGTAAATTTCTATAGTCAGCTGGCAATCATTTTCTCTAATGAAGTCATTGACTCGGAGAGTATTGAATTCATTCTAAATTTGTGCTTCTTTGCATTCAAATTGTTTAGAGCTGAATTATGTTCATAATTAACCGGTCATTCGCGTTCATTTGAGGGGGATTCGATGTATACCTAGAGAGTAATTTCGCCACTGGCATTCCTAAATTCAGCATGGAATTTCCAAAAAGTAGAAACTTCACTCAAGTACCAAAATATAACAAAACCGCGGTGTATACAGCCTCTGCTCAACTAAACTCAACTCACTCATACGCCCCAACTATTGCAGCCCCACAAATTATCGATTCCTTTCACATCAATTGATCAGTTGTACACGCATATGTACACCCTTGCTAAAATAGTTCACGAATCTATAGGGGTATTCTCTGAGTCTTGCAAAGCCCATGCACGGTGCACAGATTTCACGCATTGCACAATAAAAACCGGTTTTCTTATGGGAGAACTTTGCAAACCGTGCAATCCGTGCATCGAGCAAGAGCTTTGCAAGACTCAGAGAATAGCCCTAATGTGAAGAATGCCGGAGGAGCATGATAAGCAAAAAATAATAAAAAGAGGAAAAGATTGCTGTTGTGACGAACCCACTTTAAAGTTTTGCAAGTGACAACCACTGATGTTATTCCGCCCATAATTACATTTACGCAACGATTGCCACATTAAAACAAAAAAAGGAAGACAACGCGCACACAGGATTGCTGGAAGTATGCGTTCTCATTATTCGTATCATTACAACCAGCAACGATGTCTTCTGCTTCAACGGCTACAACTTCTGCTGCTGCCACTGCTATCTCTGTTTGGAATAAAAATTTGCGTTTGGTTTCGTTTCGTTTCGTTTCTTTTGCCTTAAGTTTATTTCTACGCACAGCTGTTGGCATTTTCTATCGAAATCCCCTGCAGCCACTGGCGGTCGGAACTAGCGGGTGTGCCTTGCTTTACTAAGTATTACTCGCACAGCCATTAGTAAGAGCTTCAGCGTGCAACTTTACCGGAAATGTACAATACAATTTTATTATAGCTGCGCGCTTCATTGCTCATTGCTCATTGCTGCAGAATAGGCACTGGGAGATATGTATAGGGTGATGCAGAGCTTTGACAGTAATTATTTTAGATATGTTAATGTTGTTTTTATTTTTTCAGACAATTGGTACTACAGGCTTTGGCAAACTAAGTCATGGAGCGATACTCAGTTGAACATAGAGCGCCTAAAACAATGATCCTATTGCCAACATTTGCGGTCTTATTGAATCACCCTGTACATATGCATGTATGTATGTAAATTTATAGGTAAAGACAAAGTTTTCTTCGCTGCTTTTCAAAATGAAACATAAGTATGCAAGGCGTTAATGATTCACTACGCTCTATCGACCTGATTCGTGTGAAAACGTGCAGGCGGGCGGGCAGACTGGCGAGCGTGCCCGGAAATATGCGGTCATTCATTGGACATTCAGTGTTTTTGCATAATTACATTTAATTTTCCTTTACTTTTCCCCAAAATTAAGGCATACATTTTGTGTTTCTTCCTTAAGGTAAGGTGAGGGCAGCAGGCGACATGAATTGTCGCCGATTTTCACACCTACGAGAGTGGTTCAGTAAGTCTATGAAAAATTAAAAAAAAAAATAGCGGAACTAGCTTCCATACAACTCCCCATAAATATATATAGATGTGTTATTTCACCTTTCAAGAGAGCATTGATACCCAGTTGATCATATGACCCCCTAAGCGTGGCGGTCCTCTTTTCAAGTTCCAGTTCAAAGTCCCAACTGAAGACAAGCAGTTTTTCAATTGATCTTTCCATCGTTGGTGCGCCCTTTATATGCCTCTGTAACCGCCTGCAGATGGCGAATTGAGTTTGTATTTACTTTCGACATGACAAGTTCCGTGATCTAGGTCAATATCCCCGTAAAGTTCAAACAGCTCATCGTTCTACCTAAGCGTTTTGAACTTTTTGAAACCTTGTTTGGTATCGAAGTGGTTGGAGAGTTTATTCTGGCTTTAATCAGCTGCGTTAATTGATGCCAATGAAGGATAATAGAATGCAAGATTGCATCCGTGAGATGGGCGCCCTCTGAGTTCTCATATTTTTCGCGAGATCATTTGTACTTCAGCATACTCGGGTAATAGGACTTCCGGTTCATCGATCAACAATAGGGGCCTGCAGATTTTTCAACTGAGATCACCACACCCCAGAAAGTCAATGAAATCCACGAAATTAAAGAACGTTCTTTTAGAGGCTAAAGGCATCTTTAGTAAGATGGGTGGTTTTGGAAAGACATCGACGAAATATATATCAAACATTTTATAAATCTGTCGGCCAAAAACATTTTCTCTTGAAGTAAGATAAAAAGCTTTTTTGTAAAGTGTCGACACTCAGCACAACGTCGATAAATGAATTGGAGAAGCCGTGGAAAATGATAGAGAATGCTTTGGGAGTCTTTTTAGCTGGAGCTTCAGCAATACCTCGAGCAACCTTTAGTAGATGGAACGACCTGGGTAAGGGGTGAACCCCGCTCTAAGGAATTGGATAAGCGACATGTTAGACTATAGAAAGACCTCGACACAATAAGGCTTGAATAAGACAATAGATGCACCACAAGGAAGAGTGTTATCAACACTTCCATGGACAATTGCAGTTAACAACCACAGACGGCAGTGGTACCATAGAACTTGCCACGTAACAGTTATTTTGAACTCAGGACGTATGGTCACAGTAGTATACCGTCATCTTTGAAAGGACGAATGAACTATGTAATACGGAACCAGAGCTTCAGAATATCTCTTTTCCTATAATACAAGAAAATGTTGATGGTTGGTGTAAGGGTACAGAGATGGTAGAAGATTCCAAAATGAGCGAAGAAGAAAGAGCTGCAGCTTACTGCCCTGAACCGGACCCTTCAAGCTACCGGACCACTGTAATATTTTTTAAGCTGAAATTTTAGCAAAAAGGAAAACAGTAGATATGCCTCAGGAAACCGCCAAGTGAACGGATAAATATCGGGCAGCTACTGAAATTTCACTTTCATATTCTACCTACCTCTCCGAAAACTGTTGTAAGTTGTAAGGTTAGCCATGGCAAAAACCGTTCACATATAGTGGTTCGCAGAGCAATGCAAAAAGCATTAAAGGTATTAAATAGAAAAGCTGGCGAGCTATCCAAGAGGGCATTCTTTTGGATACCTCACTAAGCACAGGTATACCAATTCCGCTACGGACGCGTTTTGGTCTATGAGACGCCTTTACTGACCTGTCAGCACAATCTAAACTAAGCAAACTGAGTTACTACATTCATAGATATTGAAGGGAACTTACATAATACTTGGCATGACGCCAACTACGAATTGAGGCAGTGATACGAATCAAATTGGCGGAAACGCTGGTAGGAAGTAAACTCGCGCAGATAAAGAGATGATTTTGCACTGTAAGTCTGAATATCAACGCGTCGAAAAGACCATGATACCTTTCATCAGGAGGAGAAAGCGCCCAGACATTCACTAGGAGGAGTAGAGATTGGAATGGGTTCGGAAATCAAATATGTCAGTGTCAACTTTGATCCCCGAGATAGTCCACAGATGGTTGCAAATCGACAAAGTTACAGAGGCAGGAGTATGTGTATGGTACTAAGGCCACGATCTACACGCCCATGGGAAGATACGCCATCATTTCCCAAGAGAAGGCCTACGTTATCAGTTTATGTGCAGACGCAAATCTGAAAAGGTGTTTTTATAAAAAGCCAGCGTAATCATTTGTAGCGACGTCATACTAAACTGAAAGCCATATTTTCATGGGAAATTAATTCACAGCCCAGGAAAATACAGCGAAGTGCAACTGATGCAGGTTAAGGGTCATAAGGCTTTGAAGGATAACGAGGAGGCTGGAAGACTGGTACGGGCAGCAGCAACTACGTGGCAAATAGAACTCTCACTTACAATAGCACCACATACTATCAGGGAAGAGTTAAGAACAGGAAAGCGGCTGCCTAGGGAAGCACCGAGCGAAAACTCACTCGGATATGGCAGGCCAAACAACTTAAATATATGAAGTTACAACTCCAAGAGAATTGTCAAGCTAATCACTCACCCAAAGGCAAGCTTAAGGTATACATATGTATGTGAGTATAAGCGGTATGGTAATGGGTCATTGCATGCTTTGAATTCACACGAAAAGCTTAGGAATCAGCTCAGACGACTGGTGCCTGGAATGGCTATGTCTGTTCCCAGTTTTTTCGCATATTCATTCTCTGCCGCCCCAGAAACTGTTGAATTTCATTTAGGCTTTTGATTTAGACACGTTTTCTTGTGATGAATTATCAGAGTACAATAGACCTAAGATTGGAGTGTGTGCATCCCCCATTGTGAATACATATCTATCAAGGTGTATGAAACTATTTTCTGTTTCCTAATAAATTGTTAACGTTAGGAGGTTTATGTAGGTTGAATGAATAAGTTAATACCATTAGTGACTTATTAGCTCATTCTCGTAGTTGAAGAAGTTGCCAATCAACTGATATATATATTTATTCATCGCAGCAAATTTCTGACCACTCCATCGCACTCCATCCACTCCGTGGGCTTTAATTTGTCAACTGTCACTTTTGGCTGTTTGGAACACGAACCGTTTGCTTAATTTCCGATTTGCTTATTTGCATTTTAATTATACTATTTGGATTTTCTTCGAGGACATTCTAAATAAAGAACAAATTTTTTAGGTATTTAGCATGTCAACGTCAGACCCATCTAATAAGTCGAGCGTTGTACTATGACGTCAATAATTTTTTTGTTGCACATAATTTTGTCAAAGTCCACGCTCTATAAGTCACTCATCATGCCCGTGCTGGTATATGGCGCA